>NC_065570.1:38554664-39179664 GCF_937616625.2 Mercurialis annua
ATGTTATAACTAGAAGTTTAATCTTGGCAACAATGGCATGAATCTTGATGGAGTAGGGTTTCTGTTTTGTGATTTAATTGTCAAAATTTTTGGTTTGTGGTAACAAAAATTAGGCGGGTTTTTTGGGTAATTGAATGAGGAAGAAGATGGTAAATTATTCCTTATGATCACCAAAATGTTCTATTTTAAACAAATAAATGCTAAGGTTAATTATAGTTAGATTCGGTGGTGATATTAATTTTCGAATCTCGATTGCTTAATAAATTAGGAATTTGTAAACGATAAGTGTTTTACAAACTTAGGTTAACATAATTACTCGGGTAATTTCATTTATTTATAAATACCAACGAAATTGGCTAAATTACAATTTAGCCCTTAAACGTTTTTAAAACTTATTTAATTAAGTTTTTTGGTTGGTAACTTTATTTTTTGTTTTAATTATAAACAAAAGTGATTAATTTGATTTTGAAAATTAAATTGGCTAAAGTACAGTTTAATCTCTAATTGGCTAAAAGTACAGTTTAGTTCTAATTGGCTAAAGTACAGTTTAGTCCCTAAACTTTTATAAAACTTATTATATTTTTAGTTTGTAACTTGGGTTACTTGAATTCGAAGTTATTGAGTTCTGTTTTAATGGTTTATTATTTTACTAATTATTTTTATAAATATAAACTCGGGTTTATATTTGATAAACGTTTTGAATCGGGTTAGACTTGGGTCACCCGACAAGTGAGGTTAGCTTGGTAGTTATTGGTAACTCGGCTAACCCATTATTTGAAAACTATTTATTATTTAAAGTTTATTAAATAATATTTATAAATTGGATTTTATATAAGAACTCAATAGAGTTGTATTATTTGAGCGTTTCTACCTATTGGGTAATTTTTATATTGTTCTGGATTGTTTTATTCCGACGTGTTATATGTGCTAGTTCTATGTGGTGTCTAGTACTCTCTAGAGTTAGGGTCTATTTTTAATAATTATTTTATTTGTCTAGACCCGTCTAATGTTCGTGCTTCAGAGGCGAACCAGGATTAGTTGCTTGCCGGTTATCACGTGGATTAGCAAGCAGTGAGTTTGTACTTACTATTTACTGCTTTATTAAGTAAATTGTTATTTTAATATTAAATATATATACAGTAGGTATATTTTAAACTGTTTTTATATTATGGCTCTTAGTTGGAACATGCTACCTAATGGGCATCATTAGGACTGCGTGCACACCGGTATTGATCTGGGTAAGGTATTTATGGAAACGTGGTAACTCGGTGTGAGCATAGCTCTCGGGACCAATAGAATAACTCGGTGTAGTACAGCTCTCGGGACTCTAGATATGGTAAAGTGTGGTCAGTGGTAACTCGGTGTAGCTCAGCTCTCGGGACCAGGCCTATTGGATTATGTTTATTATTTAGAATTGTGGATTAGGGTTCCAACTATTATTCGTAATATCGTTATTAAATGTTTTAAACGGTTTTAAAGGTTTTCCACTTAATAAATGTAGATAGTGGTATAAACTCATCTCAATATATCTGACCCCGTTGTTTTTCCAATTTTTCCAGGGTTATGATTTGAGAGAGTCGCTGATCTCCGTTCTTTACTTTCTCAGAGGTTTTTATTATTTTGATAAACTGTAAAACTGTTTTATTCTTAGACCGCAGCAGTAACTAGACATCTTTATTTTATTCTAGTTGTTGTCAGATTGGTCTGACTGATTATTTATTGCTTTGGCATGTTATATGATTATTCTGGATTATTTATGTTAAGCCGATTTAATACCAATATTGGAAAGCATATTATTTTAAATGTTGAATATTATAACTGCTAGATTTAAGCTGAAGTCTCGGTTGCCCCCGAGCATTGGTTTTCTGCAGGTTTATGTGTTTGTATGTTAATTGAAAGGCTAGCTACGGGTTTTGGTACTACATTACCCAATACCCTAGCGCCGGTCGCGATTCATGAAAATGGGTCGTGATAGAAACAAATCCAAATGTTTCACCTTTTTAGCGATTAAAGCCAAACGTTTACAAACGTTACGAATAAATCCAAACGTTTCATATTTTTAGCGATTTAAGCCAAACGTCTACAAACGTTACTAAACAAAGCCAAACGTTTACACACGTTATGAAACAAATCCAAACGTTTCATCTTTTTAGCAATATAAGCAGAACGTTTATAAAAGTTACGAAACTAAACCAAACGTTTCACCTTTTTAGCGATTTAAGCCAAATGTTTACAAATGTTACGAAAAAAATCCAAGCGTTTCACCTTTTTAGCTATTTAACCCAAATGTTTACAAATGTTACGAAACAAATCCAAACGTTTCACATTTTTAGAGATTGAAGCCAAATGTTTACAAATGTTATGAAACAAAACCAAACGTTTAAAACGCTCGAAATAAATCCAAACTTTTCGCTTTTTTAGCGATTTGAGCTAACGTTTCCCTATTTTAGCGATTTAAGCCAAACGTTTACAAACGTTCAAAAAAAATCCAAGCGTTTCACCTTTTTAGCGATTTAAGCCAAATGTTTACAAACGTTACGAAACTAATCCAAACATTACACATTTTTAGCAATTTAAGCCAAAAGTTTATAAACGTTACGAAACAAATCCTAACGTTACGAAACAAAGACAAACGTTTACAAACGTTACGAAACAAATCCAAGCGTTTCACCTTTTTAGCAATTTAAGCCAAACGTTAACAAACATTACAAAACAAATCCAAACGTTTCTCTTTTTTAGCGATTTAAGTCAAACGTTTACAAACGTTACGAAACAAATCCAAGCGTTTAACCTTTTTAGCAATTTAAGCCAAACGTTTACAAACGTTACAAAACGAAACGAAATGTTTCACCTTTTTAGCAATTTAAACCAAACGTTTAATACTTTACGAAACAAAACGTTTACAAAGGTTACGAAACAAAACCAAACGTTTCACATTTTTAGCAATTTAAGCCAAACGTTTACAAACGTTACGAAACAAATCCTAACGTTACGAAACAAAGACAAACGTTTACAAACGTTACGAAATAAATCCAAGCGTTTCACCTTTTTAGCAATTTAAGCCAAACGTTAACAAACAGTACAAAACAAATCCAAACGTTTCTCTTTTTTAGCGATTTAAGTCAAACGTTTACAAACGTTACGAAACAAATCCAAGCGTTTAACCTTTTTAGCAATTTAAGCCAAACGTTTACAAACGTTACAAAACGAAACGAAATGTTTCACCTTTTTAGCAATTTAAACCAAACGTTTAATACTTTACGAAACAAAACGTTTACAAAGGTTACGAAACAAAACCAAACGTTTCACCTTTTTAGCGATTTAAGCCAAACTTTTACAAACGTTATGAAACAAATCCAAACGTTTCACCTTTATAGCGATTTAAGCCAAACATTTACAAACGCTACGAAACAAATCCAAGCGTTTCACCGTTTTAGCAATTTAAGCCAAACGTTTACAAACGTTACGAAACAAATCCAAGCGTTTCACCTTTTTAGCAATTTAAGCCAAACGTTTACAAATGTTACGAAACAAATCCAAGAGTTTCACCTTTTTAGAGATTTAAGCCGAACGTTTACAAACGCTACGAAACAAATCCAAACGTTTCCCCTTTTTAGCAATTTAACCCGAACGTTTACAAAAGTTACGAAAGAAATCCAAACGTTTCACCTTTTTAGCGGTTTAAGTCGAACATTTACAAAGTGCATGAAACAAAACCAAACGTTTCACCTTTTTAGCAATTTAAACTAAACGTTTAAAACGTTACGAAACAAAACGTTTACAAACGTTACGTAACAAATCCAAGCGTTTCACCTTTTTAACGATTTAAGCCAAACGTTACGAAACAAATCAAACGTTTCACCTTTTTAGCGATTTAAGCCAAACGTTTACGAAGATTATGAAACAAAAGCAAACGTTTCGCCTTTTTAGCGATTTAAGCCAAACGTTTACAAACGTTACGGAACAAATCCAAACCTTTGACCTTTTTAGCGATTTAAGCCAAACCTTTACAAACGTTACGAAACAAATCAAAACGTTTCCCCATTTTAGCGTTTTGAGCCAAACGTTTACAAACGGTACGAAACAAATCCAAGCGTTTCACCTTTTTAGCCTTTTAAGCCAAACGTTTACAAACATTACGAAACCAATCCAAACGCTTTACCTTTTTAGCGATTTAATACAAACGTTACAAAACAAATCAAAACGTTTCACCTTTTAAGAGATTTAAGCCAAACGTTTAGCCTTGTTAGTAATTTAAGCAAAACGTTTACAAACGTTACTGTAATACCCCAAGATATTGAAATAGCTAATTGGACCACGTGTCCAATTTTGACTCGCCAGAGTGGCGTTATCGGAATGTTTCTGATAAAATTAAGATAAATAACTTTTAGTAGGTCGGTTTTGGAAAATATAATGGCAAAAAATTTAATATTATATTTCAATTCTAAAGTTAGAATTGGAATAAAAAGGAAAAAATGTCAAGAAAAGTCTAAAATGTAGTACAGGGACCAAAGTGGTAATTTAGCCATTTTGTGTCGAAATTGGTAATATTGGATTTTGACGGAAAAGTGTTAATAGCGGGTCGCGTATTATTTATTGGATATAAATAATACTCTAAAGGACGGGTTTCGGACTTTGAGAATCATTAATCTCGAGATTAGTTCGACGTTTTAGATATATAATAATAATGGAAAACGTCAAGGACGTTAAGCAATTCTCAATTATGAGAAATAGTATTCGCTAAGTCGTTTATACGACTAAAGTTATTGAATACGTAAACAAGTATAAATTGAAACTAAATCATAAAACTTAAAAGTATTATACGTATAAGAATGCGAGAATCACGTCTAACTATTAACGATTTATCAGACGTGTCAGCAAGTAGTGGAGTCAGTAGAGGCAGACTAGCGAGAGCGTACTATCAGATCGATCGTATCATTTCTTGGTTTGCGGTCACTGTGAGTTGTACTTTTACTTTCATGTATTAAAACTATTTGATATATATATACTGTTTTCACGCATCGCATTATATATAATTGATTGAAATGTTATATGTTTATTTAATTTCTATATATGGGAACTAGTATGCGATCCAAAGAAACTAGCTACCTATTGGGTGTCAATAGGCTGTGTGATCACCAGTATCGAGTCAGTCTAGTATGTTTGCATTTGAGAAATGACTTGACACAGCTGGGAGCTGTTGATGAATATGAAATTTACGATTGGGTTTCTGATACGAGTGAGTACTCGGCTACGGTGTAGTCTGGAGTCCCCGTATCTAGTGGCTGGCCACCAGCGAGTTGGACTCGCGATTGATATTTACGATTGGATTGATTGATAACGATTATTCGAGAAATGTGTCGCATGCTAGGATATTAGTTTCGTACGGATCAAATACATGTTTATATGTTGCATATTATTGTTTTCTTGAAATGCGATGCTATGTTTTTATACCTATACTGTTAGTAAATGTTAACTCACTCAGTATTTTCCCAAATACTGACCCCTCACCTTTGATATCTTATAGGTGCTTAGTTTGTGGACCTAGCTAGAAGCCAATTTTAAATTGCAGAAGTCATCGGTATATGTTAGTTTATGACTTCTGTGAATGCTGCAGTAGTGGTCCTTCGTCGATAGTATAATAGCCTAGACAGCAGTTCATTTTGATTGTATATATTAACTGCTGTTATTGTTTTATATGCATTTTGATAGGCAACGTGTTTAGTATATAATCCACGGCCCCAGATGTCGGTGAGATGTTTGAAACACTTACTGATGTATATAGTAACGCGAGGCCAGTTCGTACAGGGTACGGTAACTAGAGCCCGCGAGGTTTTGAAACAGTTAGTGTAAATGTATGATTATATGTTATATATGTATATTTTCTTCGGTTGGTTGATATTGTTTATTTAATATTATATTATATTTGCGAAAAATTAATTGTGATTTTAGGCTTGCTACGGGTTCCGGAGCTACCACTCCCGTTCCCTAGCGCCGGTTGCGGCTCAATATTTTGGGTCGTGACAGTTACGTAACAAATCCAAGCGTTTCACCTTTTTAACGATTTAAGCCAAACGTTACGAAACAAATCCAAACGTTTCACCTTTTTAGCGATTTTAGCCAAATGTTTACAAATGTTATGAAACAAAAACAAACGTTTCGCCTTTTTAGCGATTTAAGCCAAACGTTTACAAACGTTACAAAACAAATCCAAACCTTTGACCTTTTTAGCGATTTCAGCCAAACGTTTACAAACATTACGAAACAAATCAAAACGTTTCCCCATTTTAGCGATTTAAGCCAAACGTTTACAAACGTTACGAAACAAATCCGAGCGTTTCACCTTTTTAGCCTTTTAAGCAAAACATTTACAAACGTTACGAAACCAATCCAAACGCTTCACCTTTTTAGCGATTTAATACAAACGTTACAAAACAAATCAAAACGTTTCACCTTTTAAGAGATTTAAGCCAAACATTTAACCTTTTTAGTAATTTAAGCAAACGTTTACAAACGTTATAAAACAAATCCAAACGTTTCCCCTTTTTAGCGATTTAAGCCAAACGTTTACAAACGTTACGAAATAAATCCAAACGTTTCACCTTTTTTGCGATTTAAGTCAAACGTTTACAAACGTTAAGAAACAAATCCAAATGTTTCGCCCTTTTAGCGATAAAGGCCAAACGTTTACAAACGTTACGAAAAAAATCCAAACGTTTCCCCATTTAAGCGATTTAAGCCCAACGTTTACAAACATTACGAAACAAATTAAAGTGTGTCACCTTTTTAGTGATTTAAGCCAAACGTTTACAAAATTTATGAAACAAATCCAAACGTTTCGCCTTTTTAGCGATATAAGCCAAACGTTAACAAACGTTACGAAACAAATCCAAACGTTTCACCCTTTTAGCGATTTAAGCCAAATGTATATAAATGTTACGACACAAAACCAAACGTTTAAAACGTTACGAAACAAATCCAAACGTTTCATATTTTTAGCGATTTAAGCCAAACGTTTACAAACATTACGAAACAAATCCAAACTGTTCACCTTTTTAGCAATTTAAGCCAAACATTTACAAACGTTATGAAACAAATCCAAATGTTTCACCTTTTTAGCGATTTAAGCCAAATACTTTAAAACGTTATGAAACAAATCCAAACCTTTCACCTTTTTAGCGAAACAAAACCAAACATTTAAAACGTTACGAAACAAATCCAAACGTTTCACATTTTTAGCGATGTAAGCCAAACCTTTTAAACGTTACGAAACAAAACCAAATGATTCCCATTATTAGCGATTTAAGCCAAACGTTTACAAACATTACGAAAAAAATCCAAACGTTTAACCTTTCTAGCGATTTAAGCCAAACGTATACAAACGTTGCGAAACAAATCCAAACGTTTCACCTTTTTAGCGATTTAACCCAAACATTTACAAACGTTACGAAACAAATACTAGCGTTTCACCTTTTTAGCGATTTATGCCAAACGTTACGAAACAAATACTAGTGTTTCACATTTTTAGCGATTTAAGCCAATCGTTTACAAATATTAGGAAACAAATCCAAACGTTTCACCTTTTTAGCGATTTAAGCCAGACGTTTACAAACGTTACAAAATTCCAAACTTTTCTCCATTTTAGCGATTTAAGCCAAACGTTTACAAACGTTACGAAACAAATCCAAACGTTTCACCTTTTTAGCAATTTAAGCCAAACGTTTACAAACTTTACGAAACAAATCCAAACGTTTCACCTTTTTAGCGATTTAAGCCAAACATTTACAAACATTACGAAACAAATCCGATCGTTTCACCTTTTTATCTATTTAAGTCAAACGTTTACAAACTTACGAAACAAATACAAACGTTTCACCTTTTTAGCGATTTATGCCAAACGTTTACAAACGTTAAGAAATAAATCCAAACGTTTCACCTTTATAGCGATTTAAGCCGAACGTTTACAAACGTTACGAAACAAATCCAAACGTTCCACCTTTTTATCGATTTAAGCCGAACGTTTACAAACGTTACAAAATAAATCCAAACGTTTCACCTTTTTAGCGATTTAAGCCAAACGTTTACAAACGTTACAAAACAAATCCAAGCTTTTCACCTTTTTAGCAATCTATGCCAATCGTTTACAAAAGTTACGAAAGAAATCCAAATGTTTCACCTTTTTAGCGTTTTAAGCCAAACGTTTACAAACGTTACGAAACATATCCAAACGTTACACCTTTTTAGCGATATAAGCCAAACGTTTACAAACGTTACCAAACAAATCCAAACGTTTCACCTTTTGAGAAATTTATGCCAATCGTTTCCAAACGTTACGAAACAAATCAAAATGTTTCACCTTTTTAGCGATTTAGCCAAACCTATACAAACGTTACAAAACAAATCAAAACGTTTCACCTTTTTCGCGATTTAAACCAAATGTTTAAAACGTTAGGAAACGTAACCACACGTTTCACCTTTTTAGCTATTTAAGCCAAATATTTACAAACGTTACGAAACAAATCCAAGCGTTTCACCTATTTAACAATTTATGCCATCGTTTACAAACGTTACGAAACAAATCCTAACGTTTCACATTTTTATCTATTTTAGCCGAACGTTTACAAACATTACGAAACAAAACCAAACGTTTAAAACGTTACGAAATAAATCCAAACGTTTCCCATTTTTAGCAATTTAAGCCAAACTTTTACAAACGTTACAAAACAAATCGAAGCGTTTCACCTATTTAGCGATTTAAGCCAAACATTTACAAACGTTATGAAACAAATCCAAACGTTTCACCTTTTTAGCGATTTAATACAAACGTTTTACAAACGTTATGAAACAAATCCAAACGTTTCACCTTTTAAGCGATTTAAACCAAACGTTTAACCTTTTTAGCAATTTAAGCAAAACGTTTACAATCGTTACGAAACAAATCCAAACGTTTCACCTTTTTAGCGATTTAAGCCAAACGTTTACATACATTACGAAACAAATCCAAACGTTTCACCTTTTTAGCGATTTAAGCCAAACATTTACAAACGTTACGAATCAAATCCAAACGTTTCACACTTTTAGCGATTTAAGCCAAACATTTACTAACATTACGAAACAAATCCAAACGTTTCCACATTTTAGCGATTTAAGCCAAACATTTACAAACATTACGAAACAAATCCAAGTGTTTCACCTTTTTAGTGATTTAAGCCAAACGTTTACAAACTGTACGAAACAAATCCAAACGTTTCACCTTTATAGCAATTTAAGCCAAACGTTTAGAAACGTTACGAAACAAATCCAAATGTTTCGCCTTTTTAGCGATTTATGCCAAACGTTTACTTGGTTTTGTTGGGTTTTATAGGTTCATAACGCAGCGGAATTTCAAAAATTTATCTAAAAACCCAAACCAAGATCCATGTAATTCAAATTAACAGAATAATTACTTACTTGTATGTCGAATTCAACAGCAATGTAGGAAGGAAGGAGGTGGTTCACTTTGGTGATACCTGGCCTCGGATCAGAAACGCCTCCAAAAGAACGCGTCCTCTACGAGTATCCACACGAACAGACCTTAGCCAAAACTAGTGCTTGTGTGCTAGCACTATTGCTTCACAAGCAATTTCGAATTTTAGTGATTTAGTGAATAATGAATTTCGTGATTCTCAAACCAATTGCTTAATGAGTATTTATAGTGATAAATAACACTAGGGTTTGAGACAAATTCGAATTTCAATCTCATTGCAATTCTACAAGTTTATGTTTATCAAAAACTCCTTTTTGATAATTATCCATATATATATTAATTACTATATTTATTATCTTCCAAAAATAATAAATTAAGGAAAACACTTATCCTTAAATTTCGAATTAATATATATATTTATTAATATATATATATTACGAATTATATGTATATATATAATTAATCACTTAATCACATTGGGCTTGTACAACCCATAACTGTTTTGGGCCTGTTCTTAGTGTGCGACCCTGTAGGTTCATATAACGTTGGCAGTAGGCTCGAAATCCCTATTTCAGCCCACAAGTCATAAGTGGCCTCTAGCAAGACATTATGACTACCCAAGTTATATGAATATCGATAATCCGATTTAACCATTTACAATAATATTTTAATCCCTTTGTCTCTCGATATCCAGATTGAATATAAGGCATAGTTATGTCATCCTTATAACATTCAATCATTAGTTTCTTGACTCTAAGTAGACTGAAAATGATAACTTCTTATTAATTAGCATGGCCATGCATTTTCTTCAGTCTATCTTCTTCAAGGGGCCCATAGATATCTTACTCAAATAAATGAGGGACAAATTCCTTCTCAGTCACTCACATTTCTCACATAGTTACTTTCATATCCAATGACAATCTATTCCATTATCCTGTTAAAGATAATGTAAGACTGTATCAAAATACGAAATAGCTATGTAGAAATCCATGATGATTTCAAGGTCAAAGGATTATACAAATAGAACTGTAATGAGAATTACTTATGACAGTGATCTATGTAGTATTCTCACAGTGGGTCATCCAGTGCCTTATTTCTCAAATAGCACCTATGATTTGACTTAATATCTCATATACATGATTAGAAAAACATAATCATCAGTCAACATCATACTAGTCTCAATGTTCTATTAAGACTAGGGATAGATGGTATATAATTCTTTTATTAAACCTAAGGGTTCTACTATCAAGTCACATACTCGATGACCTTAGAAAGAATTAACCATTCAAGTATTTTAATCATTAATATAAAATGATAAAAACTGCCAATCAATAAATAATAAAATGATAAAGTCAAAAACATGGTCAAACATGATTGACCTAGTGCATATCACTAACAGGTTTTCAGGTTTCTCAGGCTGGTAGTTTGTTGGCACAGTTGCAAGTGAAACCTGTTTTGATTGATCGGATCAAAGCTTTACAAGTTGAGGATCCATAGTTGAAACAGATTATGGAGGAGGTTCAGCAGGACGGTAATTCTGAGTTTACTTTTGTGGATGGTGTTCTGAGGCATGGTTCGAGATTGTGTGTTCCGGATTCAGATGGGTTGAGGGACCAGATTCTGGAAGAAGCGCACAAATCTGTTTATAGTGTTCATCCGGGTTCTACTAAGATGTACCATGATCTTAAGGGTACCTACTAGTGGAGCGGGATGAAGAAGGATGTCGTTAAGTATGTTTATAAGTGTCTAACTTGCCAGCAGGTGAAGCTAGAGCATCAGAGACCTTTTGGCTATCTGCAGCCACTACCTATTCCAGAGTGGAAGTGGGAGCGGATTGCAATGGATTTTGTGGTTGGTTTACCACGTACGCGACAGGGTACGATTCCATCTGGGTGATAGTTGACTGTATGACTAAGTCTGCTCATTTCCTTCCGATCAAGGTTTCGTATCCTGCTTCGAGGTTGGCTCAGTTGTACATCGACAGGATTGTCAGTTTTCATGGTGTACCGGTTTCTATTGTTTCAGACAGAGGTTCTGTGTTTACTTTGAGGTTCTGGAAAGCGTTACAGGAATCCTTGGGTTCTCGGTTGGATTTCAGTACAGCTTTTCATCCTCAGACTGACGGTCAGTCTGAGAGGACTATTCAGACGTTGGAGGATATGCACATGATGTGTGTTCTCGATTTTCAGGGCAGCTGGGATGCTCATTTTCCGTTGATTGAGTTTTCACACAACAGCAGTTACCACGCGAGTATCGAGATGGCGCCGTACGAGGCTTTGTACGGGCGCAAGTGTAGATCTCCTATCTGTTGGGAGGAGGTTGGACAACGTAAACTCTCGGGAGCAGAGATTATTCAAATTACCTCAGAGAAGGTACCGTTTATTAAACGGAGGCTAGAGACTGCTTTTAGTCGGCATAAAAGTTATGCTGATCCGAAGAGAAAAGACATGGAGTTTCATGTTGGTGATTTCGTATTTCTTCGGGTTTCGCCTATGAAAGCCGTGGTTTGTTTTGGTGTCAAGGGAAAGTTGGCACCGAGGTATATTGGTCCTTATGAGATTTCAGAGAGGATTGGAGCTGTGGCTTATCGTCTGGTTCTGCCGCCAGACATGTCTTTAGCACATCTTGTGTTTCACATTTCCATGTTGAGGAAGTGTATTTCTGATCCTTCGCACGTGATTGTGCCTCAGAGTTTTGAGATTGACCAGGAGCTGTCCTATGAGGAACAACCAGTTGAGATTGTTGATACGCAGGTGCGTAAGTTGCGGAACAAGGAGATTCCGATGGTCAAAGTCCTCTGGCGCAATCATTATGTTGAAGAATGTACTTGGGAGACCGAGTCGGATATGCGGAATCGCTGTCCTTTTCTTTTTCCGTGAGGTACGATATTTTGATTTTATGTGATTTTTATGAGTTCTAATTGTGTTACTATTGTTGTAAACTGCTTGTCGTGTTAAATTCGAGGATGAATTTTAAATTAGTTGGGGAGAATGTAATGTCCCAAAAATTTCATTAAGTTTTTCTATTGAGTTTTCGGAAATAAATTGAGTCGTTCTCGGTATCGTGGTTCGTTTTGTTTATGTGTAGGGTTTTGGTTGGGTTTGGTTTTAGCCTTATGTGGGTTTGGTTGGCCCATGGGCCAAATGAGAATTTCTTCTGGCCCAACACAGGTCTCGAACGAGACCTATGCCATTTGAGGCCGGTCTCGTTCGAGAATTGCATTCTCGAACGAGACCCTAGCTGAAAGCAGCCGGTCTCAATCGATAATGGCAATTCTTGAACGAGACTTAGCCTAAATCAGCTGGTCTCGTTCGAGATCAGCTCCATCTTTGCGTGGGGGCAGTTTCGTCTTTCATTTTAACCTATTTCGACCTACTTAAATACCTAAGTTCCGACCCTAAGTCATTCTCTATTCAACAAAGAAACCCTAGCCGTGTTTATTCACCTTATTCTTTGAGAATCGAAGCAGTTATCATCCTTCAAAGTCGTTGCCTCGGTAAGTTCTTTAATTCGTTGAATTTCAGTTTTAACGTTTGAATGGCATTCCGTAATTTGAGTCGTTCTCCTTCGTTTCTAGATCAAAATTGGTTCCGTTTGATCCCGGAGATTCTAGACTCGAGTATCTTCGATTCCCCAGCTTGATTTCGCAAAACGGTATGTGATCGACCTCGTTTCAATCACCTTACGGTTTACCGTTTTGAGATATTATAAACTGTTTCTTGTTAGGATGTCTTCTGCCGATGCTTTGTTTATTCCTTTGGCTTGATTTCATTCTTCCTTTTGATGTTAGAGATTCATATCTAAGTTGAATTATGTTGTGTTGTGGTGTTAAATCACCGTACGATTATCGTTGCTTTGATTTGGTTCTCTGCCGTTTTCTTGTTCTTGCTACGGTTATAGGTTTTACTAGATTGTTAAGTTTTGTGATGCTTGATTCATGTTATCAGTTTATGTAAGATTTAGGTTTAGAAACTTAACAATTTGGTGATCAGGACTTAGGAGCAGAAACGTGAAATTGTTGTAGGAGGAAAGGCTTGGGCGGGGTTGTTTAATTTGAAATAAGGAAGATGGTGAAATTGCAATGTTAATCACCACAATATTTTACTTAAATCAAATAAATGCTTAATGTTAATTTATCTTTGTTTGGTAAACAATTGGTTTCCGTTATGATTTATAGGAAAATTGTTGTAACGATAAGTATTTTTCAAACGTAGGTTAATATAATTACTCGGGTAATTATATTTGTTTTCAAATATCAAAATGGCTAAATTACAATTTATCCCTTGAACATTTTCAACTTATTTGATTAAATTGTTGGTTATAACCTTATACTTCATTTTGATTTAAAATGACGATATATAATTTCATATATAAATTTGGCATGAAATTGGCTAAATTACAATTTAGCCCTTGAACGTTTTTATAACTTATATAATTGAGCTTTTGGTAAATAACTTTATATTTTGTTTTAATTATAAACGAAAGTAATTAATTTGATTTCGGGTATCAAATTGGCTAAAGTACAGAGGTTTCTCAGGCTGGTTGTTTGTTAGCACAGTTGCTAGTATAACCTGTTTTGATTGATCGGATCAAAGCTTTACAAACTGAGGATCCACGGTTGAAATGGATTATTGAGGAGATTCAGCAGGATGGAAATTCTGAGTTCACTTTTGTGGATGGTGTTCTGAGACATGGTTCGAGATTGTGTGTTCCGGATTCAGATGGTTTGAGGGACCAGATTCTGGAGGAAGCGCACAAGTCTGCTTATAGTGTTCATCCGGGTTCTACTAAGATGTACCATGATCTTAAGGGTACCTACTGGTGGAGCGGTATGAAGAAGGATGTCTCTGAGTATGTTTCTATGTGTCTGACGTGCCAGCAGGTGAAGCTGGAGCATCAGAGACCTTTTGGCTATCTGCAGCCACTACCTATTCCAGAGTGGAAGTGGGAGCGGATTGCAATGGATTTTGTGGTTGGTTTACCACGTACGCGACAGGGTACGATTCCATCTGGGTGATAGTTGACTGTATGACTAAGTCTGCTCATTTCCTTCCGATCAAGGTTTCGTATCCTGCTTCGAGGTTGGCTCAGTTGTACATCGACAGGATTGTCAGTTTTCATGGTGTACCGGTTTCTATTGTTTCAGACAGAGGTTCTGTGTTTACTTTGAGGTTCTGGAAAGCGTTACAGGAATCCTTGGGTTCTCGGTTGGATTTCAGTACAGCTTTTCATCCTCAGACTGACGGTCAGTCTGAGAGGACTATTCAGACGTTGGAGGATATGCACATGATGTGTGTTCTCGATTTTCAGGGCAGCTGGGATGCTCATTTTCCGTTGATTGAGTTTTCACACAACAGCAGTTACCACGCGAGTATCGAGATGGCGCCGTACGAGGCTTTGTACGGGCGCAAGTGTAGATCTCCTATCTGTTGGGAGGAGGTTGGACAGCGTAAACTCTCGGGAGCAGAGATTATTCAGATTACCTCAGAGAAGGTACCGTTTATTAAACGGAGGCTAGAGACTGCTTTTAGTCGGCATAAAAGTTATGCTGATCCGAAGAGAAAAGACATGGAGTTTCATGTTGGTGATTTCGTATTTCTTCGGGTTTCGCCTATGAAAGCCGTGGTTTGTTTTGGTGTCAAGGGAAAGTTGGCACCGAGGTATATTGGTCCTTATGAGATTTCAGAGAGGATTGGAGCTGTGGCTTATCGTCTGGTTCTGCCGCCAGACATGTCTTTAGCACATCCTGTGTTTCACATTTCCATGTTGAGGAAGTGTATTTCTGATCCTTCGCACGTGATTGTGCCTCAGAGTTTTGAGATTGACCAGGAGCTGTCCTATGAGGAACAACCAGTTGAGATTGTTGATACGCAGGTGCGTAAGTTGCGGAACAAGGAGATTCCGATGGTCAAAGTCCTCTGGCGCAATCATTCTGTTGAAGAATGTACTTGGGAGACCGAGTCGGATATGCGGAATCGCTGTCCTTTTCTTTTTCCGTGAGGTACGATATTTTGATTTTATGTGATTTTTATGAGTTCTAATTGTGTTACTATTGTTGTAAACTGCTTGTCGTGTTAAATTCGAGGATGAATTTTAAATTAGTTGGGGAGAATGTAATGTCCCAAAAATTTCATTAAGTTTTTCTATTGAGTTTTCGGAAATAAATTGAGTCGTTCTCGGTATCGTGGTTCGTTTTGTTTATGTGTAGGGTTTTGGTTGGGTTTTGTTTTAGCCTTATGTGGGTTTTGTTGGCCTATGAGCCAAATGAGAATTTCTTCTGGCCCAACACAGGTCTCGAACGAGACCTATGCCATTTGAGGCCGGTCTCGTTCGAGAATTGCATTCTCGAACGAGACCCTAGCTGAAAGCAGCCGGTCTCAATCGATAATGGCAATTCTTGAACGAGACTTAGCCTAAATCAGCTGGTCTCGTTCGAGATCAGCTCCATCTTTGCGTGGGGGCAGTTTCGTCTTTCATTTTAACCTATTTCGACCTACTTAAATACCTAAGTTCCGACCCTAAGTCATTCTCTATTCTACAAAGAAACCCTAGCCGTGTTTATTCACCTTATTCTTTGAGAATCGAAGCAGTTATCATCCTTCAAAGTCGTTGCCTCGGTAAGTTCTTTAATTCGTTGAATTTCAGTTTTAACGTTTGAATGGCATTCCGTAATTTGAGTCGTTCTCCTTCGTTTCTAGATCAAAATTGGTTCCGTTTGATCCCGGAGATTCTAGACTCGAGTATCTTCGATTCCCCAGCTTGATTTCGCAAAACGGTATGTGATCGACCTCGTTTCAATCACCTTACGGTTTACCGTTTTGAGATATTATAAACTGTTTCTTGTTAGGATGTCTTCTGCCGATGCTTTGTTTATTCCTTTGGCTTGATTTCATTCTTCCTTTTGATGTTAGAGATTCATATCTAAGTTGAATTATGTTGTGTTGTGGTGTTAAATCACCGTACGATTATCGTTGCTTTGATTTGGTTCTCTGCCGTTTTCTTGTTCTTGCTACGGTTATAGGTTTTACTAGATTGTTAAGTTTTGTGATGCTTGATTCATGTTATCAGTTTATGTAAGATTTAGGTTTATAAACTTAACAATTTGGTGATCAGGACTTAGGAGCAGAAACGTGAAATTGTTGTAGGAGGAAAGGCTTGGGCGGGGTTGTTTAATTTGAAATAAGGAAGATGGTGAAATTGCAATGTTAATCACCACAATATTTTACTTAAATCAAATAAATGCTTAATGTTAATTTATCTTTGTTTGGTAAACAATTGGTTTCCGTTGTGATTTATAGGAAAATTGTTGTAACGATAAGTATTTTTCAAACGTAGGTTAATATAATTACTCGGGTAATTATATTTGTTTTCAAATATCAAAGTGGCTAAATTACAATTTATCCCTTGAACATTTTCAACTTATTTGATTAAATTGTTGGTTATAACCTTATACTTCATTTTGATTTAAAATGACGATATATAATTTCATATATAAATTTGGCATGAAATTGGCTAAATTACAATTGAGCCCTTGAACGTTTTTATAACTTATATAATTGAGCTTTTGGTAAATAACTTTATATTTTGTTTTAATTATAAACGAAAGTAATTAATTTGATTTCGGGTATTAAATTGGCTAAAGTACAGAGGTTTCTCAGGCTGGTTGTTTGTCAGCACAGTTGCTAGTACAACCTACAGAGGTTTCTCAGGCTGGTTGTTTGTTAGCACAGCTGCTAGTACAACCTGTTTTGATTGATCGGATCAAAGCTTTACAAACTGAGGATCCACAGTTGAAATGGATTATTGAGGAGATTCAGCAGGATGGAAATTCTGAGTTCACTTTTGTGGATGGTGTTCTGAGACATGGTTCGAGATTGTGTGTTCCGGATTCAGATGGTTTGAGGAACCAGATTCTGGAGGAAGCGCACAAGTCTGCTTATAGTGTTCATCCGGGTTCTACTAAGATGTACCATGATCTTAAGGGTACCTACTGGTGGAGCGGTATGAAGAAGGATGTCTCTGAGTATGTTTCTATGTGTCTGACGTGCCAGCAGGTGAAGCTGGAGCATCAGAGACCTTTTGGCTATCTGCAGCCACTACCTATTCCAGAGTGGAAGTGGGAGCGGATTGCTATGGATTTTGTGGTTGGTTTACCACGCACTCGACAGGGGTACGATTCCATCTGGGTTATAGTTGACCGTATGACCAAGTCAGCTCATTTCCTTCCGATTAAGGTTTCGTATACTGTTTCGAGATTGGCTCAGTTGTATATCGACAGAATTGTCAGTTTGCATGGTGTACCGGTTTCAATTGTTTCAGACAGAGGTTCTGTGTTTACTTCGAGGTTCTGGAAAGCGTCACAGGAATCCTTGGGTTCTCGGATGGATTTCAGTACAGCTTTTCATCCTCAGACTGACGATCAGTCTGAGAGGACTATTCAGACGTTGGAGGATATGCTCAGGATGTGTGTTCTCGATTTTCAGGATAGCTGGGATACTCATTTGCCGTTGATTGAGTTTTCTTACAACAACAGTTACCACGCGAGTATCGAGATGGCGCCGCATGAGGCTTTGTATGAGCGCAAGTGTAGATCTCCTATCTGTTGGGAGGAGGTTGGAGAGCGTAAACTCTCAGGTGCAGAGATTATTCAGATTACCTCAGAGAAGGTACCGTTGATCAAATGGAGGTTAGAGATTGCTTTTAGTCGGCATAAGAGTTATGCTGATCCGAAGAGGAAAGACATTGAGTTTCACGTTGGTGATTTCGTGTTTCTTCGGGTTTCGCCTATGAAAGGCGTGGTTCGTTTTGGTGTCAAGGGAAAGTTGGCACCGAGGTATATTGGTCCTTATGAGATTTCAGAGAGGATTTGAGTTGTGGCTTATCGTCTAGTTCTGCCGCCAAACATGTCGTTAGTACATCCTGTGTTTCATGTTTCTATGTTGAGAAAGTGCATTTATGATCCTTCCCATGTGATTGTGCCTCGGAGTGATGAGATTTACCAGGAGATGTCCTATTGAGGAACAACCAGTTGAGATTGTTGATACGCAAGCACGTAAATTGCGGAACAAGAAGATTCTGATGGTCAAAGTCCTCTGGCGCAATCATTCTGTAGAGGAGTGCACTTGGGAGACCGAGTCGGATATGAGTAATCGCTATCTTTTTCTTTTTCCGTAAGGTACGATATCTTGATTTTCTGTGATTTTTATGATTTTTATTTGTGTTACGTGTTGTCTTGTGTTAATTGCTTATCGTGTTAAATTCGAGGACAAATTTTTAATTAGTTGGGGAGAATGTAATACCCCGTTAATTTTCAGCGTTTTTCCGACAAATTTTCCGATCGTTTTGAAGTAAAAATCGAAGTTAATGGTCGGATTCGTGTTGGTTCGTGAGTGGGTTATTTTATGGTTCAACCATTTAATTTTTTTAAATCAAAAAGAAAAAAAAAACGAATTTGGATCATTCCCGTTCGAGAATTAAGATTCTCGAACGAGAATCTTTGTTTTTGGGCCTGGTCTCGTACGAGACCAGGGGTTCTCGAACGAGAACCAAGCCCACATGGGCTGTTCTTGTTCGAGAACATAAGCAGGCCATGGGAGCCTTTCATCCAGCCCACTTCGCACTCATTTTCGACCATTTGGATTGGTTTTGTAACGTTTTAAATGTTTGGATTTGTTTTGTAACTTTTGTAAACGTTTGGATTGGTTTTGTAACGTTTTAAATGTTTGGCTTAAATTGCTAAAAAGATGAAATGTTTGGATTTATTTCTTACTATTTTTAAACGTTTGGATTGGTTTTGTAACGTTTTAAACGTTTGGATTGGTTTCGTAACGTTTTAAACGTTTGGCTTAAATTGCTAAAAAGGTGAAACATTTGGATTTGTTTAGTAATGTTTGTATATGTTTGGCTTAAATCGCTAAAAATGGAAAACGTTTGGATTTGTTTTGTAACGTTTGTCAACGTTTGGCTTAAATCGCTAAAAAGGTGAAACGTTTGGTTTTTTTTTCGTAAGGTTTGTAAACGTTTGGCTTAAATCGCTAAATAGGGGAAACGTTGGGTTTTGTTTTGTAACGTTTGTAAACGTTTGGCTTAAATCGTTAAGAAGGGGAAACGTTTGGATTTGTTTCGTAACGTTATAAACGTTTGGTTTGGTTTCATAATATTTTAAACGTTTGGCTTAAATGGCTAAAACGGTGAAACGATTGGATTTGTTTCGTAACATTTGGAAACGTTTGGCTTAAATTGCTAAAAAGGGGAAACGTTTGGATTTGTTTTGTAACGTTAGTAAACGTTTGGCTTAAAATGCTAAAAATGTGAAATGTTTGGATTTGTTTCGTAACGTCTGTAAATGTTTGGTTTAAATCGCTAAAAAGGTGAAATTTTTGGATTTGTTTTGTAACGTTTGTAAACGTTTGGCTGAAATCGCTAAAAAGGGGAAACGTTTGGTTTTGTTTCGTCACGTTTGTAAACATTTGGCTTAAATCACTAAGAAGGGGAAACGTTTGGATTTGTTTCGTAACGTTTGTAAACGTTTGGATTCAATCCCTAAAAAGGTGAAACGATTGGATTTGTTTCGTAACATTTGGAAACGTTTGGCTTAAATTGCTAAAAAGGTGAAACATTTGGATTTGTTTTGTAATGTTTGTAAACGTTTGGCTTAAAATGCTAAAAATGTGAAACATTTGGATTTGCTTCGTAACGTTTGTAAACGTTTGGTTTAAATCACTAAAAAGTTGAAACATTTGGATTTGTTTTGTAAGGTTTGTAAATGTTTGGCTGAAATCGCTAAAAAGGGGAAACGTTTGGTTTTGTTTCGTCACGTTTCGTTTGGCTTAAATCGCTAAGAAGGGGAAACGTTTGGATTTGTTTCGTAACGTTTTAAACGTCTTGTTTGGTTTCATACCGTTTTAAACGTTTGGCTTAAATCGCTAAAAAGGTGAAACAATTGGATTTGTTTCGTAACATTTGGAAACGTTTGGCATAAATTGCTAAAAAGGTGAAACATTTAGATATGTATTGTAGCGTTTGTAAACGTTTGGCTTAAAATGCTAAAAATGTTAAACTTTTGGATTTGTTTCGTGACGTTTGTAAACGTTTGGTTTAAATCGCTAAAAAGGTGAAACATTTGGATTTGTTTTGTAACGTTTGTAAACGTTTTGCTTAAATCGCTAAAAAGGGGAGACATTTAGTTTTGTTTCGTAACATTTGTAAACATTTGGCTTAAATCGCTAAGTAGTAGAAACAATTGGATTTGTTTCGTAACGTTTTAAACGTCTGGTTTTGTTTTATAACATTTTAAACATTTGGCTTAAATCGTTAAAAAGGTGAAACGATTGGATTTGATTCGTAACATTTGGAAAAGTTTGGCTTAAATTGCTAAAAAGGTGAAACATTTAGATTAGTTTTGTAGCGTATGTAAACGTTTGGCTTAAAATGCTAAAAATGTTAAACATTTGGATATGTTTCGTAACGTTGGCGCAGCGGGAGGCGCGGGTCCGGATCGTATATTTCAATTCAAAATCGAAATTCTAACAATCCGGATCCTAAAGTTGATCATATTAACAACAAATGGATCGTCGTATCATTTAGTAATTAAAGCACGCATCTAAGAATTGTAAGAAGAATACCTATGTCGATTCTCCAACGATTCTTGTAGTCCCGAAAGTACGGCGACCTCAAGCTCGTCCACACGAGTATGCGTCCGATTGAATCCTCGCCTTGAAGTAATCCGTAAGAGTTCCTCTTGCCGAGCAGCCCTAAGCTCAAACTCTCGCCGCGATCACTACCTTGCTCGGATATATGAAAAACGTCGCCAAGTTTTTCCCGTGATTGATGAATACTTGAACTCCTTCAAGTGCTTTCTCTCTCTACAACTTTGTAGTGAGATGTGTGTTGTGTGGTATTGTGAAATGAGCAAGGACATGCTCTATTTATAGGCTAGAGCATGCCTTAAGAATGCAACACCTTGCATGCTAGGTGTCACACACCAAGCAAAGGTGTTGCCACCATGTGACACCTTTCATGTGGTGACATCACATAGGTGACATCATATAGGTGATGTCATCATATGACATCACATATATGACATAGGCTTATCTCATTACATCATCACCATGACATCATCATTCCATTAGCTGATGATTAGTCATTTAAGTATCATTAATTACACTAATTAATTACTTAAACCTTTTAATCATAAAACTTGGTTAAAATATAATTAGGTTCCTACTAATTTATAACTCTTATAAATTAGTCCCTAATTAATATGGACATAATACAATTAGGTTCCTACTAATTTATAACTCTTACAACTAGTCCCTAATTTGTACTTGTTTTTCATCTTAGATTAATTTCCGAGATATGCTAGTATCAATATGAAATCGATCTTTCGTAAACTCAATCGGTTGCACACTCTATTGTGTGTGACTAACTAGGTTCACATCTATATGGCAACGAGAGACATAAGAAACGCCATTCTTATATTAAATAATTAAATCCCATTTAATTATTAATTCTCGTAGATCGAGAGTGACGTCTAGCAACATATCACGACCCCCAAATAGAGATGAATGTTTCGATGCATTCTTTTTGAACCAATGTTCATAATTACCGTACACTCAAAATTCCCTTCATCTAAGATTCCAATCTCGACTAGTGTCTCGGTTAAGTCAAACACTGTATGTCTTGATTATATGACCTCATCTCCCAGTTCTAATTCTCGATAAATATGACTTCCACTAGAAACAACTTTCTATGTAAGTCATATACACCTGCGCAGGTTTTATCATCCATCAAGAACAATTTGAGATAGCATAGAATCTTGTCTCCGTTCATCCAGAGTGATGAATCCTTTCTAGGTTAAACCCCTATCTCCATATACAACTAACTAGAGCCAACACATCCCGCGGCTCTAGCTCATGAAAGATCTAGAGTTAAGGAGTATCAAACTCTAATCACCTATATACAAGATAGTGTCACCGCAAGTCAAAGGACATATGTACAATTATGAACTAGATGACATTAAATTGACTTTAATGAATTACCATGTATAAGTCATCTAGCGTCACTTGTTCGACTCACTCAACACCTTGAGTGTCCACATGTTTATTCTGATCCCCATCAAGTAGTATGAGACTCACTACTTCCTATAATTAGTAACTATTTACTAATCAGGAGAATAAACAGAGGTGACGATCTTTCCGGGATAATGCGATGCCCTTATTCGTAGGACCCCATCGACCGTGAACGGTTATTTAGATCACTTGTATAATAGAATCTATCACTCATATTCTTAACACCTTAAGAATAGATTTTATCACAATGTGATAAGGACAATACGTAATAAATGAACACTTAGTTGATGAGACACTTAGTTCAAATAGAACATATATATCTTTGCCATTGGGATTAATTCTACAAATATACACGATCAAATGGCCCTAGGGCACATACTACTAACAATCTCCCACTTGCACTAGTGCCATTGACAACTATATCTAAGCCCCATCTTCACAAGATGTAAATATTAATGACTCTAAGTCATGTAAACCTTAATGACTCTAAGTCATGGGCTTTGTTAGTGGGTTAGCCGTGTTATTGGCTAATGCTATCTTTTAGAGAAACAATTTTCTCTTTCCAACAATTTTTTTAGATAATATGATAATGCCTTTCCTTATGTTCGGATAAATTGTGAGACCCGGTTTCTTTTGCTAGGGCAGTAGCACCATTGTGGTCGCAGAAAAGAGGAACTTTCGACTTAATGGAAGAAAACCGTACTTAGTTCAGTTATAAACTAATTTATCCAAACACCTTCTATTACGACATCTCATGTCATAATATACTCGGCTTCTATAATGGAGTATGGAGTTGATTCTTGCTTAGAACACTGCTAGCTCACTACTCCTTCATTATAGATAAATATGAATCTGGAGATAGACTCTCTATTATCCATATCTGATTATTAATCAGAATCTGTAAAACGGTCTACTTAAAAATCTCGTTCTCCATTTGTTAATACCATATCTTTAGTTCAATAAAAGTACTTAAAGATACCTTTAACAACCATCCAATGTTCTCAACATAGATTGGATTAAAACCGATTAGTCCCACTAACCGCATAGACAATTTCTAGCTTTGTATGTGGCAACACATACCTCAGACTACCAATTGCCAAAGCTTATGGTATCTTTGCTAGATTCTTTCTTTCTTCAGAAGTTTCGGAAGACACTCCCTTTGAAAGAAGAATTTTATGCCTAACGAGTATCAATCCTCTCTTAGAACTTCCATATTGAACTACTTCAATATCTTTTCTAAGAAGAGCCTTTTGGAGAAACCATTTATTCTCTTAGATCTATCTCTATAGAGTCTAATACTGAGAATTTAGGCTACCTCTCCAAGGTCTTTGATGGAGTACGTATTAGATAAACCAAAGTTTTACAAAAGTAATCATTCCGATATTATTATTTAGTAGTAATAAGTTATCTACATGAAAGATCATGAAAGTGAGTCTTCTCCCACTAACCTTCTTGTAACCATTGGGTTTATCATCGTTTTTAATAAATTCGTAACTTCTTACGGATTTATCAAGACGATGAAACTCGAAGCTTTCTTTTCATCCACCAGGGATCATTTTAGCTTACACGTCTTGGAACCTTCTTCGGATTCAAAATCCTCGACTTGTTCCATATAGATATACTCCTTAATTTAACCATTAAGGAATGTGGTTCTTACATTCATATGTCTAACCACAAAATCTAAATGTGTAGCCTTGGTAAGAAAAATCTTGATGAACTTAAGCATGGCTACCCGCAATAAAGTGTATTCACAATACAACTTCTTGCCTCTAGCAAAACTCTTTTGCAACAAGCTTAGCTTTAAAGGTCTCCACCTTTCCATTAGTACCAATTTTACACTTGAAGATCCATTTAAACCTTATTGGTATAATACCTTTGTATGGATCGACTAGCTCCTAAAATTTGGTTTCTTTATATGGAATCCATTTCAGATTTTATTCCTTCAAACCAATTTTGAAGAATCTATATCACATATAGTTTCCTCATAAGTAGAGGGATCAACATTTGATCTTTTACTCCATGACTAAACAACTCTTGTTTATCATGTGGGTAAACCATCTCTCTCCAGTGGACGAGATACTCTACTTAATCTTCGAGTTGTTAATGTAGATACATCTTTTACTAACTCCGACATTTAGTGGGTTTGATCAATCTTCATTGATTCATTATTTTGTTGGTAACTAGATGACTCCTCATCTAATTCTATATTCCTTTCTTAGTGTCCCTCTTGAATAAACGCTTTATTAAGAAAGACTACCACCGATAAACAACGATTGTTTGTTCGGTTCGAATATAGAAACAATATCCTAAACTGTCTTTAGGATATCCAACATAATCTTTCCATGATTGATTTTAATTCCAAATTTATCGGATATCAGTTACATGATATGTTCCGAACACCCTCAAATCTTAACATCCTTAAGACTTTATTCCATACCATATCTCATAAGGTATGTATGGAGCGGATTTAGTTGGAATTTAATTTAGAATTTTATTTGCGGTAAGAAGTGCTTGACCCTATAACGAGATGTATAAGTCAGTATATAGCTCATTCTTGATCGTATCATATCCCACAATGTACGATACGTCCTTCTTGACAGACGCACCATTCAACCATGGTGTTCTCAAGGAGTAAGTTGAAAAATAATACCACATTCCTTTTAGGAACATACCAAATTCTGTACTCAAGTATTCTTCCCTTTTCGATCACATCGTAAAGTATTAATACCTTTTCCAATTTGGTTTTCTACTTCATTCTTGAAGTCATTTGAACATTTCAAAATCTTCATGTTTGTTCTTCATAAGACAAACTTAACTATATCGTGATAAATCATCGATGTAGAAAATGAAGTATAAGTATCTACCTTGGTCCGTTTCTTTAAACGTACCATATACATCACTATGTATGATCTCTTAAACGGCTTTAGCTCTACCTCTTTGTCCCACAAAGAATAATCAGGCCATGTTGCCTTTAAGATACGACTCACAAATCGGAAGAGATTCAAAATCTTGATTGCTCAAGATTCCCATCCTATCTAACTTGTTATGTCTATCTTTTGCAATATGTCCTAATTATAAATGCCACAAAGTTGTTTAGAAGTTTGATTACTTATGGTATTAATTTCCAAAACATCTTTTGCATTAAACATCTTTATTCAAGTCATAAAGAACATTTTGTACATATCCATACCCAACTCCGTATTATCAAACATAATACTACAAACATCCTTTGTAAATAGAAAATCAACTACCTAATTTGTCATATAGATTCGGATATGATATTTCTATATATATTGGGTAAGTACAAAAAACTTGTTTAAGTAAAACTTATGTTTATTTAAGAAAATTGAAGTTGATCCTATAGCTCTTGTCGCATCGCTTGCGTCATTCCCGAGATTTAAGATTACTTCATCTTTTTCCTTTCTTTCTCACTTTTACTAAATCCGTAAAAGACAAACAAATGTGAGAATTAGCATCGGTATCCAATACCTAAGCTTTTAAATGAGCAATTGACATTGGAACATGAGATAGACACATTCTTGATGGAATTGTCGTTCCTCTCGTCATTGCTCTTTAAGTATTCACAATACTTAATACAATTTCCATTTCAATGTCTTTTGTTTTGACAAAAGAAACAATTTCTTTTATTGACCAAACCGCCTTTTAAATATTCCAAATATTTCCGGCTATGACTTATATTGTCCTACATCTTAACAAACGAAAACACTTTTCTTTGTTAACCAATGTGCATTTCTTTTTCGCAATAGCCTTGGAGGCATCTAAATATCTTAATCAATCAAAAAAATGGTTTTAAACCACTAGCCGATTACTATCGTGAATGTCACTTAAAAGGATTCTATTTAATCTTATTATCCCTTGGATAGCAAAGATCTCTAATTAGTATTCGTGTTATTTTGTATATTTAACCATAATGATTTGGTCTTTATCAAAATGGCCTCCCACTATCTTTTTCGAATCCTACACTTCCAAAATATGAAACGTGAATCTTTGTTGGAAAAGATTTCATGCGGGTGATTGAGTTCTTATAGTCATTGATCTTTCCCTCAGGTACGCCTAATTGCCGTTATTGGGATCACAATGTACTACAAGTGAACAACACTTGTTCATCATTTCTCATATGAGGTTCAATCATTTCCGGCTCCTAATGCTTTCACCCTCAGATACTCATTGTCGTTATTGGGTTTCTGCATTAGTTAAGTTTAACCCATTGAATCAACTAAGATGTATCAATTTGAATAATACACGACTCAGGTACGCCTAATTGCCGTTATTGCCGTGTACTATATCGATACACCTGTAACATCTCATGCTTAAAAATAAACTCAACAACAGCCTCTTGACGATATCATCTCACCCCTATGTATCCATAGCCGACAAAATGATAACTCAAAGTGTGTTAGTTTATTGCTCCAATGGAGAGCCATTGATAAATCAATTTAATGATTAATCAATATAAACTTAATCTTTAAACTTTTAGGAAGATTTCTTAGGGTTTTAAGTTATTCCGGTCTCACTAAGCACACAACACATTTTAGCATGCATCTCATACATATTAAAGCTAAAATGAATCATGCAATCACACATGTATGATCATGGACTTCCTAGGTCTCATTCTTTAGCCACAAAAGAATGAGCAAACTATTACATGTCTCGAAAATGATTCTCTAATCATTTACTATGTAATATCTACTTTCTTTAGGTATCGAAGATTCATCCTCGAACCTCCGAAAGCCTCAACCGATTGCTGATGCTCGAAATTTTTTTTTTTTTTTTTTTTTACGGTTTTTTTTCGAGTCGGAAACTTTTCCCCGGGTGTAAAACCCCTTTTTCAGCATTTCGGTTTTTTACGGAAAAAAAATATTTTTTTTTCGGGCCGAAAACTTTTTCCCGGGTGTAAAATCCGTTTTTCAGCATTTTTGGTTTTTATGAAAAAAAATATTTTTTTTTTTCGGGTTTCGCCTTTTTCCGCACATCCCGTTGATGACAACATAATGCACAAGCGAATCACGTATTGTGTTAAATGATCACATTAGAAAAATTCCCAGGATAGATTGGAGGGTCACGAGCGGACCACTTAAGTACCAATCTCCTAGACAGAATTTAATCAAATGTAATTAATATCACAATAGCGATTGTTCGTTTTGGAAAAATAAGCCCTCGGAATTATAAATTACATGCCCAATAATAATTCCTAAGTCCATGATTATTTATACATATATTCAATCGTAAAGCGTTAATACTCGATGATACGGTGGCTCCGATACCACTGTTGGCTCCCAGCCAATAGTGAGGTTGTGGACCAATATGGACTCGATCCTATCTCATAGGGTGACATCCATATGTACCTATCAAAGCACGCATCTCATACGCTCTAGGGTGGAGAGCCTCACTTCGTCACACGATCATGAGTGAGAGTTACCTAGAATCGGATAATCGACACATCTCCATGTGTTGCATCTCCATGCACATTATCCTTTGCTCTGATACCACTGTTGGCGCAGCGGGAGGCGCGGGTCCGGATCGTATATTTCAATTCAAAATTGAAATTCTAACAATCCGGATCCTAAAGTTGATCATATCAACAACAAATGGATCGTCGTATCATTTAGTAATTAAAGCACGCATCTAAGAATTGTAAGAAGAATACCTATGTCGATTCTCCAACGATTCTTGTAGTCCCGAAAGTACGGCGACCTCAAGCTCGTCCACACGAGTATGCGTCCGATTGAATCCTCGCCTTGAAGTAATCCGTAAGAGTTCCTCTTGCCGAGCAGCCCTAAGCTCAAACTCTCGCCGCGATCACTACCTTGCTCGGATATATGAAAAACGTCGCCAAGTTTTTCCCGTGATTGATGAAAACTTGAACTCCTTCAAGTGCTTTCTCTCTCTACAACTTTGTAGTGAGATGTGTGTTGTGTGGTATTGTGAAATGAGCAAGGACATGCTCTATTTATAGGCTAGAGCATGCCTTAAGAATGCAACACCTTGCATGCTAGGTGTCACACACCAAGCAAAGGTGTTGCCACCATGTGACACCTTTTATGTGGTGACATCACATAGGTGACATCATATAGGTGATGTCATCATATGACATCACATATATGACATAGGCTTATCTCATTACATCATCACCATGACATCATCATTCCATTAGCTAATGATTAGTCATTTAAGTATCATTAATTACACTAATTAATTACTTAAACCTTTTAATCATAAAACTTGGTTAAAATATAATTAGGTTCCTACTAATTTATAACTCTTATAAATTAGTCCCTAATTAATATGGACATAATACAATTAGGTTCCTACTAATTTATAACTCTTACAACTAGTCCCTAATTTGTACTTGTTTTTCATCTTAGATTAATTTCCGAGATATGCTAGTATCAATATGAAATCGATCTTTCGTAAACTCAATCGGTTGCACACTCTATTGTGTGTGACTAACTAGGTTCACATCTATATGGCAACGAGAGACATAAGAAACGCCTTTCTTATATTAAATAATTAAATCCCATTTAATTATTAATTCTCGTAGATCGAGAGTGACGTCTAGCAACATATCACGACCCCCAAATAGAGATGAATGTTTCGATGCATTCTTTTTGAACCAATGTTCATAATTACCGTACACTCAAAATTCCCTTCATCTAAGATTCCAATCTCGACTAGTGTCTCGGTTAAGTCAAACACTGTATGTCTTGATTATATGACCTCATCTCCCAGTTCTAATTCTCGATAAATATGACTTCCACTAGAAACAACTTTCTATGTAAGTCATATACACCTGCGCAGGTTTTATCATCCATCAAGAACAATTTGAGATAGCATAGAATCTTGCCTCCGTTCATCCAGAGTGATGAATCCTTTCTAGGTTAAACCCCTATCTCCATATACAACTAACTAGAGCCAACACATCCCGCGGCTCTAGCTCATGAAAGATCTAGAGTTAAGGAGTATCAAACTCTAATCACCTATATACAAGATAGTGTCACCGCAAGTCAAAGGACATATGTACAATTATGAACTAGATGACATTAAATTGACTTTAATGAATTACCATGTATAAGTCATCTAGCGTCACTTGTTCGACTCACTCAACACCTTGAGTGTCCACATGTTTATTCTGATCCCCATCAAGTAGTATGAGACTCACTACTTCCTATAATTAGTAACTATTTACTAATCAGGAGAATAAACAGAGGTGACGATCTTTTCGGGATAATGCGATGCCCTTATTCGTAGGACCCCATCGACCGTGAACGGTTATTTAGATCACTTGTATAATAGAATCTATCACTCATATTCTTAACACCTTAAGAATAGATTTTATCACAATGTGATAAGGACAATACGTAATAAATGAACACTTAGTTGATGAGACACTTAGTTCAAATAGAACATATATATCTTTGCCATTGGGATTAATTCTACAAATATACACGATCAAATGGCCCTAGGGCACATACTACTAACAATCTCCCACTTGCACTAGTGCCATTGACAACTATATCTAAGCCCCATCTTCACTAGATGTAAATATTAATGACTCTAAGTCATGTAAACCTTAATGACTCTAAGTCATGGGCTTTGTTAGTGGGTTAGCCGTGTTATTGGCTAATGCTATCTTTTAGAGAAACAATTTTCTCTTTCCAACAATTTTTTTAGATAATATGATAATGCCTTTCCTTATGTTCGGATAAATTGTGAGACCCGGTTTCTTTTGCTAGGGCAGTAGCACCATTGTGGTCGCAGAAAAGAGGAACTTTCGACTTAATGGAAGAAAACCGTACTTAGTTCAGTTATAAACTAATTTATCCAAACACCTTCTATTACGACATCTCATGTCATAATATACTCGGCTTCTATAATGGAGTATGGAGTTGATTCTTGCTTAGAACACTGCTAGCTCACTACTCCTTCATTATAGATAAATATGAATCTGGAGATAGACTCTCTATTATCCATATCTGATTATTAATCAGAATCTGTAAAACGGTCTACTTAAAAATCTCGTTCTCCATTTGTTAATACCATATCTTTAGTTCAATAAAAGTACTTAAAGATACCTTTAACAACCATCCAATGTTCTCAACATAGATTGGATTAAAACCGATTAGTCCCACTAACCGCATAGACAATTTCTAGCTTTGTATGTGGCAACACATACCTCAGACTACCAATTGCCAAAGCTTATGGTATCTTTGCTAGATTCTTTCTTTCTTCAGAAGTTTCGGAAGACACTCCCTTTGAAAGAAGAATTTTATGCCTAACGAGTATCAATCCTCTCTTAGAACTTCCATATTGAACTACTTCAATATCTTTTCTAAGAAGAGCCTTTTGGAGAAACCATTTATTCTCTTAGATCTATCTCTATAGAGTCTAATACTGAGAATTTAGGCTACCTCTCCAAGGTCTTTGATGGAGTACGTATTAGATAAACCAAAGTTTTACAAAAGTAATCATTCCGATATTATTATTTAGTAGTAATAAGTTATCTACATGAAAGATCATGAAAGTGAGTCTTCTCCCACTAACCTTCTTGTAACCATTGGGTTTATCATCGTTTTTAATAAATTCGTAACTTCTTACGGATTTATCAAGACGATGAAACTCGAAGCTTTCTTTTCATCCACTAGGGATCATTTTAGCTTACACGTCTTGGAACCTTCTTCGGATTCAAAATCCTCGACTTGTTCCATATAGATATACTCCTTAATTTAACCATTAAGGAATGTGGTTCTTACATTCATATGTCTAACCACAAAATCTAAATGTGTAGCCTTGGTAAGAAAAATCTTGATGAACTTAAGCATGGCTACCCGCAATAAAGTGTATTCACAATACAACTTCTTGCCTCTAGCAAAACTCTTTTGCAACAAGCTTAGCTTTAAAGGTCTCCACCTTTCCATTAGTACCAATTTTACACTTGAAGATCCATTTAAACCTTATTGGTATAATACCTTTGTATGGATCGACTAGCTCCTAAAATTTGGTTTCTTTATATGGAATCCATTTCAGATTTTATTCCTTCAAACCAATTTTGAAGAATCTATATCACATATAGTTTCCTCATAAGTAGAGGGATCAACATTTGATCTTTTACTCCATGACTAAACAACTCTTGTTTATCATGTGGGAAAACCATCTCTCTCTCCAGTGGACGAGATACTCTACTTAATCTTCGAGTTGTTAATGTAGATACATCTTTTACTAACTCCGACATTTAGTGGGTTTGATCAATCTTCATTGATTCATTATTTTGTTGGTAACTAGATGACTCCTCATCTAATTCTATATTCCTTTCTTAGTGTCCCTCTTGAATAAACGCTTTATTAAGAAAGACTACCACCGATAAACAACGATTGTTTGTTCGGTTCGAATATAGAAACAATATCCTAAACTGTCTTTAGGATATCCAACATAATCTTTCCATGATTGATTTTAATTCCAAATTTATCGGATATCAGTTACATGATATGTTCCGAACACCCTCAAATCTTAACATCCTTAAGACTTTATTCCATACCATATCTCATAAGGTATGTATGGAGCGGATTTAGTTGGAATTTAATTTAGAATTTTATTTGCGGTAAGAAGTGCTTGACCCTATAACGAGATGTATAAGTCAGTATATAGCTCATTCTTGATCGTATCATTTCCCACAATGTACGATACGTCCTTCTTGACAGACGCACCATTCAACCATGGTGTTCTCAAGGAGTAAGTTGAAAAATAATACCACATTCCTTTTAGGAACATACCAAATTCTGTACTCAAGTATTCTTCCCTTTTCGATCACATCGTAAAGTATTAATACCTTTTCCAATTTGGTTTTCTACTTCATTCTTGAAGTCATTTGAACATTTCAAAATCTTCATGTTTGTTCTTCATAAGACAAACTTAACTATATCGTGATAAATCATCGATGTAGAAAATGAAGTATAAGTATCTACCTTGGTCCGTTTCTTTAAACGTACCATATACATCACTATGTATGATCTCTTAAACGGCTTTAGCTCTACCTCTTTGTCCCACAAAGAATAATCAGGCCATGTTGCCTTTAAGATACGACTCACAAATCGGAAGAGATGCAAAATCTTGATTGCTCAAGATTCCCATCCTATCTAACTTGTTATGTCTATCTTTTGTAATATGTCCTAATTATAAATGCCACAAAGTTGTTTAGAAGTTTGATTACTTATGGTATTAATTTCCAAAACATCTTTTGCATTAAACATCTTTATTCAAGTCATAAAGAACATTTTGTACATATCCATACCCAACTCCGTATTATCAAACATAATACTACAAACATCCTTTGTAAATAGAAAATCAACTACCAAATTTATCATATAGATTCGGATATGATATTTCTATATATATTGGGTAAGTACAAAAAACTTGTTTAAGTAAAACTTATGTTTATTTAAGAAAATTGAAGTTGATCCTATAGCTCTTGTCGCAACGCTTGCGTCATTCCCGAGATTTAAGATTACTTCATCTTTTTCCTTTCTTTCTCACTTTTACTAAATCCGTAAAAGATAAACAAATGTGAGAATTAGCATCGGTATCCAATACCTAAGCTTTTAAATGAGCAATTGACATTGGAACATGAGATAGACACATTCTTGATGGAATTGTCGTTCCTCTCGTCATTGCTCTTTAAGTATTCACAATACTTAATACAATTTCCATTTCAATGTCTTTTGTTTTGACAAAAGAAACAATTTCTTTTATTGACCAAACCGCCTTTTAAATATTCCAAATATTTCCGGCTATGACTTATATTGTCCTACATCTTAACAAACGAAAACACTTTTCTTTGTTAACCAATGTGCATTTCTTTTTCGCAATAGCCTTGGAGGCATCTAAATATCTTAATCAATCAAAAAAATGGTTTTAAACCACTAGCCGATTACTATCGTGAATGTCACTTAAAAGGATTCTATTTAATCTTATTATCCCTTGGATAGCAAAGATCTCTAATTAGTATTCGTGTTATTTTGTATATTTAACCATAATGATTTGGTCTTTATCAAAATGGCCTCCCACTATCTTTTTCGAATCCTACACTTCCAAAATAGGAAACGTGAATCTTTGTTGGAAAAGATTTCAAGCGGGTGATTGAGTTCTTATAGTCATTGATCTTTCCCTCAGGTACGCCTAATTGCCGTTATTGGGATCACAATGTACTACAAGTGAACAACACTTGTTCATCATTTCTCATATGAGGTTCAATCATTTCCGGCTCCTAATGCTTTCACCCTCAGATACTCATTGTCGTTATTGGGTTTCTGCATTAGTTAAGTTTAACCCATTGAATCAACTAAGATGTATCAATTTGAATAATACACGACTCAGGTACGCCTAATTGCCGTTATTGCCGTGTACTATATCGATACACCTGTAACATCTCATGCTTAAAAATAAACTCAACAACAGCCTCTTGACGATATCATCTCACCCCTATGTATCCATAGCCGACAAAATGATAACTCAAAGTGTGTTAGTTTATTGCTCCAATGGAGAGCCATTAATAAATCAATTTAATGATTAATCAATATAAACTTAATCTTTAAACTTTTAGGAAGATTTCTTAGGGTTTTAAGTTATTCCGGTCTCACTAAGCACACAACACATTTTAGCATGCATCTCATACATATTAAAGCTAAAATGAATCATGCAATCACACATGTATGATCATGGACTTCCTAGGTCTCATTCTTTAGCCACAAAAGAATGAGCAAACTATTACATGTCTCGAAAATGATTCTCTAATCATTTACTATGTAATATCTACTTTCTTTAGGTATCGAAGATTCATCCTCGAACCTCCGAAAGCCTCAACCGATTGCTGATGCTCGAATTTTTTTTATTTTTTTTTTTTTTACGGTTTTTTTTCGAGTCGGAAACTTTTCCCCGGGTGTAAAACCCCTTTTTCAGCATTTCGGTTTTTTACGGAAAAAAAATATTTTTTTTTTCGGGCCGAAAACTTTTTCCCGGGTGTAAAATCCGTTTTTCAGCATTTTTGGTTTTTATGAAAAAAAATATTTTTTTTTTCGGGTTTTTTTTTTCGGGTTTCGCCTTTTTCCGCACATCCCGTTGATGACAACATAATGCACAAGCGAATCACGTATTGTGTTAAATGATCACATTAGAAAAATTCCCAGGATAGATTGGAGGGTCACGAGCGGACCACTTAAGTACCAATCTCCTAGACAGAATTTAATCAAATGTAATTAATATCACAATAGCGATTGTTCGTTTTGGAAAAATAAGCCCTCGGAATTATAAATTACATGCCCAATAATAATTCCTAAGTCCATGATTATTTATACATATATTCAATCGTAAAGCGTTAATACTCGATGATACGGTGGCTCCGATACCACTGTTGGCTCCCAGCCAATAGTGAGGTTGTGGACCAATATGGACTCGATCCTATCTCATAGGGTGACATCCATATGTACCTATCAAAGCACGCATCTCATACGCTCTAGGGTGGAGAGCCTCACTTCGTCACACGATCATGAGTGAGAGTTACCTAGAATCGGATAATCGACACATCTCCATGTGTTGCATCTCCATGCACATTATCCTTTGCTCTGATACCACTGTTGGCGCAGCGGGAGGCGCGGGTCCGGATCGTATATTTCAATTCAAAATCGAAATTCTAACAATCCGGATCCTAAAGTTGATCATATCAACAACAAATGGATCGTCGTATCATTTAGTAATTAAAGCACGCATCTAAGAATTGTAAGAAGAATACCTATGTCGATTCTCCAACGATTCTTGTAGTCCCGAAAGTACGGCGACCTCAAGCTCGTCCACACGAGTATGCGTCCGATTGAATCCTCGCCTTGAAGTAATCCGTAAGAGTTCCTCTTGCCGAGCAGCCCTAAGCTCAAACTCTCGCCGCGATCACTACCTTGCTCGGATATATGAAAAACGTCGCCAAGTTTTTCCCGTGATTGATGAATACTTGAACTCCTTCAAGTGCTTTCTCTCTCTACAACTTTGTAGTGAGATGTGTGTTGTGTGGTATTGTGAAATGAGCAAGGACATGCTCTATTTATAGGCTAGAGCATGCCTTAAGAATGCAACACCTTTCATGCTAGGTGTCACACACCAAGCAAAGGTGTTGCCACCATGTGACACCTTTTATGTGGTGACATCACATAGGTGACATCATATAGGTGATGTCATCATATGACATCACATATATGACATAGGCTTATCTCATTACATCATCACCATGACATCATCATTCCATTAGCTAATGATTAGTCATTTAAGTATCATTAATTACACTAATTAATTACTTAAACCTTTTAATCATAAAACTTGGTTAAAATATAATTAGGTTCCTACTAATTTATAACTCTTATAAATTAGTCCCTAATTAATATGGACATAATACAATTAGGTTCCTACTAATTTATAACTCTTACAACTAGTCCCTAATTTGTACTTGTTTTTCATCTTAGATTAATTTCCGAGATATGCTAGTATCAATATGAAATCGATCTTTCGTAAACTCAATCGGTTGCACACTCTATTGTGTGTGACTAACTAGGTTCACATCTATATGGCAACGAGAGACATAAGAAACGCCTTTCTTATATTAAATAATTAAATCCCATTTAATTATTAATTCTCGTAGATCGAGAGTGACGTCTAGCAACATATCACGACCCCCAAATAGAGATGAATGTTTCGATGCATTCTTTTTGAACCAATGTTCATAATTACCGTACACTTAAAATTCCTTTCATCTAAGATTCCAATCTCGACTAGTGTCTCGGTTAAGTCAAACACTGTATGTCTTGATTATATGACCTCATCTCCCAGTTCTAATTCTCGATAAATATGACTTCCACTAGAAACAACTTTCTATGTAAGTCATATACACCTGCGCAGGTTTTATCATCCATCAAGAACAATTTGAGATAGCATAGAATCTTGTCTCCGTTCATCCAGAGTGATGAATCCTTTCTAGGTTAAACCCCTATCTCCATATACAACTAACTAGAGCCAACACATCCCGCGGCTCTAGCTCATGAAAGATCTAGAGTTAAGGAGTATCAAACTCTAATCACCTATATACAAGATAGTGTCACCGCAAGTCAAAGGACATATGTACAATTATGAACTAGATGACATTAAATTGACTTTAATGAATTACCATGTATAAGTCATCTAGCGTCACTTGTTCGACTCACTCAACACCTTGAGTGTCCACATGTTTATTCTGATCCCCATCAAGTAGTATGAGACTCACTACTTCCTATAATTAGTAACTATTTACTAATCAGGAGAATAAACAGAGGTGACGATCTTTCCGGGATAATGCGATGCCCTTATTCGTAGGACCCCATCGACCGTGAACGGTTATTTAGATCACTTGTATAATAGAATCTATCACTCATATTCTTAACACCTTAAGAATAGATTTTATCACAATGTGATAAGAACAATACGTAATAAATGAACACTTAGTTGATGAGACACTTAGTTCAAATAGAACATATATATCTTTGCCATTGGGATTAATTCTACAAATATACACGATCAAATGGCCCTAGGGCACATACTACTAACAACTTTGCATTTGCTTTGTAACGTTTGTAAACTTTTGGATTCAATCCCTAATAAGGTGAAATGATTGGATTTGTTTCGTAACATTTGGAAATGTTTGGCTTAAATGGCTAAAAAGGTGAAACATTTGGATTTGTTTTGTAACGTTTGTAAACGTTTGGCTTAAAATGCTAAAAATGTGAAACGTTTGGATTTGTTTCAAAACGTCTGTAAACGTTTGGTTTAAATCGCTAAAAAGTTGAAACTTATGGATTTGTTTTGTAACGTTTGTAAACGTTTGGTTTAAATCGCTAAAAATGTGAAACATTTGGATTTGTTTTGTAACGTTCGTAAACGTTTGGCTGAAATCGCTAAAAAAGGGAAACGTGTGGTTTTGTTTCGTAACGTTTGGCTTAAATCGCTAAGAATGGGAAACGTTTGGATTTGTTTCGTAACATTTTAAACGTCTGGTTTGGTTTCATAACGTTTAAAATGTTTGTCTTAAATCGCTAAAAAGGTGAAACGATTGGATTTGTTTCGTAACATTTGCAAACGTTTGGCTTAAATCGCTAAAAAGGGGAAACGTTTGGTTTTGTTTTGTAGGGTTTGTATACGTTTGGCGTAAATTGCTAAGAAGGAGAAACGTTTAGATTTGTTTCGTAACGTTTTAAACGTTTGGTTTAAATCACTAAAAAGGTGAAACATTTGGATTTGTTTCGTAACGTTTGTAAACGTTTGGTTTAAATCGCTAAAAATGTGAAACATTTGGATTTGTTTTGTAACGTTCGTAAACGTTTGGCTGAAATCGCTAAAAATGGGAAACGTGTGGTTTTGTTTCGTAACGTTTGGCTTAAATCGCTAAGAACGGGAAACGTTTGGATTTGTTTCGTAACATTTTAAACGTCTGGTTTGGTTTCATAACGTTTAAAATGTTTGTCTTAAATAGCTAAAAAGGTGAAACGATTGGATTTGTTTCGTAACATTTGCAAACGTTTGGCTTAAAATGCTAAAAAGGTGAAACAATCGGATTTGTTTTGTAACGTTTGTAACCGTTTAGCTTAAAATGCTAAAAATGTGAAACATTTGGATTTGTTTCCTAACATTTGTAAACGTTTGGTTTAAATCGTTAAAAAGGTGAAATATTTAGATTTGTTTTGTAACGTTTGTAAACGTTTGGCTTAATTGCTAAAAAGGGGAAACGTTTGGTTTTATTTCGTAATGTTTGTAAACGTTTGGCTTATACCGCTAAGAAGGAGAAACGTTTGGATGTGTTTCGTAACGTTTTAAACGTCTGGTTTGGTTTCATAACGTTTTAAACATTTGGCTTAAATCGCTAAAAAGGTGAAACGATTGGATTTGATTTCGTAACATTTGGAAACGTTTGGCTTAAATTGCTATAAAGGTGAAACGTTTGGATTTGTTTTGTAACGTTTGTAAACATTTGGAATCAATCCGTAAAAAGGTGAAACGATTGGATTTGTTTCGCAACATCTGGAAACGTTAGGCTTAAATTGCTAAAAAGGTGAAACATTTGGATTTGTTTTGTAACGTTTGTAAACGTTTGGCTTAAAATGCTACAAATGTGAAACGTTTGGATTTGTTTCGTAATGTTTGTAAACGTTTGGTTTAAATCGCTAAAAAGGTGAAACATTTGGATTTGTTTTGTAACGTTTGTAAACTTTTGGCTTAAATCGCTAAAAAGGGGAAACAATTGGTTTTGTTTCATAACGTTTGTAAACATTTAGCTTAAATTGCTAAGAAGGTGAAACGTTTTGATATGTTTCGTAACGTTTTAAACGTCTAGTTTGGTTTCATAACGTTTGAAATGTTTGGCTTATATCGTTAAAAATGTGAAACGATTGGATTTGTTTCGTAACATTTGGAAACGTTTGGCTGAAATCGCTAAAAATGGGACACGTTTGGTTTTGTTTCGTAACGTTTGTAAACGTTTGGCTTAAATCGCTAAGAAGGGGAAACGCTTGGATTTGTTTTGTAACGTTTTAAACGTCTGGTTTGGTTTCATAACATATTAAACGTTTGGCTTAAATCGCTAAAAAGGTGAAACGATTGGATTTGTTTCGTAACATTTGGAAATGTTTGGCTTAAATTGCTAAAAAGGTGAAACAATCGAATTTTAACGTTTGTAAACGTTTGGCTTAAAATGCTAAAAAGGTGAAACGTTTGGATTTGTTTCGTAATGTTTGTAAACGTTTGGTTTAAATCACTAAAAAGGTGAAACATTTGGATTTGTTTTGTAACGTTTGTAAACTTTTGGCTTAAATCGCTAAAAAGGGGAAACGTTTGGATTTGTTTCGTAACGTTTTAAATGTCTGGTTTGGTTGCATAACGTTTTAAACGTTTGACTTAAATCGCTAAAAAGGTGAAACGATTGGATTTGATTTCTTAACATTTGGAAACTTTTGGTTTAAATCACTAAAAAGGTGAAACATTTGGATTTGTTTTGAAACGTTTGTAAACTTTTGGCTTAAATCGCTAAAAAGGGGAAACGTTTGGATTTGTTTCGTAACGTTTTAAATGTCTGGTTTGGTTTCATAACGTTTAAAATGTTTGTCTTAAATCGCTAAAAAGGTGAAACGATTGGATTTGTTGCGTAACATTTGCAAACGTTTGGCTTAAATCGCTAAAAAGGGGAAACGTTTGGTTTTGTTTCGTAGGGTTTGTATACGTTTGGCGTAAATTGCTAAGAAGGAGAAACGTTTGGATTTGTTTCGTAACGTTTTAAACGTTTGGTTTAAATCACTAAAAAGGTGAAACATTTGGATTTGTTTCGTAACGTTTGTAAACGTTTGGTTTAAATCGCTAAAAATGTGAAACATTTGGATTTGTTTTGTAACGTTCGTAAACGTTTGGCTGAAATCGCTAAAAATGGGAAACGTGTGGTTTTGTTTCGTAACGTTTGGCTGAAATCGCTAAAAATGGGAAACGTGTGGTTTTGTTTCGTAACGTTTGGCTTAAATCGCTAAGAACGGGAAACGTTTGGATTTGTTTCGTAACATTTTAAACGTCTGGTTTGGTTTCATAACGTTTAAAATGTTTGTCTTAAATTGCTAAAAAGGTGAAACGATTGGATTTGTTTCGTAACATTTGCAAACGTTTGGCTTAAAATGCTAAAAAGGTGAAACAATCGGATTTGTTTTGTAACGTTTGTAAACGTTTAGCTTAAAATGCTAAAAATGTGAAACATTTGGATTTGTTTCCTAACATTTGTAAACGTTTGGTTTAAATCGTTAAAAAGGTGAAACATTTAGATTTGTTTTGTAACGTTTGTAAACGTTTGGCTTAATTGCTAAAAAGGGGAAACGTTTGGTTTTATTTCGTAATGTTTGTAAACGTTTGGCTTATACCGCTAAGAAGGAGAAACGTTTGGATGTGTTTCGTAACGTTTTAAACGTCTGGTTTGGTTTCATAACGTTTTAAACATTTGGCTTAAATCGCTAAAAAGGTGAAACGATTGGATTTGATTTCGTAACATTTGGAAACGTTTGGCTTAAATTGCTAGAAAGGTGAAACGTTTGGATTTGTTTTGTAACGTTTGTAAACATTTGGAATCAATCCGTAAAAAGGTGAAACGATTGGATTTGTTTCGCAACTTCTGGAAACGTTAGGCTTAAATTGCTAAAAAGGTGAAACATTTGGATTTGTTTTGTAACGTTTGTAAACGTTTGGCTTAAAATGCTACAAATGTGAAACGTTTGGATTTGTTTCGTAATGTTTGTAAACGTTTGGTTTAAATCACTAAAAAGGTGAAACATTTGGATTTGTTTTGTAACGTTTGTAAACTTTTGGCTTAAATCGCTAAAAAGGGGAAACAATTGGTTTTGTTTCATAACGTTTGTAAACATTTAGCTTAAATTGCTAAGAAGGTGAAACGTTTTGATATGTTTCGTAACGTTTTAAACGTCTAGTTTGGTTTCATAACGTTTGAAATGTTTGGCTTACATCGTTAAAAATGTGAAACGATTGGATTTGTTTCGTAACATTTGGAAACGTTTGGCTGAAATCGCTAAAAATGGGACACGTTTGGTTTTGTTCGTAACGTTTGTAAACGTTTGGCTTAAATCGCTAAGAAGGGGAAACGCTTGGATTTGTTTTGTAACGTTTTAAACGTCTGGTTTGGTTTCATAACATATTAAACGTTTGGCTTAAATCGCTAAAAAGGTGAAACGATTGGATTTGTTTCGTAACATTTGGAAATGTTTGGCTTAAATTGCTAAAAAGGTGAAACAATCGAATTTTAACGTTTGTAAACGTTTGGCTTAAAATGCTAAAAAGGTGAAACGTTTGGATTTGTTTCGTAATGTTTGTAAACGTTTGGTTTAAATCACTAAAAAGGTGAAACATTTGGATTTGTTTTGTAACGTTTGTAAACTTTTGGCTTAAATCGCTAAAAAGGGGAAACGTTTGGATTTGTTTCGTAACGTTTTAAATGTCTAGTTTGGTTGCATAACGTTTTAAACGTTTGACTTAAATCGCTAAAAAGGTGAAACGATTGGATTTGATTTCGTAACATTTGGAAACGTTTGGTTTAAATCACTAAAAAGGTGAAACATTTGGATTTGTTTTGAAACGTTTGTAAACTTTTGGCTTAAATCGCTAAAAAGGGGAAACGTTTGGATTTGTTTCGTAACGTTTTAAATGTCTGGTTTGGTTTCATAACGTTTAAAATGTTTGTCTTAAATCGCTAAAAAGGTGAAACGATTGGATTTGTTGCGTAACATTTGCAAACGTTTGGCTTAAATCGCTAAAAAGGGGAAACGTTTGGTTTTGTTCCATAAAGTTTGTAACGTTTGGCTTAAATCGCTAAGAAGGTGAAACGTTTGGATTTGTTTCGTAACGTTTTAAACGTCTGGATTGGTTTCGAAACGTTTTAAACGTTTGGCTTAAATCGTTAAAAAGGTTAAACGATTGGATTTGTTTTGTAACGTTTGTAAACGTTTTGTTTAAATCACTGACAAGGTGAAACATTTGGATTTATTTTGTAACGTTGTAAACGTTTGGCTGAAAATAACGTTTGTAAATGTTTAGCTGAAATCGCTAAGAAGGGGAAACATTTGGATTTGTTTCACAAAGTTTTAAACATCTGGTTCGGTTTCATAACGTTTTAAACGTTTGGCTTAAATCGCTAAAAAGATTAAACGATTGGATTTGTTTCCTAACATTTGTAAACGTTTGGCTTAAATTTCCTATAAAGGGGAAACGTTTGGTTTTGTTTCGTAACGTTTCTAAACGTTTGGCTTAAATCGCTAACAAGGTGAAACGTTTGGATTTGTTTCATATCATTTTAAACGTCTGGATTGGTTTCATAACATTTTAAACGTTTGGCTTAAATCGTTAAAAAGGCTAAACGATTGGATTTGTTTTGTAACGTTTGTAAATGTTTGGTTTAAATAGCTAAAAAGGTGAAATATTTGGATTTGTTTTGTAGCGTTTGTAAACGTTTGGCTGAAATTGCTAAAAAGGGGAAACGTTTGGTTTTGTTTCGTAACGTTTGTAAATGTTTGGCTTAAATCGCTAAGAAGGGGAAACGTTTGGATTTGTTTTGTAACGTTTTAAACGTCTGGTTTGGTTTCATAACGTTTTAAACGTTTGGCTTAAATCGCTAAAAAGGTGAAACGATTGGATTTGTTTCGTAACATTTGGAAACGTTTGGCTTAAATTGCTAAAAAGGTGAAACAAAACGTTTAAATGTTTGGATTGGTTTCGAAACGTTTAAATGTTTGGATTGGTTCCGAAACTTTTTAAACGTTTTGCTTAAATCGCTAAAAAGGTGAAACGTTTGGATTTGTTTCTAACGTTTGTAAACGTTTGGCTTAAATTACTAAAAAGGTGAAACCTTTGGTTTTGTTTCGTGACGTTTCCAAACGTTTGGCTTAAATTGATAAAAATGTGATACGTTTGGATTGGTTTTGTAACGTTTGTAAACGTTTGGCTTAAATCGCTAAAAATAAGAAACGTTTGGATTTGTTTCGTAACGTTTGTAATCGTTTGGATTGGTTTCGTAACGTTATAAACGTTTGGCCTAATTCGCTAAAAAGGCGAAACATTTGGATTGGTTTCGTAACGTTTTAAACGTTTGGAATGGTTTCTCAACGCTTTAAGCATTTGGCTTAAATCGCTAAAAAGGTGAAACGTTTTTATATGTTTCGTAACGTTTGTAAACATTTGGCTTAAATCGCTAAAAAGGGGAAATGTTTAGTTTTGTTTCGTAATGTTTGGCTTCAATCACTAAAAAGGGGAAACATTTGAATTTGTTTCGTAACATTTGTAAACGTTTGGCTTAAATCGCTAACAAGGGGAAATGTTTGGATTTGTTTCGTAACATTTTAAACGTCTGGTTTGGTTTCATAACGTTTTAAAGGTTTGGCTTATATCGCTAAAAAGGTGAAACGATTGGATTTATTTCGTAACATTTGGAAACGTTTGGCTTAAATTGCTAAAAAGGTGAAAGAATCGGATTTGTTTTGTAACGTTTGTAAACGTTTGGCTTAAAATGCCAAAAATATGAAACGTTTGGATTTCTTTCGTAACGTTTGTAAACGTTTGGTTTAAATCACTAAAAAGATGAAACATTTGGATTTGTTTTGTAACATTTGTAAACGTTTGACTTATATCGCTAAAAAGGGGAAATGTTTGGTTTTGTTTCGTAACGTTTGTAAACGTTTGGCTTAACTCGCTAAAAAGGTGAAATGATTGGAGTAACATTTGGAAACGTTTGGCTTAAACTGCTAAAAAGGTGAAACGTTTGGATTTGTTTTATAACGTTTGTAAACGTTTGAATTAAAATGCTAAAAATGTGAAATGTTTGGATTTCTTTCTTAATGTTTGTAAATGTTTGGTTTAAATCGCTAAAAAGGTGAAACATTTGGATTCTTTTGTAACGTTTGTAAACGTTTGGCTTAAATCGCTAAAAAGGGGAAAAGTTTGGTTTTGTTTCGTAACGTTTGTAAACGTTTGGCTTAAAACGCTAAGAAGGAGAAATGTTTGGATTTGTTTCATAACGTTTTAAATGTCTAGTTTGGTTTCATAACGTTTTAAACGTTTGGCTTAAATCGCTAAAAAGGTGAAACGATTGGAGTAACATTTGGAATCATTTGGCTTAAACTGCTATAAAGGTGAAACGTTTGGATTTATTTTATAACGTTTGTAAACGTTTGGATTCAATCCCTAAAAAGGTGAAACGATTGGATTTGTTTCTTAACATTTGGAAACGTTTGGCTTAAATTGCTAAAAAGGTGAAACATTTGGATTTGTTTTGTAACGTTTGTGTTTGGCTTAAAATGCTAAAAATGTGAAACGTTTGGATTTGTTTCGTAACGTCTGTAAACGTTTTGTTTAAATTGCTAAAAAGGTGAAACATTTGGATTTGTTTTGTAACGTTTGTAAACGTTTGGCTTAAATCGCTAAAAAAGAGAAACCTTTTGGTTTTGTTTTGTAACGTTTGTAAACGTTTGGCTTAAATCACTAAGAAGGTGAAACGTTTGGATTTGTTTGGTAACGTTTTAAACGTCTGGTTTGGTTTCATAACATTTCAAACGTTTGGCTTAAATCGCTAAAAAGGTCAAACGATTGGATTTGTTTCGTAACATTTGGAAACGTTTGGCTTAAATTGCTAAAAAGGGGAAACATTTGGATTTGTTTCGTGACGTTTGTAAATGTTTGGCTTCAATCCTTTAAAAGGTGAAACTTTTAGATTTGTTTCCTAAAGTTTGTAAACATTTGGCTTAAATCGCTAAAAAGGTGAAACGTTTGGATTTGTTTCGTAACGTTTGTAAACTTTGGCTTAAATCGCTAAAAAGAGGAAACGTTTGGATTGGTTTCCTAACGTTTCAAATGTTTGTCTGCAATCGCTAAAAAGGTGAAACGTTTGGATTTAACGTTTATAAACATTTGGCTTAAATCGCTAAAATGGCGAAACATTTGGTTTTGTTTCGTAACGTTAGTAGGCTTATAATGTAAAAATGTGAAACGTTTGGATTTGTATCGTAACTTTTGTAAATGTTAGGGTTAAATCGCTAAGAAGGTGAAACGTTTGGATTTGTTTCGTAACGTTTAAAACGTCTAGATTGGTTTCATAACGTTTTAAATGTTTAGCTTAAATCGCTAAAACGGTTAAATGATTTGATTTGTTTCGTAACATTTGTAAACGTTTGGCTTAAAATCGCTAAATAGGGGAAACGTTCGGTTTTGTTTCCTAACGTTTGTAATCGTTTGGCTTAAATCACTAAGAATGTGAAACGTTTGGATTTGTTTCGTAACATTTTAAACATCTGGATTGGTTTCATAACATTATAAACGTTTGGCTTAAATCGCTAAAAAGGTTAAACGATTGGATTTGTTTCGTAACATTTGTAAACGTTTGGCTTAATTCCTAAAAAGGGGAAGCGTTTGGTTTTGTTCCGTAACGTTTGTAAACGTTTGGCTTATATCGCTAAGAAGGTGAAACGTTTGGATTTGTTTCGTAACGTTTTAAACGTCTGGATTGGTTTCGAAACGTTTTAAACGTTTGGCTTAAATTGTTAAAAAGGTTAAACGATTGGATTTGTTTTGTAGCGTTTGTAAACGTTTTGTTTAAATCACTGACAAGGTGAAACATTTGGATTTATTTTGCAACGTTGTAAACGTTTGGCTGAAATCGCTAAAAAAGGGAAACGTTTGGTTTTGTTTCGTAACGTTTGTAAACGTTTGGCTGAAATCGCTAAGAAGGGGAAACATTTGGATTTATTTCGTAACGTTTTAAACATCTGGTTCGGTTGCATAATGTTTTAAACGTTTGGCTTAAATCGCTAAAAAGATTAAACGGTTGGATTTGTTTCCTAACATTTGTAAACGTTTGGCTTAAAATTCTTATGAAGGGGAAACGTTTGGTTTTGTTTCGTAACGTTTGTAAACGTTTGGCTTAAATCACTAATAAGGTGAAACGTTTGGATTTGTTTCGTATCGTTTTAAACGTCTAGATTGGTTTCATAATGTTTTAAACGTTTGGCTTAAATCGTTAAAAAGGCTAAACGATTGGATTGTTTTGTAACGTTTGTAAACGTTTGGTTTAAATCGCTAAAAAGGTGAAACATTTGGATTTGTTATGTAGCATTTGTAAACGTTTGGGTGAAATCGCTAAAAAGGGGAAACGTTTGGTTTTGTTTCGTAACGTTTGTAAACGTTTGGCTTAAATTGCTAAGAAGGGGAAACGTTTGGATTTGTTTCGTAACGTTTTAAACGTCTGGTTTGGTTTCATAACGTTTTAAACGTTTGGCTTAAATCGCTAAAAATGTGAAACGATTGGATTTGTTTCGTAACATTTGGAAACGTTTGGCTTAAATTGCTAAAAAGGTGCAACAAAACGTTTAAATGTTTGGATTGGTTTCGAAACGTTTAAATGTTTGGATTGGTTTCGAAACTTTTTAAACGTTTTGCTTAAATCGTTAAAAAGGTGAAACGTTTGGATTTGTTTCTAACGTTTGTAAACGATTGGCTTAAATTACTAAAAAGGTGAAACCTTTGGTTTTGTTTCGTGACGTTTCTAATCGTTTGGCTTAAATTGATAGAAATGTGATACGTTTGGATTGGTTTTGTAACGTTTGTAAACGTTTGGCTTAAATCGCTAAAAATAAGAAACGTTTGGATTTGTTTCGTAACGTTTGTAAAGGTTTGGATTGGTTTCGTAACGTTATAAACGTTTGGCCTAATTCGCTAAAAAGGCGAAACATTTGGATTGGTTTCGTAACGTTTTAAACGTTTGGAATGGTTTCTCAACGCTTTAAACATTTGGCTTAAATCGCTAAAAAGGTGAAACGTATTTATTTGTTTCGTAACGTTTGTAAACATTTGGCTTAAATCGCTAAAAAGGGGAAATGTTTAGTTTTGTTTCGTAATGTTTGGCTTCAATCACTAAAAAGGTGAAACGTTTGAATTTGTTTCGTAACATTTGTAAACGTTTGGCTTAAATCGCTAAGAAGGGGAAATGTTTGGATTTGTTTCGTAACATTTTAAACGTTAAGATTGATTTTGTAACGTTTGTAAACGTTTGGCTTAAATCTCTAAATAGGTAAACGTTTGGATTGGTTTCGTAACGATATAAACGTTTGGCTTAAATCGCTATAAAGGCGAAACGTTTGGTTTTTTTTCGTAACATTCGTAAACGTTTGGCTTAAATTGATAAAAAGGTGAAACCCTTGGTTTTTTTTCGAAACATTTATAAACGTTTGGATTGATTTGGAAACGTTATAAACATTTGGCTTAAATCGCTAAATAGGCAAAACGTTTGGATTGGTTTCGTAACGTTTTAAACATTTGGATTGGTTTCGTAAGGTTTTAAACATTTGGCTTAAATCGCTAAAATGGTGAAATGTTTGGATTTATTTCGTAACGTTTTTAACGTTTAGATTGGTTTTGCAACGTTTGTAAACATTTGGCTTAAATCTCTAAATAGGTAAACGTTTTTTGTAACGATTTAAACGTTTGGCTTAAATTGCTAAAAAGATGAAACATTTGGATTTGTTTTGTAACGTTTGTAAACGTTTGGTTTAACTGTCTAAAAATGGGAAACGTTTATATTTGTTTCGTAACATTTGTAAATGTTTAGCTTTGTTTCATAACTTTTAAATGTTTGGCTTAAATCGCTAAAAAGGTGAAACGTTTGGATTTGTTTCATAACGTTTGTAAACGTTTGGCTTCAATCGCTAAAAAGGTGAAACATTTGGATTTGTTTCATAACGTTTTAAACGTTTTGATTGGTGTCGTAACGTTTTGAATGTTTGGATTAGCTTTGTAACGTTTTAAACATTTGACTTAAATCACTAAAAAGGTAAAACGTTTCGATTTGTTTCGTAACGTTGTTGGTTTCGTAACGTTTGTAAACGTTTGGATTGGTTTTGTAACATTTTAAATGTTTGGTTTGGTTTTGTAACTTCTGTAAATGTTTGGATTTGTTTCGTAACGTTTTATGCGTTTGGACAGGTTTCGTAACGTTTTAAACGTTTGGATTGGTTTCGTAACGTTTTAAACGTTTGGCTTAAATCGCTAATAAGGTGAAACATTTGGATTTGTTTTGTAATTTTTGTAAACGTTTGGCTTAAATTGCTAAAAATGTGAATCGTTTGGATGTATTTTGTAACGTTTTTAAACGATTGGCTTAAATCGATAAAAAGGTGAAACGTTTGGTTTTTTTTGTAACGTTTGTAAATGTTTGGCTTAAATCGCTAAAAAAGGGAAACTTTTGGTTTTGTTTTGTAACGTTTGTAAACGTTTGGCTTAAATCGCTAAGAAGGGGAAACGTTTGGATTTGTTTCGTAACGTTTTAAACGTCTGGTTTGGTTTCATAACGTATTAAACGTTTGGCTTAAATCGCTAAAAATGTGAAACAATTGGATTTGTTTCGTAACATTTGGAAATGTTTGGCTTAAATTGCTAAAAAGGTGAAACAATCGAATTTGTTATGTAACGTTTGCAAACGTTTGGCTTAAAATGCTAAAAAGCTGAAACGTTTGGATTTGGTTCGTAACGTTTGTAAACGTTTGGTTTAAAATATTAAAAAGGTGAAACATTTGGATTTGTTTTTTAACGTTTGTAAACCCTTTGGCTTAAATCGCTAAAAAGGGGAAACGTTTGGTTTTATTTAGTAACGTTTGACTTAAACCGCTAAGAAGGAGAGATGTTTGGATTTGTTTCGTAACGTTTTAAACGTCTGGTTTGATTTCATAACGTATTAAACGTTTGGCTTAAATCGCTAAGAAGGGGAAACGTTTGGATTTGTTTCGTAACGTTTTAAACGTCTGGTTTGGTTTCATAACGTATTAAACGTTTGGCTTAAATCGCTAAAAATGTGAAGCGATTGGATTTGTTTCATAACAGTTGAAAATGTTTGGCTTAAATTGCTAAAAAGGTGAAACAATCGAATTTGTTATGTAACGTTTGCAAACGTTTGGCTTAAAATGCTAAAAAGGTGAAACGTTTGGATTTGGTTCGTAACGTTTGTAAACGTTTGGTTTAAAATATTAAAAAGGTGAAACATTTGGATTTGTTTTTTAACGTTTGTAAGCGTTTGGCTTAAATCGCTAAAAAGGGGAAACATTTGGTTTTTTTTCGTAACGTTTGTAAATGTTTGGCTTAAACCGCTAAGAAGGAGAGACGTTTGGATTTGTTTCGTAACGTTTTAAACGTCTGGTTTAATTTCATAACGTATTGAACGTTTGGCTTAAATCGCTAAAAATGTGAAACGATTGGATTTGTTTCGTAACATTTGGAAATGTTTGGCTTAAATTGCTAAAAAGGTGAAACAATCGAATTTGTTATGTAACGTTTGCAAACGTTTGGCTTAAAATGCTAAAAAGGTGAAACGTTTGGATTTGGTTCGTAACGTTTGTAAACGTTTGGTTTAATATATTAAAAAGGTGAAACAATAGGATTTGTTTTTTAACGTTTGTAAACGTTTGGCTTAAATCGCTAAAAAGGGGAAACGTTTGGTTTTATTTCATAACGTATTAAACGTTTGGCTTAAACCGCTAAGAAGGGGAAACGTTTGGATTTGTTTCGTAACGTTTTAAACGTCTGGTTTGGTTTCATAACGTATTAAACGTTTGGCTTAAATCGCTAAAAATGTGAAACGATTGGATTTATTTCGTAACATTTGGAAATGTTTGGCTTAAATTGCTAAAAAGGTGAAACAATCGAATTTGTTATGTAACGTTTGCAAACGTTTGGATTAAAATGCTAAAAAGGTGAAACGTTTGGATTTGGTTCGTAACGTTTGTAAACGTTTGGTTTAAAATATTAAAAAGGTGAAACATTTGGATTTGTTTTTTAACGTTTGTAAACGTTTGGCTTAAATCGCTAAAAAGGGGAAACGTTTGGTTTTATTTCGAAACGTTTATAAACGTTTGGCTTAAACCGCTAAGAAGGAGAGACGTTTGGATTTGTTTCGTAACGTTTTAAAAGTCTGGTTTGGTTTCATAACGTTTTAAACATTTGACTTAAATCGCTAAAAAGGTGAAACGATTGGATTTGATTTCGTAACAATTGGAAACGTTTGGCTTAATTGCTAAAAAGGTGAAACGTTTGGATTTGTTTTGTAACGTTTGTAAACGTTTGGATTCAATCCCTAAAAAGGTGAATCGATTGGATTTGTTTCGTAACATTTGGAAACGTTTGGCTTAAATTGCTAAAAAGGTGAAACAATCGGATTTGTTTTGTAACGTTTGTAAACTTTTGGCTTAAAATGCTAAAAATGTGAAACGTTTGGATTTGTTTCGTAACGTTTGTAAACGTTTGGTATAAATCGCTAAAAAGGTGAAACATTTGGATTTGTTTTGTAACGTTTGTAAACGTTTTGCTTAAAGCGCTAAAAAGGGGAAACGTTTGGTTTTGTTTCGTAACGTTTGTATACGTTTGGCGTAACTCGCTAAGAAGGAGAATTGTTTGGATTTGTTTCACAACGTTTTAAACATTTGGTTTAAATCACTAAAAAGGTGAAACATTTGGATTTGTTTTGTAACGTTTGAAAATGTTTGGCTTAAATTGCTAAAAAGGGGAAACGTTTGGTTTTGTTTCGTAGCGTTTGTAAACGTTTGGCTTAAAATCGCTAAGAAGGAGAAACAATTGGATTTGTTTCGTAACGTTTTAAACATCTGGTTTGGTTTCATAACGTTTTAAACATTTGGCTTAAATCGCTAAAAATGTGAAACGTTTGGATTTGATTTCGTAACATTTGGAAACGTTTGGCTTAAATTGCTAAAAAAAGGTGAAACGTGTGGATTTATTTTGTAACGTTCGTAAACTTTTGGATTCAATCCCTAAAAAGGTGAAACGATTGGATTTGTTTCGTAACATTTGTTGGAAACGTTTGACTTAAATTGCTAAAAAAGTGAAATATTTGGATTTGTTTTGTAACGTTTGTAAATTTTGGATTCAATCCATAAAAAGGTGAAACGATTGGATTTGTTTCGCAACATTTGGAAACGTTTGGATTAAATTGCTAAAAAGGTGAAACATTTGGATTTGTTTTGTAACGTTTGTAAACGTTTGGCTTAAAATGCTAAAAATGTGAAACGTTTGGATTTGTTTCGTAACGTCTGTAAACGTTTGGTCTAAATCGCTAAAAAGGTGAAACGTTTGGATTTGTTTCGTAACGTTTGTAAACGTTTGGTTTAAATCGCTAAAAAGGTGAAACATTTGGATTTGTTTTGTAACGTTCGTAAACGTTTGGCTGAAATCGCTAAAAAGGGGAAACGTTTGGTTTTGTTTCGTAACGTTTGTAAACGTTTAGCTTAAATCGCTAAGAAGGGGAAATGTTTGGATTTGTTTCGTAACATTTTAAACGTCTGGTTTGGTTTCATAACGTTTAAACGTTTGGCTTATATCGCTAAAAAGGTGAAACGATTGAATTTATTTCGTAAAATTTGGAAACGTTTGGCTTAAATTGCTAAAAAGGTGAAAGAATCAGATTTGTTTTGTAACGTTTGTAAATGTTTGGCTCAAAATGCCAAAAATATGAAACATTTGGATTTCGTAACGTTTGTAAACGTATGGCTTAAATCGCTAAAAGGGGGAAACGTTTGGTTTTGTTTCGTAGCGTTTGTAAACGTTTGGCTTAAACCTCTAAGAAGGAGAAACGTTTGGATTTGTTTCGTAACGTTTTAAAAGTCTGGTTTGGTTTCATAACGTTTTAAACGTTTGGCTTAAATCGCTAAAAAGGTGAAACGATTGGATTTGATTTCGTAACATTTGGAAACGTTTGGCTTAATTGCTAAAAAGGTGAAACGTTTGGATTTGTTTTGTAATGTTTGTAAACGTTTGGATTCAATCCCTAAAAAGGTGAATCGATTGGATTTGTTTCGTAACATTTGGAAACGTTTGGCTTAAATTGCTAAAAAGGTGAAACAATCGGATTTGTTTTGTAACGTTTGTAAACGTTTGGCTTAAAATGCTAAAAATGGGAAACGTTTGGATTTGTTTCGTAACGTTTGTAAACGTTTGGTATAAATCGTTAAAAAGGTGAAACATTTGGATTTGTTTTGTAACGTTTGTAAACGTTTGGCTTAAATAGCTAAAAAGGGGAAACGTTTGGTTTTGTTTCGTAATGTTTGTATACGTTTGGCGTAAATCGCTAAGAAGGAGAATTGTTTGGATTTGTTTCGCAACGTTTTAAACATTTGGTTTAAATCACTAAAAAGGTGAAACATTTGGATTTGTTTTGTAACGTTTGAAAATGTTTGGCTTGAATCGCTAAAAAGGGGAAACGTTTGGTTTTGTTTCGTAGCATTTGTAAACGTTTGGCTTAAAATCTTTAAGAAGGAGAAACAATTGGATTTGTTTCGTAACGTTTTAAACATCTGGTTTGGTTTCATAACGTTTTAAACATTTGGCTTAAATCGCTAAAAAGGTGAAACGATTGGATTTGATTTCGTAACATTTGGAAACGTTTGGCTTAAATTGCTAAAAAAAGGTGAAACGTGTGGATTTATTTTGTAACGTTTGTAAACTTTTGGATTCAATCCCTAAAAAGGTGAAACGATTGGATTTGTTTCGTAACATTTGTTGGAAACGTTTGACTTAAATTGCTAAAAAGGTGAAATATTTGGATTTGTTTTGTAACGTTTATAAACTTTTGGATTCAATCCATAAAAAGGTAAAACGATTGGATTTGTTTCGCAACATTTGGAAACGTTTGGATTAAATTGCTAAAAAGGTGAAACATTTGGATTTGTTTTGTAACGTTTGTAAACGTTTGGCTTAAAATGCTAAAAATGTGAAACGTTTGGATTTGTTTCGTAACGTCTGTAAACGTTTGGTTTAAATCGCTAAAAAGGTGAAACGTTTGGATTTGTTTCGTAACGTTTGTAAACGTTTGGTTTAAATCGCTAAAAAGGTGAAACATTTGGATTTGTTTTGTAACGTTCGTAAACGTTTGGCTGAAATCGCTAAAAAGGGGAAACGTTTGGTTTTGTTTCGTAACGTTTGTAAACGTTTAGCTTAAATCGCTAAGAAGGGGAAATGTTTGGATTTGTTTCGTAACATTTTAAACGTCTGGTTTGGTTTCATAACGTTTAAACGTTTGGCTTATATCGCTAAAAAGGTGAAACGATTGGATTTATTTCGTAAAATTTGGAAACGTTTGGCTTAAATTGCTAAAAAGGTGAAAGAATCAGATTTGTTTTGTAACGTTTGTAAATGTTTGGCTCAAAATGCCAAAAATATGAAACATTTGGATTTCGTAACGTTTGTAAACGTATGGCTTAAATCGCTAAAAGGGGGAAACGTTTGGTTTTGTTTCGTAGCGTTTGTAAACGTTTGGCTTAAACCTCTAAGAAGGAGAAACGTTTGGATTTGTTTCGTAACGTTTTAAAAGTCTGGTTTGGTTTCATAACGTTTTAAACGTTTGGCTTAAATCGCTAAAAAGGTGAAACGATTGGATTTGATTTCGTAACATTTGGAAACGTTTGGCTTAATTGCTAAAAAGGTGAAACGTTTGGATTTGTTTTGTAATGTTTGTAAACGTTTGGATTCAATCCCTAAAAAGGTGAATCGATTGGATTTGTTTCGTAACATTTGGAAACGTTTGGCTTAAATTGCTAAAAAGGTGAAACAATCGGATTTGTTTTGTAACGTTTGTAAACGTTTGGCTTAAAATGCTAAAAATGGGAAACGTTTGGATTTGTTTCGTAACGTTTGTAAACGTTTGGTATAAATCGTTAAAAAGGTGAAACATTTGGATTTGTTTTGTAACGTTTGTAAACGTTTGGCTTAAATAGCTAAAAAGTGGAAACGTTTGGTTTTGTTTCGTAATGTTTGTATACGTTTGGCGTAAATCGCTAAGAAGGTGAATTGTTTGGATTTGTTTCGCAACGTTTTAAACATTTGGTTTAAATCACTAAAAAGGTGAAACATTTGGATTTGTTTTGTAACGTTTGAAAATGTTTGGCTTGAATCGCTAAAAAGGGGAAACGTTTGGTTTTGTTTCGTAGCATTTGTAAACGTTTGGCTTAAAATCGTTAAGAAGGAGAAACAATTGGATTTGTTTCGTAACGTTTTAAACATCTGGTTTGGTTTCATAACGTTTTAAACATTTGGCTTAAATCGCTAAAAAGGTGAAACGATTGGATTTGATTTCATAACATTTGGAAACGTTTGGCTTAAATTGCTAAAAAAAGGTGAAACGTGTGGATTTATTTTGTAACGTTTGTAAACTTTTGGATTCAATCCCTAAAAAGGTGAAACGATTGGATTTGTTTCGTAACATTTGTTGGAAACGTTTGACTTAAATTGCTAAAAAGGTGAAATATTTGGATTTGTTTTGTAACGTTTGTAAACTTTTGGATTCAATCCATAAAAAGGTGAAACGATTGGATTTGTTTCGCAACATTTGGAAACGTTTGGATTAAATTGCTAAAAAGGTGAAACATTTGTATTTGTTTTGTAACGTTTGTAAACGTTTGGCTTAAAATGCTAAAAATGTGAAACGTTTGGATTTGTTTCGTAACGTCTGTAAACGTTTGGTTTAAATCGCTAAAAAGGTGAAACATTTGGATTTGTTTCGTAACGTTTGTAAACGTTTGGTTTAAATCGCTAAAAAGGTGAAACATTTGGATTTGTTTTGTAGCGTTTGTAAACGTTTGGCTTAAAATCGCTAAGACGGAGAAACAATTGGATTTGTTTCGTAACGTTTTAAACATCTGGTTTGGTTTCATAATGTTTTAAACATTTGGCTTAAATCGCTAAAAAGGTGAAACGATTGGATTTGATTTCGTAACATTTGGAAACGTTTGGCTTAAATTGCTAAAGAAAGGTGAAACGTGTGGATTTATTTTGTAACGTTTGTAAACTTTGGCTTAAATCGCTAAAAAGAGGAAACGTTTGGATTGGTTTCTTAACGTTTCAAATGTTTGGCTTAAATCGCTAAAAAGGTGAAACGATTGGATTTGATTTCGTAACATTTGGAAACGTTTGGCTTAATTGCTAAAAAGGTGAAACGTTTGGATTTGTTTTGCAACGTTTGTAAACGTTTGGATTCAATCCCTAAAAAGGTGAATCGATTGGATTTGTTTCATAACATTTGGAAACGTTTGGCTTAAATTGCTAAAAAGGTGAAACAATCGGATTTGTTTTGTAACGTTTGTAAACGTTTGGCTTAAAATGCTAAAAATGTGAAACGTTTGGATTTGTTTCGTAACGTTTGTAAACGTTTGGTATAAATCGCTAAAAAGGTGAAACATTTGGATTTGTTTTGTAACGTTTGAAAACGTTTGGCTTAAATCGCTAAAAAGGGGAAACGTTTGGTTTTGTTTCGTAACGTTTGTATATATTTGGCGTAAATCGCTAAGAAGGAGAATTGTTTGGATTTGTTTCGCAACGTTTTAAACATTTGGTTTAAATCACAAAAAAGGTGAAACATTTGGATTTGTTTTTTAACGTTTGTAAACGTTTGGCTTAAATCGCTAAAAAGGGGAAACATTTGGTTTTATTTCGTAACGTTTGTAAACGTTTGGCTTAAACCGCTAAGAAGGAGAGACGTTTGGATTTGTTTCGTGATGTTTGTAAATGTTTGGCTTCAATCCTTTAAAAGGTGAAACTTTTAGATTTGTTTCCTAACGTTTGTAAACATTTGGCTTAAATCGCTAAAAAGGTGAAACGTTTGGATTTGTTTCGTAACGTTTGTAAACTTTGGCTTAAATCGCTAAAAAGAGGAAACGTTTGGATTGGTTTCTTAACGTTTCAAATGTTTGTCTTCAATCGCTAAAAAGGTGAAACGTTTGGATTTAACGTTTGTAAACGTTTGGCTTAAATCTCTAAAAAGGCGAAACATTTGGTTTTGTTTCGTAACGTTAGTAAACGTTTGGCTTATAATGCTAAAAATGTGAAACGTTTGGATTTAATATATTAAAAAGGTGAAACATTTGGATTTGTTTTTTAACGTTTGTAAACGTTTGGCTTAAATTGCTAAAAAGGGGAAACGTTTGGTTTTATTTCATAACGTATTAAACGTTTGGCTTAAACCGCTAAGAAGGGGAAACGTTTGGATTTGTTTCGTAACGTTTTAAACGTCTGGTTTGGTTTCATAACGTATTAAACGTTTGGCTTAAATCGCTAAAAATGTGAAACGATTGGATTTGTTTCGTAACATTTGGAAATGTTTGGCTTAAATTGCTAAAAAGGTGAAACAATCGAATTTGTTATGTAACGTTTGCAAACGTTTGGATTAAAATGCAAAAAAGGTGAAACGTTTGGATTTGGTTCGTAACTTTTGTAAACGTTTGGTTTAAAATATTAAAAAGGTGAAACATTTGGATTTGTTTTTTAACGTTTGTAAACGTTTGGCTTAAATCGCTAAAAAGGGGAAACGTTTGGTTTTATTTCGTAACGTTTGTAAACGTTTGGCTTAAACCGCTAAGAAGGAGAGACGTTTGGATTTGTTTCGTAACGTTTTAAAAGTCTGGTTTTGTTTCATAACGTTTTAAACGTTTGGCTTAAATCGCTAAAAAGGTGAAACGATTGGATTTGATTTCGTAACATTTGGAAACGTTTGGCTTAAATTGCTAAAAAAAGGTGAAACGTGTGGATTTATTTTGTAACGTTTGTAATCGTTTGGCTGAAATCCAATTGTTTGGATTTGTTTTGTAACGTTCGTAAACGTTTGGCTGAAATCGCTAAAAAGGGGAAACATTTGGTTTTGTTTCGTAACGTTTGTAAACGTTTAGCTTAAATCGCTAAGAAGGGGAAATGTTTGGATTTGTTTCGTAACATTTTAAACGTCTGGTTTGGTTTCATAATGTTTAAACGTTTGGCTTATATCGCTAAAAAGGTGAAACGATTGGATTTATTTCGTAAAAGTTGGAAACGTTTGGCTTAAATTGCTAAAAAGGTGAAAGAATCGGATTTGTTTTGTAACGTTTGTAAATTTTTGGCTCAAAATGCCAAAAACATGAAACGTTTGGATTTCTTTCATAACGTTTGTAAACGTCTGGTTTAAATCCCTAAAAAGGTGAAACATTTGGATTTGTTTTGTAACATTTGTAAACGTTTGGCTTAAATTGCTAAAAAGGGGAAATGTTTGGTTATGTTTCGTAACGTTTGTAAACGTTTGGCTTAAAACGCTAAGAAGTAGAAATGTTTGGATTTGTTTCATAACGTTTTAAACGTCTGGTTTGGTTTCATAACGTTTTAAACGTTTGGCTTAAATCGCTAAAAAGGTGAAACGATTGGAGTAACATTTGGAAACGTTTGGCTTAAACCGCTAAAAAGGTGAAACGTTTGGATTTGTTTTATAACGTTTGTACGTTTGAATTAAAATGCTAAAAATGTGAAATGTTTGGATTTGTTTCGTAATGTTTGTAAATGTTTGGTTTAAATCGCTAAAAAGGTGAAACATTTGGATTCTTTTGTAACGTTTTTAAACGTTTGGCTTAAATCGCTAAATAGTGGAAACATTTGGTTTTGTTTCGTAACGTTTGTAAACGTTTGGCTTAAAACGCTAAGAAGGAGAAATGTTTGGATTTGTTTCATAACGTTTTAAACGTCTGGTTTGGTTTCGTAATGTTTTAAACGTTTGGCTTAAATCGCTAAAAAGGTGAAACGATTGGAGTAACATTTGGAAACGTTTCGCTTAAACTGCTAAAAAGGTGAAACGATTGGATTTGTTTCTTAACATTTGGAAACGTTTGGCTTCAATTGCTAAAAAGGTGAAACATTTGGATTTGTTTTATAACGTTTGTAAACGTTTGGCTTAAAATGCTAAAAATGTGAAACATTTGGATTTGTTTCGTAACGTCTGTAAACCTTTTGTTTTAATTGCTAAAAAGGTGAAACATTTGGATTTGTTTTGTAACGTTTGTAAACGTTTGGCTTAAATCGCTAAAAGGGGGAAACGGTTGGTTTTGTTTTGTAACGTTTGTAAACGTTTGGCTTAAATCACTAAAAAGGTGAAACGTTTGGATTTGTTTTGTAACGTTTTAAACGTCTGGTTTGGTTTCATAACATTTCAAACGTTTGGCTTAAATCGCTAAAAAGGTGAAACGATTGGATTTATTTCGTAACATTTGGAAATGTTTGGCTTAAATTGCTAAAAAGGGGAAACGTTTGGATTTGTTTCGTGACGTTTGTAAATGTTTGGCTTCAATCCTTTAAAAGGTGAAACTTTTAGATTTGTTTCCTAACGTTTGTAATCATTTGGCTTAAATCGCTAAAAAGGTGAAACGTTTGGATTTGTTTCGTAACGTTTGTAAACTTTGGCTTAAATCGCTAAAAAGAGGAAACGTTTGGATTGGTTTCTTAACGTTTCAAATGTTTGTCTTCAATCGCTAAAAAGGTGAAATGTTTGTAAACGTTTGGCTTAAATCGCTAAAAAGGCGAAACATTTGGTTTTGTTTCGTAACGTTAGTAAACGTTTGGCTTATAATGCTAAAAATGTGAAACGTTTGGATTTGTATCGTAACTTTTGTAAACGTTAGGGTTAAATTGCTAAGAAGGTGAAACGATTGGATTTGTTTCGTAACGTTTAAAACGTCTAGATTGGTTCCATAACGTTTTAAATGTTTAGCTTAAATCACTAAAAAGGTGAAACATTTGGATTTGTTTTGTAACATTTGTAAACGTTTGGCTTAAAATCGCTAAAAAGGGGAAACATTTGGTTTTGTTTCGTAACGTTTGTAAACGTTTGGCTTAAATCGCTAAGAATGTGAAACGTTTGAATTTGTTTCGTAACATTTTAAACGTTTGGATTGGTTTCATAACATTATAAATGTTTGGCTTAAATCGCTAAAAAGGTTAAACGATTGGATTTCTTTCGTAACATTTGTAAATGTTTGGCTTAATTCCTAAAAAGGGGAAACATTTGGTTTTGCTTCGTAACGTTTGTAAACGTTTGACTTAAATCGCTAAGAAGGTGAAACGTTTGGATTTATTTCGTAACGTTTTAAACGTCTGGATTGGTTTCGAAATGTTTTAAACGTTTGGCTTAAATTGTTAAAAAAGGTTAAACGATAGGATTTGTTTTGTAACGTTTGTAAACGTTTTGTTTAAATCGCTGACAAGGTAAAACATTTGGATTTATTTTGTAACGTTGTAAACGTTTGGCTAAAATCGCTAAAAAGGGGAAACGTTTGGTTTTGTTTCGTAACGTTTGTAAACGTTTGGCTGAAATCGCTAAGAAGGGGAAACATTTGGATTTGTTTCGTAACGTTTTAAACATCTGGTTCGATTTCATAACCTTTTGAACGTTTGGCTTATATCGCTAAAAAGATTAAACGATTGGATTTGTTTCGTAACATTTGTAAACGTTTGGCTTAAAATTCCTATAAAGGGGAAACGTTTGGTTTTGTTTCGTAATGTTTGTAAACGTTTGGCTTAAATCGCTAACAAGGTGAAACGTTTGGATTTGTTTCGTATCGTTTTAAACGTCTGGATTGGTTTCATAATGTTTTAAACGTTTGGCTTAAATCGTTAAAAAGGCTAAACGATTGGATTTGTTTTGTAACGTTTGTAAACGTTTGGTTTAAATCGCAAAAAAGGTGAAACATTTGGATTTGTTTTGTAACGTTTGTAAACGTTTGGCTGAAATCGCTAAAAAGGGGAAACGTTTGGTTTTGTTTCGTAACGTTTTAAACGTCTGGTTTGGCTTCATAATGTTTTAAACGTTTGGCTTAAATCGCTAAAAAGGTGAAACGATTGGATTTGTTTCGTAACATTTGGAAACGTTTGGCTTAAATTGCTAAAAAGGTGAAACAAAACGTTTAAATGTTTGGATTGGTTCCGAAACTTTTTAAACGTTTTGCTTAAATCGCTAAAAAGGTGAAACGTTTGGATTTGTTTCTAACGTTTGTAAACGTTTGGCTTAAATTACTAAAAAGGTGAAACGTTTGGTTTTGTTTCGTGACGTTTCTAAACGTTTGGCTTAAATTGATAAAAATGTGATACGTTTGGATTGGTTTTGTAACGTTTGTAAACGTTTGGATTAAATCGCTAAAAATAAGAAACGTTTGGATTTGTTTCGTAGCGTTTGTAAACGTTTGGGTTGGTTTCGTAACGTTATAAACGTTTGGCCTAATTCGCTAAAAAGGCGAAACATTTGGATTGGTTTCGTAACGTTTTAAACGTTTGGAATGGTTTCGTAACGCTTTAAACATTTGGCTTAAATCGCTAAAAAGGTGAAACGTTTTTATTTGTTTCGTAACGTTTGTAAACATTTGGCTTAAATCGCTAAAAAGGGGAAATGTTTAGTTTTGTTTCGTAATGTTTGGCTTCAATCGCTAAAAAGGTGAAACGTTTGAATTTGTTTCGTAACATTTGTAAACGTTTGGCTTAAATCGCTAATAAGGTGAAACGTTTGGATTTGTTTCATAACGTTTTAAACGTTTAGATTGATTTTGTAACGTTTGTAAACGTTTGGCTTAAATCTCTAAATGGGTAAACGTTTGGATTGGTTTCGTAACGATATTAACGTTTGGCTTAAATCGCTATAAAGGCGAAACGTTTGGTTTTGTTTCGTAACGTTCGTAAACGTTTGGCTTAAATTGATAAAAAGGTGAAACCTTTGGTTATTTTCGAAACGTTTGTAAACGTTTGGATTGGTTTCGAAACGTTATAAACGTTTGGCTTAAATCGCTAAATAGGCAAAACGTTTGGATTGGTTTCGTAACGTTTTAAACATTTGGATTGGTTTCGTAAGGTATTAAACATTTGGCTTAAATCTCTAAAATGGTGAAATGTTTGGATTTATTTCGTTACGTTTTTAACGTTTAGATTGGTTTTGCAACGTTTGTAAACATTTGGCTTAAATCTCTAAATAGGTAAACATTTGGATTGGTTTTGTAACGATTTAAACGTTTGGCTTAAATTGCTATAAAGGTGAAACATTTGGATTTGTTTTGTAAAGTTTGTAAACGTTTGGTTTAACTGGCAAAAAATGTGAAACGTTTATATTTGTTTCGTAACATTTGTAAATGTTTGGCTTTATTTCATAGCTTTTAAACGTTTGGCTTAAATCGCTAAAAAGGTGAAACGTTTGGATTTCTTTCATAACGTTTGTAAACGTTTGGCTTAAATCGCTAAAAAGGTGACACATTTGGATTTGTTTCATAACGTTTTAAACGTTTTGATTGGTGTCGTAACGTTTTGAATGTTAGGATTGGCTTTGTAACGTTTTAAACATTTGACTTAAATCACTAAAAAGGTGAAACGTTTGGATTTGTTTCGTAACGTTGTTGGTTTCGTAACGTTTGTAAACGTTTGGATTGGTTTTGTAACATTTTAAATGTTTGGTTTGGTTTTGTAACTTCTGTAAATGTTTGGATTTGTTTCGTAACGTTTAAACGTTTGGACAGGTTTCGTAACGTTTTAAACGTTTGGATTGGTTTCATAACGTTTTAAACGTTTGGCTTAAATCGCTAATAAGGTGAAACAATTGGATTTTTTTTGTAATTTCTGTAAACGTTTGGCTTAAATTGCTAAAAATGTGAATCGTTTGGATGTATTTTGTAACGTTTGTAAACGATTGGCTTAAATCACTAAAAAGGTGAAACGTTTGTTTTTTTTCGTAACGTTTGTAAATGTTTGGCGTAAATCGCTAAAAAAGGGAAACGTTTGGTTTTGTTTTGTAACGTTTGTAAAAGTTTGGCTTAAATCGTTAAGAAGGGGAAACGTTTGGATTTGTTTCGTAACGTTTTAAACGTCTGGTTTGGTTTCATAACGTATTAAAATTTTGGCTTAAATCGCTAAAAAGGTGAAACAATTGGATTTGTTTCGTAACATTTGGAAATGTTTGGCTTAATTTGCTAAAAGGGTGAAACATTTTAATTTGTTTTGTAACGTTTGTAAACGTTTGGCTTAAATCTCTAAAAAGGGGAAACGTTTGGTTTTGTTTCGTAACGTTTGTAAACGTTTGGCTTAAACCGCTTAGAAGAAGAAACGTTTGGATTTGTTTCATAACGTTTTAAACGTCTGGATTTGTTTTGTAACGTTTGTAAACGTTTGGATTCAATCCCTAAAAAGGTGAAACGACTGGATTTGTTTCGTAACATTTGTTGGAAACGTTTGACTTAAATTACTAAAAAGGTGAAATATTTGGATTTGTTTTGTAACGTTTGTAAACTTTTGGATTCAATCCATAAAAAGGTGAAACGATTGGATTTGTTTCGTAACATTTGGAAACGTTTGGATTAAATTGCTAAAAAGGTGAAACATTTGGATATGTTTTGTAACGTTTGTAAACGTTTGGCTTAAAATGCTAAAAATGTGAAACGTTTGGATTTGTTTCGTAACGTCTGTAAACGTTTGGTTTAAATCGCTAAAAAGGTGAAACATTTGGATTTGTTTCGTAACATTCGTAAACGTTTGGCTAAAATCGCTAAAAAGGGGAAACGTTTGGTTTTGTTTCGTAACGTTTGTAAACGTTTAGCTTAAATCGCTAAGAAGGGGAAATGTTTGGATTTGTTTCATAACATTTTAAACGTCGGGTTTGGTTTCATAACGTGTAAACGTTTGGCTTATATCGCTAAAAAGGTGAAACGATTGGATTTATTTCGTAAAATTTGGAAACGTTTGGCTTAAATTGCTAATAAGGTGAAAGAATCGGATTTGTTTTGTAACGTTTGTAAACGTTTGGCTCAAAATGCCAAAAATATGAAACGTTTGAATTTCTTTCGTAAAGTTTGTATACGTCTGGTTTAAATCACTAAAAAGGTGAAACATTTGGATTTGTTTTGTAACATTTGTAAATGTTTGGCTTAAATTGCTAAAAAGGGGAAATGTTTGGTTTTGTTTCGTAACGTTTGTAAACGTTTGGCTTAAAACGCTAAGAAGGAGAAATGTTTGGATTTGTTTCATAACGTTTTAAACGTCTGGTTTGGTTTCATAACGTTTTAAACGTTTGGCTTAAATCGCTAAAAAGGTGAAACGATTGGAGTAACATTTGGAAACGTTTGGCTTAAACTACTAAAAAGGTGAAACGTTTTGATTTGTTTTATAACGTTTGTACGTTTGAATTAAAATGCTAAAAATGTGAAATGTTTGGATTTGTTTCGTAATGTTTGTATTTGTTTGGTTTAAATCGCTAAAAAGGTGAAACATTTGGATTCTTTTGTAACGTTTTTAAACGTTTGGCTTAAATCGCTAAAAAGTGGAAACATTTGGTTTTGTTTCGTAACGTTTGTAAACGTTTGGCTTAAACCGCTAAGAAGGAGAAACGTTTGGATTTGTTTCGTAACGTTTTAAACGTCTGGTTTGGTTTCATAACGTTTTAAACGTTTGGCTTAAATCGCTAAAAAGGTGAAACGATTACATTTGATTTCGTAACATTTGGAAACGTTTGGCTTAATTGCTAAAAAGGTGAAACGTTTGGATTTGTTTTGTAACGTTTGTAAACGTTTGGATTCAATACCTTAAAAAGGTGAATCGATTGGATTTGTTTCGTAACATTTGGAAACGTTTGCCTTAAATTGCTAAAAAGGTGAAACAATCGGATTTGTTTTGTAACGTTTGGAAACGTTTGGCTTAAAATACTAAAAATGTGAAACGTTTGGATTTGTTTCGTAACGTTTGTAAACGTTTGGTATAAATCGCTAAAAAGGTGAAACATTTGGATTTGTTTCGTAACGTTTGTACGTTTGTAAACGTTTGGCTTAAATAGCTAAAAAGGGGAAACGTTTGGTTTTGTTTCGTAACGTTTGTATACGTTTGGCGTAAATCGCTAAGAAGGAGAATTGTTTCGATTTGTTTCGCAACGTTTTAAACATTTGGTTTAAATCACTAAAAAGGTGAAACATTTGGATTTGTTTTGTAACGTTTGAAAATGTTTGGCTTAAATCGCTAAAAAGGGGAAACATTTGGTTTTGTTTCGTAGCGTTTGTAAACGTTTGGCTTAAAATCGCGAAGAAGGAGAAACATTTGGATTTGTTTCGTAACGTTTTAAACATTTGGCTTAAATCGCTAAAAAGGTGAAACGATTGGATTTGATTTCGTAACATTTGGAAACGTTTGGCTTAAATTGCTAAAAAAAGGTGAAACGTGTGGATTTATTTTGTAACGTTTGTAAACTTTTGGATTCAGTCCATAAAAAGGTGAAACGATTGGATTTGTTTCGCAACATTTGGAAACGTTTGGATTAAATTGCTAAAAAGGTGAAACATTTGGATTTGTTTTGTAACGTTTGTAAACGTTTGGCTTAAAATGCTAAAAATATGAAACGTTTGGATTTGTTTCGTAACGTCTGTAAATGTTTGGTTTAAATCGCTAAAAAGGTGAAACATTTGGATTTGTTTCGTAACGTTTGTAAACGTTTGGTTTAAATCGCTAAAAAGGTGAAACATTTGGATTTGTTTTGTAACGTTTGTAAATGTTTGGCTGAAATCGCTAAAAAGGGGAAACGTTTGGTTTTGTTTCGTAACGTTTGTAAACGTTTGGATTAAAACTCTAAGAAGGAGAAATGTTTAAATTTGTTTCATAACGTTTTAAACGTCTTGTTTGGTTTTATAACGTTTTAAACGTTTGGCTTAAATCGCTAAAAAGGTGAAACGATTGGAGTAACATTTGGAAATGTTTGGCTTAAACCGCTAAAAAGGTGAAACGTTTGGATTTGTTTTATAACTTTGTAAACGTTTGGATTCAATCCCTAAAAAGGTGAAACGATTGGATTTGTTTCTTAACATTTGGAAACGTTTGGCTTAAATTGCTAAAAATGTGAGACATTTGGATTTGTTTTGTAACATTTGTAAACGTTTCGCTTAAAATGCTAAAAATGTGAAACGTTTGGATTTGTTTCGTAACGTCTGTAAACGTTTTGTATAAATCGCTAAAAAGGTGAAACATTTGGATTTGTTTTGTAACGTTTGTAAACGTTTGGCTTAAATCGCTAAAAAGGGGAAACGTTTGGTTTTGTTTCGTAACGTTTGTAAACGTTTGGCTTAAATCGCTAAGAAGGTGGAACGTTTGGATTTGTTTCGTAACATTTTAAACGTCTGGATTGGTTTCGAAACATTTTAAACGTTTCGCTTAAATCGTTAAAAAGGTTAAACGATTGGATTTGTTTTGTAACGTTTGTAAACGTTTTGTTTAAATCGCTGACAAGGTGAAACATTTGGATTTGTTTTGTAACGTTGTAAACGTTTGGCTGAAATCGCTAAAAAGGGGAAACGTTTGGTTTTGTTTCGTAAAGTTTGAAAACGTTTGGCTGAAATCGCTAAGATGGGGAAACATTTGGATTTGTTTCGTAACGTTTTAAACATCTGGTTCAGTTTCATAACGTTTTAAACGTTTGGCTTAAATCGCTAAAAAGATTAAACGATTGGATTTGTTTCGTAACATTTGTAAACGTTTGGCTTAAAATTCCTATAAAGGGGAAATGTTTGGTTTTGTTTAGTAACGTTTGTAAACGTTTGGCTTAAATCGCTAACAAGGTGAAACGTTTGGATTTGTTTCGTATCGTTTTAAACGTCTGGATTGGTTTCATAACGTTTTAAACGTTTGGCTTAAATCGTTAAAAAGGCTAAACGATTGGATTTGTTTTGTAACGTTTGTAAACGTTTGGTTTAAATCGCTAAAAAGGTGAAATATTTGGATTTGTTTTGTAACGTTTGTAAACGTTGGGCTGAAATCGCTAAAAAGGGGAAACGTTTGGTTTTGTTTCGTAACGTTTGTAAACGTTTGGCTTAAATCGCAAAGAAGTGGAAACGTTTGGATTTGTTTCGTAACGTTTTAAACGTCTGGTTTGGTTTCATAACGTTTTAAACGTTTGGCTTAAATCGCTAAAAAGGTGAAACGATTGGATTTGTTTCGTAACATTTGGAAACGTTTGGCTTAAATTGCTAAAAAGGTGAAACAAAACGTTTAAATGTTTGGATTGGTTTCGAAACGTTTAAATGTTTGGATTGGTTCCTAAACTTTTTAAACGTTTTGCTTAAATCGCTAAAAAGGTGAAACGTTTGGATTTGTTTCTAACGTTTGTAAACGTTTCGCTTAAATTACTAAAAAGGTGAAACATTTGGTTTTGTTTCGTTACGTTTCTAAACATTTGGCTTAAATTGATAAAAATGTGATACGTTTGGATTGGTTTTGTAACGTTTGTAAACGTTTGGCTTAAATCGCTAAAAATAAGAAACGTTTGGATTTGTTTCGTAACGTTTGTAAACGTTTGGGTTGGTTTCGTAACGTTATAAACGTTTGGCCTAATTCGCTAAAAGCGAAACATTTGGATTGGTTTCGTAACGTTTTAAACGTTTGGAATGGTTTCGTAACGCTTTAAACGTTTGGAATGGTTTCGTAACGCTTTAAACGTTTGGAATGGTTTCGTAACGCTTTAAACATTTGTCTTAAATCGCTAAAAAGGTGAAACGTTTTTATTTGTTTCGTAACGTTTGTAAACATTTGGCTTAAATCGCTAAAAAGGGGAAATGTTTAGTTTTGTTTCGTAATGTTTGGCTTAAATCGCTAATAAGGTGAAATGTTTGGATTTGTTTCATAACGTTTTAAACGTTTAGATTGATTTTGTAATGTTTGTAAACGTTTGGCTTAAATCTCTAAATAGGTAAACGTTTGGATTGGTTTCGTAACGATATTAACGTTTGGCTTAAATCGCTATAAAGGCGAAACGTTTGGTTTTGTTTCGTAACGTTCGTAAACGTTTGGCTTAAATTGATAAAAAGGTGAAACCCTTGGTTTTTTTCGAAACGTTTGTAAACGTTTGGATTGGTTTCGAAACGTTATAAACGTTTGGCTTAAATCGCTAAATAGGCAAAACGTTTGGATTGGTTTCGTAACGTTTTAACCATTTGGATTGGTTTCGTAAGGTTTTAAACATTTGGCTTAAATCGCTAAAATGGTGAAACGTTTGGATTTATTTCGTAACGTTTTTAACGTTTAGATTGGTTTTGCAACGTTTGTAAACATTTGGCTTAAATCTCTAAATAGGTAAACGTTTGGATTGGTTTTCTAACGATATAAACGTTTGGCTTAAATTGCTAAAAAGGTGAAACATTTGGATTTGTTTTGTAATGTTTGTAAACGTTTGGTTTAACGGGCTAAAAATGTGAAACATTTATATTTGATTCGTAACATTTGCAAATGTTTGGCGTTGTTTCATAACTTTTAAATGTTTGGCTTAAATCGCTAAAAAGGTTAAACGTTTGGATTGGTTTCATAACGTTTTAAACGTTTGGCTTAAATTGCTACAAAGGTGAAACGTTTGGATTAGTTTCGTAAGGTTTATAAACATTTAGCTTAAAATGCTAAAAATATAAAACGTTTGGATTTGTTTCGTAACGTTTGTAAACGTTTGGTTTAATTAGCTAAAATGGTGAAACATTTGGATTTGTTTTGTAATGTTTGTAAACGTTTGGCTGAAATCGCTAAAAAGGGGAAACATTTGGTTTTGTTTCGTAACGTTTGTAAACGTTTGGCTTAAATCGCTAAGAAGGGAAAATGTTGGGATTTGTTTCGTAACATTTTAAACGTCTGGTTTGGTTTCATAACGTTTTAAACGTTTGGCTTAAATCGCTAAAAAGGTGAAACGATTGGATTTATTTCTTAACATTTGGAAATGTTTGGCTTAAATTGCTAAAAAGGTGAAACATTTGGATTTGTTTTGTAATGTTTGTAAACGTTTGGCTTATATTGCTAAAAAGGGGAAACGTTTGGTTTTGTTTCGTAACGTTTGTAAACGTTTGGCTTAAACCGCTAAGAAGGAGAAACGTTTGGATTTGTTTCATAGAGTTTTAAACGTCTGGTTTGGTTTCATAACGTATTAAAAGTTTGGCTTAAATCGCTAAAAAGGTGAAACGATTGGATTTGTTTCGTAACATTTGGAAATGTTTGGCTTAATTTGCTAAAAGGGTGAAACATTTGGATTTGTTTTGTAACGTTTGTAAACGTTTGGCTTAAATCGCTAAAAAGAGGAAACGTTTGGTTTTGTTTCGTAACGTTTGTAAACGTTTGGCTTAAACCGCTAAGAAGGAGAAATGTTTGGATTTGTTTCGTAACGTTTTAAACGTCTTGTTTGGTTTCATAACGTTTTAAACGTTTGGCTTAAATCGCTAAAAAGGTGAAACGATTGGATTTGATTTCGTAACATTTGGAAACCTTTGGCTTAATTACTAAAAAGGTGAAACGTTTGGATTTGTTTTGTAACGTTTGTAAACGTTTGGATTCAATCCCTAAAAAGGTGAATCGATTGGATTTGTTTCGTAACATTTGGAAACGTTTGGCTTAAATTGCTAAAAAGGTGAAACAATCGGATTTATTTTGTAACGTTTGTAAACTTTTGGCTTAAAATGCTAAAAATGTGAAACGTTTGGATTTGTTTCGTAACGTTTGTAAAATTTTGGTATAAATCGCTAAAAAGGTGAAACATTTGGATTTGTTTTGTAACGTTTGTAAACGTTTGGCTTAAATCGCTAAAAAGGGGAAACGTTTGGTTCTGTTTCTTAACGTTTGTATACGTTTGGCGTAAATCGCTAAGAAGGAGAATTTTTTGGATTTGTTTCGCAACGTTTTAAAGGTTTGGTTTAAATCACTAAAAAGGTGAAACATTTGGAGTTGTTTTGTAACGTTTGTAAATGTTTGGTTTAAATCGCTAAAAAGGGGAAACATTTGGTTTTGTTTCGTAGCGTTTGTAAACGTTTGGCTTAAATCTCTAAGAAGGAGAAACAATTGGATTTGTTTCGTAATGTTTTAAACATCTGGATTGGTTTCGAAACGTTTGTAAACGTTTGGATTGGTTTCGAAACATTATAAACGTTTGGCTTAAATCGCTAAATAGGCAAAACATTTGGATTGGTTTCGTAACGTTTTAAACATTTGGATTAGTTTCGTAAGGTTTTAAACATTTGGCTTAAATCTCTAAAATGGTGAAATGTTTGGATTTATTTCGTAACGTTTTTAACGTTTAGATTGGTTTTGCAACGTTTGTAAACATTTGGCTTAAATCTCTAAATAGGTAAACGCTTGGATTGGTTTTGTAACGATTTAAACGTTTGGCTTAAATTGCTAAAAAGGTGAAACATTTGGATTTGTTTTGTAACGTTTGTAAACGTTTGGTTTAACTGGCTAAAAATGTGAAATGTTTATATTTGTTTCGTAAAATTTATAAATGTTAGGCTTTGTTTCATAACTTTTAAACGTTTGGCTTAAATCGCTAAAAAGGTGAAACTTTTGGATTTGTTTCATAACGTTTGTAAACGTTTGGCTTAAATCGCTAAAAAGGTGAAACATTTGGATTTGTTTCATTACGTTTTAAACGTTTTGATTGGTGTCGTAACGTTTTGAATGTTTGGATTGGCTTTGTAATGTTTTAAACATTTGATTTAAATAACTAAAAAGGTGAAACGTTTGAATTTGTTTCGTAACGTTGTTGGTTTCGTAACGTTTGTAAACGATTGGAATGGTTTTGTAACATTTTAAATGTTTGGTTTGGTTTTGTAACTTCTGTAAATGTTTGGATTTGTTTCGTAACGTTGTTGGTTTCGTAACGTTTGTAAACGTTTGGATTGGTTTTGTAACATTTTAAATGTTTGGTTTGATTTTGTAACTTCTGTAAATGTTTGGATTTGTTTCGTAACATTTTAAACATTTGGACAGGTTTCGTAACGTTTTAAACGTTTGGATTGGTTTCGTAACGTTTTAAACGTTTGGCTTAAATCGCTAATAAGGTGAAACATTTGGATTTGTTTTGTAATTTTTGCAAACGTTTGGCTTAAATTGCTAAAAATGTGAATCGTTTGGATGTATTTTGTAACATTTGTAAACGATTGGCTTAAATCGCTAAAAAGGTGAAACGTTTGGTTTTTTCGTAACGTTTGCAAATGTTTGGCTTAAATCTCTAAAAAAGGGAAACGTTTGGTTTTGTTTTGTAACGTTTGTAAACGTTTGCCTTAAATCGTTAAGAAGGGGAAAGGTTTGGATTTGTTTCGTAATGTTTTAAGCGTCTGGTTTGGTTTCATAACGTTTTAAACGTTTGGCTTAAATCGCAAAAAAGGTGAAACGATTAGATTTTTTTCGTATCATTTTGAAACGTTTGGCTTAAATTGCTAAAAAGGTGAAACAATCGGATTTATTTTGTAACGTTTGTAAACGTTTGACTTAAAATGCTAAAAATGTGAAACGTTTAGATTTGTTTCGTAACGTTTGTAAACGTTTGGCTTAAATCGCTAAAAAGGGGAAACGTTTGGTTTTGTTTCGTAACGTTTGTAAACTATTGGCTTAAATCGCTAAGAAGGTGAAACGTTTGGATTTGTTTCGTAAAGTTTTAAACGTCTGGTTTAGTTTCAAAACATTTTAAACGTTTGGCATAAATCGCTAAAAAGGTGAAACGATTGGATTTGATTTCGTAACATTTGGAAACGTTTGGCTTAAATTGCTAAAAACGTGAAACGTTTGGATTTGTTTTGTAACATTTGTAAACGTTTGGATTCAATAAAAAGGTGAAACGATTGGATTTGTTTCGTAACATTTGTAAACGTTTGGCTTAAATTGCTAAAAAGGTGAAACATTTTGGATTTGTTTTGTAATGTTTGTAAACGTTTGGCTTAGAATGCTAAAAATGTGAAACATTTGGATTTGCTTCGTAACGTTTGTAAACGTTTGGTTTAAATCGCTAAAAAGGTGAAACATTTGGATTTATTTTGTAACGTTTGTAAACGTTTGGCTGAAATCGCTAAAAAGGGGAAACGTTTGGTTTTGTTTTGTCACGTTTGTAAACGTTTGGCTTAAATCGCTAAGAAGGGGAAATGTTTGGATTTGTTTCGTAACGATTTAAACGTCAGGTTTGGTTTCGTAACTTTTTAAACGTTTGGCTTAAATCGCAAAAAAGGTGAAACGATGGGATTTGTTTCGTAACATTTGGAAACGTTTGGCTTAAATTGCTAAAAAGGTGAAACAATCGGAACGTTTGTAAACGTTTGACTTAAAATGCTAAATATGTGAAACGTTTAGATTTGTTTCGTAACGTTTGTAAAGTTTGGTATAAATCGCTAAAAAGGTGAAACATCTGGATTTGTTTTGTAACGTTTGTAAACGTTTGGCTTAAATCGCTAAAAAGGGGAAACGTTTGGTTTTATTTCGCAACGTTTGTAAACTTTTGGCTTAAATTGCTATAAAGGTGAAAGAATCGGATTTGTTTTGTAACGTTTGTAAACGTTTGGCTTAAAATGCTAAAAATGTGAAACGTTTGGATTTGTTTCGTAACGTTTGTAAACGTTTGGTATAAATCGCTAAAAAGGTGAAACATTTGGATTTGTTTTGTAACGTTTGTAAACGTTTGGCTTAAATCGCTAAAAAGGGGAAACATTAGGTTTTGTTTCATAACGTTTGTATACGTTTGGCTTAAATCGCTAAGAAGGAGAAATGTTTGGAATTGTTTCGTAACGTTTTAAATGTCTGGTTTGGTTTCATAACGTTTTAAACGTTTGGCATAAATCGCTAAAAAGGTGAAACGATTGGATTTGATTTCGTAACATTTGGAAACGTTTGGCTTAAATTGCTAAAAAGATGAAACGTTTGGATTTGTTTTGTAACATTTGTAAACGTTTGGATTATATCCCTAAAAAGGTGAAACGATTGGATTTGTTTCGTAACATTTGGAAACGTTTGGCTTAAATTGCTAAAAAGGTGAAACATTTGGATTTGTTTTATAACGTTTGTAAACGTTTGGCTTAAAATGCTAAAAATGGGAAACGTTTGGATTTGTTTTGTAACGTTTGTAAACGTCTGGTTTAAATCGCTAAAAAGGCAAACATTTGGATTTGTTTTGTAACGTTTGTAAACGTTTGGCTTAAATCTCTAAAAAGGAGAAACGTTTGGTTTTGTTTTGTAACGTTTGTAAACGTTTGGCTTAAATCGCTAAGAAGGTGAAACATTTGGATTTGTTTCGTAACGTTTTAAACGTCTGGTTTGGTTTCAAAACATTTTAAACGTTTGGCTTAAATTGCTACAAAGGTGAAACGTTTGGATTAGTTTCGTAAAGTTTATAAACATTTAGCTTAAAATGCTAAAAATATGAAACGTTTGGATTTGTTTCGTAACATTTTTAAACGTTTGGTTTAAATAGCTAAAATGGTGAAACATTTGGATTTGTTTTGTAATGTTTGTAAACGTTTGGCTGAAATCGCTAAAAAGGGGAAACATTTGGTTTTGTTTCGTAACGTTTGTAAACGTTTGGCTTAAATCGCTAAGAAGGGAAAATGTTGGGATTTGTTTCGTAACATTTTAAACGTCTGGTTTGGTTTCATAACGTTTTAAACGTTTGGCTTAAATCGCTAAAAAGGTGAAACGAATGGATTTATTTCTTAACATTTGGAAACGTTTGGCTTAAATTGCTAAAAAGGTGAAAGAATCGGATTTGTTTTGTAACGATTGTAAACGTTTGGCTTTAAATGCTAAAAATATGAAACGTTTGGATTTGTTTCGAAACGTTTGTAAACGTTTGGTTTAAATCACTAAAAAGGTGAAACATTTGGATTTGTTTTATAACATTTGTAAGCGTTTGGCTTAAATCGCTAAAAAGGGAAATGTTTGGTTTTGTTTCGTAACGTTTCTAAACGTTTGGCTTAAATCGCTAAGAAGGAGAAACGTTTGGATTTGTTTCGTAACGTTTTAAACGTCAGGTTTGGTTTCATAAAGTTTTAAATGTTTGGCATAAATCGTTAAAAAGGTGAAACGATTGGATTTTATTTCGTAACATTTAGAAACGTTTGGCTTAAATTGCTAAAAAAGGTGAAACGTTTGGATTTGTGTTGTATTATTTGTAAACGTTTGGATTCAATCCCTAAAAAGGTGAAACGATTGAATTTATTTCGTAAAATTTGGAAACGTTTGGCTTAAATTGCTAAAAAGGTGAAACATTTGGATTTGTTTTGTAACGTTTGTAAACGTTTGGCTTAAAATGCTAAAAAAGTGAAACGTTTGGATTGGTTTCGTAACGTTTGTAAACGTTTGGTTTAAATCGCTAAAAAGGTGAAACATTTGGATTTATTTTGTAACGTTTGTAAACGTTTGGCTGAAATCTCTAAAAAGGGGAAACGTTTGGTTTTGTTTCGTCACGTTTGTAAACGTTTGGCTTAAATCGCTAAGAAGGGGAAACGTTTGATTTTGTTTCGTAACGTTTTAAGCGTCTGGTTTGGTTTCATAACGTTTTAAACGTTTGGCTTAAATCGCAAAAAAGGTGAAACGATTGGATTTTTTTCGTATCATTTTGAAACGTTTGGCTTAAATTGCTAAAAAGGTGAAACAATCGGATTTGTTTTGTAACGTTTGTAAACGTTTGACTTAAAATGCTAAAAATGTGAAACGTTTAGATTTGTTTCGTAACGTTTGTAAACGTTTGGTATAAATCGCTAAAAAGGTGAAACATCTGGATTTGTTTTGTAACGTTTGTAAACGTTTGGCTTAAATCGCTAAAAAGGGGAAACGTTTGGTTTTGTTTCGTAACGTTTGTAAACTATTGGCTTAAATCGCTAAGAAGGTGAAACGTTTGGATTTGTTTCGTAAAGTTTTAAACGTCTCGTTTAGTTTCAAAACGTTTTAAACGTTTGGCATAAATCGCTAAAAAGGTGAAACGATTGGATTTGATTTCGTAACATTTGGAAACGTTTGGCTTAAATTGCTAAAAACGTGAAACGTTTGGATTTGTTTTGTAACATTTGTAAACGTTTGGATTCAATAAAAAGGTGAAACGATTGGATTTGTTTCGTAACATTTGTAAACGTTTGGCTTAAATTGCTAAAAAGGTGAAATATTTTGGATTTGTTTTGTAATGTTTGTAAACGTTTGGCTGAAATCGCTAAAAAGGGGAAACATTTGGTTTTGTTTCGTAACGTTTGTAAACGTTTGGCTTAAATCGCTAAGAAGGGAAAATGTTGGGATTTGTTTCATAACGTTTGTATACGTTTGGCTTAAATCGCTAAAAAGGTGAAACATTTGGATTTATTTTGTAACGTTTGTAAACGTTTGGCTGAAATCTCTAAAAAAGGGGAACGTTTGGTTTTGTTTCGTCACGTTTGTAAACGTTTGGCTTAAATCGCTAAGAAGGGGAAACGTTTGATTTTGTTTCGTAACGTTTTAAGCGTCTGGTTTGGTTTCATAACGTTTTAAACATTTGGCTTAAATCGCAAAAAAGGTGAAACGATTGGATTTTTTTCGTATCATTTTGAAACGTTTGGCTTAAATTGCTAAAAAGGTGAAACAATCGGATTTGTTTTGTAACGTTTGTAAACGTTTGACTTAAAATGCTAAAAATGTGAAACGTTTAGATTTGTTTCGTAACGTTTGTAAACGTTTGGTATAAATCGCTAAAAAGGTGAAACATCTGGATTTGTTTTGTAACGTTTGTAAACGTTTGGCTTAAATCGCTAAAAAGGGGAAACGTTTGGTTTTGTTTCGTAACGTTTGTAAATTATTGGCTTAAATCGCTAAGAAGGTGAAACGTTTGGATTTGTTTCGTAAAGTTTTAAACGTCTGGTTTAGTTTCAAAACGTTTGGCATAAATCGCTAAAAAGGTGAAACGATTGGATTTGATTTCGTAACATTTGGAAACGTTTGGCTTAAATTGCTAAAAACATGAAACGTTTGGATTTGTTTTGTAACATTTGTAAACGTTTGGATTCAATAAAAAGGTGAAACGATTGGATTTGTTTCGTAACATTTGTAAACGTTTGGCTTAAATTGCTAAAAAGGTGAAATATTTTGGATTTGTTTTGTAATGTTTGTAAACGTTTGGCTGAAATCGCTAAAAAGGGGAAACATTTGGTTTTGTTTCGTAACGTTTGTAAACGTTTGGCTTAAATCGCTAAGAAGGGAAAATGTTGGGATTTGTTTCGTAACATTTTAAACGTCTGGTTTGGTTTCATAACGTTTTAAACGTTTGGCTTATATCGCTAAAAAGGTGAAACGAATGGATTTATTTCTTAACATTTGGAAACGTTTGGCTTAAATTGCTAAAAAGGTGAAAGAATCGGATTTGTTTTGTAACGATTGTAAACGTTTGGCTTTAAATGCTAAAAATATGAAACGTTTGGATTTGTTTCGAAACGTTTGTAAACGTTTGGTTTAAATCACTAAAAAGGTGAAACATTTGGATTTGTTTTATAACATTTGTAAACGTTTGGCTTAAATCGCTAAAAAGGGAAATGTTTGGTTTTGTTTCGTAACGTTTCTAAGCGTTTGGCTTAAATCGCTAAGAAGGAGAAACGTTTGGATTTGTTTCGTAACGTTTTAAACGTCAGGTTTGGTTTCATAAAGTTTTAAATGTTTGGCATAAATCGCTAAAAAGGTGAAACGATTGGATTTGATTTCGTAACATTTAGAAACGTTTGGCTTAAATTGCTAAAAAAGGTGAAATGTTTGGATTTGTGTTGTATTATTTGTAAACGTTTGGATTCAATCCCTAAAAAGGTGAAACGATTGAATTTATTTCGTAAAATTTGGAAACGTTTGGCTTAAATTGCTAAAAAGGTGAAACATTTGGATTTGTTTTGTAATGTTTGTAAAAGTTTGGCTTAAAATGCTAAAAAAGTGAAACGTTTGGATTTGTTTCGTAACGTTTGTAAACGTTTGGTTTAAATCGCTAAAAAGGTGAAACATTTGGATTTATTTTGTAACGTTTGTAAACGTTTGGCTGAAATCTCTAAAAAGGGGAAACGTTTGGTTTTGTTTCGTCACGTTTGTAAACGTTTGGCTTAAATCGCTAAGAAGGGGAAACGTTTGATTTTGTTTCGTAACGTTTTAAGCGTCTGGTTTGGTTTCATAACGTTTTAAACGTTTGGCTTAAATCGCAAAAAAGGTGAAACGATTGGATTTTTTTCGTATCATTTTGAAACGTTTGGCTTAAATTGCTAAAATGGTGAAACAATCGGATTTGTTTTGTAACGTTTGTAAACGTTTGACTTAAAATGCTAAAAATGTGAAACGTTTAGATTTGTTTCGTAACGTTTGTAAACGTTTGGTATAAATCGCTAAAAAGGTGAAACATCTGGATTTGTTTTGTAACGTTTGTAAACGTTTGGCTTAAATCGCTAAAAAGGGGAAACATTTGGTTTTGTTTCGTAACGTTTGTAAACTATTGGCTTAAATCACTAAGAAGGTGAAACGTTTGGATTTGTTTCGTAAAGTTTTAAACGTCTGGTTTAGTTTCAAAACGTTTTCAACGTTTGGCATAAATCGCTAAAAAGGTGAAACGATTGGATTTGATTTCGTAACATTTGGAAACGTTTGGCTTAAATTGCTAAAAACGTGAAACGTTTGGATTTGTTTTGTAACATTTGTAAACGTTTGGATTCAATAAAAAGGTGAAACGATTGGATTTGTTTCGTAACATTTGTAAACGTTTGGCTTAAATTGCTAAAAAGGTGAAATATTTTGGATTTGTTTGGTAATGTTTGTAAACGTTTGGCTTAAAATGCTAAAAATGTGAAACATTTGGATTTGCTTCGTAACGTTTGTAAACGTTTGGTTTAAATCGCTAAAAAGGTGAAACATTTGGATTTATTTTGTACGTTTGTAAACGTTTGGCTGAAATCGCTAAAAAGGGGAAACGTTTGGTTTTGTTTCGTCACGTTTGTAAACGTTTGGCTTAAATCGCTAAGAAGGGGAAATGTTTGGATTTGTTTCGTAACGATTTAAACGTCAGGTTTGGTTTCGTATCTTTTTAAACGTTTGGCTTAAATCGCAAAAAAGGTGAAACGATTGGATTTGTTTCGTAACATTTGGAAACGTTTGGCTTAAATTGCTAAAAAGGTGAAACAATCGGATTTGTTTTGTAACGTTTGTAAACGTTTGACTTAAAATGCTAAATATGTGAAATGTTTAGATTTGTTTCGTAACGTTTGTAAAGTTTGCTATTAATCGCTAAAAAGGTGAAACATCTGGATTTGTTTTGTAACGTTTGTAAACGTTTGGCTTAAATCGCTAAAAAGGGGAAACGTTTGGTTTTATTTCGCAACGTTTGTAAACTTTTGGCTTAAATCGCTAAGAAGGTGAAACGTTTGGATTTGTTTCGTAACGTTTTAAACGTTTGGTTTGGTTTCATAACGTTTTAAACGTTTGGCATAAATCGCTAAAAAGGTGAAACGATTGCATTTGATTTCGTAACATTTGGAAACATTTGGCTTAAATTGCCAAAAACGTGAAACGTTTGGATTTGTTTTGTAACATTTGTAAACGTTTGGATTTAATAAAAAGGTGAAAAGATTGGATTTGTTTCGTAACATTTGTAAACGTTTGGCTTAAATTGCTAAAAAGGTGAAACATTTTGGATTTGTTTTGTAATGTTTGTAAACGTTTGGCTTAAAATGCTAAAGATTTAAAACATTTGGATTTGCTTCGTAACGTATGTAAACGTTTGGTTTAAATCGCTAAAAAGTTGAAACATTTGGATTTGTTTTGTAACGTTTGTAAACGTTTGGCTGAATTCGCTAAAAAGGGGAAACGTTTGGTTTTGTTTCGTCAAGTTTGTAAACGTTTGGCATAAATCGCTAAGAAGGGGAAACGTTTGGATTTGTTTTGTAACGTTTTAAACGTCTGGTTTGGTTTCATAACGTTTTAAACGTTTGGCTTAAATCGCAAAAAAGGTGAAACAATTGGATTTGTTTCGTAACATTTGGAAACGTTTGGCTTAAATTGCTAAAAAGGTGAAACAATCGGATTTATTTTGTAACGTTTGTAAACGTTTGGCTTAAAATGCTAAAAATGTGAAACGTTTAGATTTATTTTGTAACGTTTGTAAACGTTTGGTATAAATCGCTAAAAAGGTGAAACATCTGGATTTGTTTTGTAACGTTTGTAAATGTTTGGCTGAAATCGCTAAAAAGGGGAAACATTTGGTTTTGTTTCGTAACGTTTGTAAACGTTTGGCTTAAATCGCTAAGAAGGGGAAACATTTGGATTTGTTTTGTAACGTTTTAAACATCTGGTTTGGTTTCATAACGTTTTAAACGTTTGGCTTAAATCGCTAAAAAGGTGAAACGATTGGATTTGTTTCGTAACATTTGGAAAAGTTTGGCTTAAATTGCTAAAAAGGTAAAACATTTGGATTTCTTTTGTAGCGTTTGTAAACGTTTGGCTTAAAATGCTAAAAATTTGAAACGTTTGGATTTGTTTCGTAACGTTTGGTTTAAATCGCTAAAAAGATGAACTATTTGGATTTGTTTTGTAACGTTTGTAAATGTTTGGCTTAAATCGCTAAAAAGGGGATACGTTTGGTTTTGTTTCGTAACGTTTATAAACGTTTGGCTTAAATCGCTAAGAAGGAGAAGTAATTGGATTTGTTTCGTAACATTTTAAACATCTGGTTTGGTTTCATATCGTTTTAAACATTTTGCTTAAATCGCTAAAAAGGTGAAACGATTGGATTTGATTTCTTAACATTTGGAAACATTTGGCTTAAATTTCTAAAAAAAGGTGAAACGTTTGGATTTGTTTTGTAACGTTTGTAAACTTTTGGATTCAATCGTTAATAAGGTGAAACGATTGGATTTGTTTCGTAACATTTGTTGGAAACGTTTGACTTAAATTGCCAAAAAGGTGAAACATTTGGATTTGTTTTATAACGTTTGTAAACTTTTGGATTCAATCCCAAAAAAGGTGAAACGATTGGATATGTTTCGCAACATTTGGAAACGTTTGGCTTAAATTGCTAAAAAGGTGAAACATTTGGATTTGTTTTGTAACATTTGTAAACGTTTGGCATAAAATGCTAAAAATGTGAAACGTTTGGATTTGTTTCGTAACGTCTGTAAACGTTTGGTTGAAATCGCTAAAAAGGTAAAACATTTGGATTTGTTTCGTAACGTTTGTAAACGTTTGGTTTAAATCGCTAAAAAGGTGAAACATTTGGATTTGTTTTGTAACGTTCGTAAACGTTTGGCTGAAATCGCTAAAAAGGGGAAACGTTTGGTTTTGTTTCGTAACGTTTGTAAACGTTTGGCTTTAATCGCTAAGAAGGGGAAATGTTTGGATTTGTTTCGTAACAATTTAAACGTCTGGTTTGCTTTCATAATGTTTTAAACGTTTGGCTTAAATTGCTAAAAAGGTGAAACGATTGGATTTATTTCGTAACATTTGAAAACGTTTGGCTTAAATTGCTAAAAAGGTGAAAGAATCGGATTTGTTTTGTAACGATTGTAAACGTTTGGCTTAAAATGCTAAAAATATGAAACGTTTGGATTTGTTTCGTAACGTTTGTAAACGTTTGGTTTAAATCACTAAAAAGGTGAAACATTTGGATTTATTTTGTAACATTTGTAAACGTTTGGCTTAAATCGCTAAAAAGGGGAAATGTTTGGTTTTGTTTCGTAACGTTTCTAAACGTTTGGCTTAAATCGCTAAGAAGGAGAAACGTTTGGATTTGTATCGTAACGTTTTAAACGTCTGGTTTGGTTTCATAACGCTTTAAACGTTTGGCTTAAATTGCGAAAAAGGTGAAACAATCGGATTTGTTTTGTAATGTTTGTAAACGTTTGGCTTAAAATGCTAAAAATGTGAAACGTTTGGATTTTTTTCGTAACGTTTGTAAACGTTTGGTATAAATCACTAAAAAGGTGAAACATTTGGATTTGTTTTGTTAGGTTTGTAAACGTTTGGCTTAGATCGCTAAAAAGGGGAAACGTTTGGTTTTGTTTCGTAACGTTTGTAAACTTTTGGTATAAATCACTAAAAAGGTGAAACATTTGGATTTGTTTTGTAAGGTTTGTAAACGTTTGGCTTAGATCGCTAAAAAGGGGAAACGTTTGGATTTTTTTCGTAACGTTTGAAACGTCTGGTTTGGTTTTATAACGTTTTAAATGTTTGGCATAAATCGCTAAAAAGGTGAAACGATTAGATTTGATTTCGTAACATTTAGAAACGTTTGGCTTAAATTTCTAAAAAAGGTGAAACGTTTGGATTTGTGTTGTAACATTTGTAAACGTTTGGATTCAATCCCTAAAAAGGTGAAACGATTGTATTTATTTCGTAACATTTGGAAACGTTTGGCTTAAATTGCTAAAAAGGTGAAACATTTGGATTTGTTTTGTAACGTTTGTATCTCTAAAAAGGGGAAACGTTTGGCTGAAATCTCTAAAAAGGGGAAACGTTTGACTTAAAATGCTAAAAATGTGAAACGTTTAGATTTGTTTCGTAACGTTTGTAAACGTTTGGTATAAATCGCTAAAAAGGTGAAACATCTGGATTGGTTTTGTAACGTTTGTAAACGTTTGGCTTAAATCGCTAAGAAGGGGAAACGTTTGGGTTTGTTTCGTAACGTTTTATGCCTCTGGTTTGGTTTCATAACGTTTTAAACGTTTGGCTTAAATCGCAAAAAAGGTGAAACGATTGGATTTTTTTCGTAACATTTGGAAACGTTTGGCTTAAATTGCTAAAAAGGTGAAACAATCGGATTTGTTTTGTAACGTTTGTAAAGGTTTGACTTAAAATGCTAAAAATGTGAAACGTTTAGATTTGTTTCGTAACGTTTGTAAACGTTTGGTATAAATCGCTAAAAAGGTGAAACATCTGGATTTGTTTTGTAATGTTTGTAAACGTTTGGCTTAAATCGCTAAAAAGGGGAAACGTTTGGTTTTGTTTCGTAACGTTTGTAAACTTTTGGCTTAAATCGCTAAGAAGGTGAAACGTTTGGATTTGTTTCATAAAGTTTTAAACGTTTGGTTTGATTTCATAACGTTTTAAACGTTTGGCATAAATCGCTAAAAAGGTGAAACGATTGGATTTGATTTCGTAACATTTGGAAACGTTTGGCTTAAATTGCTAAAAACGTGAAACCTTTGGATTTGTTTTGTAACATTTGTAAACGTTTGGATTCAATAAAAAGGTGAAACGATTGGATTTGTTTCGTAACATTTGTAAACGTTTGGCTTAAATTGCTAAAAAGGTGAAACATTTTGGATTTGTTTTGTAATGTTTGTAAACGTTTGGCTTAAAATGCTAAAAATGTAAAACATTTGGATTTGCTTCGTAACGTTTGTAAACATTTGGTTTAAATCGCTAAAAAGGTGAAACATTTGGATTTGTTTTGTAACGTTTGTAAACGTTTGGCTGAAATCGCTAAAAAGGGGAAACGTTTGGTTTTGTTTCGTCACGTTTGTAAACGTTTGGCTTAAATCGCTAAGAAGGGGAAACGTTTGGATTTGTTTCGTAACGTTTTAAACGTCAGGTTATGTTTCATAACGTTTTAAATGTTTGGCTTAAATCGCAAAAAAGGTGAAACGATTGGATTTGTTTCGTAACATTTGGAAACGTTTGGCTTAAATTATTAAAAAGGTGAAACAATAAGATTTGTTTTGTAACGTTTGTAAACGTTTGACTTAAAATGCTAAAAATGTGAAACGTCTAGATTTGTTTCGTAACGTTTGTAAACGTTTGGTATAAATCACTAAAAAGGTGAAACATCTGGATTTGTTTTGTAACGTTTGTAAACGTTTGGCTTAAATCGCTAAAAAGGGGAAACGTTTGGTTTTGTTTCGTAACGTTTGTAAACTTTTGGCTTAAATCGCTAAGAAGGTGAAACGTTTGGATTTGTTTCGTAACATTTTAAGCGTTTGGTTTGGTTTCATAACGTTTTAAACGTTTGGCATAAATCGCTAAAAAGGTGAAACGATTGGATTTGATTTCGTAACATTTGGAAACGTTTGGCTTAAATTGCTAAAAACGTGAAACGTTTGGATTTATTTTGTAACATTTGTAAACGTTTGGATTCAATAAAAAGGTGAAACGATTGGATTTGTTTCGTAACATTTGTAAACGTTTGGCTTAAATTGCTAAAAAGGAGAAACATTTTGGATTTGTTTTGTAATGTTTGTAAACGTTTGGCTTAAAATGCTAAAAATTTAAAACATTTGGATTTGCTTCATAACATTTGTAAACGTTTGGTTTAAATCACTAAAAAGGTGAAACATTTGGATTTGTTTTGTAACGTTTGTAAACGTTTGGCTTAAATTGCTAAAAAGGGGAAACATTTGGTTTTGTTTCGTAACGTTTGTAAACTTTTGGCTTAAATCGCTAAGAAGGTGAAACGTTTGAATTTGTTTCGTAACGTTTGTAAACGTTTTGTTTAAATCGCTAAATAGGTGGAACATTTGGATTTGTTTTGTAAAGGTTTGTAAACGTTTGGCGTAAATTGCTAAATAGGGGAAACATTTGGTTTTGTTTTGTAACGTTTGTAAACGTTTGGCTTATATCGCTAAGAAGGTGAAACATTTGGATTTGTTTCGTAACATTTTAAACGTCTTGTTTGGTTTCATAACATTTTAAATGTTTGGCATAAATCGCTAAAAATGTGAAACGATTGGATTTGTTTCGTAACATTTGGGAACGTTTGGCTTAAATTGCTAAACAGGTGAAACATTTGGATTTGTTTTGTAACGTTTGTAAACGTTTGGCTTAAAATGCTAAAAATATGAAACGTTTGGATTTGTTTCGTAACGTTTGTAAACGTTTGGTTTAAATCGCTAAATAGGTGGAACATTTGGATTTGTTTTGTAAAGGTTTGTAAACGTTTGGCGTAAATCGCTAAATAGGGGAAACATTTGGTTTTGTTTTGTAACGTTTGTAAACGTTTGGCTTATATCGCTAAGAAGGTGAAACATTTGGATTTGTTTCGTAACGTTTTAAACGTCTTGTTTAGTTTCATAACATTTTAAACGTTTGGCATAAATCGCTAAAAAGGTGAAATGATTGGATTTGTTTCGTAACATTTGGGAACGTTTGGCTTAAATTGCAAAAAAGGTAAAACGTTTGGATTTATTTTGTAACGATTGTAAACGTTTGGCTTAAAATGCTAAAAATGTGAAACGTTTGGATTTATTTCGTTACGTTTGTAAACGTTTGGTTTAAATCGCTAAAAAGGTGAAACATTTGGATTTGTTTTGTAACGTTTGTAAACGTTTGGCTGAAATCGCTAAAAAGGGGAAACATTTGGTTTTGTTTCGTAACGTTTGTAAACGTTTGGCTTAAATCCCTAAGAAGGGGAAACATTTGGATTTGTTTCGTAACGTTTTAAACATTTGGTTTGGTTTCATAACGTTTTAAACGTTTGGCTTAAATCGCTAAAAAGGTGAAACGATTGGATTTGTTTCGTAACATTTGGAAAAGTTTGGCTTAAATTGCTAAAAAGGTGAAACATTTTGATATGTTTTGTAGCGTTTGTAAACGTTTGGCTGAAAATGCTAAAAATGTTAAACGTTTGGATTTGTTTCGTAATGTTTGTAAACGTTTGGTTTAAATCGCTAAAAAGGTGAAACATTTGGATTTGTTTTGAAACGTTTGTAAACGTTTGGCTGAAATCGCTAAAAAGGGGAAACTTTGGTTTTGTTTCGTCACATTTGTAAACGTTTGGCTTAAATCGCTAAGAAGGGGAAACGTTTCGATTTGTTTCGTAACGTTTTAAACGTCAGGTTTGCTTTCATAACATTTTAAACGTTTGGCTTAAATCGCAAAAAAGGTGAAACGATTGTATTTGTTTCGTAACATTTTGAAACGTTTGGCTTAAATTGCTAAAAAGGTGAAACAATCGGATTTGTTTTGTAACGTTTGTAAACGTTTGACTTAAAATGCTAAAAATGTGAAACGTATAGATTTGTTTCGTAAGATTTGTAAACGTTTGGTATAAATCGTTAAAAAGGTGAAACATCTGGATTTGTTTTGTAACGTTTGTAAACATTTGGCTTAAATCGCTAAAAAGGGGAAACGTTTGGTTTTGTTTCGAAACGTTTGTAAACTTTTGGCTTAAATCGCTAAGAAGGTGAAACGTTTGGATTTGTTTCGTAACATTTTAAGCGTTTGGTTTGGTTTCATAACGTTTTAAACGTTTGGCATAAATCGCTAAAAAGGTGAAACAATTGGATTTGATTTCGTAACATTTGGAAACGTTTGGCTTAAATTGCTAAAAACGTGAAACGTTTGGATTTATTTTGTAACATTTGTAAACGTTTGGATTCAATAAAAAGGTGAAACGATTGGATTTGTTTCGTAACATTTGTAAACGTTTGGCTTAAATTGCTAAAAAGGAGAAACATTTTGGATTTGTTTTGTAATGTTTGTAAACGTTTGGCTTAAAATGCTAAAAATTTAAAACATTTGGATTTGCTTCGTAACGTTTGTAAACGTTTGGTTTAAATCGCTAAAAAGGTGAAACATTTGGATTTGTTTTGTAACGTTTGTAAACGTTTGGCTGAAATCGCTAAAAAGGGGAAACGTTTGGTTTTGTTTCGTCAAGTTTGTAAACGTTTGGCTTAAATCGCTAAGAAGGGGAAACGTTTGGATTCGTTCGTAACGTTTTAAACGTCTGGTTTGGTTTCATAACGTTTTAAACGTTTGGCTTAAATCGCAAAAAAGGTGAAACGATTGGATTTGTCTCGTAACATTTGGAAACGTTTGGCTTAAATTGCTAAAAAGGTGAAACAATCGGATTTATTTTGTAACGTTTGGCTTAAAATGCTAAAAATGTGAAACGTTTAGATTTGTTTCGTAACGTTTGTAAACGTTTGGTATAAATCGCTAAAAAGGTGAAACATTTGGATTTGTTTTGTAAGGTTTGTAAACGTTTGGCTTAAATTGCTAAAAAGGGGAAATGTTTGGTTTTGTTTCGTAACGTTTGTAAACTTTTGGCTTAAATCGCTAAGAAGGTGAAACGTTTGAATTTATTTCGTAACGTTTTAAACGTCTGGTTTGGTTTCATAACGTTTTAAATGTTTGGCATAAATCGCTAAAAATGGGAAACGATTGGATTTGTTTCGTAACATTTGGAAACGTTTGGTTTAAATTGCTAAAAAGGTGAAACATTTGGATTTGTTTTGTAACGTTTGTAAACGTTTGGCTTAAAATGCTAAAAATGTGAAACGTTTGGATTTGTTTCGTAACGTTTGGTTTAAAGCCCTAAATAGGTGAAACATTTGGATTTGTTTTGTAACGTTTGTAAACGTTTGGCGTAAATTACTAAATTGGGGAAACATTTGGTTTTGTTTTCTAACGTTTGTAAACGTTTGGCTTATATCGCTAAACGTTTGGCATAAATCGCTAAAAAGGTGAAATGATTGGATTTGTTTCGTAACATTTGGGAACGTTTGGCTTAAATTGCTAAAAAGGTGAAACGTTTGGATTTATTTTATAACTATTGTAAATGTTTGGCTTAAAATGCTAAAAATGTGAAACGTTTGGATTTATTTCGTTACGTTTGTAAACGTTTGGTTTAAATAGCTAAAAAGGTGAAACATTTGGATTTGTTTTGTAACGTTTGTAAACGTTTGGCTGAAATCGCTAAAAGGGGGAAACATTTGGTTTTGTTTCGTAACGTTTGTAAACGTTTGGCTTAAATCCGTAAGAAGGGGAAACATTTGGATTTGTTTCGTAACGTTTTAAACATCTGGTTTGGTTTCATAACGTTTTAAACGTTTGGCTTAAATCGCTAAAAAGGTGAAACGATTGGATTTGTTTCGTAACATTTGGAAAAGTTTGGCTTAAATTGCTAAAAAGGTGAAACATTTTGATATGTTTTTTAGCGTTTGTAAACGTTTGGCTGAAAATGCTAAAAATGTTAAACGTTTGGATTTGTTTCGTAACGTTTGTAAACGTTTGGTTTAAATCGCTAAAAAGGTGAAACATTTGGATTTGTTTTGTAACGTTTGTAAACGTTTGGCTTAAATCGCTAAAAAGGGGAAACGTTTGGTTTTGTTTCATAACGTTTGTAAACATTTGGCTTAAATCGCTAAGAAGGAGAAACAATTGGATTTGTTTCGTAACGTTTTAAACGTCTGGTTTGGTTTCATAACGTTTTAAATATTTGGCTTAAATGGCTAAAAAGGTGAAACAATTGGATTTGATTTCGTAACATTTGGAAACGTTTGGCTTAAATTGCAAAAAAAGGTGAAACGTTTGGGTTTGTTTTCTAACGTTTGTAAACTTTTGGATTCAATCCCTAAAAAGGTGAAATGATTGGATTTGTTTCGTAACATTTGGAAACGTTTGGCTTAAATTGTTAAAAAGGTGAAACATTTGGATTTGCTTTGTAACGTTTGTAAACTTTTGGATTGAATCCCTAATAAGGTGAAATGATTGGATTTGTTTCGTAACATTTGGAAATGTTTGGCTTAAATTGCTAAAAAGGTGAAACATTTGGATTTGTTTTGTAACGTGTGTAAACGTTTGGCTTAAAATGCTAAAAATGTGAAACGTTTGGATTTGTTTCGAAACGTTTGTAAACGTTTGGTTTAAATCGCTAAAAAGGTGAAACATTTGGATTTGTTTCGTAACGTTTGTAAACAATTGGTTTAAATCGCTAAAAATGTGAAACATTTGGATTTTTTTTGGAACGTTCGTAGACGTTTGGCTGAAATCTCTAAAAAGGGGAAACATTTGGTTTTGTTTCGTAATGTTTGTAAACGTTTGGCTTAAATCGCTAAAAGGGGAAACGTTTGGAATTTTTTCGTAACATTTTAAATGTTTGGTTTGGTTTCATAACGTTTAAAATGTTTGTCTTAAATCTCTGAAAAGGTGAAACGATTGGATTTGTTTCCTAACATTTGCAAACGTTTTGCTTAAATTGCTAAAAAGGTGAAACAATCGGATTTGTTTTGTAACGTTTGTAAACGTTTGGCTTAAAATGCTAAAAATATGAAACATTTGGATTTTTTTCGTAACATTTGTAAACGTTTGGTTTAAATTGCTAAAAAGGTGAAACATTTAGATTTGTTTTGTAACGTTTGTAAACGTTTGGCTTAAATCGCTAAAAAGGGGAAACGTTTGGTTTTGTTTCATAACGTTTGTAAACTTATGGCTTAAAACGCTAAGAAGGATAAACGTTTGGATTTGTTTCGTAACGTTTTAAACGTCTGGTTTGGTTTCATAACGTTTTAAACGTTTGGCTTAAATCGCTAAAAAGGTGAAACGATTGGATTTGATTTCGTAACATTTGGAAACGTTTGGCTTTAATTGCTAAAAAGGTGACATGTTTGGATTTGTTTTGTAACGTTTGTAAACGTTTGGATTCAATCCCTAAAAAGGTGAAACGATTGGATTTGTTTCGTAACATTTGGAAATGTTAAGCTTGAATTGCTAAAAAGGTGAAACATTTGGATTTGTTTCGTAACGTTTGTAAACGTTTGGTTTAAATTGCTAAAAAGGTGAAACATCTGGATTTGTTTTGTAACGTTTGTATACTTTTGGCTTAAATCGGTAAAAAGGGGAAACGTTTGGTTTGTTTCGAAACGTTTGTAAACTTTTGGCTTAAATCTCTAAGAAGGTGAAACGTTTGGATTTGTTCGTAACATTTTAAGCGTTTGGTTGTTTGGCATAAATCGCTAAAAAGGTGAAACGATTGGATTTGATTTCGTAACATTTGGAAACGTTTGGCTAAAATTGCTAAACACGTGAAACGTTTGGATTTATTTTGTAACATTTGTAAACGTTTGGATTTAATAAAAAGGTGACACGATTGGATTTGTTTCGTAACATTTGTAAACGTTTGGCTTAAATTGCTAAAAAGGAGAAACATTTTGGATTTGTTTTGTAATGTTTGTAAACGTTTGGCTTAAAATTCTAAAAATTTAAAACATTTGGATTTGCTTCGTAACGTTTATAAACGTTTGGTTTAAATCGCTAAAAAGGTGAAACATTTGGATTTGTTTTGTAATGTTTGTAACGTTTGGCTGAAATCGCTAAAAAGGGGAAACATTTGGTTTTGTTTCGTAACGTTTGTAAACGTTTGGCTTGAATCCCTAAGAAGGGGAAACATTTGGATTTGTTTCGTAACGTTTTAAACATCTGGTTTGGTTTCATAACGTTTTAAACGTTTGGCTTAAATCGCTAAAAAGGTGAAACGATTAGATTTGTTTCGTAACATTTGGAAAAGTTTGGCTTAAATTGCTAAAAAGGTGAATCATTTTGATATGTTTTGTAGCGTTTGTGAACGTTTGGCTGAAAATGCTAAAAATGTTAAACGTTTAGATTTGTTTCGTAACGTTTGTAAACGTTTGGTTTAAATCGCGAAAAAGGTGAAACATTTGGATTTGTTTTGTAACGTTTGTAAACGTTTGGCTGAAATCGCAAAAAAGGGGAAACGTTTGGTTTTGTTTCGTCACGTTTGTAAACGTTTGGCTTAAATCGCTAAGAAGGGGAAACGTTTCGATTTGTTTCGTAACGTTTTAAACGTCAGTTTTGGTTTCATAACATTTTAAACGTTTGGCTTAAATCGCAAAAAAGGTGAAACGATTGGATTTGTTTCGTATCATTTGGAAACGTTTGGCTTAAATTGCTAAAAAGGTGAAACAATCAGATTTTTTTTGTAACGTTTGTAAACGTTTGACTTAAAATGCTAAAAATGTGAAACGTATAGATTTGTTTCGTAACATTTGTAAACGTTTGGTATAAATCGCTAAAAAGGTGAAACATCTGGATTTGTTTTGTAACGTTTGTAAACGTTTGGCTTAAATCGCTAAAAAGGGGAAACGTTTGGTTTTGTTTCGAAACGTTTGTAAACTTTTGGCTTAAATCGCTAAGAAGGTGAAACGTTTGGATTTGTTCGTAACATTTTAAGCGTTTGGTTTGGTTTCATAACGTTTTAAACGTTTGGCATAAATCGCTAAAAAGGTGAAACGATTGGATTTGATTTCGTAACATTTGGAAACGTTTGGCTTAAATTGCTAAAAACGTGAAACGTTTGGATTTATTTTGTAACATTTGTAAACGTTTGGATTTAATAAAAAGGTGACACGATTGGATTTGTTTCGTAACATTTGTAAACGTTTGGCTTAAATTGCTAAAAAGGAGAAACATTTTGGATTTGTTTTGTAATGTTTGTAAACGTTTGGCTTAAAATGCTAAAAATTTAAAACATTTGGATTTGCTTCGTAACGTTTATAAACTTTTGGTTTAAATCGCTAAAAAGGTGAAACATTTGGATTTGTTTTGTAACGTTTGTAACGTTTGGCTGAAATCGCTAAAAAGGGGAAATATTTGGTTTTGTTTCGTAACGTTTGTAAACGTTTGGCTTAAATCCCTAAGAAGGGGAAACATTTGGATTTGTTTCGTAACGTTTTAAACATCTGGTTTGGTTTCATAACGTTTTAAACGTTTGGCTTAAATCGCTAAAAAGGTGAAACGATTAGATTTGTTTCGTAACATTTGGAAAAGTTTGGCTTAAATTGCTAAAAAGGTGAATCATTTTGATATGTTTTGTAGCGTTTGTAAACGTTTGGCTGAAAATGCTAAAAATGTTAAACGTTTGGATTTGTTTCGTAACGTTTGTAAACGTTTGGTTTAAATCGCGAAAAAGGTGAAACATTTGGATTTGTTTTGTAACGTTTGTAAACGTTTGGCTGAAATCGCAAAAAAGGGGAAACGTTTGGTTTTGTTTCGTCACGTTTGTAAACGTTTGGCTTAAATCGCTAAGAAGGGGAAACGTTTCGATTTGTTTCGTAACGTTTTAAACGTCAGTTTTGGTTTCATAACATTTTAAACGTTTGGCTTAAATCGCAAAAAAGGTGAAACGATTGGATTTGTTTCGTATCATTTGGAAACGTTTGGCTTAAATTGCTAAAAAGGTGAAACAATCAGATTTTTTTTGTAACGTTTGTAAACGTTTGACTTAAAATGCTAAAAATGTGAAACGTATAGATTTGTTTCGTAACATTTGTAAACGTTTGGTATAAATCGCTAAAAAGGTGAAACATCTGGATTTGTTTTGTAACGTTTGTAAACGTTTGGCTTAAATCGCTAAAAAGGGGAAACGTTTGGTTTTGTTTCGAAACGTTTGTAAACTTTTGGCTTAAATCGCTAAGAAGGTGAAACGTTTGGATTTGTTTCGTAACATTTTAAGCGTTTGGTTTGGTTTCATAACGTTTTAAACGTTTGGCATAAATCGCTAAAAAGGTGAAACGATTGGATTTGATTTCGTAACATTTGGAAACGTTTGGCTTAAATTGCTAAAAACGTGAAACGTTTGGATTTATTTTGTAACATTTGTAAACGTTTGGATTTAATAAAAAGGTGACACGATTGGATTTGTTTCGTAACATTTGTAAACGTTTGGCTTAAATTGCTAAAAAGGAGAAACATTTTGGATTTGTTTTGTAATGTTTGTAAACGTTTGGCTTAAAATGCTAAAAATTTAAAACATTTGGATTTGCTTCGTAACGTTTGTAAACGTTTGGTTTAAATCGCTAAAAAGGTGAAACATTTGGATTTGTTTTGTAACGTTTGTAAACGTTTGGCTGAAATCGCTAAAAGGGGGAAACATTTGGTTTTGTTTCGTAACGTTTGTAAACGTTTGGCTTAAATCCGTAAGAAGGGGAAACATTTGGATTTGTTTCGTAACGTTTTAAACATCTGGTTTGGTTTCATAACGTTTTAAACGTTTGGCTTAAATCGCTAAAAAGGTGAAACGATTGGATTTGTTTCGTAACATTTGGAAAAGTTTGGCTTAAATTGCTAAAAAGGTGAAACATTTTGATATGTTTTTTAGCGTTTGTAAACGTTTGGCTGAAAATGCTAAAAATGTTAAACGTTTGGATTTGTTTCGTAACGTTTGTAAACGTTTGGTTTAAATCGCTAAAAAGGTGAAACATTTGGATTTGTTTTGTAACGTTTGTAAACGTTTCGCTTAAATCGCTAAAAAGGGGAAACGTTTGGTTTTGTTTCATAACGTTTGTAAACATTTGGCTTAAATCGCTAAGAAGGAGAAACAATTGGATTTGTTTCGTAACGTTTTAAACGTCTGGTTTGGTTTCATAACGTTTTAAATATTTGGCTTAAATGGCTAAAAAGGTGAAACAATTGGATTTGATTTCGTAACATTTGGAAACGTTTGGCTTAAATTGCAAAAAAAGGTGAAACGTTTGGGTTTGTTTTCTAACGTTTGTAAACTTTTGGATTCAATCCCTAAAAAGGTGAAATGATTGGATTTGTTTCGTAACATTTGGAAACGTTTGGCTTAAATTGTTAAAAAGGTGAAACATTTGGATTTGCTTTGTAACGTTTGTAAACTTTTGGATTGAATCCCTAATAAGGTGAAATGATTGGATTTGTTTCGTAACATTTGGAAATGTTTGGCTTAAATTGCTAAAAAGGTGAAACATTTGGATTTGTTTTGTAACGTGTGTAAACGTTTGGCTTAAAATGCTAAAAATGTGAAACGTTTGGATTTGTTTCGAAACGTTTGTAAACGTTTGGTTTAAATCGCTAAAAAGGTGAAACATTTGGATTTGTTTCGTAACGTTTGTAAACAATTGGTTTAAATCGCTAAAAATGTGAAACATTTGGATTTTTTTTGGAACGTTCGTAGACGTTTGGCTGAAATCTCTAAAAAGGGGAAACATTTGGTTTTGTTTCGTAATGTTTGTAAACGTTTGGCTTAAATCGCTAAAAGGGGAAACGTTTGGAATTTTTTCGTAACATTTGAAATGTTTGGTTTGGTTTCATAACGTTTAAAATGTTTGTCTTAAATCTCTGAAAAGGTGAAACGATTGGATTTGTTTCCTAACATTTGCAAACGTTTTGCTTAAATTGCTAAAAAGGTGAAACAATCGGATTTGTTTTGTAACGTTTGTAAACGTTTGGCTTAAAATGCTAAAAATATGAAACATTTGGATTTTTTTCGTAACATTTGTAAACGTTTGGTTTAAATTGCTAAAAAGGTGAAACATTTAGATTTGTTTTGTAACGTTTGTAAACGTTTGGCTTAAATCGCTAAAAAGGGGAAACGTTTGGTTTTGTTTCATAACGTTTGTAAACTTATGGCTTAAAACGCTAAGAAGGATAAACGTTTGGATTTGTTTCGTAACGTTTTAAACGTCTGGTTTGGTTTCATAACGTTTTAAACGTTTGGCTTAAATCGCTAAAAAGGTGAAACGATTGGATTTGATTTCGTAACATTTGGAAACGTTTGGCTTTAATTGCTAAAAAGGTGACATGTTTGGATTTGTTTTGTAACGTTTGTAAACGTTTGGATTCAATCCCTAAAAAGGTGAAACGATTGGATTTGTTTCGTAACATTTGGAAATGTTAAGCTTGAATTGCTAAAAAGGTGAAACATTTGGATTTGTTTCGTAACGTTTGTAAACGTTTGGTTTAAATTGCTAAAAAGGTGAAACATCTGGATTTGTTTTGTAACGTTTGTATACTTTTGGCTTAAATCGGTAAAAAGGGGAAACGTTTGGTTTGTTTCGAAACGTTTGTAAACTTTTGGCTTAAATCGCTAAGAAGGTGAAACGTTTGGATTTGTTCGTAACATTTTAAGCGTTTGGTTGTTTGGCATAAATCGCTAAAAAGGTGAAACTATTGGATTTGATTTCGTAACATTTGGAAACGTTTGGCTAAAATTGCTAAACACGTGAAACGTTTGGATTTATTTTGTAACATTTGTAAACGTTTGGATTTAATAAAAAGGTGACACGATTGGATTTGTTTCGTAACATTTGTAAACGTTTGGCTTAAATTGCTAAAAAGGAGAAACATTTTGGATTTGTTTTGTAATGTTTGTAAACGTTTGGCTTAAAATTCTAAAAATTTAAAACATTTGGATTTGCTTCGTAACGTTTATAAACGTTTGGTTTAAATCGCTAAAAAGGTGAAACATTTGGATTTGTTTTGTAATGTTTGTAACGTTTGGCTGAAATCGCTAAAAAGGGGAAACATTTGGTTTTGTTTCGTAACGTTTGTAAACGTTTGGCTTGAATCCCTAAGAAGGGGAAACATTTGGATTTGTTTCGTAACGTTTTAAACATCTGGTTTGGTTTCATAACGTTTTAAACGTTTGGCTTAAATCGCTAAAAAGGTGAAACGATTAGATTTGTTTCGTAACATTTGGAAAAGTTTGGCTTAAATTGCTAAAAAGGTGAATCATTTTGATATGTTTTGTAGCGTTTGTGAACGTTTGGCTGAAAATGCTAAAAATGTTAAACGTTTAGATTTGTTTCGTAACGTTTGTAAACGTTTGGTTTAAATCGCGAAAAAGGTGAAACATTTGGATTTGTTTTGTAACGTTTGTAAACGTTTGGCTGAAATCGCAAAAAAGGGGAAACGTTTGGTTTTGTTTCGTCACGTTTGTAAACGTTTGGCTTAAATCGCTAAGAAGGGGAAACGTTTCGATTTGTTTCGTAACGTTTTAAACGTCAGTTTTGGTTTCATAACATTTTAAACGTTTGGCTTAAATCGCAAAAAAGGTGAAACGATTGGATTTGTTTCGTATCATTTGGAAACGTTTGGCTTAAATTGCTAAAAAGGTGAAACAATCAGATTTTTTTTGTAACGTTTGTAAACGTTTGACTTAAAATGCTAAAAATGTGAAACGTATAGATTTGTTTCGTAACATTTGTAAACGTTTGGTATAAATCGCTAAAAAGGTGAAACATCTGGATTTGTTTTGTAACGTTTGTAAACGTTTGGCTTAAATCGCTAAAAAGGGGAAACGTTTGGTTTTGTTTCGAAACGTTTGTAAACTTTTGGCTTAAATCGCTAAGAAGGTGAAACGTTTGGATTTGTTCGTAACATTTTAAGCGTTTGGTTTGGTTTCATAACGTTTTAAACGTTTGGCATAAATCGCTAAAAAGGTGAAACGATTGGATTTGATTTCGTAACATTTGGAAACGTTTGGCTTAAATTGCTAAAAACGTGAAACGTTTGGATTTATTTTGTAACATTTGTAAACGTTTGGATTTAATAAAAAGGTGACACGATTGGATTTGTTTCGTAACATTTGTAAACGTTTGGCTTAAATTGCTAAAAAGGAGAAACATTTTGGATTTGTTTTGTAATGTTTGTAAACGTTTGGCTTAAAATGCTAAAAATTTAAAACATTTGGATTTGCTTCGTAACGTTTATAAACTTTTGGTTTAAATCGCTAAAAAGGTGAAACATTTGGATTTGTTTTGTAACGTTTGTAACGTTTGGCTGAAATCGCTAAAAAGGGGAAACATTTGGTTTTGTTTCGTAACGTTTGTAAACGTTTGGCTTAAATCCCTAAGAAGGGGAAACATTTGGATTTGTTTCGTAACGTTTTAAACATCTGGTTTGGTTTCATAACGTTTTAAACGTTTGGCTTAAATCGCTAAAAAGGTGAAACGATTAGATTTGTTTCGTAACATTTGGAAAAGTTTGGCTTAAATTGCTAAAAAGGTGAATCATTTTGATATGTATTGTAGCGTTTGTAAACGTTTGGCTGAAAATGCTAAAAATGTTAAACGTTTGGATTTGTTTCGTAACGTTTGTAAACGTTTGGTTTAAATCGCGAAAAAGGTGAAACATTTGGATTTGTTTTGTAACGTTTGTAAACGTTTGGCTGAAATCGCAAAAAAGGGGAAACGTTTGGTTTTGTTTCGTCACGTTTGTAAACGTTTGGCTTAAATCGCTAAGAAGGGGAAACGTTTCGATTTGTTTCGTAACGTTTTAAACGTCAGTTTTGGTTTCATAACATTTTAAACGTTTGGCTTAAATCGCAAAAAAGGTGAAACGATTGGATTTGTTTCGTATCATTTGGAAACGTTTGGCTTAAATTGCTAAAAAGGTGAAACAATCAGATTTTTTTTGTAACGTTTGTAAACGTTTGACTTAAAATGCTAAAAATTTGAAAAGTATAGATTTGTTTCGTAACATTTGTAAACGTTTGGTATAAATCGTTAAAAAGGTGAAACATCTGGATTTGTTTTGTAACGTTTGTAAACGTTTGGCTTAAATCGCTAAAAAGGGGAAACGTTTGGTTTTGTTTCGAAACGTTTGTAAACTTTTGGCTTAAATCGCTAAGAAGGTGAAACGTTTGGATTTGTTTCGTAACATTTTAAGCGTTTGGTTTGGTTTCATAACGTTTTAAACGTTTGGCATAAATCGCTAAAAAGGTGAAACGATTGGATTTGATTTCGTAACATTTGGAAACGTTTGGCTTAAATTGCTAAAAACGTGAAACGTTTGGATTTATTTTGTAACATTTGTAAACGTTTGGATTTAATAAAAAGGTGACACGATTGGATTTGTTTCGTAACATTTGTAAACGTTTGGCTTAAATTGCTAAAAAGGAGAAACATTTTGGATTTGTTTTGTAATGTTTGTAAACGTTTGGCTTAAAATGCTAAAAATTTAAAACATTTGGATTTGCTTCGTAACGTTTGTAAACGCTTGGTTTAAATCGCTAAAAAGGTGAAACATTTGGATTTGTTTTGTAACGTTTGTAAACGTTTGGCTGAAATCGCTAAAAAGGGGAAACGTTTGGTTTTGTTTCGTCAAGTTTGTAAACGTTTGGCTTAAATCGCTAAGAAGGGGAAACGTTTGGATTCGTTCGTAACGTTTTAAACGTCTGGTTTGGTTTCATAACGTTTTAAACGTTTGGCTTAAATCGCAAAAAAAGGTGAAACTATTGGATTTGTCTCGTAACATTTGGAAACGTTTGGCTTAAATTGCTAAAAAGGTGAAACAATCGGATTTATTTTGTAACGTTTGGCTTAAAATGCTAAAAATGTGAAACGTTTAGATTTGTTTCGTAACGTTTGTAAACGTTTGGTATAAATCGCTAAAAAGGTGAAACATTTGGATTTGTTTTGTAAGGTTTGTAAACGTTTGGCTTAAATTGCTAAAAAAGGGAACTGTTTGGTTTTGTTTCGTAACGTTTGTAAACTTTTGGCTTAAATCGCTAAGAAGGTGAAACGTTTGAATTTGTTTCGTAACGTTTTAAACGTCTGGTTTGGTTTCATAACGTTTTAAATGTTTGGCATAAATCGCTAAAAATGTGAAACGATTGGATTTGTTTCGTAACATTTGGAAACGTTTGGTTTAAATTGCTAAAAAGGTGAAACATTTGGATTTGTTTTGTAACGTTTGTAAACGTTTGGCTTAAAATGCTAAAAATGCGAAACGTTTGGATTTGTTTCGTAACGTTTGTAAACGTTTGGTTTAAATCCCTAAATAGGTGAAACATTTGGATTTGTTTTGTAACGTTTGTAAACGTTTGGCGTAAATTACTAAATTGGTGAAACATTTGGTTTTGTTTTGTAACGTTTGTAAACGTTTGGCTTATATCGCTAAGAAGGTGAAACATTTGGATTTGTTTCGTAACGTTTTAAACGTCTTCCTTAGTTTCATAACATTTTAAACTTTTGGCTTAAATCGCTAAAAAGGTGAAATGATTGGATTTGTTTCGTAACATTTGGGAACGTTTGGCTTAAATTGCTAAAAAGGTGAAACGTTTGGATTTATTTTGTAACGATTGTAAATGTTTGGCTTAAAATGCTAAAAATGTGAAACGTTTGGATTTATTTCGTTACGTTTGTAAACGTTTGGTTTAAATCGCTAAAAAGGTGAAACATTTGGATTTGTTTTGTAACGTTTGTAAACGTTTGGCTGAAATCGCTAAAAAGGGGAAACATTTGGTTTTGTTTCGTAACGTTTGTAAACGTTTGGCTTAAATCCCTAAGAATGGGAAACATTTGGATTTGTTTGGTAACGTTTTAAACATCTGGTTTGGTTTCATAACGTTTTAAATGTTTGGCTTAAATCGCTAAAAAGGTGAAACGATTGGATTTGTTTCGTAACATTTGGAAAAGTTTGGCTTAAATTGCTAAAAAGGTGAAACATTTTGATATGTTTTTTAGCGTTTGTAAACGTTTGGCTGAAAATGCTAAAAATGTTAAACGTTTGGATTTGTTTCGTAACGTTTGTAAACGTTTGGTTTAAATCGCTAAAAAGGTGAAACATTTGGATTTGTTTTGTAACATTTGTAAACGTTTGGCTTAAATCGCTAAAAAGGGGAAATGTTTGGTTTTGTTTCATAACGTTTGTAAACATTTGGCTTAAATCGCTAAGAAGGAGAAACAATTGGATTTGTTTCGTAACATTTTAAACGTCTGGTTTGGTTTCATAACGTTTTAAATATTTGGCTTAAATGGCTTAAAAGGTGAAATAATTGGATTTGATTTCGTAACATTTGGAAACGTTTGGCTTAAATTGCTAAAAAAGGTGAAACGTTTGGGTTTGTTTTCTAACGTTTGTAAACTTTTGGATTCAATCCCTAATAAGGTGAAATGATTGGATTTGTTTCGTAACATTTGGAAATGTTTGGCTTAAATTGCTAAAAAGGTGAAACATTTGGATTTGTTTTGTAACGTGTGTAAACGTTTGGCTTAAAATGCTAAAAATGGGAAACGTTTGGATTTGTTTCGAAACGTTTGTAAACGTTTGGTTTAAATCGCTAAAAAGGTGAAACATTTGGATTTGTTTCGTAACGTTTGTAAACGATTGGTTTAAATCGCTCAAAATGTGAAACATTTGGATTTTTTTGGAACGTTCGTAGACGTTTGGCTGAAATCGCTAAAAAGGGGAAACATTTGGTTTTGTTTCGTAATCTTTGTAAACGTTTGGCTTAAATCGCTAAAAGGGGAAACGTTTGGATTTTTTTTCATAACATTTTAAATGTCTGGTTTGGTTTCATAACGTTTAAAATGTTTGTCTTAAATCTTTGAAAAGGTGAAACGATTGGATTGTTTCGTAACATTTGCAAACGTTTTGCTTAAATTGCTAAAAAGGTGAAACAATCAGATTTGTTTTGTAGCGTTTGTAAACGTTTGGCTTAAAATGCTAAAAATATGAAACATTTGTATTTTTTTCGTAACATTTGTAAACGTTTGGTTTAAATTGCTAAAAAGGTGAAACATTTGGGTTTGGCTTAAATCGCTAAAAAGGGGAAACGTTTGGTTTTGTTTCGTGCCCTTTGTATACGTTTGGCTTAAATCACTAAGAATGAGAAATATTTGGATTTGTTTCGTAACGTTTTAAACGTCTGGTTTGGTTTCATAACGTCTTAAACGTTTGGCATAAATCGCTAAAAAGGTGAAACGATGGGATTTGATTTCGTAACATTTGGAAACGTTTGGCTTAAATTGCTAAAAAGGTGAAATGTTTGGATTTGTTTTGTAACATTTGTAAACGTTTGGATTCTATCCCTAAAAATGTGAAACGATTGGATTTGTTTCGTAACATTTGGAAACGTTTGGCTTAAATTGCTAAAAAGGTGAAACATTTGGATTTGTTTTGTAACGTTTGTAAACGTTTGGCTTAAAATGCTAAAAATGGGAAACATTTGGATTTGTTTTGTAACGTTTGTAAACGTTTGGTTTAAATCGCTAAAAAGGCAAAACATTTGGATTTGTTTTGTAACGTTTGTAAACTTATGGCTTAAAACGCTAAGAAGGATAAACGTTTGGATTTGTTTCGTAACGTTTTAAACGTCTGGTTTGGTTTCATAACGTTTTAAACGTTTGGCTTAAATCGCTAAAAAGGTGAAACGATTGGATTTGATTTCGTAACATTTGGAAACGTTTGGCTTTAATTGCTAAAAAGGTGACATGTTTGGATTTGTTTTGTAACGTTTGTAAACGTTTGGATTCAATCCCTAAAAAGGTGAAACGATTTGATTTGTTTCATAACATTTGGAAATGTTAGGCTTGAATTGCTAAAAAGGTGAAACATTTGGATTTGTTTTGTAACGTTTGTAAACGTTTGGCTTAAAATGCTACAAATGCGAAACGTTTGGATTTGTTTTGTAACGTTTGTAAACGTTTGGTTTAAATTGCTAAAAAGGTGAAACATTTGGATTTGTTTTGTAACGTTTGTAAACTTTTGGCTTAAATTGGTAAAAAGGGGAAACGTTTGGTTTGTTTCATAAAGTTTGTAAACATTTGGCTTAAATCGCTAAGAAGGTGAAACGTTTTGATATGTTTTGTAACGTTTTAAACGTCTAGTTTGGTTTCATAACGTTTTAAATGTTTTGCTTAAATCGCTAAAAAGGTGAAACGATTGGATTTGTTTTGTAACATTTGGAAACGTTTTGCTGAAATCGCTAAAACCGGAACACGTTTGGTTTTGTTTCGTAACAATTGTAAACGTTTGGCTTAAATCGCTAAGAAGGGGAAACGTTTGGATTTGTTTCGTAACGTTTGTAAATGTTTGGTTTAAATGACTAAAAAGGTGAAACATTTGGATTTGTTTTGCATCGTTTGTAAACGTTTGGCTTAAATCGCTTAAAAAGGGGAAACGTTTGGTTTTGTTTCGTAACGTTTGTAAACGTTTGGCTTAAACCGCTAAGAAGGAGAAACGTTTGGATTTGTTTCGTAACGTTTTAAACTTCTGGTTTGGTTTCATAACGTTTTAAACATTTGGCTTAAATCGCTAAAAAGGTGAAACGATTGGATTTGATTCGTAACATTTGGAAACGTTTGGCTTAAATTGCTAAAAAGGTGAAACGTTTGGATTTATTTTGTAATGTTTGTAAACGTTTGGATTCAATCCCTAAAAAGGTGAATAGATTGGATTTGTTTCGTAACATTTGGAAACGTTTGGCTTAAATTGCTAAAAAGGTGAAACAATCGGATTTGTTTTGTAACGTTTGTAAACGTTTGGCTTAAAATGCTAAAAATGTGAAACGTTTGGATTTGTTTCGTAACGTTTGTAGACGTTTGGCATAAATCGCTAAAAAGGTGAAACATTTGGATTTGTTTTGTAAAGTTTGTAAACGTTTAACTTAAATTGCTAAAAAGGGGAAACGTTTGGTTTTGTTTCGTACCCTTTGTATACGTTTGGCTTAAATCACTAAGAATGAGAAATATTTGGATTTGTTTCGTAACGTTTTAAACGTCTGGTTTGGTTTCATAACGTCTTAAACGTTTGGCATAAATCGCTAAAAAGGTGAAACGATGGGATTTGATTTCGTAACATTTGGAAACGTTTGGCTTAAATTGCTAAAAAGGTGAAATGTTTGGATTTGTTTTGTAACATTTGTAAACGTTTGGATTCTATCCCTAAAAATGTGAAACGATTGGATTTGTTTCGTAACATTTGGAAACGTTTGGCTTAAATTGCTAAAAAGGTGAAACATTTGGATTTGTTTTGTAACATTTGTAAACGTTTGGCTTAAAATGCTAAAAATGGGAAACATTTGGATTTGTTTTGTAACGTTTGTAAACGTTTGGTTTAAATCGCTAAAAAGGCGAAACATTTGGATTTGTTTTGTAACGTTTGTAAACTTATGGCTTAAAACGCTAAGAAGGATAAACGTTTGGATTTGTTTCGTAACGTTTTAAACGTCTGGTTTGGTTTCATAACGTTTTAAACATTTGGCTTAAATCGCTAAAAAGATGAAACGATTGGATTTGATTTCGTAACATTTGGAAACGTTTGGCTTTAATTGCTAAAAAGGTGACATGTTTGGATTTGTTTTGTAACGTTTGTAAACGTTTGGATTCAATCCCTAAAAAGGTGTAACGATTTGATTTGTTTCATAACATTTGGAAATGTTAGGCTTGAATTGCTAAAAAGGTGAAACATTTGGATTTGTTTTGTAACGTTTGTAAACGTTTGGCTTAAAATGCTACAAATGCGAAACGTTTGGATTTGTTTCATAACGTTTGTAAACGTTTGGTTTAAATTGCTAAAAAGGTGAAACATTTGGATTTGTTTTGTAACGTTTGTAAACTTTTGGCTTAAATCGGTAAAAAGGGGAAACGTTTGGTTTGTTTCATAAAGTTTGTAACATTTGGCTTAAATCGCTAAGAAGGTGAAACGTTTTGATATGTTTCGTAACGTTTTAAACGTCTAGTTTGGTTTCATAACGTTTTAAATGTTTGGCTTAAATCACTAAAAAGGTGAAACGATTGGATTTGTTTTGTAACATTTGGAAACGTTTTGCTGAAATCGCTAAAACCGGAACACGTTTGGTTTTGTTTCGTAACGTTTGTAAACGTTTGGCTTAAATCGCTAAGAAGGGGAAACGTTTGGATTTGTTTCGTAACGTTTGTAAATGTTTGGTTTAAATGACTAAAAAGGTGAAACATTTGGATTTGTTTTGCATCGTTTGTAAACGTTTGGCGTAAATCGCTTAAAAAGGGGAAACGTTTGGTTTTGTTTCGTAACGTTTGTAAACGTTTGGCTTAAACCGCTAAGAAGGAGAAACGTTTAGATTTGTTTCGTAACGTTTTAAACTTCTGGTTTGGTTTCATAACATTTTAAACGTTTGGCTTAAATCGCTAAAAAGGTGAAACGATTGGATTTGATTCGTAACATTTGGAAACGTTTGGCTTAAATTGCTAAAAAGGTGAAACGTTTGGATTTGTTTTGTAATGTTTGTAAACGTTTGGATTCAATCCCTAAAAAGGTGAATAGATTGGATTTGTTTCGTAACATTTGGAAACGTTTGGCTTTAATTGCTAAAAAGGTGAAACAATCGGATTTGTTTTGTAACGTTTGTAAACGTTTGGCTTAAAATGCTAAAAATGTGAAACGTTTGGATTTGTTTCGTAACGTTTGTAAACGTTTGGTATAAATCGCTAAAAAGGTGAAATATTTAGATTTGTTTTGTAACGTTTGTAAACGTTTAACTTAAATTGCTAAAAAGGGGAAACGTTTGGTTTTGTTTCGTACCCTTTGTATACGTTTGGCTTAAATCACTAAGAATGAGAAATATTTGGATTTGTTTCGTAACGTTTTAAACGTCTGGTTTGGTTTCATAACGTCTTAAACGTTTGGCATAAATCGCTAAAAAGGTGAAACGATGGGATTTGATTTCGTAACATTTGGAAACGTTTGGCTTAAATTACTAAAAAGATGAAACGTTTGGATTTGTTTTGTAACATTTGTAAACGTTTGGATTCTATCCCTAAAAAGGTGAAACGTTTGGATTTGTTTCGTAACATTAGGAAACGTTTGGCTTAAATTGCTAAAAAGGTGAAACATTTGGATTTGTTTTGTAACGTTTGTAAACGTTTGGCTTAAAATGCTAAAAATGGTAAACGTTTGGATTTGTTTTGTAACGTTTGTAAACGTTTGGTTTAAATCGCTAAAAAGGCGAAACATTTGGATTTGTTTTGTAACGTTGGCTTAAAACGCTAAGAAGGATAAACGTTTGGATTTGTTTCGTAACGTTTTAAACGTCTGGTTTGGTTTCATAACGTTTTAAACGTTTGGCTTAAATCGCTAAAAAGGTGAAACGATTGGATTTGATTTCGTAACATTTGGAAACGTTTGGCTTTAATTACTAAAAAGGTGACATGTTTGGATTTGTTTTGTAACGTTTGTAAATGTTTGGATTCAATCCCTAAAAAGGTGAAACGATTTGATTTGTTTCATAACATTTGGAAATGTTAGGCTTGAATTGCTAAAAAGGTGAAACATTTGGATTTGTTTTGTAACGTTTGTAAACGTTTGGCTTAAAATGCTACAAATGCGAAACGTTTGGATTTGTTTCGTAACGTTTGGTTTAAATTGCTAAAAAGGTGAAACATTTGGATTTGTTTTGTAACGTTTGTAAACGTTTAACTTAAATTGCTAAAAAGGGGAAACGTTTGGTTTTGTTTCGTACCCTTTGTATACGTTTGGCTTAAATCACTAAGAATGAGAAATATTTGGATTTGTTTCGTAACGTTTTAAACGTCTGGTTTGGTTTCATAACGTCTTAAACGTTTGGCATAAATCGCTAAAAAGGTGAAACGATGGGATTTGATTTCGTAACATTTGGAAACGTTTGGCTTAAATTGCTAAAAAGGTGAAATGTTTGGATTTGTTTTGTAACATTTGTAAACGTTTGGATTCTATCCCTAAAAATGTGAATTGATTGGATTTGTTTCGTAACATTTGGAAACGTTTGGCTTAAATTGCTAAAAAGGTGAAACATTTGGATTTGTTTTGTAACGTTTGTAAACGTTTGGCTTAAAATGCTAAAAATGGGAAACATTTGGATTTGTTTTGTAACGTTTGTAAACGTTTGGTTTAAATCGCTAAAAAGGCGAAACATTTGGATTTGTTTTGTAACGTTTGTAAACTTATGGCTTAAAATGCTAAGAAGGATAAACGTTTGGATTTCTTTCTTAACGTTTTAAACGTATGGTTTGGTTTCATAACGTTTTAAACATTTGGCTTAAATCGCTAAAAAGGTGAAACGATTGGATTTGATTTCGTAACATTTGGAAACGTTTGGCTTTAATTGCTAAAAAGGTGACATGTTTGGATTTGTTTTGTAACGTTTGTAAACGTTTGGATTCAATCCCTAAAAAGGTGAAACGATTGGATTTGTTTCGTAACATTTGGAAATGTTAGGCTTGAATTGCTAAAAAGGTGAAACATTTGGATTTGTTTTGTAACGTTTGTAAACGTTTGGCTTAAAATGCTACAAATGCGAAACGTTTGGATTTGTTTCGTAACGTTTGTAAACGTTATGTTTAAATTGCTAAAAAGGTAAAACATTTGGATTTGTTTTGTAACGTTTGTAAACTTTTGGCTTAAATCGGTAAAAAGGGGAAACGTTTGGTTTGTTTCGTAAAGTTTGTAAACATTTGGCTTAAATCGCTAAGAAGGTGAAACGTTTTGATATGTTTCGTAACGTTTTAAACGTCTAGTTTGGTTTCATAACGTTTTAAATGTTTGGCTTAAATCGCTAAAAAGGTGAAACGATTGGATTTGTTTTGTAACATTTGGAAACGTTTTGCTGAAATCGCTAAAATCGGAACACGTTTGGTTTTGTTTCGTAACGTTTGTAAACGTTTGGCTTAAATCGCTAAGAAGGGGAAACGTTTGGATTTGTTTCGTAACGTTTGTAAATGTTTGGTTTAAATGACTAAAAAGGTGAAACATTTGGATTTGTTTTGCATCGTTTGTAAACGTTTGGCTTAAATCGCTTAAAAAGGGGAAACGTTTGGTTTTGTTTCGTAACGTTTGTAAACGTTTGGCTTAAACCGCTAAGAAGGAGAAACGTTTGGATTTGTTTCGTAACGTTTTAAACTTCTGGTTTGGTTTCATAACGTTTTAAACGTTTGGCTTAAATCGCTAAAAAGGTGAAACGATAGGATTTGATTCGTAACATTTGGAAACGTTTGGCTAAAATTGCTAAAAAGGTGAAACGTTTGGATTTGTTTTGTAATGTTTGTAAACGTTTGGATTCAATCCCTAAAAAGGTGAATAGATTGGATTTGTTTCGTAACATTTGGAAACGTTTGGCTTAAATTGCTAAAAAGGTGAAACAATCGGATTTGTTTTGTAACGTTTGTAAACGTTTGGCTTAAAATGCTAAAAATGTGAAACGTTTGGATTTGTTTCGTAACGTTTGTAAACGTTTGGTATAAATCGCTAAAAAGGTGAAACATTTGGATTTGTTTTGTAACGTTTGTAAACGTTTGGCTTAAATCGCTAAAAAGGGGAAACGTTTGGTTTTGTTTCGTACCTTTTGTATACGTTTGGCTTAAATCGCTAAGAATGAGAAATATTTGGATTTGTTTCATAACGTTTTAAACGTCTGTTTGGTTTCATAACGTCTTAAACGTTTGGCATAAATCGCTAAAAAGGTGAAATAATGGGATTTGATTTCGTAACATTTGGAAACGTTTGGCTTAAATTGCTAAAAAGGTGAAATGTTTGGATTTGTTTTGTAACGTTTGTAAACGTTTGGATTCAATCCCTAAAAAGGTGAAACGATTTGATTTGTTTCATAACATTTGGAAATGTTAGGCTTGAATTGCTAAAAAGGTGAAACATTTGGATTTGTTTTGTAACGTTTGTAAACGTTTGGCTTAAAATGCTACAAATGCGAAACGTTTGGATTTGTTTCGTAACGTTTGTAAACGTTTGGTTTAAATTGCTAAAAAGGTAAAACATTTGGATTTGTTTTGTAACGTTTGTAAACTTTTGGCTTAAATCGGTAAAAAGGGGAAACGTTTGGTTTGTTTCATAAAATTTGTAAACATTTGGCTTAAATCGCTAAGAAGGTGAAACGTTTTGATATGTTTCGTAACGTTTTAAACGTCTAGTTTGGTTTCATAACGTTTTAAATGTTTGGCTTAAATCGCTAAAAAGGTGAAACGATTGGATTTGTTTTGTAACATTTGGAAACGTTTTGCTGAAATCGCTAAAACCGGAACACGTTTGGTTTTGTTTCGTAACGTTTGTAAACGTTTGGCTTAAATTTCTAAGAAGGGGAAACGTTTGGATTTGTTTCGTAACGTTTGTAAATAATTGGTTCAAATCACTAAAAAGGTGAAACATTTGGATTTGTTTTGCAACGTTTGTAAACGGTTGGCTTAAATCGCTTAAAAAGGGGAAATGTTTGGTTTTGTTTCGTAACGTTTGTAAACGTTTGGCTTAAACCGCTAAGAAGGAGAAACGTTTGGATTTGTTTCGTAACGTTATAAACTTCTTGTTTGGTTTCATAACGTTTTAAACGTTTGTCTTAAATCGCTAAAAAGGTGAAACAAATTGGATTTGATTCGTAACATTTGGAAACGTTTGGCTTAAATTGCTAAAAAGGTGAAACATTTGGATTTGTTTTGTAATGTTTGTAAACGTTTGGATTCAATCCCTAAAAAGGTGAATAGATTGGATTTGTTTCGTAACATTTGGAAACGTTTGGCTTAAATTGCTAAAAAGGTGAAACAATCGGATTTGTTTTGTAACGTTTGTAAACGTTTGGCTTAAAATGCTAAAAATGTGAAACGTTCGGATTTGTTTCATAACGTTTGTAAACGTTTGGTATAAATCGCTAAAAAGGTGAAACATTTGGATTTGTTTTGTAACGTTTGTAAACGTTTGCTTAAATCGCTAAAAAGGGGAAACGTTTGATTTTGTTTCGTACGCTTTGTATACGTTTGGCTTAAATCGCTAAGAATGAGAAATATTTGGATTTGTTTCGTAACATTTTAAACGTCTGGTTATGTTTCATAACGTCTTAAACGTTTGGCATAAATCGCTAAAAAGGTGAAACGATGGGATTTGATTTCGTAACATTTGGAAATGTTTGGCTTAAATTGCTAAAAAGGTGAAATGTTTGGATTTGTTTTGTAACATTTGTAAACGTTTGGATTCTATCCCTAAAAATGTGAAACGATTGGATTTGTTTCGTAACATTTGGAAACGTTTGGCTTAAATTGCTAAAAAGGTGAAACATTTGGATTTGTTTTGTAACGTTTGTAAACGTTTGGCTTAAAATGCTAAAAATGGGAAACGTTTGGATTTGTTTTGTAACGTTTGTAAACGTTTGGTATAAATCGCTAAAATGGCGAAACATTTGGATTTGTTTTGTAACGTTTGTAAACGTTTGGCTTAAATCGCTAAGAAGGTGAAACGTTTGAATTTGTTTCGTAACGTTTTAAACGTCTGGTTCTGTTTCATAACGTTTTAAATGTTTGGCATAAATCGCTAAAAATGTGAAACGATTGGATTTGTTTCGTAACATTTTGAAACGTTTGGCTTAAATCGCTAAAAAGGTGAAACATTTGGATTTGTTTTGTAACGTTTGTAAATGTTTGGCTTAAAATGCTAAAAATGTGAAACGTTCGGATTTGTTTCGTAACGTTTGTAAACGTTTTGTTTAAATCCCTAAATAAGTGAAACATTTGGATTTGTTTTGTAACGTTTGTAAAAGTTTGGCGTAAATCGGTAAATAGGGGAAACATTTGGTTTTGTTTTGTAACGTTTGTAAACGTTTGGCTTATATCGCTAAGAAGGTGAAACATTTGGATTTGTTTCGTAACGTTTTAAACGTCTTGTTTAGTTTCATAACATTTTAAACGTTTGGCTTAAATCGCTAAAAAGGTGAAATGATTGGATTTGTTTCATAACATTTGGGAACGTTTGGCTTAAATTGCTAAAAAGGTGAAACGTTTGGATTTATTTTGTAACGATTGTAAAAGTTTGGCTGAAAATGCTAAAAATGTGAAACGTTTGGATTTGTTTCGTAACGTTTGTAAACGTTTGGTTTAAATCGCTAAAAAGGTGAAACATTTGGATTTGTTTTGTAACGTTTGTAAACGTTTGGCTTAAATCGCTAAAAAGGGGAAACGTTTGGTTTTGTTTCATAACGTTTGTAAACATTTGGCTTAAATCGCTAAGAAGGAGAAACAATTGGATTTGTTTCCTCACGGTTTAAACGTCTGGTTTGGTTTCATAACGTTTTAAATATTTGGCTTAAATGGCTAAAAAGGTGAAACGATTGGATTTGATTTCGTAACATTTGGAAACGTTTGGCTTAAATTGCTAAAAAAGGTGAAACGTTTGGGTTTGTTTTCTAACGTTTGTAAACTTTTGGATTCAATCCCTAAAAAGGTTAAAAGATTGGATTTGTTTCGTAACATTTGGAAACGTTTGGCTTAAATTGCTAAAAAGGTGAAACATTTGGATTTGCTTTGTAACGTTTGTAAACTTTTGGATTCAATCCCAAATAAGGTGAAATGATCGGATTTGTTTAGTAACATTTGGAAATGTTTGGCTTAAATTGCTAAAAAGGGGAAACATTTGGATTTGTTTTGTAACGTGTGTAAATGTTTGGCTTAAAATGCTAAAAATGTGAAACGTTTGGATTTGTTTCGAAACGTCTGTAAACGTTTGGTTTAAATCGCTAAAAAGGTGAAACATTTGGATTTGTTTCGTAACGTTTGTAAACGTTTGGTTTAAATCGCTAAAAATGTGAAACATTTGGATTTGTTTTGTAACGTTCGTAGACGTTTGGCTGAAATCGCTAAAAAGGGGAAACATTTGGTTTTGTTTCGAAATGTTTGTAAACGTTTGGCTTAAATCGCTAAAAGGGGAAACGTTTGGATTTGTTTCCTAACATTTTAAACGTCTGGTTTGGTTTCATAACGTTTAAAATGTTTGTCTTAAATCTCTGAAAAGGTGAAACGATTGGATTTGTTTCGTAACATTTGCAAACGTTTTGCTTAAATTGCTAAAAAGGTGAAACAATCGGATTTGTTTTGTAACGTTTGTAAACGTTTGGCTTAAAATGCTAAAAATATGAAACATTTGGATTTGTTTCGTAACATTTGTAAACGTTTGGTTTAAATTGCTAAAAAGGTGAAACATTTGTTAGTGATATGCACTAGGTCAATCATGTTTGACCATGTTTTGACTTTATCATTTTATTATTTATTGATTGGCAGTTTTTTATCATTTTATATTAATGATTAAAATATTTGAATGGTTAATTCTTTCTAAGGTCATCGAGTATGTGACTTGATAGTAGAACCCTTAGGTTTAATAAAAGAATTATATACCATCTATCCCTAGTCTTAATAGAACATTGAGACTAGTATGATGTTGACTGATGATTATGTTTTACTAATCATGTATATGAGATATTAAGTCAAATCATAGGTGCTATTTGAGAAATAAGGCACTGGATGACCCACTGTGAGAATACTACATAGATCACTATCATAAGTAATTCTCATTACAGTTCTATTAGTATAATCCTTTGACCTTGAAATCATCATGGATTTCTACATAGCTATTTCATATTTTGATACAGTCTTACATTATCTTTAACAGGATAATGGAATAGATTGTCATTTGATATGAAAGTAACTATGTGAGAAATGTGAGTGACTGAGAAGGAATTTGTCCCTCATTTATTTGAGTAAGATATTTATGGGCCCCTTGAAGAAGATAGACTGAAGAAAATGCATGGCCATGCTAATTGATAAGAAGTTATCATTTTCAGTCTACTTAGAGTCAAGAATCTAATGATTGAATGTTATAAGGATGACATAACTATGCCTTATATTCAATCTGGATATCGAGAGACAAAGTGATTAAAATATTATTGTAAATGGTTAAATCGGATTATCGATATTCATATAACTTGGGTAGTCATAATGTCTTGCTAGAGGCCACTTATGACTTGTGGGCTGAAATAGGGATTTCGAGCCTACTGCCAACGTTATATGAACCTACAGGGTCGCACACTAAGAACAGGCCCAAAACAGTTATGGGTTGTACAAGCCCAATGTGATTAAGTGATTAATTATATATATATATATATATATATATATATATATATATATATATATATATATATATAATTCGTAATATATATATTAATAAATATATATATTAATTTGAAATTTAAGGATAAGTGTTTTCCTTAATTTATTATTTTTGGAAGATAATAAATATAGTAATTAATATATATGGATAATTATCAAAAAGGAGTTTTTGATAAACATAAACTTGTAGAATTGCAATGAGATTGAAATTCGAATTTGTCTCAAACCCTAGTGTTATTTATCACTATAAATACTCATTAAGCAGTTGGTTTGAGAATCACGAAATTCATTATTCACTAAATCACTAAAATTCGAAATTGCTTGTGAAGCAATAGTGCTAGCACACAAGCACTAGTTTTGGCTAAGGTCTGTTCGTGTGGATACTCGTAGAGGACGCGTTCTTTTGGAGGCGTTTCTGATCCGAGGCCAGGTATCACCAAAGTGAACCACCTCCTTCCTTCCTACATTGCTGTTGAATTCGACATACAAGTAAGTAATTGTTTTATTTAATTCGAATTACATGGATCTTGGTTTGGGTTTTTAGATAAATTTTTGAAATTCCGCTGCGTTATGAAACAATAAAACCCAACAGTGGTATCGGAGCTGCTTGTAATTTGATTAATTAGATTCTGAGTATATATGTGATATATGCTTATTATATGTTCTGTTTTGAAAAAGGGGTTGTTTTTCGAAATTGTTTTTGAAGGAATTATAATTCGTTGTAATTATAAATAAAACGTTTATGTGATTAATTGTATGAAAAATAGTATGAAGAATTAATTTGATTAATTGTTTAATGTGATTAAAACTTCGAATATACTGTTCTAAATTAATATTACGTTTTAATTTGATTAAAGGTTTCGTAGTATTAATGTTCATACGAATTGATAAGAAAAGGGGAAACAGAATAATAAAACTGTTTTTGAATAAGGATTAGTAAACTGTTTATGAAACTGTTTTAATTCTATTAGGAAAACTGTTTTTGAATAGGATTAGTAAACTGTTTGTGAAACTGGTTTTAATTTTATTAGTAATTCTGTTTTGAATAGGATTAGTAAACTGTTTGTGAAACTGTTTTGATTCTATTAGTAATTCTGTTTTGAATAGGATTAGTAAACTGTTTGTGAAACTGTTTTGATTCTATTGATAAAACTGTGTTTAATTATGTTATGAACATAATTTATAAAACTGTATTTAATCCTGCTATGAGCCGAATTAATGAAACTGTTGTTATTTAAGTGTTAAATAAATTGTTTCTGAACAGTTTTTAAGATGCAGTAATTAAGGTTTTGGGGTTATTTTAATCTGTTTTGAACATATTAAAATAAACCGCCTGGGGCTCTGCCCCCGGGCCCCGCCAGGGGCGCTGCCCCTTGGACCCCGCTAGGGGCGCTGCCCCTTGGACCCCGCTGGGGGCGCTGCCCCCAGACCCCGCCAAGGGGCCGCGCCCCTTGGACCCCGCTGATACACCCCATTAAGGACCGTTATCCTTTTAAGCCGGCGTGTTTTTGTCATGTATTTTATTTTAATACTTTAATGATAAATTTTAAATATGATTTAAATTATCATGAATAACATATTTATATGATTGTTGTTAAATATGATTTAAAATAGTAAAATAATATGTTTTAATGTTTATCTTATTGGTTATATGCTTTGCATGATTATTTTACATGTGATAAGATAGGATAACTAAATAGGATAAATAACAAACCCTTATTTAATATTAAGTCTTCAATATACCTCCCATTGTAATAACACTTGTCAAGACTTAGATTGCTATGTATAGGCTATGCCAAAGCATGATGTATAAAGTCATCTAAGTAAGATAAGTTGGATAAAAGTGATATCCATATGTTTGATTTGGTTAGACTTAACTAGGTTATCAAAATAGTTTTGAACCTAGGGTATAAGATAGAATATCAAGACTACATGTGATGTTAATATTCTATGTTCAAGAATTGCATGAGATGTAATTGGTAAAGTGTTACCTACCTAAATAAACCCCACTTAAAGTGATAAGCCAAAGTTTACTTGAAGTAGGGTGAAATATGGATCTTGTCCCACTATTATTTTTCAATTGTTGAAATTAACATTAAGGGTTTTTATATGAATTATGGATATATGTTGTGGGAATTTTATTGTGCCTTTTATTAAATGCTACTTGTATATTTATTGTTGTAGAGATGGCTACAAACACTACACCTACTTCATCAGTGCGATCAATCCTTGAGAAGGATAAGCTCAATGGCACTAACTTTCTGGACTGGTGCAGAAAACTAAGAATTGTTCTGAGGCAAGAAAGAAAGGAATATATCCTTGATCAACCCCTCCCTGAGGAACCAACTCCTGCTGCTACTAGAGCTCAAAGGGATGCTTATACGAAGCATCTCAATGACTCTACTGATGTCACTTGCATTATGCTTGGATGCATGGAGAATGAACTCCAAAAGCAAATGATGGAATTGGATGCGAACACCATGATTACTGATCTCATGGAAATGTTCCAAGAGAGAGCAAGAATTGAAAGGTTCAATACCATCAAGGATTTGCTTTCTTGCAAGTTGACTACTGGCGGCTCAGTTAGTCCTCATGTTTTGAAGATGAAGGGTCATCTTGAACATTTGGACAGGCTCGGTCTCTCAATTGCCCAAGAGTTGGCTACAGACATTATTCTCCAATCTTTGCCTGAGGCTTATGATGGTTTCATCATGAACTTCAATATGCATAATATGGAGAAGACCACCACAGAGTTGCATGGGATGCTTCAAACTGCTGAAAAGAACATCAAGAATGAGATTAAGGATGTTCTTATGGTCAACAAGGGAAAGGGTATGAAAAGGTCTGGTAAGGGCAAGGGAAAGGCTTTCAAGAAGTCTAAACCCAAGTCCAAGCCCAAGACCAAGGATGAACCCAAAGCAAAACCGCCAAAGGAAGGAACTTGCTTTTTCTGCAAGGAACCTGGACATTGGAAAAGGAATTGCAAGAAATATCTGGATGATCTGAAGAAGAACAAGGGTAGTGAGACTACCACTTCAGGTATTCATGTTATAGAAATTAATCTTTCTACTTCTGATTCATGGGTATTAGATACTGGATCTGGATCTCACATTTGTACTAATGTGCAGGGTCTCAAAAGGAGTAGAAGTTTGACAAAAGGCGAAGTGGACCTACGAGTTGGCAATGGAGCAAGAGTTGCTGCTTTAGCTGTAGGGACTTATGAGTTATCTTTGCCTAGTGGACTTATTTTATCTTTGAACAAATGTTATTATGTACCTACCATGTGTAGGAATATTATTCCTGTTTCTTGTTTGGACAAGGATGGTTTTGAATTTATTATTAGGAATAATAAATGCAGTATTTCGCATAATAACATTCTTTATGGATATGCTCCACGCAGTAGTGGTCTTTATATTTTAAATGTTGAAGACACTAATGAAAAATCAATCTATAACATCAATGCTAAGAAGTTTAAGTCAAATGATTTAAACTCTACTTATCTCTGGCATTGTCGTTTAGGCCATATAAATGAGAAACGCATATCAAAACTTCAAAGAGATGGACTTTTGAATTCATTTGATTATGAATCATTTGAAACATGTGAATCTTGTCTAATGGGCAAAATGACAAAAACACCTTTTATTGGACAAGGTGAAAGAGCTAAAAACTTATTGGGCCTTATACATACAGATGTATGTGGTCCATTAAGTACAAATGCTAGAGGTGGATTTCAGTACTTCATTACTTTTACTGATGATCTCAGTAGATATGGTTATGTTTATCTGATGAAACATAAATCTGAATCTTTTGAAAAGTTCAAAATATTTAAGAATGAAGTACAAAATCAACTTGGTAAAAATATTAAAACACTAAGATCTGATCGAGGTGGTGAATATTTAAGCCAAGAATTTGTAGATCATCTAAGAGATTGTGGGATCGTTTCTCAATTGACTCCACCTGGAACACCACAATGGAATGGTGTGTCTGAACGGAGAAATCGAACTCTATTGGATATGGTTCGATCAATGATGAGTCAAACTGATCTTCCAATCTCATTTTGGGGTTATGCTTTAGAAACCGCTGCATTCATTTTGAATAGAGTTCCATCAAAGGCAGTTGAAAAGACACCATATGAGATATGGACTGGAAAAACTCCTAGTTTGTCTTTTCTTAAGATTTGGGGATGTCAAGCTTATGTGAAGCGACTAATTTCAGATAAATTAGCACCCAAATCCGACAAATGTCTTTTTGTAGGATATCCTAAAGAAACTAAAGGATATTACTTCTACAATGCTTATGAGAACAAAGTGTTTGTTGCTCGAAATGGTATCTTTTTGGAAAAAGAATTTATTTCCAAAGGAACCAGTGGGAGTACAGTACAACTTGAAGAAATTCAAGAACCACAAAATAGCATTGTACCAAGTATGGAACCTCAAAAGAATCAACAAGCAATTGCTGAACCAGTACAAATACCACAAGGCCAAAGGAGGTCTGATAGGACACGTCATAATCCTATGAGATATAGATTTCTCATTACTGAGAACAATGATGTGATGATTGTGGATCAAGAAGAACCCACATCCTATCAAGAGGCCATAAATAGTCCTGACTCTGAAAAATGGCTCGAAGCCATGAGATCTGAAATGCAATCCATGTATGATAATCAAGTTTGGACCTTGATTGACCCAACGGATGGTGTAAAAACCATTGGGTGCAAATGGGTCTTCAAAATGAAGACTGACATGGATGGCAATGTGCATACCTATAAAGCAAGACTAGTTGCAAAAGGTTTCAGACAAATACATGGTATAGACTATGATGAAACCTTTTCACCAGTTGCTATGCTCAAATCCATTCGAATTCTCCTTGCCATAGCTGCATATTATGACTATGAGATATGGCAAATGGATGTCAAAACAGCGTTTCTTAATGGAAACTTACTTGAGGATGTGTACATGACACAACCTGAGGGTTTTGCCAGTCCAGAGAATTCTGGAAAGGTTTGCAAGCTTCAAAAATCCATTTATGGATTAAAGCAAGCTTCTCGGAGTTGGAATCTTCGTTTTAATGAAGCAATCAAAGAGTTTGGATTCATCAAGAATGAAGATGAACCTTGTGTATACAAGAAGGTTAGTGGGAGCGCGATTGTTTTCTTAGTGCTTTATGTTGATGACATACTACTCATTGGAAACGACATTCCCATACTGCAAAATGTTAAATCATGGTTAGGGAAGTGTTTTTCAATGAAAGACTTGGACGATGCTGCTTATATATTAGGCATCAAGATCTATAGAGATAGATCTAGAAGACTCATTGGCCTAAGTCAAAGCACTTATGTTGATAAGGTATTAAACAGGTTTAGTATGCAAGACTCCAAGAGAGGATTCTTGCCAATGTCACATGGCATCAGTCTCAGCAAGACTCAGTGTCCTAAGACACAGGATGAGCGAGACCGCATGAGTAAGATTCCATATGCTTCTGCTATTGGATCTATCATGTATGCAATGTTGTGCACTCGACCTGATGTCTCGTATGCTTTGAGTACAACGAGCAGATACCAGTCAAATCCAGGAGAAAGTCACTGGGCAGCAGTTAAGAACGTCCTTAAGTACTTGAGAAGAACCAAGGATGCATTCTTGCTATATGGTGGTCAGGAAGATGAGCTGATTGTAAAGGGTTACACAGACGCTAGCTTCCAAACTGACATTGATGATTATAAATCACAGTCAGGATATGTGTTTTGTTTGAATGGAGGTGCTTTCAGCTGGAAGAGCTCGAAGCAGGACACCGTTGCTGATTCTACAACAGAAGCTGAGTATATAGCTGCTTCTGACGCAGCTAAGGAGGCTGTTTGGATCAAAAAGTTCATAACTGGATTAGGAGTTGTTCCTAGTATATCCGATCCAGTGAACTTGTTATGTGATAACAATGGGGCCATAGCACAAGCAAAGGAGCCCAGATCACATCAGCGATCCAAACACATACTTAGACGTTATCATCTCATTCGAGAAATCATTGAGAGAGGAGACGTGAAGATATGCAGAGTTTCGACAAATGATAACGTTGCTGATCCGCTAACTAAGGCTCTTCCACAGCCTAAGCATGAGAGTCATACTAGGTCCATGGGAATTAGATTTAATGTAGATTGGGCCTAGTGCAAGTGGGAGATTGTTAGTGATATGCACTAGGTCAATCATGTTTGACCATGTTTTGACTTTATCATTTTATTATTTATTGATTGGCAGTTTTTTATCATTTTATATTAATGATTAAAATACTTGAATGATTAATTCTTTCTAAGGTCATCGAGTATGTGACTTGATAATAGAACCCTTAGGTTTAATAAAAGAATTATATACCATCTATCCCTAGTCTTAATAGAACATTGAGACTAGTATGATGTTGACTGATGATTATGTTTTACTAATCATGTATATGAGATATTAAGTCAAATCATAGGTGCTATTTGAGAAATAAGGCACTGGATAACCCACTGTGAGAATACTACATAGATCACTGTCATAAGTAATTCTCATTACAGTTCTATTAGTATAATCCTTTGACCTTGAAATCATCATGGATTTCTACATAGCTATTTCATATTTTGATACAGTCTTACATTATCTTTAACAGGATAATGGAATAGATTGTCATTGGATATGAAAGTAACTATGTGAGAAATGTGAGTGACTGAGAAGGAATTTGTCCCTCATTTATTTGAGTAAGATATCTATGGGCCCCTTGAAGAAGATAGACTGAAGAAAATGCATGGCCATGCTAATTGATAAGAAGTTATCATTTTCAGTCTACTTAGAGTCAAGAAACTAATGATTGAATGCTATAAGGATGACATAACTATGCCTTATATTCAATCTGGATATCGAGAGACAAAGGGATTAAAATATTATTGTAAATGGTTAAATCGGATTATCGATATTCATATAACTTGGGTAGTCATAATGTCTTGCTAGAGGCCACTTATGACTTGTGGACTGAAATAGGGATTTCGAGCCTACTGCCAACATTATATGAACCTACAGGGTCGCACACTAAGAACAGGCCCAAAACAGTTATGGGTTGTACAAGCCCAATGTGATTAAGTGATTAATTATATATATATATATATATATATATATATATATATATATATATATATATATATATAATTCGTAATATATATATATATTAATAAATATATATATTAATTCGAAATTTAAGGATAAGTGTTTTCCTTAATTTATTATTTTTTGGAAGATAATAAATATAGTAATTAATATATATGGATAATTATCAAAAAGGAGTTTTTGATAAACATAAACTTGTAGAATTGCAATGAGATTGAAATTCGAATTTGTCTCAAACCCTAGTGTTATTTATCACTATAAATACTCATTAAGCAGTTGGTTTGAGAATCACGAAATTCATTATTCACTAAATCACTAAAATTCGAAATTGCTTGTGAAGCAATAGTGCTAGCACACAAGCACTAGTTTTGGCTAAGGTCTGTTCGTGTGGATACTCGTAGAGGACGCGTTCTTTTGGAGGCGTTTCTGATCCGAGGCCAGGTATCACCAAAGTGAACCACCTCCTTCCTTCCTACATTGCTGTTGAATTCGACATACAAGTAAGTAATTGTTCTGTTTAACTCGAATTACATGGATCTTGGTTTGGGTTTTTAGATAAATTTTTGAAATTTCGCTGCGTTATGAACCAATAAAACCCAACAACATTTAGATTTGTTTTGTAACGTTTGTAAACGTTTGGCTTAAATCGCTAAAAAGGGGAAACGTTTGGTTTTTTATACGTAACGTTTGTAAACTTATGGCTTAAAACGCTAAGAAGGATAAACGTTTGGATTTGTTTCGTAACGTTTTAAACGTCTGGTTTGGTTTCATAACGTTTTAAACGTTTGGCTTAAATCGCTAAAAAGGTGAAACGATTGGATTTGATTTCGTAACATTTGGAAACGTTTGGCTTTAATTGCTAAAAAGGTGACATGTTTGGATTTGTTTTGCAATGTTTGTAAACGTTTGGATTCAATCCCTAAAAAGGTGAAACGATTGGATTTGTTTCGTAACATTTGGAAATGTTAGGCTTGAATTGCTAAAAAGGTGAAACATTTGGATTTGTTTTGTAACGTTTGTAAACGTTTGGCTTAAAATGCTACAAATGCGAAACGTTTGGATTTGTTTTGTAACGTTTGTAAACGTTTGGTTTAAATCGCTAAAAAGGCGAAACATTTGGATTTGTTTTGTAACGTTTGTAAACGTTTGGCTTAAATCGCTAAGAAGGTGAAACGTTTGAATTTGTTTCGTAACGTTTTAAACGTCTGGTTAGGTTTCATAACGTTTTAAATGTTTGGCATAAATCGCTAAAAATGTGAAACGATTGGATTTGTTTCGTAACATTTGGAAACGTTTGGCTTAAATCGCTAAAAAGGTGAAACATTTGGATTTGTTTTGTAACGTTTGTAAATGTTTGGCTTAAAATGCTAAAAATGTGAAACGTTTGGATTTGTTTCGTAACGTTTGCAAACATTTGGTTTAAATCCCTAAATAGGTGAAACATTTGGATTTGTTTTGTAAAGTTTGTAAAAGTTTGGGGTAAATCGCTAAATAGGGGAAACATTTGGTTTTGTTTTGTAACGTTTGTAAACGTTTGGCTTATATCGCTAAGAAGGTGAAACATTTGGATTTGTTTTGTAACGTTTTAAACGTCTTGTTTAGTTTCATAACATTTTAAACGTTTGGCTTAAATCGCTAAAAAGGTAAAATGATTGGATTTGTTTCGTAACATTTGGGAAGGTTTGGCTTAAATTGCTAAAAAGGTGAAACGTTTGGATTTATTTTGTAACGATTGTAAAAGTTTGGCGGAAAATGCTAAAAATGTGAAACGTTTGGATTTGTTTCGTAACGTTTGTAAACGTTTGGTTTAAATCGCTAAAAAGGTGAAACAGTTGGATTTGTTTTGTAACGTTTGTAAACGTTTGGCTTAAATCGCTAAAAAGGGGAATCGTTTGGTTTTGTTTCATAACGTTTGTAAACATTTGGCTTAAATCGCTAAGAAGGAGAAACAATTGGATTTGTTTCGTAACGTTTTAAACGTCTGGTTTGGTTTCATAACGTTTTAAACATTTGGCTTAAATGGCTAAAAAGGTGAAACGATTGGATTTGATTTCGTAACATTTGGAAACGTTTGGCTTAAATTGCTAAAAAAAGTGAAACGTTTGGGTTTGTTTTCTAACGTTTGTAAACTTTTGGATTCAATCCCTAAAAAGGTTAAAAGATTGGATTTGTTTTGTAACATTTGGAAACGTTTGGCTTAAATTGCTAAAAAGGTGAAACATTTGGATTTGCTTAGTAACGTTTGTAAACTTTTGGATTCAATCCCTAATTAGGTGAAATGATTGGATTTGTTTAGTAACATTTGGAAATGTTTGGCTTAAATTGCTAAAAAGGTGAAACATTTGGATTTGTTTTGTAACGTGTGTAAACGTTTGGCTTAAAATGCTAAAAATGTGAAACGTTTGGATTTGTTTCGAAACGTCTGTAAACGTTTGGTTTAAATCGCTAAAAAGGTGAAACATTTGGATTTGTTTCGTAACGTTTGTAAACGTTTGGTTTAAATCGCTAAAAATGTGAAACATTTGAATTTTTTTTGTAACGTTTGTAGACGTTTGGCTGAAATCGCTAAAAAGGGGAAACATTTGGTTTTGTTTCGTAATGTTTGTAAACGTTTGGCTTAAATCGCTAAAAGGGGAAACGTTTGGATTTGTTTCGTAACATTTTAAATGTCTGGTTTGGTTTCATAACGTTTAAAATGTTTGTCTTAAATCTCTGAAAAGGTGAAACGATTGGATTTGTTTCGTAGCATTTGCAAAAGTTTTGCTTAAATTGCTAAAAAGGTGAAACAATCGGATTTGTTTTGTAACGTTTGTAAATGTTTGGCTTAAAATGCTAAAAATATGAAACATTTGGATTTGTTTCGTAACATTTGTAAACGTTTGGTTTAAATTGCTAAAAAGGTGAAACATTTAGATTTGTTTTGTAACATTTGTAAACGTTTGGCACGTTTGGCTTAAATCGCTAAAAAGGGGAAACGTTTGGTTTTTTATTCGTAACGTTTGTAAACTTATGGCTTAAAACGCTAAGAACGATAAACGTTTGGATTTGTTTCGTAACGTTTTAAACGTCTGGTTTGGTTTCATAACGTTTTAAACATTTGGCTTATATCGCTAAAAAGGTGAAACGATTGGATTTGATTTCGTAACATTTGGAAACGTTTGGCTTTAATTGCTAAAAAGGTGACATGTTTGGATTTGTTTTGTAATGTTTGTAAACGTTTGGATTCAATCCCTAAAAAGGTGAAACGATTGGATTTGTTTCGTAACATTTGGAAATGTTAGGCTTGAATTGCTAAAAAGGTGAAATATTTGGATTTGTTTTGTAACATTTGTAAACGTTTGGCATAAAATGCTACAAATGCGAAACGTTTGGATTTGTTTCGTAACGTTTGTAAACGTTTGGTTTAAATTGCTAAAAAGGTGAAACATTTGGATTTGTTTTGTAACGTTTGTAAACTTTTGGCTTAAATCGTTAAAAAGGGGAAACGTTTGGTTTGTTTCATAAAGTTTGTAAACATTTGGCTTAAATCGCTAAGAAGGTGAAACGTTTTGATATGTTTCGTAACGTTTTAAACGTCTAGTTTGGTTTCATAACGTTTTAAATGTTTGGCTTAAATCGCTAAAAAGGTGAAACGATAGGATTTGTTTTGTAACATTTGGAAACGTTTTGCTGAAATCGCTAAAACCGGAAAACGTTTGGTTTTGTTTCGTATCGTTTGTAAACGTTTGGCTTAAATCACTAAGAAGGGGAAATGTTTGGATTTGTTTCGTAACGTTTGTAAATGTTTGGTTTAAATACTAAAAAGGTGAAACATTTGGATTTGTTTTGCAACGTTTGTAAACGTTTGGCTTAAATCGCTTAAAAAGGGGAAACGTTTGGTTTTGTTTCGTAACGTTTGTAAACGTTTGGCTTAAACCGCTAAGAAGGAGAAATGTTTGGTTTTGTTTCGTAACGTTTTAAACTTCTGGTTTGGTTTCATAACGTTTTATACGTTTGACTTAAATCGCTAAAAAGGTGAAACGATTGGATTTGATTCGTAACATTTGGAAACGTTTGGCTTAAATTGCTAAAAAGGTGAAACGTTTGGATTTGTTTTGTAATGTTGGTAAACGTTTGGATTCAATCCCTAAAAAGGTGAATAGATTGGATTTGTTTCGTAACATTTGGAAACGTTTGGCTTTAATTTCTAAAAAGGTGAAACAATCGGATTTGTTTTGTAACGTTTGTAAACGTTTAGCTTAAAATGCTAAAAATGTGAAACGTTTGGATTTGTTTCGTAACGTTTGTAAACGTTTGGCATAAATTGCTCAAAAGGTGAAACATTTGGATTTGTTTTGTAACGTTTGTAAACGTTTGGGTTAAATCGCTAAAAGGGGAAACGTTTGGTTTTGTTTCGTACCCTTTGTATACGTTTGGCTTAAATCGCTAAGAATGAAAAATATTTGGATTTGTTTCTTATCGTTTTAAATGTCTGGTTTGGTTTCATAACGTCTTAAACGTTTGGCATAAATCGCTAAAAAGGTGAAACGATGGGATTTGATTTCGTAACATTTGGAAACGTTTGGCTTAAATTGCTAAAAAGGTGAAATGTTTGGATTAGCTTTGTAACATTTGTAAACGTTTGGATTCTATCCCTAAAAATGTGAAACGATTGGATTTGTTTCGTAACATTTGGAAACGTTTGGCTTAAATTGCTAAAAAGGTGAAACATTTGGATTTGTTTTGTAACGTTTGTAAACGTTTGGCTTAAAATGTTAAAAATGGGAAACGTTTGGATTTGTTCTTTAACGTTTGTAAACGTTTGGTTTAAATCGCTAAAAAGACGAAACATTTGGATTTGTTTTGTAACGTTTGTAAACATTTGGCTTAAATCGCTAAAACGTTTGGTTTTGTTTTGTAACGTTTGTAAACGTTTGGCTTAAATCGTTAAGAAGGTGAAATATTTGGATTTTTTTCGTAACGTTTTAAACGTCTGGTTTGGTTTCAAAACATTTTAAACGTTTGGCTTAAATTGCTACAAAGGTGAAACGTTTGGATTTGTTTTGTAACGTTATAAACATTTGGCTTAAAATGCTAAAAATATGAAACGTTTGGATTTGTTTCGTAACGTTTGGAAATGTTTGGCTTAAATTGCTAAAAAGGTGAAAGAATCGGATTTGTTTTGTAACGTTTGTAAACGTTTGGCTTAAAATGCTAAAAATATGAAACGTTTGGATTTGTTTCGTAGCGTTTGTAAACATTTGGTCTAAATTGCTAAAAAGGTGAAACATTTGGATTTATTTTGTAACGTTTGTAAACGGTTGGCTTAAATCGCTAAAAAGGGGAATCGTTTGGTTTTGTTTCGTAATGTTTGTATACGTTTGGCTTAAATCGCTAAGAAGGAGAACGTTTGGATTTGTTTCGTAACGTTTTAAACGTCTGGTTTGGTTTCATAACGTTTTAAACGTTTGGCATAAATCGCTAAAAAGGTGAAACGATTGGATTTGATTTCGTAACATTTGGAAACGTTTGGCTTAAATTGCTAAAAAGATGAAACGTTTGGATTTGTTTTGTAACATTTGTAAACGTTTGGATTCTATCCCTAAAAAGGTGAAACGTTTGGATTTGTTTCGTAACATTAGGAAACGTTTGGCTTAAATTGCTAAAAAGGTGAAACATTTGGATTTGTTTTGTAACGTTTGTAAACGTTTGGCTTAAAATGCTAAAAATGGTAAACGTTTGGATTTGTTTTGTAACGTTTGTAAACGTTTGGTTTAAATCGCTAAAAAGGCAAAACATTTGGATTTATTTTGTAACGTTCGTAAACGTTTGGCTTAAATCGCTAAAAAGGGGTAACGTTTGGTTTTGTTTTGTAACGTTTGTAAACGTTTGGCTTAAATCGCTAAGAAGGTGAAACATTTGGATTTGTTTCATAACGTTTTAAACGTCTGGTTTGGTTTCAAAACATTTTAAACGTTTGGCTTATATTTCTACAAGGCGAAACGTTTGGATTTGTTTTGTAACGTTTATAAACATTTGGCTTAAAATGCTAAAAATACGAAACGTTTGAATTTGTTTTGTAACGTTTGTAAACGTTTGGTTTAAATAGCTAAAATGGCGAAACATTTGGATTTGTTTTATAACGTTTGTAAACGTTTGGATGAAATCGCTAAAAAGGGGAAACATTTGGTTTTGTTTCGTAGTGTTGGTAAACGTTTGGCTTAAATCGCTAAGAAGGGGAAACATTTGGATTTGTTTTGTAACGTTTTAAACATCTGGTTTGGTTTCATAACGTTTTAAACATTTGGCTTAAATCGCTAAAAAGGTGAAACGATTGGATTTGTTTCGTAACATTTGGAAAAGTTTGGCTTAAATTGCTAAAAAGGTGAAGCATTTGGATTTCTTTTGTAGCGTTTGTATACGTTTGGCTTAAAATGCTAAAAATGTGAAACGTTTGGATTTGTTTCGTAACGTTTGTAAACGTTTGGTTTAAATCGCTAAAAAGATGAAACATTTGGATTTGTTTCGTAACGTTTGTAAACGTTTGGTTTAAATCGCTAAAAAGGTGAAACATTTGGATTTGTTTTGTAATGTTCATAAACGTTTGGCTGAAATCGCTAAAAAGGGGAAACGTTTGGTTTTGTTTCGTAACGTTTGTAAATGTTTGGCTTCAATCGCTAAGAAGGGGAAATGTTTGGATTTGTTTCGTAACATTTTAAACGTCTGGTTTGGTTTCATAACGTTTTAAACGTTTGGCTTAAATCGCTAAAAAGGTGAAACAATTGGATTTATTTCGTAACATTTGGAAACGTTTGGCTTAAATTGCTAAAAAGGTGAAAGAATCGGATTTGTTTTGTAACGATTGTAAACGTTTGGCTTAAAATGCTAAAAATATGAAACGTTTGGATTTGTTTTGTAACGTTTGTAAACGTTTGGTTTAAATCACTAAAAAGGTGAAACATTTGGATTTGTTTTGTAACATTTGTAAACGTTTAGCTTAAATCGCTAAAAAGGGGAAATGTTTGGTTTTGTTTCGTAACGTTTCTAAACGTTTGGCTTAAATCGCTAAGAAGGAGAAACGTTTGGATTTGTTTCGTAACGTTTTAAACGTATGGTTTGGTTTCATAACGCTTTAAACGTTTGGCTTAAATCGCTAAAAAGGTTAAACGATCGGATTTGATTTTGTAACATTTGGAAATGTTTGGCTTAAATTGCTAAAAAGGTGAAACGTTTAGATTTGTTTGATAACGTTTCTTAAACGTTTGGATTGAATCCCTAAAAAGGTGAAACGATTGGATTGTTTTCGTAACATTTGGAAACGTTTGGCTTAAATTGCTAAAAAGTGAAACATTTGGATTTGTTTTGTAACGTTTGTAAACGTTTGGCTTAAAATGCTAAAAATGTGAAACGTTTGGTTTAAATCGCAAAAAAGGTGAAACATTTGGATTTGTTTTGTAACGTTTGTAAACTTTTGGCTTAAATCGCTAAAAAGGGGAAACGTTTGGTTTTGTTTCATGATGTTTGTAAACATTTGGCTTAAATCGCTAAGAAGGTGAAACGTTCTGATAGGTTTCGTAACGTTTTAAACGTCTAGTTTGGTTTCATAACGTTTTAAATCTTTGGCTTAAATCGCTAAAAAGGTGAAACTGCTGGATTTGTTTCGTAACATTTGGAAACATTTGGCTGAAATCGCTAAAACCGGGACACGTTTGGTTTTGTTTCGTAATGTTTGTAAACGTTTGGCTTAAATCGCTACGAAGAGGAAACGTTTGGATTGGTTTCGTAACGTTTTAAACGTCTGGTTTGGTTTCATAACGTTTTAAACGTTTAGCTTAAATCGCTAAAAAGGTGAAACGATTGGATTTGTTTCGTAACATTTGGCTTAAATTGCAAAAAAAGGTGAAACAATCGGATTTGTTTTGTAACGTTTGTAAACGTTTGGCTTAAAATGCTAAAAATATGAAACGTTTGGATTTGTTTCGTAACGTTTGTAAACGTTTGGTTTACATCACTAAAAAGGTGAAACATTTGGATTTGTTTTGTAACGTTTGTAAACTTTTGGCTTAAAACGCTAAAAAGAGGAAACGTTTGGTTTTGTTTCGTAACGTTTGTAAACGTTTGGCTTAAATCGCTAAGAAGGAGAAACGTTTGGATTTGTTTCGTAACTTTTTAAACGTCTGGTTTGGTTTCATAACGTTTTAAACGTTTTGCTTAAATCGCTAAAAGGGTGAAACGATGGGATTTGATTTCGTATCATTTGGAAATGTTTGGCTTAAATTGCTAAAAAGGTGAAACGTTTGGATTTGTATTGTAACGTTTGTAAACGTTTGGATTCAATCCCTAAAAAGGTGAAACGATTGGATTTGTTTCGTAACATTTGGAAACGTTTGGTTGAAATTGCTAAAAAGGTGAAACAATTGAATTTGTTTTGTAACGTTTGTAAACATTTGGCTTAAAATGCTAAAAATGTGAAACGTTTGGATTTGTTTCGTAATGTTTGTAAACTCTTGGTTTAAATCGCTAAAAAGGTAAACATTTAGATTTGTTTTGTAACGTTTGTAAACGTTTGGCTTAAAATGCTAAAAATGTGAAACGTTTGGATTTGTTTCGTAACGTTTGTAAACGCTTGGTTTAAATCGCTAAAAAGGTGAAACATTTGGATTTGTTTTGTAACGTTTGTAAACGTTTGGCTTAAATCGCTAAAAAGGGGAAACGTTTGTAAACATTTGGCTTAAATCGCTAAGAAGGCGAAACGTTTGGATTTGTTTTGTAACGTTTTAAACGTCTGGTTTGGTTTCATAACATTTTAAACGTTTGGCTTAAATCACTAAAAAGGTGAAACGATTAGATTTGTTTCGTAACATATGGGAACGTTTGGCTTAAATTGCTATAAAGGTGAAACGTTTGGATTTGTTTTGTAACGTTTGTAAACGTTTGGCTTAAAATGCTAAAAATGAGAAACGTTTGGATTTGTTTCGTAACGTTTGTAAACGTTTGGCTTAAATCGCTAAAAAGGTAAAACATTTGGATTTGTTTTGTAACGTTTGTAAACATTTGGTTGAAATCGCTAAAAAGAGGAAACGTTTGATTTGTTTCGTAACGTTTGTAAACGTTAGGCTTAAATCGCTAAGAAGGGGAAACATTTGGATTTGTTTCGTAACGTTTTAAACATTTGGTTTGGTTTCATAACGTTTTAAACGTTTGGCTTAAATCGCTAAAAAGGTGAAACGATTGGATTTGTTTCGTAACATTTGGAAACGTTTGGCTTTAATTGCTAAAAAGGTGAAACATTTGGATTTGTTTGGTAGAGTTTGTAAACGTTTGGCTTAAAATGCTAAAAATGTGAAACGTTTGGATTTGTTTGTTGGCGCAGCGGGAGGCGCGGGTCCGGATCGTATATTTCAATTCAAAATTGAAATTCTAACAATCCGGATCCTAAAGTTGATCATATCAACAACAAATGGATCGTCGTATCATTTAGTAATTAAAGCACGCATCTAAGAATCGTAAGAAGAATACCTATGTCGATTCTCCAACGATTCTTGTATTCCCGAAAGTACGGCGATCTCAAGCTCGTCCACACGAGTATGCGTCCGATTGAATCCTCGCCTTGAAGTAATCCTGCAAGAGTTCCTCTTGCCGAGCAGCCCTAAGCTCAAACTCTCGCCGCGATCACTACCTTGCTCGGATGTATGAAAAACGTCGCCAAGTTTTTCCCGTGATTGATGACTACTTGAACTCCTTCAAGTGCTTTCTCTCTCTACAACTTTGTAGTTAGATGTGTGTTGTGTGGTGTTGTGAAATGAGCAAGGACATGCTCTATTTATAGGTTAGTGCATGTCTTAAGAATGCAACACCTTGCATGCTAGGTGTCACACACCAAGCAAAGGTGTTGCCACCATATGACACCTTTCATGTGGTGACATCACATAGGTGACATCATATAGGTGATGTCATCATATGACATCACATATATGACATAGGCTTATCTCATTACATCATCACCATGACATCATCATTCCATTAGCTAATGATTAGTCATTTAAGTATCATTAATTACACTAATTAATTACTTAAACCTTTTAATCATAAAACTTGGTTAATATATAATTAGGTTCCTACTAATTTATAACTCTTATAAATTAGTCCCTAATTAATATGGACATAATACAATTAGGTTCCTACTAATTTATAACTCTTACAAATTAGTCCTTAATTTGTACTTGTTTTTCATCTTAGATTAATTTCCGAGATATGCTAGTATCTATATGAAATCGATCTTTCGTAAACTCAATCGGTTGCACACTCTATTGTGTGTGACTAACTAGGTTCACATCTATATGGCAACGAGAGACATAAGAAACGCCTTTCTTATTTAAATAATTAAATCCCATTTAATTATTAATTCTCGTAGATCGAGAGTAACGTCTAGCAACATATCACGACCCCCAAATAGAGATGAATGTTTCGATGCATTCTTTTTGAACCAATGTTCATAATTACCGTACACTCAAAATTCCCTTCATCTAAGATTCCAATCTCGACTAGTGTCACGGTTAAGTCAAACACTGTATGTCTTGATTATATGACCTCATCTCCCAGTTCTAATTCTTGATAAATATGACTTCCACTAGAAACAACTTTCTATGTAAGTCATATACACCTGCGCAGGTTTTATCATCCATCAAGAACAATTTGAGATATCATAGAATCTTATCTCCGTTCATCCAGAGTGATGAATCCTTTCTAGGTTAAACCCCTATCTCCATATACAACTAACTAGAGCCAACACATCCCGCGGCTCTAGCTCATGAAAGATCTAGAGTTAAGGAGTATCAAACTCTAATCACCTATATACAAGATAGTGTCACCGCAAGTCAAAGGACATATGTACAATTATGAACTAGATGACATTAAATTGACTTTAATGAATTACCATGTATAAGTCATCTATCGTCACTTGTTCGACTCACTCAACACCTTGAGTGTCCACGTGTTTATTCTGATCCCCATCAAGTAGTATGAGACTCACTACTTCCTATAATTTAGTAACTCTTTACTAATCAGGAGAATAAACAGAGGTGACGATCTTTCTGGGATAATGCAATGCCCTTATTCGCAGGACCCCATCGATCGCGAACGGTTATTTAGATCACTTGTATAATAGAATCTATCACTCATATTCTTAACACCTTAAGAATAGATTCTATCACAATGTGATAAGGACAATACGTAATAAATGAACACTTAGTTGATGAGACACTTAGTTCAAATAGAACATATATATCTTTGCCATTGGGATTAATTCTACAAATATACACGATCAAATGGCCCTAGGGCACATACTACTAACATTGTTTCCTAACGTTTGTAAACGTTTGGTTTAAATCGCTTAAAAGGTGAAACATTTGGATTTGTTTTGTAATGTTTGTAAACGTTCGGCTTAAATCGCTAAAAGGGGAAACGTTTGGTTTTGTTTCGTAACGTTTATAAACGTTTCACTTAAATCGCTAAGAAGGAGAAACAATTGGATTTGTTTCGTAACGTTTTAAACGTCTGGTTTGGTCTCATAACGTTTAAATCGTTTGGCTTAAATCCCTAAAAAGGTGAAACGATTGGATTTGATTTCAGAATATTTTAAAACGTTTGGCTTAAATTGCTAATGAAGGTGAAACGTTTGGATTTGTTTTATAACGTTGTAAACTTTTGGATTCAATCCCTAAAAAGGTGAAACGATTGGATTTGTTTCGTAACGTTTGGAAACATTTGGCTTAAATTGCTAAAAAGGTGAAACATTTGGATTTATTTTGTAACGTTTGTAAACGTTTGGCTTAAAATGCTATAAATGTGAAACGTTTGGATTTGTTTCGTAACGTCTGTAAACGTTTGGTTTAAATCGCTAAAAAGGTGAAACATTTGGATTTGTTTTGTAACGTTTGTAAACGCTTGGCTTAAATCGCTAAAAGGGGAAATGTTAGGTTTTGTTTTGTAACGTTTGTAAACGTTTCGCTTAAATCGCTAAGAAGGTGAAACGCTTGGATTTGTTTTGTAACGTTTTAAACGTCTTTTATGGTTTCATAACATTTTAAACGTTTGGCTTAAATCGCTAAAAAGGTGAAACGATTGGATTTTTTTCGTAACATTTGGAAACGTTTGGCTTAAATTGCTAAAAACGTGAAACGTTTGGATTTGTTTCGTGACGTTTGTAAATGTTTGGCTTCAATCTCTAAAAAGGTGAAACTTTTAGATTTGTTTCCTAACGTTTGTAAACGTTTGGCTTAAGTCGCTAAAAAGGTGAAACGTTTCGATTTGTTTCGTAACGTTTGTAACCTTTGGCTTAAATCGCTAAAAATGGGAAACGTTTGGATTGGTTTCTTAACGTTTCAAATGTTTGTCTTCAATCGCTAAAAAGGTGAAACGTTTGGATTTAACATTTGTAAATGTTTGGCTGAAATCGCTAAAAAGGCGAAACATTTGATTTTGTTTCGTAACGTTTGTAAACGTTTGGCTTATAATGCTAAAAATGTGAAACGTTTGGATTTGTATCGTAACTTTTGTAAACGTTAGGCTTAAATCGCTAAGAAGGTGAAACGTTCGGATTTATTTCGTAACGTTTAAAACGTCTTTATTGGTTTCATAACGTTTTAAATGTTTAGCTTAATACGCTAAAACGGTTAAACGATTGAATTTGTTTCGTAATATTTGTAAAGGTTTGGTTTAAAATCGCTAAAAAGGGGAAACGTTTGGTTTTGTTTCGTAACGTTTGTAAACGTTTGGCTGAAATCGTTAAGAAGGGGAAACGTTTGGATTTTTTTCGTAACGTTTTAAACGTCTGGTTTGGTTTCATAACGTTTTAAACGTTTCGCTTAAATCGTTAAAAAGGTGAAACGATTGTATTTACTTCGTAACATTTGGAAATGTTTGCCGTAAATTGCTAAAAACGTGAAACATTTAAATTTGTTTTGTACTGTTTGTAAACGTTTGGCTTAAAATGCTAAAAATGTGAAACGTTTGGATTTGTTTCGTAACGTCTGTAAACGCTTAGTTTAAATTGTTAAAAAGGTGAAACATTTGGATTTGTTTTGTAACGTTTGTAAACGTTTGGCTTAAATCGCTAAAAAGGGGAAACGTTTGATTTTGTTTTGTAACGTTTGTAAACGTTTGGCTTAAATCGCTAAGAAGGTGAAACGTTTGGATTTGTTTTGTAACATTTTAAACGTCTGGTTTGGTTTCATAACATTTTAAACGTTTGGCTTAAATCGCTAAAAAGGTGAAACGATTGGATTTGTTTTGTAACATTTGGAAATGTTTGGCTTAAATAGCTAAAAAGGGGAAACGTTTGGATTTGTTTCGTGACGTTTGTAAATGTTTGGCTTCAATCTTTAAAAAGGTGAAACTTTTAGATTTGTTTCCTAACGTTTGTAAACATTTGGCTTAAATCGCTAAAAAGGTTAAACGTTTGGATTTGTTTCGCAACGTTTGTAAACTTTGGCTTAAATCGGTAAAAAGGGGAAACATTTGGCTTGGTTTCTTAACGTTTCAAATGTTTGTCTTCAATCGCTAAAAAGGTGAAACGTTTGGATTTAACGTTTGTAAACGTTTGGCTTAAATCGCTAAAAAGGAAAAACATTTTGTTTTGTTTCGTAACGTTTGTAAACGTTTGGCTTATAATGCTAAAAATGTGAAACATTTGGATTTGTATCGTAACTTTTGTAAACGTTAGGCTTAAATCGATAAGAAGGTGAAACGTTTGGATTTGTTTTGTAATGTTTAAAACGTCTTTATTGGTTTCATAACGTTTTAAATGTTTAAACGATTAGATTTGTTTCGTAACATTTGTAAACGTTTGGCTTAAAATCCCTAAAAAGGGAAAACGTTTGGTTTTGTTTCGTAACGTTTGTAAACGTTTGACTTAAATGGCTAAGAAAGGGAAACGTTTGGATTTTTTTCGTAACGTTTTAAACGTCTGGTTTGGTTTCATAACGTTTTAAACGTTTCGCTTAAATCGCTAAAAAGGGGAAACGATTGGATTTGTTTCGTAACATTTGGAAACGTTTGGCTTAAATTGCTAAAAAGGTGAAACATTTAGATTTGTTTTGTAACGTTTGTAAACGTTTGGCTTAAAATGCTAAAAATGGGAAACGTTTGGATTTGTTTCGTAACGTCTGTAAACGCTTGGTTTAAATCGCTAAAAAGGTGAAACATTTGAATTCGTTTTGTAACGTTTGTAAACGTTTGGCTTAAATCGCTAAAAAGGGGAAACGTTTGGTTTTGTTTTGTAACATTTGTAAACGTTTCGCTTAAATCGCTAAGAAGGTGAAACGTTTGGATTTGTTTTATAACGTTTTAAACGTCTGGTTGGTTTCATAACATTTTAAACGTTTGACTTAAATCGCTAAAAAGGTGAAACGATTGGATTTGTTTCGTAACATTTGGAAAAGTTTGGCTTAAATTGCTAAAAAGGGGAAACGTTTGGATTAGTTTCGTGACGTTTGTAAATGTTTGGCTTCAATCCCTAAAAAGGTGAAAGTTTTAGATTTGTTTCCTAACATTTGGCTTAAATAGCGAAAAAGGTGAAACGTTTGGATTTGTTTCGTAACGTTTCAAATGTTTGTCTTCAATCGCTAAAAAGGTGAAACGTTTGGATTTAACGTTTGTAAACGTTTGGCTTAAATCGCTAAAAAGGCGAAACATTTGGTTTTGTTTCTTAACGTTTGTAAACGTTTGGCTTATAATGCTAAAAATGTGAAATGTTTGGATTTGTATCGTAACTTTTGTAAACGTTAGGCTTAAATCGATAAGAAGGTGAAACGTTCGGATTTGTTTCGTAACGTTTAAAACGTCTTTATTGGTTTCGTAACGTTTTAAATGTTTAGCCTAAATCGCTAAAACGGTTAAACGATTGGATTTGTTTCGTAAAATTTGTAAACGTTTGGCTTCAAATCGCTAAAAAGGGGAAATGTTTGGTTTTGTTTCGTAACGTTTGTAAACGTTTGGCTTAAATCGCTAAGAATGTGAAACTTTTGGATTTGTTTCGTAACGTTTTAAACGTCTGGATTGGTTTTAAAATGTTTTAAACGTTTGCCTTAAATCGTTAAAAAGGTTAAACGATTGGATTTGTTTTGTAACGTTTGTAAACGTATGTTTAAATCGCTGACAAGGTGAAACATTCTGATTTGTTTTATAACGTGTATAAACGCTTGGCTGAAATCGCTAAAAAGGGGAAACGTTTGGTTTTGTTTCATAACGTTTGTAAACGTTTGGCTTAAATCGCTAAGAAGGGGAAACATTTGGATTTGTTTCGTAACGTTTTAAACATCTGGTTTGGTTTCATAACGTTTTAAACGTTTGGCTTAAATCGCTAAAAAGATTAAACGATTGGATTTGTTTCGTAACATTTGTAAACATTTGGCTTAAAATTCCTAAAAAGGGGAAACGTTTGGTTTTTTTCCGTAAAGTTTGTAAACGTTTGGCTTAAATTGCTAAGAAGGTGAAACGTTTGGATTATTTTCGTACCGTTTTAAATGTCTGGATTGGTTTCATAACGTTTTAAACGTTTGGCTTAAATCGCTAAAAAGATTAAACGATTGGATTTGTTTCGTAACATTAGTAAACGTTTGGCTTAAAATTCCTAAAAAGGGGAAACGTTTGGTTTTTTTTGTAAAGTTTGTAAACGTTTGGCTTAAATCGCTAAGAAGGTGAAACGTTTGGATTTGTTTCGTACCGTTTTGAACGTATGGATTGGTTTCATAACGTTTTAAACGTTTGGCTGAAATCGTTAAAAAGGTTAAACCATTGGATTTGTTTCGTAACGTTTGTAAACGTTTGGTTTAAATCGCTAAAAAGGTGAAACGTTTGGATTTGTTTTATAACGTTTGTAAACGTTTGGCTTAAAATGCTAAAAATGTGAAACGTTTGGATTTGTTTCGTAACGTCTGTAAACGCTTGGTTTAAATCGCTAAAAAGGTGAAACATTTGAATTTTTTTTGTAACGTTTGTAAACGTTTGGCTTAAATCGCTAAAAAGGGGAAACATTTGGTTTTGTTTTGTAACTTTTGTAAACGTTTGGCTTAAATCGCTAAGAAGGTGAAACGTTTGGATTTGTTTTATAACGTTTTAAACATCTTGTTTGGTTTCATAACATTTTAAACGTTTGACTTAAATCGTTAAAAAGGTGAAACGATTGGATTTGTTTCGTAACATTTGGAAAAGTTTGGCTTAAATTGCTAAAAAGGGGAAACGTTTGGATTAGTTTCGTGACGTTTGTAAATGTTTGGCTTCAATCCCTAAAAAGGTAAAAGTTTTAGATTTGTTTCCTAACATTTGTAAACATTTGGCTTAAATAGCTAAAAAGGTGAAACGTTTGGATTAGTTTCGTAACGTTTGTAAACTTTGGCTTAAATCGCTAAAAAGGGGAAACGTTTGGATTTGTTTCGTAACGTTTCAAATGTTTGTCTTCAATCGCTAAAAAGGTGAAACGTTTGGATTTAACGTTTGTAAACGTTTGGCTTAAATCGCTAAAAAGGCGAAACATTTGGTTTTATTTCGTAACGTTTGTAAACGTTTGGCTTATAATGCTAAAAATGTGAAATGTTTGGATTTGTATCGTAACTTTTGCAAACGTTAGGCTTAAATCGATAAGAAGGTGAAACGTTTGGATATGTTTCGTAACGTTTAAAACGTCTTTATTGGTTTCGTTACGTTTTAAATGTTTAGCTTAAATTGCTAAAACGGTTAAACGATTGGATTTGTTTCGTAAAATTTGTAAACGTTTGGCTTCAAATCGCTAAAAAGGGGAAACGTTTGGTTTTGTTTCGTAACGTTTGTAAACGTTTGGCTTAAATCGCTAAGAATGTGAAACGTTTGGCTTTGGTTCGTAACATTTTAAACGTCTGGATTGGTTTTAAAATGTTTTAAACGTTTGCCTTAAATCGTTAAAAAGGTTAAACGATTGGATTTGTTTTGTAACGTTTGTAAACGTATGTTTAAATCGCTGACAAGGTGAAACATTCTGATTTGTTTTATAACGTGTATAAACGCTTGGCTGAAATCGCTAAAAAGGGGAAACATTTGGTTTTGTTTCGTAACGTTTGTAAACGTTTGGCTTAAATTGCTAAGAAGGGGAAACATTTGGATTTGTTTCGTAACGTTTTAAACATCTGGTTTGGTTTCATAACATTTTAAACGTTTGGCTTAAATCGCTAAAAAGATTAAATGATTGGATTTGTTTCGTAACATTTGTAAACATTTGGTTTAAAATTCCTAAAAAGGGGAAACGTTTGGTTTTTTTTCGTAACGTTTGTAAACGTTTGGCTTAAATTGCTAAGAAGGGGAAACGTTTGGATTATTTTCGTACCGTTTTAAACGTCTAGATTGGTTTCATAACGTTTTAAACGTTTGGCTTAAATCGCTAAAAAGATTAAACGATTGGATTTGTTTCGTAACATTAGTAAACGTTTGGCTTAATATTCCTAAAAAGGGGAAACGTTTGGTTTTTTTGTAACGTTTGTAAACGTTTGGCATAAATCGCTAAGAAGGTGAAACGTTTGGATTTGTTTCGTACCGTTTTAAACGTCTGGATTGGTTTCATAACGTTTTAAACTTTTGGCTTAAATCGTTAAAAAGGTTAAACCATTGGAATTGTTTCGTAACGTTTGTAAACGTTTGGTTTAAATCGCTAAAAAGGTGAAACTTTTGGATTTGTTTTGTAATGTTTGTAAATGTTTGGCTGAAATCGCTAAAAAGGGGAAACGTTTGGTTTTATTTCGTACCGTTTTTAAACGTTTGGCTTAAATCGCTAAGAAGGGGAAACGTTTGGATTTGTTTCGTAACGTTTTAAACGTCAGGTTTGGTTTCATAACGTTTTAAACGTTTGGCTTAAATCGCTAAAAAGGTGAAACGATTGGATTTGTTTCGTAACATTTGGAAACGTTTGGCTTAAATTGCTAAAAAGGTGAAAAATTTAGATTTGTTTTGTAACGTTTGTAAACGTTTGGCTTAAACTGTTAAAAATGTGAAATGTTCGGATTTGTTTTGTAACGTTTGTAAACGTTTGGTTTAAATCGCTAAAAAGGTGAAACATTTGTATTGTTTTGTAACTTTTGTAAACGTTTGGCTTAAATCGCTAAAAAGGGGAAACGTTTGGTATTGTTTCGTAATGTTTGTAAACGTTTGGCTTAAATCGCTAAGAAGGAGAAATGTTTGGATTTGTTTCGTAACGTTTTAAACGTCTGGTTTGGTTTCATAATGTTTTAAACGTTTGGCTTAAATCGCTAAAAAGATGAAACGATTGGATTTGATTTCGTAACATTTGGAAACGTTTGGCTTAAATTGCTAAAAAGGTGAAACGTTTGGATTTGTTTTGTAACGTTTGTAAACGTTTGGATTCAATCCCTAAAAAGGTGAAACGATTGGATTTGTTTCTTTACATTTGGAAACGTTTGGCTTAAATTGCTAAAAAGGTGAAACATTTGGATTTGTTTTGTAACGTTTGTAAACGTTTGGCTTAAAATGCTAAAAATGTGAAATGTTTGGATTTATTTCGTAACGTTTGTAAACGTTTAGTTTAAATCGCTAAAAAGGTGAAACATTTGGATTTGTTTTGTAACGTTTGCAAACTTTTAGATTAAATCGCTAAAAAGGGGAAACGTTTGGTTTTGTTTCGTAACGTTTGCAAACGTTTGGCTTAAATCGCTAAGAAGGTGAAATGTTTGGATTTGTTTTGTAACGTTTTAAACGTCTGGTTTAGTTTCATAACGTTTTAAATGTTTGGCTTAAATCGCTGAAAAGGTGAAACGATTGGATTTGTTTCGTAACATTTGGAAACGTTTGGCTTAAATTGCTAAAAAGGGGAAACGTTTGGATTTGTTTTGTATCGTTTGTAAACGTTTCGCTTCAATCCCTAAAAAGGTGAAACGTTTGGATTTGTTTTGTAAGTTTGTAAACGTTTGGCTTAAATCGATAAAAAGGCGAAACGTTTGGATTTGTTTCGTAACGTTTGTAAACGTTTGGCTTAAATCGCTGAAAAGGGGAAACGTTTGGATTGGTTTCGTAATGTTTCAAATGTTTGTCTTCAATCGCTAAAAAGCTGAAACGTTTGGATTAGTTTCGTAACGTTTGAAAAGGTTTGGCCTAAATCGCAAAAAAGGCAAAACATTTTGTTTTGTTTCGTAACGTTTTTAAACGTTTGGCTTAAAATGCAAAAAATGTAAAATGTTTGTATTTTTTTCGTAACGTTTGGTTTAAATCATTAAAAAGGTGAAACATTTGGATTTATTTCGTAATGTTTGCAAACGTTTAGCTTATATCGCTAAAAATGGGAAACATTTAGATTTGTTACGTAACGTTTGTAAACGTTTGGCTTAAATTGCTAAAAATGGGAAACGTTTAGTTTTGTTTCGTAATGTTTGTAAACGTTTGGCTTAAATCGCTAAGAAGGGGAAACGTTTGGATTTGTTTCGTAATGTTTTAAACGTCTGGATTTGTTTCCTAACATTTGAAAACGTTTGGCTTAAATTGCTAAAAAGGTGAAACGCTTGGATTTGTTTCGTGACGTTTTTAAATGTTTGGCTTCAATCCCTAAAAAGGTGAAACTTTTGGATTTGTTTCCAAACGTTTGTAAACATTTGGCTTAAATCGCTAAAAAGGTGAAACGTTTGGATTTGTTTCTTAACGTTTGTTTACTTTGGCTTAAATCGCTAAAAAGTGGAAACATTTGGATTGGTTTCTTAATGTTTCAAATGTTTGTCTTCAATCGCTAAAAAGGTGAAACGATTGGATTTGTTTCGTAATGTTTGTAAACGTTTTGCTTAAATCGCTAAAAAGGCGAAACATTTGGTTTTGTTTCATAACGTTTGTAAACGTTTTGCTTAAAATGCTAAAAATGTGAAACGTTTGGATTTGTATCGTAACTTTTGTAAACGTTTGGCTTAAATCCATAAGGAGGTGAAACATTTGGATTTGTTTCATAGCGTTTAAAACGTCTGGATTGGTTTCATAACGTATTAAACGTTTAGCTTAAAACGCTAAAACGGTTAAACGATTGGATTTTTTTCGTAACATTTGTAAACGTTTGGCTTAAAATCGTTAAAAAGGGGAAACGTTTGGTTTTGTTTCGTAGCGTTTGTAAACGTTTGGCTTAAATCGCTAAGAAAGTGAAACATTTGGATTTGTTTCGTAAGATTTTAAAATTCTGGATTGGTTTCATAATGTTTTAAACGTTTGGCTTAAATCGTTAAAAAGGTTAAATGATTAGATTTGTTTCGTAACATTTGTAAATACTTGGCTTAAAATTCCTAAAAAGGGGAAACGTTTGGTTTTGTTTCGTAGCGTTTGTAAACATTTGGCTTAAATCGCTAAGAAAGTGAAACATTTGGATTTGTTTCGTAACGTTTTAAACGTCTGGATTGGTTTCATAATGTTTTAAACGTTTGGCTTAAATTGTTAGAAAGGTTAAACGATTGAATTTGTTCCGCAAAATTTGTAAACGTTTGGTTTAAAATCGCTAAAAAGGGGAAACGTTTGGTTTTGTTTTGTAACGTTTGTAAACGTTTGGCTTAAATCGCTAAAAGGGGAAACGTTTGGATTTATTTTGTAACGTTTTAAACGTCTGGATTGTATTAATAACGTTTTTAAACGTTTGGCTTAAATCGCTGAAAAGGTTAAACGATTGGATTTGTTTCGTAACATTTGTAAACGTTTGGCTTAAATTGCTAAAACAGGGAAACATTTTAATTTGTTTTGTAACGATTGTAAACGTTTAGCTTCAATCCCTAAAAAGGAGAAACGTTTGGATTTGTTTGGTAACGTGTGTAAGCATTTGGCTTAAATCACTAAAAAGGTGAAACGTTTGGATTTGTTTCGTAACGTCTGTAAACGTTTGGCTTAAATCGCTAAAAAGGTGAAACGTTTGGATTGGTTTCGTAAAGTTTTAAACATTTGGCTTCAATCACTAAAAAGGTGAAACGTTTGGACTGGTTTCGTAACGTTTGTAAACGTTTGGCTTAAATAGCTAAAAAGGTGAAACATTTGGTTTTGTTTCCTAACGTTTGTAAACGTTTTGCTTAAATTGCTAAAAGGGGGAAATGTTTGGGTTTGTTTCGTAACATTTGTAAACGTTTGGCTTAAATCGCCAAAAAAGTGAAACGTTTGGATTTGTTTCGTAACGTTTGTAAACGTTTTGCTTAAATCGCTAAAAAGGTGAAACGTGTCACGACCCAAATTATTGAGCCGAGACCGGCGTTAGGGAACGGGAGTGGTAGGTCCGGAACCCGTAGCAAGCCTAAAACCACTAGTAATTTTTCGCGAATTAAATATATTATTGGCCAAACCCATTCTCAGGTCCCTCTATTCTTCACTTTTTTTCATCAGGTCCTTATACTTTAATTTGTCGTTTTTGAATCCCTATACTTTAATTTTTGTTGTTTTTATACCCCTATATGCAGAAAATATGGAGAGTGTGCTACACTCTCCGTTAAATAATACACTCCGTTAAATACTGACGTGTAAAAATAAAAAAAATAATGTGGCTAAAATTGAAGGACCAAATAACATTTTTTTTCCAAAAAAATTTTATTGCCGGAAAAAAAAATTATTTTGCCGGATTCCTCCATTAATGGAGGAGAGAAGCAGGTCTCTCCTCCATTAATGGAGGAAACCAGATCTGCGTTTCCTCCTTTAATGGAGGAAACGCAGATCTGCGTTTCCTCAATGGAGGAGACGAACAGGTCGTCTCCTCCATTGAAGAAACGAGCTCTGAGCTCGTTTCCTCCTGGAGGAACCAGGTTTCCTCCATAATGGAGGAAACCATATTTCCTCCATAATGGAGGAAACATCAGTTTCCTCCATTAATGGAGGAGAGAAAGGCCACCACATTGTAGTGGTGGCCGGCCGGATTTTTCGGTATAAAAAAAAATCGATTTATATTTATATTTTAGATTAAAATTTAATTTTTAAATAAATTGAAATTTAATTTATTAAATAAAAATTTTATGGGTGCCGATCAGAGTGGTGGAGAAAACGATGGTGGGACTAAAATTACGGATTAAATTTTATTTTAAAATAAAAATTAAATTCTGAAATAAATTAAAATAATAAACTAATTACAATTATTTAATTAATTTTAATTAGTTAATGCTACACTATTAATTATCTATAAATATATATAATATAATGAATAATTTAAAAGAAATAAGGTTTGATTTTAATTTGTAGAGTAAGTATAAGGATTTTAATGTAGTATAAATTAAATACAAGGATTTTAAGGTATTTTTTACTTCATTTGAAAGTTGAAAATGTTACATTTTTTTTCCACACTCTCAATAACGGAGAGTGAGGTACACTCTCCAAATTCCATCCATAAAAGGGTGTAATAACAACGAAATTGAAATTTAAAGGATCTGTAAACGTCAAATTGAAGTATAGGGACCTGATGAAAGAAAAGTGAAGAGTAGAGAGACCTGAGGATGGGTTTGGCCTATATTATTCTATATAAAACGTTTTCAGAAAATCCTTTTAGGCATTATCATTATACGTATCAAAATATTTGAATTACTTTTCAAAAACCATCGCGAATCGTTATTATAGACTAGGGTCTTACCGAGCGACACCTCATGTCCAGCCCTGCCCTGTCTCTAATCATATTTAGACCAATTTCAGTCATGGCAATTGGTTAAGGAAATCAAACGGGTAAAATACGATCTTCATAAACAAATAATATATATATACTTTTATATCAAATTCGAGTTGCCCATTTAAATATATCGTTTGAATTTAAATCTTACATCTCATACAGATATCTACCGACTACTGCAGCTCTATAAAGAAAACGTTCCTTGACATAGTCTTTCACTATTGTAGACATCCGGAACAAGAAAAGGAAGTCCGTCCTTCAAAATGCTTTACCCTGAAAGAAGGACTGTGAGGGGTCAGTATATGGGAATATACTGAGTGAGTTCATACATTTACGAATAAGTATTCATATAAAATAAAAAACAGTGTAATAACGTTCAAACCTCATGCAGCCAAGTACAAGATCCGATTGAAACCCTAATCCTCGAACATGCTAAACGTATGTACTCAGAAGAAAACTTATCCAATAGTCCGACCCGGGAGTATTCACACTCAACCACGTCAGTCGCGACAAATCTCTTTATTCCAATGGTGGGTCCAACCCACTGGTAGGTCCAACCTACTAGATACGGGGCTCAGGTTAAACTGTAACCGAGTTCTCTCTTATATCGCATTCGTATATCCAACTTCGAAATTCGTATTCTTAATCGTATTCATAGCTATATCAAATCAAAACTGGTGATCACGCAGTCCTATTGCCGCTCAATAGGTAGCACGTTCCATCGGATCAATACTGGTTTCAAATCAAGCGTATATGCAATTCGTATATAGATTTCGTACTATAAACATGCAAATCAAACATAAAGCAATATAAAATAATTGCTGGCGTAAATACTTTAAAAGTAAACTTGTATAAACTCACAGTGACCGCTTATCCAAAAATACTCCGATGCTCAGAAACGTGTAGCTTCCCGAGCTCCTGGTCCAGCGGCTCCTTGCCTCGCCGGATCTAAAATTATTTTAAAATAATTGACTCACGTCAGAATCCTATTCTAAGATTGACTCTAAACTCGAGACACGATACGCTAAATTCATTAACCGTCGTGGTTTTCACGTATATCCCAATAAACGGTTTCTAACTCGTTTACGGATCGAATATCATTTCTAAATCCATTCTCGTTTAACCTCGTTAGGTTAAATAATTCGAACTAATCGATAATTAGTCGATAAACTAATCAATTCCGATAATTTTACGCGTAACGAGCAAACTAATCAATTCCGATAATTTTACGCGTAACGAGCAAATTCCCCAAAACGTATCGATCGACCAAAACACTGTGCGAGCACACGTTTCACTGTGCGTTAGTTTAGTCCCTCAAGATTGTGCGTTCGCACAGTTGGACCGTGCGGTCGGGCAGTATACTGTGCGTTCGCATAGTTTGACCGTGCGGCGCACAGCCGCGGGTTTCCACCCCGGCTCCGTTTCCGACGTGCTTTCGATATTCAAAACATCCAAAATTAATCCTATAATCGTTAAAACGATAAAATCGTTTCGTGGAATAAAACTTTAACTCGATATATCAAGAAATTCGTCCATCCAAATGATCAAACGTCAAGGTTACCGTGATTCGCCGTTGAAATACAATCAATTCAAGCTATGGAACGTCGGAAACGGACGAGAAACGGAATCGAGCGACGGAACCGTAAATGATCGTCATGATGAACAAAGAAAAGAGAAAGGAGCAGATAGTGTGGTTCTGGATGATTCTTCATCCTTTCATTTCTTAGATATATATGGTTCAGATACACTTTGGTCCTTCATCTCTTTAACATAAACCAATTCTCTATTAAACTTTCTATTTTAACTTAACTATTATTTATTCACTTAAACTCAATTACGTACGTATCATTTATATCCAAATAAATAATACGACTCCAAAATTATTAGTTTCCATCGATATCTCTTAATCGCTATTCTCGGGCTTAACTGGCTAATTTACATTTTGGTCCTTGAACTTTTCAAAAGTTGCAATTTAGTCCAATACGTATCCGCGTCCAAATTTTAAAAGGTCTCAAATCAACTCGCAACTTTTTCCATAAATATTATAAAATATTTCGCGGACCTTGGCGAAATAATTATTATCTCGGAATTTATAATTTATTTTATATTAATTTCCGAAGTTATTTCCTTAATTCCCGCTAATCCGCTCAATATCTATTATTCTATATTCCCGATATAATTAAATTAAATCTTCTTAATTTAATTAATAGTAATTCACAACACGTGGCACGACTTAGTTATTCTAACACATTTGAGGTATTACATTCACCCCCCCCCCCCCCCCCCCTAAAAATAAATTTGTCCTCGAATTTAAAATTTTTGCCACGTATTTAGGTAAACTAATACGAATATTTTTACCTCATATCTTCTTTTGTTGCTCATGTGTACTCTTCTTACGGACTAAGTTTTCCAAAGAACTCTTACCATAGGTACCTTCTTTATCCGCATCTTTCATACTTGCACACCGATAATCTTTACTGGTTTTTCTTCGTACGATAACTCTTCGGTCATCTCCACCGCTTGCGGTTGAATCACTCGAGAAGGACTAGATACACCTTTCTCAGTATAACTTGATAAACCTTCTGATAGTGGAGTTGTATTCAAACGTTATTGTCATCCGTTGTATTGCGCGCTTACCTCCTTTTCATGTACTTAACGTCGTTTGAATACGATTATCACTAATTCTTTTTAGCTTTCTTATGGTAGATTCCCTTCTTTGCGTGGTTCAATTCACTTACTGAAAGTAAGTGCTCTGCTCATTGGCGTATCGCGGTCGCTCTTTTTACTGGAATTACTGACAATCTTGTTCTTTATTCTCTTACTACTTTACTCGCAAGTTTTGGCGACTTCATTTCTTGTGAATACTACAAATTGCCATCTTCATAACCCCTCATGTTCTTTGAAATCATGTGTGTCATCGCTTCTTGACGGTTTTTTACTTGCTTGCATATAGCAAGGTTCCTTGTTTGCATTACTTAAATTACTTATCCAAAGTAATTATCTCTCATATTTTCCTGCTAATCTTACTCTTATATCCTTTCTCTTATTATTATGTATCTTATTATAATGTATAACTTCACTCTAGTTGATCATAGAGTGAAATGATGCTATGTCCTTGTTTCTTATCGACACTCTATTTGGTTAACTTATTGACTTCATGATCTTGTATCATAAGTCAAATCCCTTTTGAACGTTTGTCTTTATTGTGCTGTCCGTATATGTTTTCGTAAACTTGTATCGTCTAAATCCATATTTCCTTTTGACACTTCATGATTCCTAATCCCATGAAGTTGAATGTACTCTTGGCATTACTTGATATGTTTAGCATTTGCCTTCCCTGGCTTATCTTATTTCTCGATCCTTTAACTTCATTCATTTCTCTAGTTAGTATTACTTTTCCTTCATTTATGATTCATAGATTAGTTTTGTAGCCCATCCTAGTCAATAGCTACAAACACTCTTCATGTTACTTTGATCTATCTCTCGAAGTAGCGTTGTTCTTTCATATTCTTTCAATAGCTTCTTATCTTAGTGACTTATTGTTTTCATTAGACATTCCTTATCTAATGACACTTAATGTTAATCTGATCTTAATCTTCACTTTTTTATATTCTCATGTCGTTACTAATCTTATAGATTCTTGAATAATCCTGGTTCGATCCTTCGTTAGCTCTTTGGTTCCAAGAAGGTATTAGACTTAATTAGTTAATCTAGCTATTCATCTCTCTATTACTTTTGATAGGTACTTTGCTTTTTTTTTCTATTATACGTCCTTTGTAAAAACCATTCGCTTCACGTTGGTTTATGAATCCGTAGATAGCTTACGCTTGAAATCGTAAAAATGACGTTTATAAACTTCTATAATAACCCTTCGTTTTCTTCTTGTACTTTTCCTTGTACTCGAACTCTTTATAAATACTTTTATTTACGACTCATTCTTATAACAATTCATTACTTCCTTTCAGATCTTTTAATTTCATTCATTAGTACTATCTCTCTTGTAACTTTCGTAATTTCTCCCACATACTCCTTTGTTGTCGTTCTCGCATTCTACTTTTCGTTGTTACATTTCTAATTATTAATGAAAATTCTAAACGTTATTTTCTCTAGATCACTTTAACATCTAATACATTAATATTCACTTGTATTCATGGGATGCATTCATCACTGACATTCGTTATGTCAGTGAGACTAATTTCTATATCCTATTATCGCATTCCCTTAAAATTTCTTGATTCTTCAAGTAAAATCCGTGTTGAATCTTATACTTGATCCTTATAACACTTTTTGTATCTTTTCCTTATATTAGTCATTTGTCTATTTAATCGCCTTGATTCATCCCAGATGTCTTGCGAGACATTTTGGATCCTAAATAAACATCATTGCCATTAGAATGTTTGATCTTATTCCATCTATCTCTTGGAAATTAAAATATCAATCATTAACGTCCCATGTATCCTTTCTTCTTACCCTAATTACTTATAAATCGTTAATAAACTCTTGGCCATACTCCAAAATGATTTATATCATCATTATCCATTCTAATATAGATACAGTTAATGTAACGCTTAATCTTGAAACTACATGATGTCAAACTCATCATTTCGCCTGCTGGTACGATGTCCTCTTTTGTATTCAAACTAGTATACCTTGAACTTCAATCAACGTCCTTAAATTACGACTTCACTCGCGATATTCTAATATTAACTATTCATTCTTCTCCTTTAACTCATTTATTATATATCTTTCTATCCACTTACTCGGTTATATCCAATGGGAGATATTACTACACTCATGTACTTAATCCATAGTAATATTCCTCATTCTTCGTCACTTCTCGTATCAAACTTTAGGATCTTTTATCTTTATTGGCTCTTGTATCTTCCTTTCTCTTTTACTTCTATCATAACTTAATTTCCTTTTATACATTAATGTCTTGCTTTCTTCGCTTATCGTAATATCCTTATCCGGGTATCTTCGTTCATAATATATTATGTATCCTAAGTGTTAACTTACTTTGATTCTTCTGCCAGTCCTAATGTATAGAACTTTTGATTTGTGTACGTCTGATATAGTCCTCGTCATGAGGTGTATGTTGTTCTTCTACATGTAACGTCCTCGTCTTCCTTTGAGAGTCATCATCAACATCGCATAGCTACCGTACTAAACTCTTCGTACTTCATATTTCTTATCTTCATTCCGTGACCTTATACTTCGTGTACATGTCCTTATCTTTTAATTTGTTGGTCAAAATGCCCAACCGCAAAGCTCGTTACACGAATTTCCAACTTCTTTAACATAGTCTACGCAATATACAATCCATCTTTTAACTTTATTAATCCTATATGTCATCCCATCCACATCTGATACATATCTTACGTTCTTACTCATTGTAGTCTCACAATGTGTTGGCTAGGTTGGTCCTTTCTAGTCGTATTAATCCTCCATCAACATTCTTATGAAAATTGTCGCTTAATCCTCCATTCGACGATTGCAACAGTCAACTCCTAGCCAACCTTCTTAGGAATATTATACTCCAATATTAAACCGATCCAGCGGGTCAATCAAAAGATATCTCAATTTTACTAGATTTGATGATCTTTAAATATTATATAAAATTCATTCGTAATCATTATCTTCACACCTCTAGTGTTTATGCTAAGGATCAATTACTATATTCACTCTCATCTCACACACTTCTATCGTCTTATAAAGTTCTAATCACTTCGTTCAAAGATAATGGCATCCTAGTTCACTGGTCAATGGATTATATTTAACCATTCAAGCCCATCTTATCATTCTATCTCCTAATAGATCTCAGACATGTGACTATCTTCGTGTCTTTCCGAGATATAACTTCTTGCTCGTGTTCTCGCACACATCCTTTGTACCTTCGAGAGTTGATTGTAGGTAGATCTCGAACATTTCCCCTTCGTTACAGAGTTCTAGTTTAGGTCTACTCACACCAAAACAATTATGGTTTCAACCATTTCGAAATCTTTGATATCCAAAGAAACTGACTCTTTTACAAAATTCATATTTAAATTCTTTATGCTTTAGTATAATTGTGCACTAGGGTGATGAACTCTCTCATCCCCAAAGAGTTGCCATAACTTACCCCTTATTTGAGTATAATGCATATCATGCGTGTCCTACTAATGTATGAATTCAGTTTCTATTCTTTTCATTTAATGTGTATGTAGTGATGCAATTCTATTCATGTCATGGCAATAGTATATTATTATATCGAATCTAGGCACATTTACACTTTCAAAATCATTAAAACAGTTAATCTTTGTAAATCACAAATCTTTCACCTTGTAAGTTCTCTAAACCTTAACCTCTATAACTCGGAAATTCTTCCATCCCTCTAGATCCATGTTTCACTATCGACCATTTCTTAGCGCTTATCGCATGACTCTGATGGTATCGTTATACCATATAATACTTAGTATGCTAGCCTCATCATTGTGTCGTAGAATGTCGACTATCCACTTCATATGTGGTCACACTCACTGTCATATCATACGTCAATCATCCTTGCGTAAGCAAAATACTTTCGCATACATATGTCGTCTAACAATCCTATCGATCATATAAACAGACTCAGATCGTAGGGAGGAGAGTTAAAATCTTAAGATCAAACGAAAACTGATCAAGACATGACTCGAATCCCTATGTACTGCAGTAGTTCCTAGGTAGACTCACACACAAGAACAGTGGTATCCTGGACCAACTGCTCTGAAACGATCGGATTTGATTTCGTAACATTTGGAAACGTTTGGCTTAAATTGCTAAAAAGGTGAAACGTTTGGATTTGTTTTGTAACGTTTTTTAAACGTTTGGATTCAATCACTAAAAAGGTGAAACGATTGGATTTGTTTCGTAACATTTGGAAACGTTTGGCTTAAATTGCTAAAAAGTGAAACATTTCGATTTGTTTTGTAACGTTTGTAAACGTTTGGCTTAAAATGCTAAAAATGTGAAACGTTTGGATTTGTTTCGTAACGTTTGGTTTAAATCGCAAAAAAGGTGAAACATTTGGATTTGTTTTGTAACGATTGTAAACTTTTGGCTTAAATCACTAAAAAGGGGAAACGTTTAGTTTTGTTTCATAACGTTTGTAAACATTTGGCTTAAATTGCTAAGAAGGTGAAACGTTTTGATATGTTTCGTAATGTTTTAAACGTCTAGTTTGGTTTCATAACGTTTTAAATGTTTGGCTTAAATCGCTAAAAAGGTGAAATCGCTAAAACCGGGACACGTTTGGTTTTGTTTCGTAACGTTTGTAAACGTTTGGCTTAAATCGCTAAGAAGGGGAAACGTTTGGATTTGTTTCGTAACGTTTTAAACGTCTGGTTTGGTTTCATAACGTTTTAAACGTTTAGCTTAAATCGCTAAAAAGGTGAAACGATTGGATTTGTTTCGTAACATTTTGGCTTAAATTGCTAAAAAGGTGAAACAATCGGATTTGTTTTGTAACGTTTGTAAACGTTTGGCTTAAAATGCTAAAAATATGAAGCAATTGGATTTGTTTCGTAACGTTTGTAAACGTTTGGTTTAAATCACTAAAAAGGTGAAACATTTGGATTTGTTTTGTAACGTTTGTAAAGGTTTGGCTTAAAACGCTAAAAAGGGGAAACATTTGGTTTTGTTTTGTAACGTTTGTAAACGTTTGGTTTAAATCGCTAAGAAGGAGAAACGTTTGGATTTGTTTCGTAACTTTTTAAACGTCTGGTTTGGTTTCATAACGTTTTAAACGTTTGGCTTAAATCGCTAAAAGGGTGAAACGATGTGATTTGATTTTGTAACATTTGGAAATGTTTGGCTTAAATTGCTAAAAATGTGAAACGTTTGGATTTGTTTTGTAACGTTTGTAAACGTTTGGATTCAATCCCTGAAACAATTGGATTTGTTTCGTAACATTTGGAAACGTTTGGCTGAAATTGCTAAAAAGGTGAAACAATTGGATTTGTTTTGTAACGTTTGTAAACATTTGGCTTAAAATGCTAAAAATGTGAAACTTTTGGATTTGTTTCGTAACGTTTGTAAATGTTTGGTTTAAATCGCTAAAAAAGGTGAAACATTTGGATTTGTTTTGTAACGTTTGTAAACGTTTGGCTTAATTCGCTAAAAAGGTGAAACGTTTGGTTTGTTTTGTAACATTTGTAAATGTTTGGCTTAGATTGCTAAGAAGGTGAAACGTTTGGATTTTTTTCGTAACGTTTTAAACGTCTGGTTTGGTTTTATAACATTTTAAACGTTTGGCTTAAATTGCTAAAAAGGTGAAACGATTGGATTTGTTTCGTAACATATGGGAACGTTTGGCTTAAATTGCTATAAAGGTGAAACGTTTGGATTTGTTTTGTAACGTTTGAAAACGTTTGGCTTAAAATGCTAAAAAAATGAGAAACGTTTGGATTTTTTCGTAACGTTTGTAAACATTTGGTTTATATCGCTAAAAAGGTAAAACATTTGGATTTGTTTTGTAACGTTTGTAAACGTTTGGTTGAAATCGCTAAAAAGGGGAAATGTTTGTTTTGTTTCGTAAAGTTTGTAAACGTTTGGCTTAAATCGCTAAGAAGGGGAAACATTTGGATTTGTTTCGTAACGTTTTAAACATCTGGTTTGGTTTCATAACGTTTTAAACGTTTGGCTTAAATCGCTAAAAAGGTGAAACGATTGGATTTGTTTCGTAACATTTGGAAACGTTTGGCTTAAATTGCTAAAAAGGTGAAATATTTGAATTTGTTTTGTAGCGTTTGTAAACGTTTGGTTTAAAATGCTAATAATACGAAACGTTTGGATTTGTTTCCTAACGTTTGTAAACGTTTGGTTTAAATCACTTAAAATGTGAAACTTTTGATTTGTTTTGTAACGTTTGTAAACGTTTGGCTTAAATCGCTAAAAAGGGGAAACGTTTGGTTTTGTTTCGTAACGTTTATATACGTTTGCCTTAAATCGCTAAGAAGGAGAAGCAATTGGATTTGTTTCGTAACGTTTTAAACGTCTGGTTTGGTTTCATTACGTTTTAAACGTTTGGCTTAAATCGCTAAAAAGGTGAAACGATTGGATTTGATTTCGGAATATTTTGAAACGTTTGGCTTAAATTGCTAATGAAGGTGAAACATTTGGATTTGTTTTATAACGTTGTAAACTTTTGGATTCAATCCTTAAAAAGGTGAAACGATTGGATTTGTTTCGTAACGTTTGGAGACATTTGGCTTAAATAAAAAGGTGAAATATTTGGATTTGTTTTATAACGTTTGTAAACGTTTGGCTTAAAATGCTATAAATGTGAAACGTTTGGATTTGTTTCGTAACGTCTGTAAACGTTTGGTTTAAATCGCTAAAAAGGTGAAACATTTGGATTTGTTTTGTAACGTTTGTAAACGCTTGGCTTAAATCGCTAAAAAGGGGAAACGTTTGGTTTTGTTTTGTAACGCTTGTAAACGTTTGGCTTAAATCGCTTAGAAGGTGAAACGTTTGGATTTGTTTTGTAACGTTTTAAACGTCTAGTTTGGTTTCATAACATTTTAAACGTTTGGCTTAAATTGCTAAATGAAACGATTGGATTTGTTTCGTAACATTTGGAAACGTTTGGCTTAAATTGCTAAAAACGTGAAACGTTTGGATTTTTTTCATGACGTTTGTAAATGTTTGGCTTCAATCTCTAAAAAGGTGAAACTTTTAGATTTGTTTCCTAACGTTTGTAAACATTTGGCTTAAATCGCTAAAAAGGTGAAACGTTTCGATTTGTTTCGTAACGTTTGTAAACTTTGGCTTAAATCGCTAAAAAGGGGAAACGTTTGGATTGGTTTCTTAACGTTTCAAAGGTTTGTCTTCAATCGCTAAAAAGGTGAAACGTTTGGATTTAACGTTTGTAAACGTTTGGCTTAAATCGCTAAAAAGGCGAAACATTTGATTTTGTTTCGTAACGTTTGTTAACGTTTGGCTTATAATGCTAAAAATGTGAAACGTTTGGATTTGTATCATAACTTTTGTAAACGTTAGGCTTAAATCGCTAAGAAGGTGAAACGATCGGATTTGATTTCGTAACATTTGGAAACGTTTGGCTTAAATTGCTAAAAAGGTGAAACGTTTGGATTTGTTTTGTAACGTTTTTTAAACGTTTGGATTCAATCACTAAAAAGGTGAAACGATTGGATTTGCTTCGTAACATTTGGAAACGTTTGGCTTAAATTACTAAAAAGTGAAACATTTCGATTTGTTTTGTAACGTTTGTAAACGTTTGGCTTAAAATGCTAAAACTGTGAAACGTTTGGATTTGTTTCGTAACGTTTGTAAACGTTTGGTTTAAATCGCAAAAAAGGTGAAACATTTGGATTTGTTTTGTAACGTTTGTAAACTTTTGGTTTAAATCGCTAAAAAGGGGAAACATTTGGTTTTGTTTCATAACGTTTGTAAACATTTGGCTTAAATCGCTAAGAAGGTGAAACGTTTTGATAAGTTTCGTAACGTTTTAAACGTCTAGTTTGGTTTCATAACGTTTTAAATGTTTGGCTTAAATCGCTAAAAAGGTGAAACGATAGGATTTGTTTTGTAACATTTGGAAACATTTGGCTGAAATCGCTAAAACCGGGACACGTTTGGTTTTGTTTCATAACGTTTGGCTTAAATTGCTAAGAAGGGGAAACTATTGGATTTGTTTCGTAACGTTTTAAACGTTTGGCTTAAATTGCTAAAAAAGTGAAACATTTGGATTTGTTTCGTAAAGTTTGTAAACTTTGGCTTAAATCGCTAAAAAGGGGAAACGTTTGGATTTAACGTTTCTAAACGTTTGGCTTAAATCGCTAAAAAGGCGAAACATTTGGTTTTGTTTCGTAACGTTTGTAAACGTTTGGCTTATAATGCTAAAAATGTGAAACGTTTGGATTTGTATCGTAACTTTTGTAAGCGTTAGGCTTAAATCGATAAGAAGGTGAAATGTTCGGATTTGTTTCGTAAAGTTTAAAACGTCTTTATTGGTTTTGTAACGTTTTAAATGTTTGGCTTAAATCGCTAAAACGGTTAAACGATTGGATTTGTTTCGTAAAATTTGTAAATGTTTGGCTTCAAATCGCTAAAAAGGGGAAACGTTTGGTTTTGTTTCGTAACGTTTGTAAACGTTTAGCTTAAATCGCTAAGAATGTGAAACGTTTGGATTCGTTTCGTAACGTTTTAAACGTCTGGATTGGTTTCAAAATGTTTTAAACGTTTGGCTTAAATCGTTAAAAAGGTTAAACGATTGGATTTGTTTTGTAACGTTTGTAGGCTAAAATCGCTAAAAAGGGGAAACGTTTGGTTTTGTTTCGTAACGTTTGTAAACGTTTGGCTTAAATCGCTAAGAAGGGGTAACATTTGGATTTGTTTCGTAACGTTTTTAACATATGGTTTGGTTTCATAACGTTTTAAACGTTTGGCTTAAATCGTTAAAAAGATTAAACGATTGGATTTGTTTCGTAATATTTGTAAACGTTTGGCTTAAAATTTCTAAAAAGATGAAACGTTTGGTTTTTTTCGTAACGTTTGTAAACGTTTGGCTTAAATCGCTAAGAAGGTGAAACGTTTGGATTTGTTTCGTATCGTTTTAATCGTCTGGTTTGGTTTCATAACGTTTTAAACGTTTGGCTTAAATTGTTAAAAAGGTTAAACCATTGGATTTGTTTCGTAACATTTGGAAACGTTTGGCTTAAATTGCTAAAAAGGTGAAACATTTAGATTTGTTTTGTAACGTTTGTAAACGTTTGGCTTAAAATGTTAAAAATGTGAAATGTTTGGATTTGTTTCGTAACGTTTGTAAACGTTTGCTTTAAATCGCTGAAAAGGTGAAACATTTGTATTGTTTTGTAACGTTTGGCTTAAATCGCTAAAAAGGGGAAATGTTTGGTATTGTTTCGTAACGTTTGTAAACTTTTGGCTTAAATCGCTAAGAAGGAGAAATATTTTGATTTGTTTCGTAACGTTTTAAACGTCTGGTTTGGTTTCATAATGTTTTAAACGTTTGGCTTAAATCGCTAAAAAGATGAAACGATTGGATTTGATTTCGTAACATTTGGAAACGTTTGGCTTTAATTGCTAAAAAGGTGAAACGTTTGGATTTGATTTGTAACGTTTGTAAACGTTTGGATTCAATCCCTAAAAAGGTGAAACGATTGGATTTGTTTCTTTACATTTGGAAACGTTTGGCATAAATTGCTAAAAAGGTGAAACATTTGGATTTGTTTTGTAACGTTTGTAAACGTTTGGCTTAAAATGCTAAAAATGTGAAACGTTTGGATTTATTTCGTAACGTTTGTAAACGTTTGGTTTAAATCGCTAAAAAGGTGAAACATTTGGATTTGTTTTGTAACGTTTGCAAACTTTTAGATTAAATCGCTAAAAAGGGGAAACGTTTTGTTTTGTTTCGTAACGTTTGCAAACGTTTGGCTTAAATCGCTAAGAAAGTGAAACATTTGGATTTGTTTTGTAACGTTTTAAACGTCTGGTTTAGTTTCATAACGTTTTAAATGTTTGGCTTAAATTGCTGAAAAGGTGAAACAATTGGATTTGTTTCGTAACATTTGGAAACGTTTGGCTTAAATTGCTAAAAAGGGGAAACGTTTGGATTTGTTTTGTATCGTTTGTAAACGTTTCGCTTCAATCCCTAAAAAGGCGAAACGTTTGGATTTGTTTTGTAATGTTTGTTAACGTTTGGCTTAAATCGATAAAAAGGCGAAACGTTTGGATTTGTTTCGTAACGTTTGTAAACGTTTGGCTTAAATCGCTGAAAAGGGGAAACGTTTGGATTGGTTTCGTAATGTTTCAAATGTTTGTCTTCAATCGCTAAAAAGCTGAAACGTTTGGATTAGTTTCGTAACGTTTGAAAAGGTTTGGCCTAAATCGCAAAAAAGGCAAAACATTTTGTTTTGTTTCGTAATGTTTGTAAACGTTTGGCTTAAAATGTTAAAAATGTGAAATGTTTGTATTTGTTTTGTAACGTTTGGTTTAAATCACTAAAAAGGTGAAACATTTGGATTTATTTCATAATGTTTGCAAACGTTTAGCTTATATCGCTAAAAATGGGAAACGTTTAGATTTGTTACATAACGTTTGTAAACGTTTGGCTTAAATTGCTAAAAAGGGGAAACGTTTAGTTTTGTTTCGTAATGTTTGTAAACGTTTGGCTTAAATCACTAAGAAGGGGAAACGTTTGGATTTGTTTCGTAACGTTTTAAACGTCTAGATTTGTTTCGTAACATTTGGAAACGTTTGGCTTAAATTGCTAAAAAGGTGAAATGCTTGGATTTGTTTCGTGACGTTTGTAAATGTTTGGCTTCAATCCCTAAAAATGTGAAACGTTTGGATTTGTATCGTAACTTTTGTAAACGTTTTGCTTAAATCGATAAGGAGGTGAAACGTTTGGATTTGTTTCATAGCATTTAAAACGTCTGGATTGGTTTCATAACGTATTAAACGTTTAGCTTAAAACGCTAAAACGGTTAAACGATTGGATTTGTTTCGTAACATTTGTAAAGGTTTGGCTTAAAATCGTTAAAAAGGGGAAACGTTTGGTTTTGTTTCGTAACGTTTGTAAACGTTTGGCTTAAATCGCTAAGAAGGTGAAACGTTTGGATTTGTTTCGTAAAATTTTAAAATTCTGAATTTGTTTCATAATGTTTTAAACGTTGGCTTAAATCACTAAAAAGGTTAAACGATTAGATTTGTTTCGTAACATTTGTAAACATTTGGCTTAAAATTCCTAAAAAGGGGAAACATTTGGTTTTGTTTCGTAGCGTTTGTAAACGTTTGGCTTAAATCGCTAAGAAAGTGAAACATTTGGATTTGTTTCGTAACGTTTTAAACGTCTGGATTGGTTTCATAACGTTTTAAATGTTTGGCTTAAATCGTTAAAAAGGTTAAACGATTGAATTTGTTCCGCAAAATTTGTAAACGTTTGGTTTAAAATCGCTAAAAAGGGGAAACGTTTGGTTTTGTTTCGTAACGTTTGTAAACGTTTGGCTTAAATCGCTAAAAGGTGAAACGTTTGGATTTGTTTCGTAACGTTTTAAACGTCTGGATTGTATTACTAACGTTTTTAAACGTTTGGCTTAAATCGCTGAAAAGGTTAAACGATTGGATTTGTTTCGTAACATTTGTAAATGTTTGGCTTAAATTGCTAAAAAAGGGAAACGTTTTGATTTGTTTTGTAACGATTGTAAACGTTTAGCTTCAATCCCTAAAAAGGAGAAACGTTTGGATTTGTTTGGTAACGTGTGTAAACATTTGGCTTAAATCACTAAAAAGGTGAAACGTTTGGATTTGTTTCGTAACATCTGGAAACGTTTGGCTTAAGTCGCTAAAAAGGTGAAAACGTTTGGATTGGTTTCGTAAAGTTTTAAACATTTGGCTTCAATCACTAAAAAGGTGAAACGTTTGGACTGGTTTCGTAACGTTTGTAAACGTTTGGCTTAAATAGCTAAAAAGGTGAAACATTTGGTTTTTTTTCCTAACGTTTGTAAACGTTTTGCTTAAATTGCTAAAAGGGGGAAACGTTCGGGTTTGTTTCGTAACATTTGTAAACGTTTGGCTTAAATCGCCAAAAAGGTGAAACGTTTGGATTTGTTTCGTAACGTTTGTAAACGTTTTGCTTAAATCGCTAAAAAGGTGAAACGTGTCACGACCCAAATTATTGAGCCGAGACCGGCGTTAGGGAACGGGAGTGGTAGCTTCGGAACCCGTAGCAAGCCTATGACCACTATGAATTTTTCGCGAATTAAATATATTATTCTATATAAAACGTTTTCAGAAAATCCTTTTAGACATTATCATTATACGTATCAAAATATTTGAATTACTTTTCGAAAACCATCGCGAATCGTTATTATAGACTAGGGTCTTACCGAGCGACACCTCATGTCCAGCCCTGCCCTGTCTCTAATCATATTTAGACCAATTTCAGTCATGGCAATTGGTTAAGGAAATCAAACGGGTAAAATACGATCTTCATAAACAAATAATATACATATACTTTTATATCAAATTCGAGTTGCCCATTTAAATATATCGTATGAATTTAAATCTTACATCTCATACAGATATCTACCGACTACTGCAGCTCTATAAAGAAAACGTTCCTTGACATAGTCTTTCACTATTGTAGACATCCGGAACAAGAAAAGGAAGTCCGTCCTTCAAAATGCTTTACCCTGAAAGAAGGACTGTGAGGGGTCAGTATATGGGAATATGCTGAGTGAGTTCATACATTTACGAATAAGTATTCATATAAAATATAAAACAGTGTAATAACGTTCAAACCTCATGCAGCCAAGTACAAGATCCGATTGAAACCCTAATCCTCGAACATGCTAAACGTATGTACTCAGAAGAAAACTTATCCAATAGTCCGACCCGGGAGTATTCACACTCAACCACGTCAGTCGCGACAAATCTCTTTATTCCAATGGTGGGTCCAACCCACTGGTAGGTCCAACCTACTAGATACGGGGCTCAGGTTAAACTGTAACCGAGTTCTCTCTTATATCGCATTCGTATATCCAACTTCGAAATTCGTATTCTTAATCGTATTCATAGCTATATCAAATCAAAACTGGTGATCACGCAGTCCTATTGCCGCTCAATAGGTAGCACGTTCCATCGGATCAATACTGGTTTCAAATCAAGCGTATATGCAATTCGTATAAAGATTTCGTACTATAAACATGCAAATCAAACATAAAGCAATATAAAATAATTGCTGGCATAAATACTTTAAAAGTAAACTTGTATAAACTCACAGTGACCGCTTATCCAAAAATACTTCGATGCTCAGAAACGTCTAGCTTCCCGAGCTCCTGGTCCAACGGCTCCTTGCCTCGCCGGATCTAAAATTATTTTAAAATAATTGACTCACGTCAGAATCCTATTCTAAGATTGACTCTAGACTCGAGACACGATACGCTAAATTCATTAACCGTCGTGCTTTTCACGTATATCCCAATAAACGGGTTCTAACTCGTTGACGGATCGAATATCATTTCTAAATCCATTCTCGTTTAACCTCGTTAGGTTAAATAATTCGAACTAATCGGTAATTAGTCGATAAACTAATCAATTCCGATAATTTTACGCGTAACGAGCAAATTTCCCCAAAACGTATCGATCGGCCAAAACATTGTGCGAGCGCACGTTTCACTATGCGTTCGCTTAGTCCCTCAAGACTGTGCGTTCGCACAGTTGGACCGTGCGGTCGCGCAGTATGCTGTGCGTTCGCATAGTTGGACTGTGCGGCGCACAGCCGCGGGTTTCCACCCCGGCTCCATTTCTGACATGCTTTCGATGTAAAAACGATCCTAACACATCCAAAACGCTTAATCTATATTCAAAACATCCAAATTTAATCCTATGATCGTTAAAACGATAAAATCGTTTCGTGGACTAACACTTTAACTCGATATATCAAGAAATTCGTCCATCCAAATGATAAAACGTCAAGGTTACCGTGATTCGCCGTTGAAATACAATCAATTCAAGCTATGGAACGTCGGAAACGGACGAGAAACGGAATCGAGCGACGGAACCGTAAATGATCGTCGTGATGAACAAAGAAAAGAGAAAGGGGCAGATAGTGTGGTTCTGGATGATTCTTCATCCTTTCATTTCTTAGATGTATATGGTTAAGATACACTTTGGTCCTTCATCTCTTTAACATAAACCAATTCTCTATTAAACTTTCTATTTTAACTTAACGATTATTTATTTACTTAAACTCAATTACGTACTCATCATTTATATCCAAATAAATAATACGACTCCAAAATTATTAGTTTCCATCGATATCTTTTAATCGCTATTCTCGGGCTTAACTGGCTAATTTACATTTTGGTCCTTGAACTTTTCAAAAGTTGCAATTTAGTCCAATACGTATCCGCGTCCAAATTTTAAAAGGTCTCAAATCGACTCGCAACTTTTTCCATAAATATTATAAAATATTTCGCGGACCTTGGCGAAATAATTATTATCTCGGAATTTATAATTTATTTTATATTAATTTCCGAAGTTATTTCCTTAATTCCCGCTAATCCGCTCAATATCTATTATTCTATATTCCCGATATAATTAAATTAAATCTTCTTAATTTAATTTATCGTAATTCACAACACGTGGCACGACTTAATTATTCTAACACATTTGAGGTTTTACATTCACCCCCCCCCCTAAAAATAAATCCGTCCTCGAATTTAAAAATTTTGCCACGTATTTAGGTAAACTAATACGAATATTTTTACCTCATATCTTCTTTTGTTGCTCACATGTACTCTTCTTACGGACTAACTTTTCCAAAGAACTCTTACCATAGGTACCTTCTTTATCCGCAGCTTTCATACTTGCACACCGATAATCATTACTGGTTTTTCTTCGTACGATAACTCTTCGGTCATCTCCACCGCTTGCGGTGGAATCACTCGAGAAGGACTAGATACACCTTTCTCGGGATAACTTTATAAACCTTCTGATAGTGGAGTTGTATTCAAACGTTATTGTCATTTGTTGTATTGCGCGCTTACCTCCTTTTTCATGTACTTAAAGTCGTTTGAATACGATTATCACTAATTCTTTTTAACTTTCTTATGGTAGATTCCCTTCTTTGCGTGGTTCAATTCACTTACTGAACGTAAGTGCTCTGCTTATGGCATATCGCGGTCGCTCTTTTTACTGGAATTACTGACAATCTTGTTCTTTATTCTCTTACTACTTTACTTGCAAGTTTTGGCGACTTCATTTCTTGTGAATACTACAAATTTCCATCTTCATAACCCCTCATGTTCTTTGAAATCATGTGTGTCATCGCTTCTTGACGGTTTTTCACTTGCTTGCATATAGCAAGGTTCCTTGTTTGCATTACTTAAATTACTTATCCAAAGTAACTATCTCTCATATATTCCTGCTAATCTTACTCTTATATCCTTTCTCTTATTATTATGTATCTTATTATAATGTATAACTTCACTCTAGTTGATCATCGAGTGAAATTATGCTATGTCCTTGTTTCTTATCGACACTCTATTTGGTTAACTTATTGACTTCATGATCTTGTATCATAAGTCAAATCTCTTTTGAACGTTTGTCTTTATTGTGCTGTCCGTATATGTTTTCGTAAACTTGTATCGTCTAAATCCATATTTCCTTTTCACACTTCATGATTTCCTAATCTCATGAAGTTGAATGTACTCTTGGCATTACTTGATATGTTTAGCATTTGCCTTCCCTGGCTTATCTTATTTCTCGATCCTTTGACTTCATTCATTTCTCTAGTTAGTATTACTTTTCCTTCATTTATGATTCGTAGATTAGTTTTGTAGCCCATCCTAGTCAATAGCTACAAACACTCTTCATGTTACTTTGATCTATCTCTCGAAGTAGCGTTGTTCTTTCATATTCTTTCAATAGCTTCTTATCCTAGTGACTTATTGTTTTCATTAGACATTCCTTATCTAATGACACTTAATGTTAATCTGATCTTAATCTTCACTTTTTTATATTCTCATGTCGTTACTAATCTTATAGATTCTTGAATAATCCTGGTTCGATCCTTCGTTAGCTCTTTGGTTCCAAGAAGGTATTAGACTTAATTAGTTAATCTAGCTATTCATCTCTCTATTACTTTTGATAGGTACTTTGCTTTTTTTTCTATTATACGTCCTTTGTAAAAACCATTCGCTTCACGTTGGTTTATGAATTCGTAGATAGCTTACGCTTGAAATCGTAAAAATGACGTTTATAAACTTCTATAATAACCCTTCGTTTTCTTCTTATACTTTTCCTTGTACTCGAACTCTTCATAAATACTTTTTATTTACGACTCATTCTTATAACAATTCATTACTTCCTTTCAGATCTTTTAATTTCATTCATTAGTACTCTCTCTCTTGTAACTTTCGTAATTTCTCCCACATACTCCTTTGTTGTCGTTCTCGCATTCTACTTTTCGTTGTTACATTTCTAATTATTAATGAAAATTCGAAACGTTATTTTCTCTAGATCACTTTAACATCTAATACATTAATATTCACTTGTATTCATGGGATGCATTCATCACTGACATTCGTTATGTCAGTGAGACTAATTTTTATATCCTATTATCTCATTCCTTTAAAATTTCTTGATTCTTCAAGTAAAATCCGTATTGAATCTTATACTTGATCCTTATAACACTTTTTGTATCTTTTCCTTATATCAGTCATTTGTCTATTTAATCGCCTTGATTCGTCCCAGATGTCTTGCGAGACATTTTGGATCCTAAATAAACATCGCTGCCATTAGAATGTTTGATCTTATTCCATCTATCTCTTGGAAATTAAAATATCAATCATTAACGTCCCACGTATCCTTTCTTCTTATCCTAATTACTTATAAATCGTTAATAAACTCTTGGCCATACTCCAAAATGATTTATATCATCATTATCCATTCTAATATAGATACAGTTAATGTAACGCTTAATCTTGAAACTACATGATGTCAAACTCATCATTTCGCCTGCTGGTACGATGTCTTCTTTTGTATTCAAACTAGTATACCTTGAACTTCAATCAACGTCCTTAAATTACGACTTCACTCGCAAGATTCTAATATTAACTATTCATTCTTCTCCTTTAACTCATTTATTATATATCGTTCTATCCACTTACTCGGTTATATCCAATGGGAGATATTACTACACTCATGTACTTAATCCATAGTAATATTTCTCATTCTTCGTCACTTCTCGTATCAAACTTTAGGATCTTTTATCTTTATTGGCTCTTGTATCTTCCTTTCTCTTTTACTTCTATCATAACTTAATTTCCTTTTATACATTAATGTCTTGCTTTCTTCGCTTATCGTAATATCCTTATCCGGGTATCTTCGTTCATAATATATTATGTATCCTAAGTGTTAACTTACTTTGATTCTTCCGCCAGTCCTAATGTATAGAACTTTTGATTTGTGTACGTCTAATATAGTCCTCGTCATGAGGTGTATGTTGTTCTTCTACATGTAACGTCCTCGTCTTCCTTTGAGAGTCATCATCAACATCGCATAGCTACCGTACTATACTCTTCGTACTTCATCTTTCTTATCTTCATTCCGTGAACTTTCACTTCGTGTACATGTCCTTATCTTTTAATTTGTTGGTCAAAATGCCCAACCGCAAAGCTCGTTACACGAATTTCCAACTTCTTTAACATAGTCTACGCAATATACAATCCATCTTTTAACTTTATTAATCCAATATGTCATCCCATCCACATCTGATACATATCTTACGTTCTTACTTATTGTAGTCTCACAATGTGTTGGCTAGGTTGGTCCTTTCTAGTCGTATTAATCCTCCATCAACATTCTTATGAAAATTGTCGCTTAATCCCCCATTCGACGATTGCAACAGTCAACTCCTAGCCAACCTTCTTAGGAATATTATACTCCAATATTAAACCGATCCAGCGGTTCAATCAAAAGATATCTCAATTTTACTAGATTTGATGATCTTTAAATATTATATAAAACTCACATTCTTCATTCGTAATCATTATCTTCACACCTCTAGTGTTTATGCTAAGGATCAATTACTATATTCACTCTCATCTCACACACTTCTATCGTCTTATAAAGTTCTAATCACTTCGTTCAAAGATAATGGCATCCTAGTTCACTGGTCAATGGATTATATTTAACCATTCAAGCCCATCTTATCATTCTATCTCCTAATAGATCTCAGACCTGTGACTATCTTCGTGTCTTTCCGAGATATAACTTCTTGCTCGTGTTCTCGCACACATCCTTTGTACCTTCGAGAGTTGATTGTAGGTAGATCTCGAACATTTCCCCTTCGTTACAGAGTTCTAGTTTAGGTCTACTCACACCAAAACAATTATGGTTTCAACCATTTCGAAATCTTTGATATCCAAAGAAACTGGCTTTGTTACAAAATTCATATTTAAATTCTTTATGCTTTAGTATAATTGTGCACTAGGGTGATGAACTCTCTCATCCCCAAAGAGTTGCCATAACTTACCCCTTATTTGAGTATAATGCATATCATGCGTGTCCTACTAATGTATGAATTCAGTTTCTATTCTTTTCATTTAATGTGTATGTAGTGATGCAATTCTATTCATGTCATGGCAATAGTATATTATTATATCGAATCTAGGCACATTTACACTTTCAAAATCATTAAAACAGTTAATCTTTGTAAATCACAAATCTTTCACCTTGTAAGTTCTCTAAACCTTAACCTCTATAACTCGGAAATTCTTCCATCCCTCTGGATCCATGTTTCACTATCGACCATTTCTTAGCGCTTATCGCATGACTCTGATGGTATCGTTATACCATATAATACTTAGTATGCTAGCCTCATCATTGTGTCGTAGAATGTCGACTATCCACTTCATATGTGGTCACACTCACTGTCATATCATACGTCAATCATCCTTGCGTAAGCAAAATACTTTCGCATACATATGTCGTCTAACAATCCTATCGATCGTATTAACAGACTCAGATCGTAGGGAGGAGAGTTAAAATCTTATGATCAAACGAAAACTGATCAAGACATGACTCGAATCCCTATGTACTGCAGTAGTTCCTAGGTAGACTCACACACAAGAACAGTGGTATCCTGGACCAACTGCTCTGATAACTCAGACTTAGCAGAGGTAACCGGACCAACTGCTCTGATACCACAATTGTCACGACCCAAATTATTGAGCCGAGACCGGCATTAGGGAACGGAGTGGTAGCTCCGGAACCCGTAGCAAGCCTAAAACCACTATGAATTTTTCGCGAATTAAATATATTATTCTATATAAAACGTTTTCAGAAAATCCTTCCAGACATTATCATTATACGTATCAAAATATTTGAATTACTTTTCGAAAACCATCGCGAATCGTTATTATAGACTAGGGTCTTTCCGAGCGACACCTCATGTCCAGCCCTGCCTGTCTCTAATCATATTCTAGACCAATTCCACTCATGGCAATTGGTTAAGGAAATCAAACGGGTAAAATACGATCTTCATAAAAAAATAATATATATATATATATATATATATATATATATATATACTTTTATATAAAATCAGAGTTGCCCATTTAAATATACCGTTTGAATTTAAATCTTACATCTCATACAGATATCTACCGACTACTGCAGCTCTACAAAGAAAACGTTCCTTGACATAGTCTTTCACTATTGTAGACTTCCGGAACAAGAAAAGGAAGTCCGTCCTTCAAAATGCTTTGACCTGAAAGAAGGACTGTGAGGGGTCAGTATATGGGAATATACTGAGTGAGTTCATACATTTACTAATAAGTATTCATATAAAATATAAAACAATGTAATAACGTTCAAACCTCATGCAGCCAAGTACAAGATCTGATTGAAACCCTAATCCTCGAACATGCTAAACGTCTCAGAAGAAAACTTATCCAATAGTCCAACCCGGGAGTATTCACACTCAACCACGTCAGTCGCGACAAATCTTTTTATTCCAATGGTTGGTCCAACCCACTGGTAGGTCCAACCTACTAGATACGGGCTCGGGTTACACTATAACAAAGTTCTCTCTCGTATCGCATTCGTATATCCAACTTTGAAATTCGTATTCTTAATCGTATTCATAGCTATATCAAATCAAAACTGGTGATCACGCAGTCCTATTGCCGTTCAATAGGTAGCACGTTTCATCAGATCAATACTGGTTTTAAATCAAGCGTATATGCAATTCGTATAAAGATTTCGTACTATAAACATGAAAATCAAACATAAAGAAATATAAAATAATTGCTGGCGTAAATACCTTAAAAGTAAACTTGTATAAACTCACAGTGACCACCTATTCAAAAATACTTCGGTGCTTAGAAAAGTCTAGCTCTCCGAGCTCATGGTCCAACGACTCCTTGCCTCGCCGGATCTATAATTATTTTAAAATAATTGACTCACGTCAGAATCCTATTCTAAAATTGACTCTAGACTCGAGACATGATACGCTAAATTCATTGACCGTCGTGCTTTTCACGTATATCCCAATAAACGGTTTCTAACTCGTTTACGGATCGAATATCATTTCTAAATCCATTCTCGTTTAACCTCGTTAGGTTAAATAATTCGAACTAATCGATAATTAGTCGATAAACTAATCACTTCCGATAATTTTACGCGTAACGAGCAAATTCCCCAAAACGTATCGATCGGCCAAAACACTGTGTGTTCGCACAGTGGAATGTGCGTTCGCACAGTGGACTGTGCGTTCGCACAGTCCCTCAAGACTGTGCGTTCGCACAGTATGCTATGCGTTCGCACAATTGGACCGTACGGCGCACAGCCGCTGGTTTTCACCCCAGCTCCGTTTTCGACGTGCTTTCAATTTAAAAACGATCCCAACACATCAAAAACGCTTAATCTATATTCAAAACATCCAAATTTAATACTATAATCGTTAAGACGATAAAATCGTTTCGTGGCCTAAACCTTTAACTCGATATATCAAGAAATTCGTCCATCCAAACGATAAAACGTCAAGCTTACCGTGATTCGCCGTTGAAATACGATCAATTCAAGCTATGGAACGTCGAAACACGGACGAGAAACGGAATCGAGCGACGGAACCGTAAATGATCGTCGTGATGAACAAAGAAAAGAAAAAGGAGCAGATAGTGTGGTTATGGATGATTCTTCATCCTTTCATTTCGTATATATATATATATAGATATATATATATATATATATATATATATATATATATATATATATATATATATATACATTTCTATATATATATATATATCTATATACATTTCTATATATATATATATATCTATCTATATATATATATATGGTTAAGATACACTTTGGTCCTTCATCTCTTTAACTTAAACCAATTCTCTATTAAACTTTCTATTTTAACTTAACGATTATTTATTTTCTTTAACTCAATTACGTACGTATCATTTATATCCAAATAAATAATACGACTCCAAAATTAATATTTTCCATCGATAATCTTTTAATCGCTTTTCTCGGTCTTAACTGGCTAATTTACGTTGTTATCCTTGAACTTTTCAAAAGTTGCAATTTAGTCCAATACGTATCCGCGTCCAAATTTTAAAAGGTCTCCAATCGACTCGCAACTTTTTCCATAAATATTATAAAATATTTCGCGGATCTTGGCGAAATAATTATTATCTCGGAATTTATAATTTATTTTATATTAATATCCGAAGTTATTTCCTTCATTCCCGCTAATCCGCTCAATATCTTTTATTCTATATTCCCGATATAGTTAAATTAAATCTTCTTAATTTAATTTATCGGAATTCACAACACGTGGCACGACTCAATTAATCTAAAACATTTGGGGTATTACAAAACGTCTGGCTTAAATCGCTAAAAATGTGAAACGTTTGGATTTGTTTCATAAAGTTTGTAAACGTTTGGCTTAAATCGCTGAAAAGGTTAAACGTTAGGATTTGTTTTGTAACGTTTTTAACATTTGGTTTAAATCGCTAAAAATGTGAAACATTTGGATTTGATTCGTGACGTTTTAAACGTTTGGATTTGTTTCATAACATTTTAAACGTTTAGATGGATTTCGTTTGGTTTTGTAACGTTACGAAACAAATCTTAAGGTTTCACCTTTTTAGCAATTTAAGCCAAACGTTTAAAACGTTACGAAACTAATCCAAACGTTTAAAACATTACAAAACAAATCCTAACGTTTCATCGTTTTAGCGATTTAAGCCAAACGTTTGAAACTTTACGAAACCAATCCAAATGTTTACAAAGTTTACGAAACAAAACCAAACGTTTCACCTTTTTAGCGATTTAAGCCAAACGTTTAAAACGTTACGAAACAAATCCAAATGTTTACAAACGTTATGAAACCAATACAAATGTTTCACTTTTTAGCATTTTAAGCCAAACGTTTACAAACGTTACGAAACAAATTCAAATGTTTCACCTTTTTTTAGGGATTTAAGCCAAACATTTACAAATGTTACGAAACAAAACCAAACATTTCACCTTTTTTAGCGATTTAAGCCAAACGTTTCACATTTTTAGTGATATAAGCTAAATGTTTAAAACGTTACGAAACCAATCCAAACGTTTAAAACGATATGAAACAAATCCAAATGTTTAGCATTTTTAGCGATTTAAGCCAAACGTTTACAAACGTTACGAAACAAAACCTAACGTTCCAAACGTTACGAAACAAAACCAAAAGGTCGGGGAGTGTTAAGGCATTAGGCCTTTTAGCAATATGAGCCAAACTTTTACAAACGTTACGAAACAAAACCAAACATTTCACCTATTTAGCAATCTAAGCCAAACGTTTACAAATGTTACGAAACGTTTAACCTTTTTAGCGATTTAAGCCAAATGTTTACAAACGTTACGAAACAAACATTTTCCCTTTTTAGCGATTGACACCAAACTTCTATAAACGTTATGAAACAAATCCAAACGTTTCACCTTTTTAGCTATTTAAGCCAAACGTTTAAAAACGTTACGGAACAAAATCAAACGTTTAAAACGTAACGAATCAAATCCAAACGTTTCCCCTTTTTATCAATTTAAGCCAAACATATAAAACGTTACGAAAACAATCTAAACATTTACAAACGTTACGAAACAAATCCAAACATTTGGCATTTTTAGCGATTTAAGCCAAACGTTTACAAACGTTACGAAAAAAATCCAAACGTTCCCCCTTTTGGCTTAAATCGCTAAAAAAAGGTGTACGTTTCGCCTTTTTAGTGATTTAAGCCAAACGTTTAAAACATTACGAAACCAATTCAAATGTTTAAAATGTTACGAAATCAATCCAAACGTATAACACGTTACGAAATAAAACCAAGCGTTTCACATTTTTAGCGATTTAAGCCAAACGTTTACAAACGGTTTCACCTTTTTACCGATTTAAACCAAACGTTTAAAACCTTACGAAACAAATCCAAACGTTTTCCATTTTTAGCAATTTAAGCGAAATGTTTAAAACGTGTCGAAACAAATCCAAATGTTTGGATTGGTTTGTAAATGTTTGTAAACGTTTACAAATGTTACGAAACAAATCCAAACGTTTGGATTCGTTTCGTAACGTTTTAAAGGTTTCGATTGGTTTAGTAACGCTTTTAAACGACGTTTCACTTTTTTTTGTAATGTTTTAAACGTTTGATTAGTTTCGTAACGTTTGTAAACGTTTGGCTTAAATTGCTAAAAAGGTGAAAGGATTCGTTTTGTTTCGTAACGTTTGTAAATGTTTCACTTAAATCGCTAAAAAGGTAAAACGTTTGGTTTTGTTTCCTAACGTTTGTAAAACGTTTGGCTTAAATCGCTAAAAATGTGAAATGTATTGATTTGTTTTGTACCGTGTTAAACGTTTGGATTGGTTTCGGAACGTTTTAAACTTTTGTCTTAAATCGCTAAAAAGGTGATACGTTCGGATTTGTTTTGTAACGTTTTAAACGTTTAAAACACTAGAAAACAATCGTAACGTTTAAAACGCTAGGAAACATATCGTAACGCTTTAAACGTTTGGATTTGTTTCGTAACGTTTGTAAACATTTGGCTTAAATCCCTAAAAAGGTGAAATGTTTTGCTTTAATAGCTAAAAATGTGAAACTTTTGGATTTGTTTCGTAGGTTAATAAACATTTGGCTTAAATCATTAAAAATGTGAAACATTTGGATTTGTTTTGTAACGTTTGGAAACGTTTTGCTTATATCGCTAAAAGGGTGAAACGTTTGGATTTGTTTCATAAGGTTTAAAACTATTGGATTGGTTTTGTAACGTTTGTAAACATTTGGCTTAAATCGGTAAAAAAAGTAAAACGTTTTGATTTATTTCGTAACGTTTTATACATTTGGATTTTTCTCGTACCATTTTAAACGTTTGGCTTAAATCGCCAAAAAGGTGAAACATTTGGATTTGTTTCGTAATATTTAAAACATTTGGATTGGTTTTGTAACTTTTGTAAATGTTTGGCGTAAATCGCAAAAAAGGGGAAACGTTTGGCTTTTGTTTCGTAACTTTTGTAAACGTTTGGCTTAAATCACTAAAAAGGTGAAACGTTTGGATTTGTTTCGTAACGTTTTAAACGTTTGGATTTGTTTCGTAATTTTTTAAACGTTTGAATTGGTTTCGTAATTTTTTAAATGTTTGGCTTTTTTTTGTAACGTTGGTAAACGTTTCCCCTCTTTAGCGATTTAAGCAAACGTTTACAAACGTTACGAAACCAATTCCTTTTAGCGATTTAAGCCAAACGTTTAAAACATTACGAAACAAATCCAAACGTTAAAAACGTTACGAAACAAATCCAAACGTTTCACCTTTTTAGCGATTAAAGCCCAACGTTTAACACGTTACAAAACCTATCCCAACGTTTAAAACGTTACGAAACAAATCCAAACGTTTCACCTTTTTAGCGATTTAAGCCAAAGACTTACAAACGTTACGAAACAAATCCAAACGTTTCACCTTTTTAGCGATTTAAGCCAAATGTTTAAAACGTTACAAAACCAATCCAAACGTTAAAAACATTATGAAACAAATCCAAACGTTTCACCTTTTTAGTGATTTATGCCAAAAGTTTAAAACGTTACGAAACCAATTCAAACGTTTAAAACATTATAAAACAAATCCAAACGTTTTACCTTTTTAGCGATTTAAGAAAAACGACGTTTGTAAACGTTTGGCTTAAATCACTAAAAATTGAAACGTTGGGATTTTTTTCGTAACGTTTTAAACGTTTGGATTGGTTTCGTAACGTTTTAAACGTTTGGTTTAAATCGTTAAAAAGGTGAAACATTTGGATTTGTTTCGTAACGTTTGTAAACGTTTGGATTAAACAAAACCAATAGTTTGGATTTGTTTCGTAATGTTTTAAACGTTTGGATTGTTTTTGTAAGGTTTTTAAACGTTTGGCTTAAATTGATAAATAGGCGAAACATTTGGATTTGTTTCGTAATGTTTGTAAACGTTTGAATTCGTTTCGCAATGTTTGTAACGTTTGGCATAAATCGCTAAAAAGATGAAACGTTTTGATTTGTTTCGTTAATTTTTAAACGTTACGAAACAAATCCAAACGTTTAAAACGTTATGAAACAAACCAAAACGTTTCACCTTTTTAGCGATTTAAGTCAAACGTTTAAAACGTTACGAAAGAAATCTAAACATTGAAAACATTACGAAACAAATCCATATGTTTAAAACGTTACGAAACAAATTCACACGTTTTAAACGTTTTGCCTAAATTGCTAAAAAGGTGAAACGTTTGGATACGTTTACAAACGTTACGAAACAAATCCAAACGTTTCACCTTTTTATTTCTTTCGTAACGTTTTTGTCACGACCCAAATTCATAGATCGCGACCGGCGCTAGGGTATGGGTATGGTCGTACCAAAACCCGTAGCAAGCCTCGCGGATAACATACAATAAGAATAAACCTGCAAGAAACCACTGCTCGGGGGCAATCGAGACTCCAACCTAAGTCTAGCAGTTTATATAACAGCATAATCACAACTTAATTATCTAAACGCTCGGCTAATACCCGAGACTCAACAACATGCCTTATATGAATCAAATCCAATGTATACATGCCAACATCAATATTGAAATATTCGGACCACTCCGATACACCAGTGTATGAATTAAACATAAACGACTAACTAATTCTACTGCGGTCTAAGAGTAAAAATAATTCACTAATTTTATTAAAATAAATAAACCTCCTAGGGAAAAGCAAGAAACCAGAGATCGACCAACACTCTCGAATCTTAAGCCTGGAAAAATTAAAAAAAAACAACGAGGTTAGATATACTAGATGAGTTCATAATGCTATTTACATTTATTAAGTTTAAAACCCTTAAAACAAATGCTTTTATACTAATATACGTAAGATTATGGAAATAACAGTATTGAAATGATCCCAGCGTAAATATGACGTATCATACCGAACTCAGAGTGGACGGGAACAAATCCACGTCATATACCAGTGTAAGCAAGACATTAGTCTGCCGATCCCAGAGTACTTACCGGTTCACACAGTCTCGATACAAGCCTATCGAGTAGCTCGTTCCAATCCAGATCCATAATCGTTTAAAACAGTTCGAAAACATTTTATATACAAAAATAATTGTGGTACTTAATAAAGCGGTAAATAACACTACAAACTCACTGCTTGCTAATCCACGTGAAAGTCTTGGCAAACAGCTAACCCTACGTAGACTCCGAAGCACGAGCAGTCGACGGGTCTAAAATAATATATAAGTTAAAATTCATTCAACCTCTAACTCTAAGAATACTAGACACCACATAGGACTAGCATCTCAAACACAACCAAAGAACAACATCCGAAACACAAGTAATCCCAAAGCCAAAGTACATACATATCCAACCAATATAATAATTAGTTAAACTAAGATGAGTTCTCGTTTTAAAAACAATCCAGAGTAGTATTAATTTCAAATAACACCTTTCGAGATCAAAGAAATCCCATAGTAGTGTGCTAGCCATATATCAACTATATGCTCAACACAACATGTCGGGCGATCCAAGTCTAACCCAACCCAACCATAAGCCAGAGTGTAAATCAAGTTTGAAACCAATTCCTTAAATCAAAACCAAAGTTATTTGAAAATTGAGAACTCAACTTAAGCTTAACAAAACCCAAGTTTAACGCTAGCAACACGTGTTAAACAGTTTGCCAACACTTGGCAAACTTCACCCGAAGTATTTATGACTTAAACCAGTCACCGCAATGAAGTCAAATATGATTTAATACATATTTAACATACTCAATTCAGATCTGAAATACTTAATCAAAACCATCAATTTAACATGGCAAGACATAACATGACTTCGCTACAATCATGCAAGACCTTTGTCAATCAACATAAACAATGTCAACATGCCACAAACAACAAAACACCTATAGACGCAACCATAGGCAGCCAAGACATAACCCAACACAACAATCAATTCAACCATGCGTGTCTAAGCATTTACATCCCTAACTCCATCAATCAATTTGCCAAACAATCGAATAACCAAGGTATGAATCTCAAGCACCAAAACAGCCCTATATCATACATTTCCAGCCACCCTAAACCTTTCTAAATAACTAACCAATTCAAGGTATAGCATACAATTCATTGAAACCCTATAATTTACTTGTTTAATCATCAACAATCATGCTAAACTTAACCCTTAACAATATTACAGATTTAATAACAACAAAGATTAAAATATATGAGCCACAACACACAAATAACCAATCCACCACAACAACCTAGGTTTCTTTACACAAAAATCAATGGAATAGGGATTACATACCTTTTAAGGCAAAGGAATCAAAACCCAGAATTACTTAATCAATCTCAGCCTATAAATTGAGAAACAGAGGGAGATTGAGCTAAGAATCGAATCACATGTAAAACAAAGAATTAAGATGGAACTATGAGAATTAAATCACTTACCATATGTTTTGGACACCACTATTCAGAGGAAAATCGCCTATGAATGATTTACAATGAGTTTAGGGTTTGTAAAATTGTAAGGGGGCTGATTAGATCTCAGAAACGGAGTTTAAATAGGCAAAAATGAAGCTAACCGGACCTGCGGCCGGTTCTACACAGCAGGTCCGGTTCTAGGTCCGGTTGACCCACTGCCACAAAAAAATGAAGTGGACCGGACCTACGGCTTGTTCTACCAAGCAGGTCCGGTTGACCCGAAAAAGGGTCAAATCGACGATCTGAACGGTCGAATTGTTAGTAGTATGTGCCCTAGGGCCATTTGAGCGTGTATATTTGTAGAATTAATCCCAATGGCAAAGATATATATGTTCTATTTGAACTAAGTGTCTCATCAACTAAGTGTTCATTTATTACGCATTGTCCTTATCACATTGTGATAGAATCTATTCTTAAGGTGTTAAGAATATGAGTTACAGATTTTATTATACATGTGATCTAAATAACAGTTCACGATCGATGGGGTCCTATGAATAAGGACATCGTATTATCCTGGAAAGATTGTCACCTCTGTTTATTCTCCTGATTAGTAAGGAGTTACTAATTATAGGAAGTAGTGAGTCTCATACTACTCGATGGGGATCAGGATAAACATGTGGACACTCAAGATGTTGAGTGGGTCGAACAAGTGACGCTAGATGACTTATACATGGTATTTCATCAAAGTCAATTTAATGTCATCTAGTTCATAATTGTACATATGTCCTTTGACTTGCGGTGACACTATCTTGTATATAGGTGATTAGAGTTTGATACTCCTTAACCCTGGATCTTTCATGAGCTAGGGCCGCAGGATGTGTTGGCTCTAGTTAGTTGTATATGGAGATAGGGGTTTAACCTAGAAAGGATTCATCACTCTGGATGAACGGAGACAAGATTCTATGCTATCTCGAATTGTTCTTGATGGATGATAAAACCTGCGCAGGTGTATATGACTTACTTAGAAAGTTGTTTCTAGTGGAAGTCATATTTATCAAGAATTAGAATTGAGAGATGAGGTCATATGATCAAGACAGACAGTGTTTGACTTAACCGTGACACTAGTCGAGATTGGAATCTAAGATGAAGGGAATTTTGAGTGTACGGTAATTATGAACATTGGTTCATAAAGAATGCATCGAAACATTCATATCTATTTGGGGGTCGTGATATGTTGCTAGAAGTCACTCACGATCTACGAGAATTAATAATTAATGGGATTTAATTATTTAATATAAGAAAGGTGTTTCTTATAACTCTCGTTGCCATATAGATGTGGACCTAGTTAGTCACACACAATAGGGTGTGCAACCGATTGAGTTTACGAGAGATCGATTTCATATGGATACTAGTATATCTCGGAAATTAATCTAAGATGAAAAACAAGTATAAATTAGGGACTAATTTGTAAGAGTTATAAATTAGTAGGCACCTAATTGTATTTTATCCAAGTTAATGTGATGATGTCATGTGATGATGTCACGATGATGTCATGTGATGATGTCACGATGATGTCATGTGATGATGTCACGATGATGTCATGTGATGATGTCACGATGATGTCATGTGATGATGTCACGATGATGTCATATGATGCTGTCACGTGATGATGTCATGTGATGATGTCATGTATGTCTCTGTGTGTGACACCTAGCATCCGACGTGTCAGAAGGTGGAAACACCTATGCTTGATATGTGACACCTAGCATGTGATGTGTCAGATGGTGGCAACACCTATGCTTGGTGTGTGACACCTAGCATGTGAGGTGTCGAGTGGTGGCAACACCTTTGCTTGGTGTGTGACACCTAGCATGTGAGGTGTTGCATTCTTAAGCAAAACTCTACCCTATAAATAGAGGTTGCCTTTGCTCATTCTACACACAACACACATCTCATTACAAAGTTGTAAAGAGAGAAAGCACTTGAAGGAGTTCAAGTAGTCATCAATTACGGGAAAAACTTGGCGACGTTTTTCATACATCCGAGCAAGGACGTAATCCCGGCGAGAGTTTGAGCTTAGGGCTGCTCGACAAGAGGAACTCTTGCGGATTACATCAAAGCGAGGATTCAATCGGACGCATACTCGTGTGGACGAGCTTGAGGTCGCCGTACTTTCGGGACTACAAGAATCGTTGGAGAATCGAAAAAGGTATTCTTCTTACTATTCCTAGATGCGTGCTTTAATTACTAGATGATACGACGATCCATTTGTTGTTGATATGATCAACTTTAGGATCCGGATTGTTGGAATTTCAATTTTGAATTGAAATATACGATTCAGACCCTCACGTCCCGCTGCGCCAACAGTGGTATCAGAGCCACCGTATCATCAAGTATTAATGCCTTACGATTGAATGCATGTATTAATAATTATGGACTTAGGAATTATTATTGGGCAAGTAATTTATAATTCTGAGGGCTTAGATCTTGTTTGCAAAAACGAGCAAATGCTATAGTGACATTAGTTACATTTGATTAAATTCTGTCTAGGAGATTGGTACTTAAGTGGTCGGCTCGTGACTCTCCAATCTATCCTGGGAATTTTTCTAATGTGATTATTTAACACAATACGTGACTCGCTTGTGCATTATGTTGTCGTCAACAAAACATGCGGAACAAGTAATAGTTTGCTCATTCTTTTGTGGCTAAAGAATGAGACCTAGGAATTCCATGATCATACATGTGTGATTGCATGGTTCATTTTTGATTGCATGATTCATTTTAGCTTTAATATGTATGAGATGCATGCCAAAATGTGTTGTGTGCTTAGTAAGACCGGAATAACTTAAAACCCTAAGAAATCTTCCTAAAAGTAAAAGGACTAAGTTTATATTGATTAATAATTAAATTGATTTATCAATGGCTCTCCATTGGAGCAATAAACTAACACGCTTTGAGTTATCATCTTGTCAGCTATGGATACATAGGGGTGAGATGATATCGTCAAGAGATGTTGTCGAGTTTATTGTTAAACATGCGATGTTGCGGGTGTAGTCGATATAATATACGGCGAGAAAGGCAATTAGGCGTACCTGAGTTGTATATTATTCAAATCGATACATCTTAGTTGATTCAATGGGTTAAACTTAACTAATGTGGAAAACCAAGAATAGCATTAAGTACTTGAGAGTGAAAGCATTAGGAGCCAGAAATGATTGAACCTCATATGAGATATGATGAACAAGTAGTTGTTCACTTATATATCATTTTGATCCCAAGAATAGCATTAAGTACTTGAGGGAAAGATAAATGAGTATAAGAATTCAATCACCCGCTTGAAATCTTTTCCAACAAAAATTCACGTTTCCTATTTTGGAAGTGTAGGGTTCGAAAAAGATAGTGGGAGGCCATTTTGATAGAGACCAAGTCATTATGGGTAAATATACAAAATAACACGAATACTAATTAGAGATCTTTGCTATCTAAAGGATAATAAGATTAAATAGAATCCTTTTAAGTGACATTCACGATAGTAATCGGCTAGTGGTTTAAAACCATTTTTTGATTGATTAAGATATTTAGATGCCTCCAAGGCTTTTGCAAAAAAGGAATGCACATTGATTAACAAAGAAAAGTGTTTTCGTTTGTTAAGATGTAGGACAATATAAGTCATAGCCGGAGATATTTGGAATATTTAAAAGGAGGTTCGGTTAATAAAAGAAAGTGTTTCGTTTGTCAAACCGAAATACATTGAAATGAAAATTGCATTAAGTATTGTGAATACTTAAAGGGAAATGACGAGAGGAACGACAATTCCATCAAGAATGTGTCCATCTCATATTCCAATGTCAATTGCTCATTTAAAAGCTTGGGCATTGAATACCGATGCTAATTCTCACATTTGTTTATCTTTTACGGATTTAGTAAAAGTGAGAAAGAAAGGAAAAAGATGAAGTAATCTTAAATCTCGGGAACGACGCAAGCGTTGCGACAAGAGCTATAGGATCAACTTCAATTTTCTTAAATAAACATAAGTTGTACTTAAACAAGTTTTTTGTACTCACCCTATATATATGGAAATATCATATCCGAATTTGTATGACAAATTTGGTAGTTGATTTTCCATTTACAAAGGATGTTTGTAGTATTATGTTTGATAATACGGAGTTGGGTATGGATACGTACAAAATGTTCTTTATGACTTGAATAAAGATGTTTAATGCAAAAGATGTTTTGGAAATTAATACCATAAGTTATCAAACTTCTAAACAACTTTGGCATTTATAATTAGGACATATTGCAAAAGATAGACATAACAAGTTAGATAGGATGGGAATCTTGAGCAATCAAGATTTTGCATCTCTTTCGATTTGTGAGTCGTATCTTAAAGGCAACATGGCCTGATTATTCTTCGTGGGACAAAGAGGTAGAGCTAAAGCCGTTTAAGAGATCATACATAGTGATGTATATGGTACGTTTAAAGAAATGGACCAAGGTAGATACTTATACTTCATTTTCTACATCGATGATTTATCACGATATAGTTAAGTTTGTCTTATGAAGAACAAACATGAAGATTTTGAAATGTTCAAATGACTTCAAGAATGAAGTAGAAAACCAAATTGGAAAAGGTATTAATATTTTACGATGTGATCGAAAAGGGAAGAATACTTGAGTACAGAATTTGGTATGTTCCTAAATGGAATGTGGTATTATTTTTCAACTTACTCTTTGGGAACATCATGGTTGAATGGTGCGTCTGTCAAGAAGGACGTATCGTACATTGTGGGAAATGATACGATCAATAATGAGCTATATACTGACTTATCCATTTCGTTATAGGGTCAAGCACTTCTTGCCGCAAATAAAATTCTAAATTAAATTCCAACTAAATTTGCACCATAGATACCTTATGCGATATGGTATGGAATCAAGTCTTAAGGATGTTAAGATTTGAGGGTGTTCGGAACATATCAGGAAACTGATATCCGATAAATTTCGAATCAAAATTAATCATGGAAAGGTTATGTTGGATATCCTAAAGACAGTTTAGGATATTGTTTCTATATTCGAACCGAACAAACAATCGTTGTTTATCGGTGGTAGTCTTTCTTAATAAAACGTTTATTCAAGAGGGACACTAAGAAAGGAATATAGAATTAGATGAGGAGTCATCTAGTTACCAACAAAATAATGATTCAATCAAACCCACTAAAAGCCGGAGTTAGTAAAAGATGTATCTACATTAACAACTCGAAGATTAAGTAGAGTATCTCGTCCACCGTAGAGAGATGGTTTTCCCGCATGATAAACAAGAGTTGTTTAGTCATGGAGTAAAAGATCAAGTATTGATCCCTCTACTTATGAGGAAACTATATGTGATATAGATTCTTCAAAATTGGTTTGAAGGAATAAAATCTGAAATGGATTCCATATAAAGAAACCAAATTTTAGGAGCTAGTCGATCCATCCAAAGGTATTATACCAATAAGGTTTAAATGGATCTTCAAATGTAAAATTGGTACTAATGGAAAGGTGGAGACTTTTAAAGCTAGGCTTGTTGCAAAAGAGTTTTGCTAGAGGCAAGAAGTTGTATTGTGAATACACTTTATCGCCGGTAGCCATGCTTAAGTCCATCAAGATTTTTCTTACCAAGGCTACACATTCAGATTTTGTGGTTGGACATATGGATGTAAGAACCACATTCCTTAATGGTTAAATTAAGGAGTATATCTATATGGAATAAGTCGAGGATTTTGAATCCGAAGAAGGTTCCAAGGCGTGTAAGCAAAAATGATCCCTAGTGAATGGAAAGAAAGCTTCAAGTTTCATCGTCTTGCTAAATCCGGAAGGAGTTATGAATTTATTAAAAACGATGATAAACCCAATGTTTACAAGAAGGTTAGTGGGAGCAGACTCACTTTCATGATCTTGTATGTAGATAACTTATTACTAATAAATAATAATATCGGAATGTTAACTTTTGTAAAACTTTGGTTTATCTAATACGTACTCCATCAAAGACCTCGGAGAGGTAGCCTAAATTCTCAGTATTAGACTCTATAGAGATAGATCTAAGAGAATAATTGGTTTTTCCTAAAGGCTCTTCTTAGAAAAGATATTGAAGTAGTTCAATATGGAAGTTCTAAGAGAGGATTTATACTAGTTAGGCATAAAATAAATCTTTCAAAGGGAGTGTCTTCCGAAACTTCTGAAGAAAGAAAGAATCTAGCAAAGATACCATAGGCTTCGGTAATTGGTAGTGTGAGGTATGTGTTGCCACATACAAAGCTAGAAATTGTCTATGCGGTTAGTGGGACTAATCGGTTTTAATCCAATCTATGTTGAGAACATTGGATGGTTGTTAAAGGTATCTTTAAGTACTTTTATAGAACTAAAGATATGGCATTAACAAATGGAGAACGAGATTTTTAAGTAGACCGTTTTACAAATTCTGATTAATAATCAGATGTGGATAATAGAGAGTCTATTTTCCGATTCATATTTATCTATAATAAAGGAGTAGTGAGCTAGAAGTGTTCTAAGCAAGAATCAACTCCAGATTCCATTATAGAAGCCGAGTATATTATGGCATGAGATGTTGTAAGAGAAGGTGTTTGGATAAATTAGTTTGTAACTGAACTAAGTACGGTTTTCTTCCATTAAGTCGACAGCTCCTCTTTTCTGCGACCACAATGGTGCTACTGCCATAGCAAAGGAAACCGGGTCTCACAACTTATCCAAACATAAGGAAAGGCATTATCATATTATCTAAAGAAATTGTTGGAAAGAGAAAATTGTTTCTCTAAAAGATAGCATCAGTCGATAACACGGCTGACCCACTGACAAAGCCCATGACTTAGAGTCATTAAGGTTTACATGACTTAGAGTCATTAATATTTACATCTTGTGAAGATGGGGCTTAGATATAGTTGTCAATGGCACTAGTGCAAGTGGGAGATTGTTAGTAGTATGTGCCCTAGGGCCATTTGAGCGTGTATATTTGTAGAATTAATCCCATTGGCAAAGATATATATGTTCTATTTGAACTAAGTGTCTCATCAACTAAGTGTTCATTTATTACATATTGTCCTTATCACATTGTGATAGAATCTATTCTTAAGGTGTTAAGAATATGAGTTACAGATTTTATTATACATGTGATCTAAATAACAGTTCACGATTGATGGGGTCCTACGAATAAGGGCATCGTATTATCCTGGAAAGATTGTCACCTCTGTTTATTCTCCTGATTAGTAAGGAGTTACTAATTATAGGAAGTAGTGAGTCTCATACTACTCGATGGGGATCAGGATAAACATGTGGACACTCAAGATGTTGTGTGGGTCGAACAAGTGACGCTAGATGACTTATACATGGTATTTCATCAAAGTCAATTTAATGTCATCTAGTTCATAATTATACATATGTCCTTTGACTTGCGGTGACACTATCTTGTATATAGGTGATTAGAGTTTGATACTCTTTAACCCTGGATCTTTCATGAGCTAGGGCCGCAGGATGTGTTGGCTCTAGTTAGTTGTATATGGAGATAGGGGTTTAACCTAGAAAGGATTCATCACTCTGGATGAACGGAGACAAGATTCTATGCTATCTCGAATTGTTCTTGATGGATGATAAAACCTGCGCAGGTGTATATGACTTACTTAGAAAGTTGTTTCTAGTGGAAGTAATATTTATCAAGAATTAGAATTGAGAGATGAGGTCATATGATCAAGACAAACAGTGTTTGACTTAACCGTGACACTAGTCGAGATTGGAATCTAAGATGAAGGGAATTTTGAGTGTACGGTAATTATGAACATTGGTTCATAAAGAATGCATCGAAACATTCATATCTATTTGGGGGTCGTGATATGTTGCTGACGTCACTCACGATCTACGAGAATTAATAATTAATGGGATTTAATTATTTAATATAAGAAAGGCGTTTCTTATGACTCTCGTTGCCATATAGATGTGGACCTAGTTAGTCACACACAATAGGGTGTGCAACCGATTTAGTTTACGAGAGATCGATTTCATATAGATACCAGCATATCTCGGAAATTAATCTAAGATGAAAAACAAGTATAAATTAGGGACTAATTTGTAAGAGTTATAAATTAGTAGGCACCTAATTGTATTTTATCCAAGTTAATGTGATGATGTCATGTGATGATGTCACGATGATGTCATGTGATGATGTCACGATGATGTCATGTGCTGATGTCACGATGATGTCATGATGATGTCATATGATGTTGTCACGTGATGATGTCATGTATGTCTCTGTGTAAGACACCTAGCATCCGACGTGTCAGAAGGTGGCAACACCTATGCTTGATGTGCAACACCTAGCATGTGATGTGTCAGATGGTGGCAACACCTATGCTTGGTGTGTGACACCTAGCATGTGAGGTGTCGAATGGTGGCAACACCTTTACTTGGTGTGTGACACCTAGCATTCTTAAGCAAAGCTCTAACCTATAAATACAGGTTGCCTTTGCTCATTCTACACACAACACACATCTCACTACAAAGTTGTAGAGAGAGAAAGCACTTGAAGGAGTTCAAGTAGTCATCAATCACGGGAAAAACTTGGCGACGTTTTTCATACAACCGAGCAAGGACGTAATCCCGACGACAGTTTGAGCTTAGGGATGCTCGGCAAGAGGAACTCTTGCGGATTACATCAAAGCGAGGATTCAATCGGACGCATAATCGTGTGGACGAGCTTGAGGTCGCCGTACTTTCGGGACTACAAGAATCGTTAGAGAATCGACAAAGGTATTCTTCTTACGATTCCTAGATGCGTGCTTTAATTACTAGATGATACGACGATCCATTTGTTGTTGTTATGATCAACTTTAGGATCCGGATTGTTGGAATTTCGATTTTGAATTGAAATATACGATTCAGACCCTCACGTCCCGCTGCGCCAACACGAATGAAAGACGAACTTCTCAAGTACAACATATGGAGCCCGATCCGACGGTTCAATTGAGAGATATGAATATTTTACTACAGCATGACAGATTTAGATAATATGCGAATACTGTTTCAATACAAACCCGAAAATAAATCAATTCAACATCAAATACTTAAGGGCTCAAGGGGTACACATAAGTCACTCAACATGACATAACCAAGGTACCACATATGCTAATCTGAACATATATCAATCCGAAAACAAGTCGGAATCACAACTAGAACATATCGAAGCGAAAACGCAACTAAAGTCCATTACATACCAAACTTTAAACAGACAACCAACCACCAAAACAAGTTTAAAAATACGGGGTATTATAGTTTTAAACGTTTGGATTGATTTTGTAACGCTTGTAATCGTTTGGCTTAAATCGCTAAAATGGTGAAACATTTGGATTTGTTTCGTAATGTTTTAAACGTTTGGATTTGTTTCATAACGTTTGTAAACATTTGGCTTAAATCACTAAAAAGGTGAAACGTTTGGATTTTTTTCGTAATGTTTGTAAATGTATCCAAACGTTTCACCTTTTTAGCGATTGAAGCCAAATGTTTAAAAACGTTAAGAAACAAATCCTGACGTTTTACATGTTTAGCGATTTAATCTAAACGTTTAAAACTGTTGAATTTGTTTCGTATCATTTTAAATGCTTGGATTTGTTTCGTAACATTTTAAACGTTTGGATATGTTTCATTAAGTTTTAAACGTTTGGCTTAAATCTCTAAAACGGTGAAACATTTGAATTTATTTCAAACGTTTTAAACATTTGGATTGGTTTCGTAACGTTTTAAACGTTTGACTTAAATCGCTAAAAAGGTGAAACATTTGGATTTGTTTCGCAACGTTTTAAACATTTGGATTGGTTTTGTAACATCTAAAACAATTGGCTTAAATTGCGAAAAAGGGGAAAAACGTTTAAAACATTACGAAATTATTCCTAATGTTTTAAACATTTGGCTTAAATCGCTAAAAATGTGAAACGTTTGGTTTTGTTTCGTACGTTTGCAAACGTTTGGCTTAAATTGCTAAAAATATGAAACGTTTGGTTTTGCTTCGTAACGTTTGTAAGCGTTTGGCTTAAATCGCTAAAAATGTGGAACGTTTGGATTTGTTTCGTAACTTTTGTAAACGTTTGGCTAAAATCGATAAAAAGGTGAAAGGTTTGGTTTTGTTTCGTAATGTTTGTAAACGTTTGGCTTAAGTCGCTAAAAAGGGAAAATGTTTGGATTTGTTTCGTAACGTTTTAAACATTTGGATATGTTTCGTAATGTTTGGCTTAAATCGCTAAAAATGTGAAACGTTTGGATTTGTTTTGTAACGTTTTAAACGTTTGGATTGGTATCGTAATATTTTAAACGTTTGGCTTAAATCGCTAAAAAGTTGAGACGTTTGAATTTGTTTCGTAATGTTTTAAACGTTTGAATTGGTTTCATAATGTTTTAAACGTTTGCCTTAAATCGCTAAAAAGAGAAACATTTGGATTTGTTTTGTAACGTTTGTTAACGTTTGGCTTAAATTGCTAAAAAGGTGAAATGTTTGGATTTGTTTCGTAATGTTTTAAACGTTTGGATTTGTTTCGTAACGTTTGTAAACGTTTGGCTTAAATTGCTAAAAATGTAAAATGTTTGGATTGTTTCGTAATTTTTGTAAACGTTTGGCTTAAATCGCTAAAAAGGTGAAATGTTTGGTTTTGTTTCGTAACGTTTGTTAACGTTTGGCTTAAATTGCTAAAAATGGGAAACATTTGGATTTCTTTCATAACGTTTTAAACGTTTGTATTTGTTTCTTAACATTTTAAACGTTTGGATTTGTTTCGTAACGTTTGTAAACGTTTGGCTTAAATTGCTAAAAAGGTGAATGGTTTGGAGTTGTTTCGTAACGTTTTAAATGTTTGCAATGTTTGTAAATGTTTGGCTTAAAGCGCTAAAAAGGTTAAACGGTTGGATTTATTTCGTAACGTTTTAAACGTTTGTATTGGTTTCGTAATGTTTTAAATGTTTGGCTTAAATCACTAAAAAGGTGAAACATTTGGATTTAATTCATAACGTTGTTAAATGTTTGGCTTCAATCGCTAAAAAGATGAAACGTTTGGATTAGTTTCCTAACCTTTTAAACGTTTGGATTGGTTTTGTAACCTTTTAAACGTTTGGCTTAAATCGCTAAAAAGGTGAAACATTTGGATTTGTTTCGTAACGTTTGTAAACATTTGGATTAAATCGCTAAAAAGGTGAAACGTTTGGATTGCTTTTGTAACATTTGTAAATATTTTGCTTAAATTTCTAAAAAAGGTAAACATTTAGATTAGTTTTGTAACATTTTAAACTTTTGGCTGAAATCGCTAAAAATGTGAAACGTTTGGATTTGTTTCGTAATGTTTGTAAATGTTTAGCTTAAATCGTAATAAAGTGAAACGTTTGATTTTGTTTCGTAATGTTTGTAAACGTTTGGCTTAAATAGCTAAAAAGGTAAAATGTTTAGTTTTGTTTCGTAACGTTTGTAAACGTTTGGTTTTTTCGTAACGTTTGTAAACGTTTGGCTTAAATAGCTAAAAAGGTAAAACGTTTGGATTTGTTTCGTAACGTTTATAAACGTTTGGCGTACATCGCTAAACTTGTGAAACGTTTGGATTTGTTTCGTAACGTTTGTAAACGTTTGGCTTCAATCGCTAAAAATGTGAAACGTTTGGATTTGTTTCATAACGTTTTAAACGTTTGGATTTGTTTCCTAATATTTTAAACGTTTGGCTTAAATCGCTAAAAAGGTGAAACGTTTAGTTTTGTTTCGTAACGTTTGCAAACGTTTGGCTTAAATTGCTGAAAAGGTGAAACGTTTGGTTTTGTTTCGTAACGTTTGTAAACGTTTGGCTTAAATGTCTAAAAAGGTGAAACGTTTGGATTTGTTTCGTAACGTTTGGAAACGTTTGGCTTAAATCGCTAAAAATGTGAAACGTTTAGATTTGTTTCGTAACGTTTGCAAACGTTTGGCTTATATTGCTAAAAATGGGAAACGTTTGGATTTGTTTCGTAACGTTTGCAAACGTTTGGCTTAAATCGCTAAAAAGGTGAAACATTTGGTTTTGTTTCTTAACGTTTGCAAACGTTTGGCTTAAATTGCAAAAAAGGTGAAATGTGTGGTTTTGTTTCGTAACGTTTGTAAACGTTTGGCTCAAATTACTAAAAAGGTGAAACGTTTGGATTTCTTTCGTAACGTTTGTAATAGTTTGGCTTAAATCCTGAAAATGTGAAACGTTTGGATTTGTTTCGTAACTTTTGTAAATGTTTGGCTTAAATCGCTAAAAAAGTGAAATGTTTGGTTTTCTTTTGTAATGTTTGTAAATGTTTGGCTTAAGTCGCTAAAACGGGGAAACATTTGGATTTGTTTCGTAACAATTTAAACATTTGGATATGTTTCGTAATGTTTGGCTTAAATCGCTAAAAATGTGAAACGTTTGGATTGGTTTCGTAATGTTTAAAGCGTTTGTCTTAAATCGCTAAAAATTTGAGACGTTTGAATTTGTTTCGTAATGTTTCAAACATTTTGATTGGTTTCGTAACTTTTTAAATGTTTGACTTAAATCGCTAAAACGGGAAACTGTTGGATTTGTTTTGTAACGTTTGTAAACGTTTGGCTTAAATTCCTAAAATGATGAAATGTTTGGATTTGTTTCGTAATGTTTTAAACGTTTGAATTTGTTTTGTAACGTTTGTAAACGCTTGGATTAAATCGCTAAAAATGTAAAACATTTAGATTTTTTTCGTAATTTTTGTAAACGTTTGGCTTAAATCGCTAAAAAGATCAAACGTTTGGTTTTGTTTCATAACGTTCTAAATGTTTGGATTGGTTTCGTAACGCTTTAAAAGTTTGGCTTAAATCGCTAAAACGGTGAAAAGTTTGGATTTGTTTCGTAACGTTTTAAATGTTTTGCTTAAATTGATAAAAAGATGAAACGTTTGGACTTTTTTCGTAACGTTTTAAATGTTTGGATTGGTCTCGGAACGTTTTAAAAGTTTCGCTTAAATCGCTAAAAAGATGAAACGTTTAGTTTTGTTTTATAACGTTTGTTAACGTTTGGCTTAAATAAACGTTTGGATTTGTTTCATAACGTTTTAAACGTTTGTATTTGTTTAGTAACTTTTGTAAACGTTTGGATTTGTTTAGTAACTTTTGTAAACGTTTGGCTTAAATCACTAAAAATGTGAAACATTTGGATTTGTTTCGTAATGTTTGTGAACGTTTAGCTAAATCCCTATCAAGGAGAAACGTTTGGTTTTGTTTCGTAATGTTTTAAATGTTGGGAGTGGTTTGTAACGTTTTAAATGTTTGGCTTAAATCGCTAAAAAGGTGAAACGTTTAGATTTGTTTTGTAACGTTTGTAAACATTTGAATTGGTATTGTAACGTATTAAACTTTTAGCTTAAATCGCTAAAAAGGTGAAACGTTTGGATTTGTTTCGTAACGTTTTAAACGTTTGGCTTAAATCGCTAAAAAGGTGAATCGTTAAGATTTGTTTCGTAACATTTGTAAACGTTTGCCTTAAATTGCTAAAAAGGGGAAACGTTTGGTTTTGTTTCATAACGTTTGTAAAGGTTTGACTTCAATCGCTAAAAACGTGAAACGTTTGGTTTTTTTGTAAACGTTTGGCTTCAATCGCTGAAAAGGGGAAACGTTTGGTTTTGTTTCGTAACGTTTTAAACGTTTGGATTGGTTTCATGACGTTTTAAATGTTTGGCTTGAATTGTGAAAAAGGTGAAACGTTTGGTTTTGTTTCATAACGTTTGTAAACGTGTGGCTTCCATTGCTAAAAAGGTGAAATGTTTGGTTTTGTTTCGTAACATTTGTAAACATTTGGCTTCAATCGCAGAAAAAGGTGAAACGTTTGGTTTTGTTTCGTAACGTTTGTAAATGTTTGGCTTATATCGCTAAAAAGGGGAAACGTTTGGATTTGTTTTGTAATGTTTGTAAATGTTTGGCTTAAATTTCTAAAAATGTGAAATGTTTGGATTTGTTTCACAACGTTTTAAATGTTTGGCTTTAATCGCTAAAAAAGTGAAACGTTTGGATTTGTTTCGCAACGTTTGTAAACTTTTGGCGTAAATCGCTAAAATGGTGAAACGTTTGGATTTGTTTCATAATGTTTGTAAACGTTTTGCTTAAATCGCTAAAAAGGGGAAACGTTTGGATTTGTTTCGTAACGTTTACAAACGTTTGGATTTGTTTCATAACGTTTTAAACGTTTGGCTTAAATCACTAAAAAGGTGAACCATTTGGTTTTGTTTTATAACTATTGGTAAACATTTGGCTTCAATCGCTAAAAAGGTGAAACGTTTGGATTTGTTTAGTAACATTTGTAAACGTTTGGGTTGAATTGCTAAAAAGGTGAAATGTTTTGTTTTATTTCATAATGTTTGTAAATGTTTGGCTTAAATTGCTAAAACGGTGAAACATTTGGTTTTGTTTCGTACCGTTTGTTAACGTTTGGATTGATTTTGTAACGTTTTAAATGTTTGGCGTAAATCGTTAAAAAGGGGAAACGTTTGGATTTGTTTCGTAACGTTTGTAAACGTTTGGCTTCAATCGCTAAAAAGGGGAAACGTTTGGATTTGTTTCAAAACATTTGTAAATGTTTGGCTTAAATGGCTAAAAAGGTGAAACAATTGGATTTGTTAGTAATGTTTGTAATTGTTTGGCTTAAATCGCTAAAAAGGTGAAATGTTTGGATTTGTTTCGTAACGTTTTAAACGTTTGGATTGGTTTCGTAACGTTTTAAACATTTGGATTTGTTTCTTATAGTTTTTAAACATTTTGCTTAAATTGCTAAAAAAGGTGAAACGTTTGGATTTGTTTCGTAACGTTTTAAAAGTTTGGATTGGTTTCGTAATGTTTTAAAAGTTTCGCTTAAATCGCTAAAAGGGTGAAACGTTTGGATTTGTTTCGTAATGTTTGGCTTAAATTGATAAAAAGGTGAAACGTTTCGATTTTTTTCGTAACGTTTTAAATGTTTGGATTGGTTTCGTAGCGCATTAAAAGTTTCGCTTAAATCGCTAAAACGGTGAAAAGTTTGCATTTGTTTCGTAACGTTTTAAATGTTTGGCTTAAATTGATAAAAAGGTTAAACGTTTGGACTCTTTTCGTAACGTTTTAAATGTTTGGATAGGTTTTCGTAACGTTTTAAAAGTTTCGCTTAAATCGCTAAAAAGGTGAAACGTTTGGTTTTGTTTCGTAACGTTTGGTAACGTTTGGCTTAAATCGCTAAAAAGGGGAAACGCTTGGATTTGTTTCATAACGTTTTAAACGTTTGTATTTGTTTCTTAACATTTTAAACGTTTGGATTTGTTTCGTAACTTTTGTAAACGTTTGGCTTAAATCACCAAAAATATGAAACATTTGGATTTGTTTCGTAATGTTTGTGAACGTTTGGCATAAATCCCTATCAAGGGGAAATATTTGGTTTTGTTTCGTAACGTTTTAAATGTTGGAAGTTGTTTTGTAAAGTTTTAAATGTTTGGCTTAAATCGCTAAAAAGGTGAAAAGTTTAGATTTGTTTTGTAACGTTTGTAAACATTTGGATTGGTATTGTAAAGTTTTAAACTTTTAGCTTAAATCTCTAAAAAGGTGAAACGTTTGGATTTATTTCGTAATGTTTTAAATGTTTGGCCTTAATCGCTAAAAAATTGAATAGTTTGGATTTGTTTCACAACGTTTGTAAAGTTTTGGCCTAAATCGCTAAAATGGTGAAACGTTTGGATTTGTTTCGTAATGTTTTTAAACGTTTGGCTTAAATCGCTAAAAAGGGGAAACGTTGGATTTGTTTCGTAACATTTACAAACGTTTGGATTTGTTTCATAACGTTTTAAACGTTTGGCTTAAATCCCTAACAAGGTGAAACATTTGGTTTTGTTTTATAACTATTAGTAAACATTTGGCTTCAAACGTTAAAAAGGGGAAACGTTTGGATTTGTTTAGTAACGTTTGTAAATGTTTGGCTTGAATTGCTAAAAAGGTGAAATGTTTTGTTTTGTTTCGTAACGTTTGTAAATGTTTGGCTTAAATTGCTAAAACAGTGAAACATTTGGTTTTGTTTCGTAATGTTTGTTTACGTTTGGATTTGTTTCATAACGTTTTAAACGTTTGGCTTAAATCCCTAACAAGGTGAAACATTTGGTTTTGTTTTATTACTATTAGTAAACAGTTGGCTTCAATCGGTAAAAAGGTGAAACGTTTGGATTTGTTTAGTAACGTTTGTAAACATTTGGCTTGAATTGCTAAAAAGGTGAAACGTTTTGTTTTGTTTCGTAACGTTTGTAAATGTTTGGCTTAAATTGCTAAAACGGTGAAACATTTGGTTTTAATTCGTAACGTTTGGATTGGTTTTGTAACGTTTTAAATGTTTGGCTTAAATCGTTAAAAAAGGGGAAACATTTGGATTTGTTACGCAACGTTTGTAAACGTTTGGCTTCAATCGCTAAAAAGGGGAAACGTTTGGATTTGTTTCAAAACATTTGTAAATGTTTGGCTTAAATGGCTAAAAAGGTGAAACAATTGGATTAGTTTGTAATTGTTTGGCTTAAATCGCTAAAAAGGTGAAATGTTTGGATTTGTTTCCTAACGTTTTAAACGTTTGGATTGGTTTCGTAACGTTTAAAACATTTGGATTTGTTTCTTAACGTTTATAAACATTTTGCTTAAATTGCTAAAAAGGTGAACCGTTTGGATTTGTTTCGTAACGTTTTAAAAGTTTGGATTGGTTTCGTAACGTTTTAAAACTTTCGCTTAAATCGCTAAAAGGGTGAAACGTTTGGATTTTTTTCGTAATGTTTTAAATGTTTGGCTTAAATTGATAAAAAGGTGAAACGTTTCGATTTGTTTCGTAACGTTCTAAATGTTTGGATTGATTTCGTAACGCTTTAAAAGTTTCGCTTAAATCGCTAAAACGGTGAAAAGTTTGCATTTGTTTCGTAACGTTTTAAATGTTTGGCTTAAATTGATTAAAAAAAGGTGAAACGTTTGGACTTGTTTCGTAACGTTTTAAATGTTTGGATTCGTTTCGTAACGTTTTAAAAGTTTCGCTTAAATCGCTAAAAAGGTGAAACGTTTAGTTTTGTTTCGTAACGTTTGTTAACGTTTGGCTTATATCGCTAAAAAGGGGAAACGTTTGGATTTGTTTCATAACGTTTTAAACGTTTGTATTTGTTTCTTAATATTTTAAATGTTTGGATTTGTTTCGTAACTTTTGTAAACGTTTGGCTTAAATCACTAAAAATATGAAACATTTGGATTTGTTTCGTAATGTTTGTGAACGTTTGGCTTAAATCCCTATCAAGGGGAAACGTTTGGTTTTGTTTCGTAACGTTTTAAACGTTGGGAGTGGTTTTGTAACGTTTTAAATGTTTGGCATAAATCGCTAAAAAGGTGAAACGTTTTGATTTGGTTTGTAACGTTTGTAAACATTTGGATTGGTATTGTAACGTTTTAAACTTTTAGCTTAAATCGCTAAAAAGGTGAAACGTTTGGAATTGTTTCGTAACATTTTAAATGTTTGGCTTTAATCGCTAAAAAAGTGAAACGTTTGGATTTGTTTCGCAACGTTTGTAAAGTTTTGGCCTAAATCGCCAAAATGGTGAAACGTTTGGATTTGTTTCGTAATATTTGTAAACGTTTGACTTAAATCGCAAAAAAGGGGAAACATTTGGATTTGTTTTGTAACGTTTACAAAAGTTTGGATTTGTTTCATAACGTTTTAAACGTTTGGCTTAAATCCCTAACAAGGTGAAACATTTGGTTTTGTTTTATTACTATTAGTAAACAGTTGGCTTCAATCGGTAAAAAGGTGAAACGTTTGGATTTGTTTAGTAACGTTTGTAAACATTTGGCTTGAATTGCTAAAAAGGTGAAACGTTTTGTTTTGTTTCGTAACGTTTGTAAATGTTTGGCTTAAATTGCTAAAACGGTGAAACATTTGGTTTTGTTTCGTAACGTTTGGATTGGTTTTGTAACGTTTTAAATGTTTGGCTTAAATCGTTAAAAAAGGGGAAACATTTGGATTTGTTACGCAACGTTTGTAAACGTTTGGCTTCAATCGCTAAAAAGGGGAAACGTTTGGATTTGTTTCAAAACATTTGTAAATGTTTGGCTTAAATGGCTAAAAAGGTGAAACAATTGGATTTGTTTGTAATTGTTTGGCTTAAATCGCTAAAAAGGTGAAATGTTTGGATTTGTTTCCTAACGTTTTAAACGTTTGGATTGGTTTCGTAACATTTTAAACATTTGGATTTGTTTCTTATAGTTTTTAAACCTTTTGCTTAAATTGCTAAAAAGGTTAACCGTTTGGATTAGTTTCGTAACGTTTTAAAAGTTTGGATTGGTTTCGTAACGTTTTAAAAGTTTCGCTTAAATCGCTAAAAGGGTGAAACGTTTGGATTTGTTTCGTAATGTTTTAAATGTTTGGCTTAAATTGATAAAAAGGTGAAACGTTTCGATTTGTTTCGTAACGTTCTAAATGTTTGGATTGCTTTCGTAACGCTTTAAAAGTTTCGCTTAAATCGCTAAAACGGTGAAAAGTTTGCATTTGTTTCGTAACGTTTTAAATGTTTGGCTTAAATTGATTAAAAAAAGGTGAAACGTTTGGACTTGTTTCGTAACGTTTTAAATGTTTGGATTCGTTTCGTAACGTTTTAAAAGTTTCGCTTAAATCGCTAAAAAGGTGAAACGTTTAGTTTTGTTTCGTAACGTTTGTTAACGTTTGGCTTATATCGCTAAAAAGGGGAAACGTTTGGATTTGTTTCATAACGTTTTAAACGTTTGTATTTGTTTCTTAATATTTTAAATGTTTGGATTTGTTTCGTAACTTTTGTAAACGTTTGGCTTAAATCACTAAAAATATGAAACATTTGGATTTGTTTCGTAATGTTTGTGAACGTTTGGCTTAAATCCCTATCAAGGGGAAACGTTTGGTTTTGTTTCGTAACGTTTTAAACGTTGGGAGTGGTTTTGTAACGTTTTAAATGTTTGGCTTAAATCGCTAAAAAGGTGAAACGTTTAGATTTGGTTTGTAACGTTTGTAAACATTTGGATTGGTATTGTAACGTTTTAAACTTTTAGCTTAAATCGCTAAAAAGGTGAAACGTTTGGAATTGTTTCGTAACGTTTTAAATGTTTGGCTTTAATCGCTAAAAAAGTGAAACGTTCGCAACGTTTGTAAAGTTTTGGCCTAAATCGCCAAAATGGTGAAACGTTTGGATTTGTTTCGTAATGTTTGTAAACGTTTGACTTAAATCGCTAAAAAGGGGAAACATTTGGATTTGTTTCGTAACGTTTACAAACGTTTGGATTTGTTTCATAACGTTTTAAACGTTTGGCTTAAATCCCTAACAAGGTGAAACATTTGGTTTTGTTTTATTACTATTAGTAAACAGTTGGCTTCAATCGGTAAAAAGGTGAAACATTTGGATTTGTTTAGTAACGTTTGTAAACATTTGGCTTGAATTGCTAAAAAGGTGAAACGTTTTGTTTTGTTTCGTAACGTTTGTAAATGTTTGGCTTAAATTGCTAAAACGGTGAAACATTTGGTTTTGTTTCGTAACGTTTGGATTGGTTTTGTAACGTTTTAAATGTTTGGCTTAAATCGTTAAAAAAGGGGAAACATTTGGATTTGTTACGCAACGTTTGTAAACGTTTGGCTTCAATCGCTAAAAAGGGGAAACGTTTGGATTTGTTTCAAAACATTTGTAAATGTTTGGCTTAAATGGCTAAAAAGGTGAAACAATTGGATTTGTTTGTAATTGTTTGGCTTAAATCGCTAAAAAGGTGAAATGTTTGGATTTGTTTCCTAACGTTTTAGACGTTTGGATTGGTTTCGTAACGTTTTAAACATTTGGATTTGTTTCTTATAGTTTTTAAACATTTTGCTTAAATTGCTAAAAAGGTGAACCGTTTGGATTTGTTTCGTAACGTTAAAAGTTTGGATTGGTTTCGTAACGTTTTAAAAGTTTCGCTTAAATCGCTAAAAGGGTGAAACGTTTGGATTTGTTTCGTAATGTTTTAAATGTTTGGCTTAAATTGATAAAAAGGTGAAACGTTTCGATTTGTTTCGTAACGTTCTAAATGTTTGGATTGCTTTCGTAACGCTTTAAAAGTTTCGCTTAAATCGCTAAAACGGTGAAAAGTTTGCATTTGTTTCGTAACGTTTTAAATGTTTGGCTTAAATTGATTAAAAAAAGGTGAAACGTTTGGACTTGTTTCGTAACGTTTTAAATGTTTGGATTCGTTTCGTAACGTTTTAAAAGTTTCGCTTAAATCGCTAAAAAGGTGAAACGTTTAGTTTTGTTTCGTAACGTTTGTTAACGTTTGGCTTATATCGCTAAAAAGGGGAAACGTTTGGATTTGTTTCATAACGTTTTAAACGTTTGTATTTGTTTCTTAATATTTTAAATGTTTGGATTTGTTTCGTAACTTTTGTAAACGTTTGGCTTAAATCACTAAAAATATGAAACATTTGGATTTGTTTCGTAATGTTTGTGAACGTTTGGCTTAAATCCCTATCAAGGGGAAACATTTGGTTTTGTTTCGTAACGTTTTAAACGTTGGGAGTGGTTTTGTAACGTTTTAAATGTTTGGCTTAAATCGCTAAAAAGGTGAAACGTTTAGATTTGGTTTGTAACGTTTGTAAACATTTGGATTGGTATTGTAACGTTTTAAACTTTTAGCTTAAATCGCTAAAAAGGTGAAACATTTGGAATTGTTTCGTAACGTTTTAAATGTTTGGCTTTAATCGCTAAAAAAGTGAAACGTTTGGATTTGTTTCGCAACGTTTGTAAAGTTTTGGCCTAAATCGCCAAAATGGTGAAACGTTTGGATTTATTTCGTAATGTTTGTAAACGTTTGACTTAAATCGCAAAAAAGGGGAAACATTTGGATTTGTTTCGTAACGTTTACAAACGTTTGGATTTGTTTCATAACGTTTTAAACATTTGGCTTAAATCCCTAACAAGGTGAAACATTTGGTTTTGTTTTATTACTATTAGTAAACAGTTGGCTTCAATCGGTAAAAAGGTGAAACGTTTGGATTTGTTTAGTAACGTTTGTAAACATTTGGCTTGAATTGCTAAAAAGGTGAAACGTTTTGTTTTGTTTCGTAACGTTTGGCTTAAATTGCTAAAACGGTGAAACATTTGGTTTTGTTTCGTAATGTTTGGATTGGTTTTGTAACGTTTTAAATGTTTGGCTTAAATCGTTAAAAAAGGGGAAACATTTGGATTTGTTACGCAACGTTTGTAAACGTTTGGCTTCAATCGCTAAAAAGGGGAAACGTTTGGATTTGTTTAAAAACATTTGTCAATGTTTGGCTTAAATGGCTAAAAAGGTGAAACAATTGGATTTGTTTGTAATTGTTTGGCTTAAATCGCTAAAAAGGTGAAATGTTTGGATTTGTTTCCTAACGTTTTAAACGTTTGGATTGGTTTCGTAACGTTTTAAACATTTGGATTTGTTTCTTATAGTTTTTAAACATTTTGCTTAAATTGCTAAAAAGGTGAACCGTTTGGATTTGTTTCGTAACGTTTTAAAAGTTTGGATTGTTTTCGTAACGTTTTAAAAGTTTCGCTTAAATCGCTAAAAGGGTGAAACGTTTGGATTTGTTTCGTAATGTTTTAAATGTTTGGCTTAAATTGATAAAAAGGTGAAACGTTTCGATTTGTTTCGTAACGTTCTAAATGTTTGGATTGCTTTCGTAACGCTTTAAAAGTTTCGCTTAAATCGCTAAAACGGTGAAAAGTTTGCATTTGTTTCGTAACGTTTTAAATGTTTGGCTTAAATTGATTAAAAAAAGGTGAAACGTTTGGACTTGTTTCGTAACGTTTTAAATGTTTGGATTCGTTTCGTAACGTTTTAAAAGTTTCGCTTAAATCGCTAAAAAGGTGAAACGTTTAGTTTTGTTTCGTAACGTTTGTTAACGTTTGGCTTATATCGCTAAAAAGGGGAAACGTTTGGATTTGTTTCATAACGTTTTAAACGTTTGTATTTGTTTCTTAATATTTTAAATGTTTGGATTTGTTTCGTAACTTTTGTAAACGTTTGGCTTAAATCACTAAAAATATGAAACATTTGGATTTATTTCGTAATGTTTGTGAACGTTTGGCTTAAATCCCTATCAAGGGGAAACGTTTGGTTTTGTTTCGTAACGTTTTAAACGTTGGGAGTGGTTTTGTAACGTTTTAAATGTTTGGCTTAAATCGCTAAAAAGGTGAAACGTTTAGATTTGGTTTGTAACGTTTGTAAACATTTGGATTGGTATTGTAACGTTTTAAACTTTTAGCTTAAATCGCTAAAAAGGTGAAACGTTTTGAATTGTTTCGCAACGTTTTAAATGTTTGGCTTTAATCGCTAAAAAAGTGAAACGTTTGGATTTGTTTCGCAACGTTTGTAAAGTTTTGGCCTAAATCGCCAAAATGGTGAAACGTTTGGATTTGTTTCGTAATGTTTGTAAACATTTGACTTAAATCGCTAAAAAGGGGAAACATTTGGATTTGTTTCGTAACGTTTACAAACTTTTGGATTTGTTTCATAACGTTTTAAACGTTTGGCTTAAATCCCTAACAAGGTGAAACATTTGGTTTTGTTTTATTACTATTAGTAAACAGTTGGCTTCAATCGGTAAAAAGGTGAAACGTTTGGATTTGTTTAGTAACGTTTGTAAACATTTGGCTTGAATTGCTAAAAAGGTGAAACGTTTTGTTTTGTTTCGTAACGTTTGTAAATGTTTGGCTTAAATTGCTAAAACGGTGAAACATTTGGTTTTGTTTCGTAACGTTTGGATTGGTTTTGTAACGTTTTAAATGTTTGGCTTAAATCGTTAAAAAAGGGGAAACATTTGGATTTGTTACGCAACGTTTGTAAACGTTTGGCTTCAATCGCTAAAAAGGGGAAACGTTTGGATTTGTTTCAAAACATTTGTAAATGTTTGGCTTAAATGGCTAAAAAGGTGAAACAATTGGATTTGTTTGTAATTATTTGGCTTAAATCGCTAACAAGGTGAAATGTTTGGATTTGTTTCCTAACGTTTTAAACGTTTGGATTGGTTTCGTAACGTTTTATACATTTGGATTTGTTTCTTATAGTTTTTAAACATTTTGCTTAAATTGCTAAAAAAGGTGAAACGTTTGGATTTGTTTCGTAACGTTTTAAAAGTTTGGATTGGTTTCGTAACGTTTTAAAAGTTTCGCTTAAATCGCTAATAGGGTGAAACGTTTGGATTTGTTTCGTAATGTTTTATATGTTTGGCTTAAATTGATAAAAAGGTGAAACGCTTCGATTTGTTTCGTAACGTTCTAAATGTTTGGATTGGTTTCGTAACGCTTTAAAAGTTTCGCTTAAATCGCTAAAACGGTGAAAAGTTTGGATTTGTTTCGTAACGTTTTAAATGTTTGGCTTAAATTGATAAAAAGGTGAAACATTTCGACTTATTTCGTAACGTTCTAAATGTTTGGATTGGTTTCGTAACGCTTTCAAAATTTCGCTTAAATCGCTAAAACGGTGAAAACTTTTGATTTGTTTCGTAACGTTTTAAAAGTTTCGCTTAAATCACTAAAAAGGTGAAACGTTTTATTTTGTTTCGTAACGTTTGTCTTAAATCGCTAAAAAGGGGAAACGTTTGGATTTGTTTCATAACGTTTTAAACATTTGTATTTGTTTCTTAACATTTTAAATGTTTGGATTTGTTTCGTAACTTTTGTAAACATTTGGCTTAAATCACTAAAAATGTGAAACATTTGGATTTGTTTCATAATGTTTGTGAATGTTTGGCTTAAATCCCTATCAAGGGGAAACATTTGGTTTTATTTCGTACCGTTTTCAACGTTGGGAGTGGTTTTGTAACGTTTTAAATGTTCGGCTTAAATCGCTAAAAAGGTGAAACATTTAGATTTGTTTTGTAACGTTTGTAAACATTTGGATTGGTATTTTAACGTTTTAAACTTTTAGCTTAAATCGCTAAAAAGGTGAAACGTTTGGATTTGTTTCGTAACGTTTTAAATGTTTGGCTATAATCGCTAAAAAAGTGGAACGTTTGGATTTGTTTCGCAACGTCTGTAAACTTTTGGCCTAAATCGCTAAAATGGTGAAACGTTTGGATTTGTTTCGTAATGTTTGTAAACGTTTGGCTTAAATCGCTAAAAAGGGGAAACGTTTGGATTTGTTTCGTAACGTTTACAAACTTTTGGATTTGTTTTATAACGTTTTAAAAGTTTGGCTTAAATCGCTAAAAAGGTGAAACATTTGGTTTTGTTTAATAACTATTAGTAAACATTTGGCTTCAATCACTAAAAAGGTGAAACGTTTGGATTTGTTTAGTAACGTTTGTAAACGTTTGGCTTGAATTGCTAAAAAGGTGAAACGTTTTGTTTTGTTTCATAACGTTTGTAAATATTTGGCTTAAATTGCTAAAACGGTGAAACATTTTGTTTTGTTTCGTAACGTTTGTTAACGTTTGGATTGGTTTTGTAACGTTTTAAACGTTTGGCTTCAATCGTTAAAAAGGGGAAACGTTTGGATTTGTTTCGTAACGTTTTTAAACGTTTGGCTTCAATCGCTAAAAAGGGGAAACGTTTGGATTTGTTTCAAAACATTTGTAAATGTTTGGCTTAAATTGCTAAAAAGGTGAAACAATTGGATTTGTTTGTAATGTTTGTAATTGTTTGGCTTAAATCGCTAAAAAGGTGAAATGTTTGCATTTATTTCCTAACGTTTTAAACGTTTGGATTGGTTTCGTAACGTTTTAAACATTTGGATTTGTTTCTCAACGTTTTTAAACATTTGGCTTAAATTGCTAAAAAGGTGAAACGTTTAGATTTGTTTCGTAACGTTTTAAAAGTTTGGATTGGTTTCGTAACGTTTTCAAAGTTTCGCTTAAATCGCTAAAAGGGTGAAACGTTTGGATTTGTTTCGTAAAGTTTTAAATGTTTTGCTTAAATTGATAAAAAAAAGGTGAAACATTTGGATTTGTTTTGTAATGTTTTAAACGTTTGGTTTTTTTGTAACATTTGTAAACGTTTGGCTTAAATAGCCAAAAAGGTGAAACGTTTGGATTTGTTTCGTAACGTTTGTAAAAATTTCGCTTAAATCGCTAAAAAGGTGAAACGTTTGATTTTTTTTCGTAACGTTTGTTAACGTTTGGCTTAAATCGCTAAAAAGGGGAAACGTTTGGATTTGTTTCATAACGTTTTAAACGTTTGTATTTGTTTCTTAACATTTTAAATGTTTGGATTTGTTTCGTAACTTTTGTAAACGTTTGGCTTAAATCACTAAAAATGTGAAACATTTGGATTTGTTTCGTAATGTTTGTGAACGTTTGGCTTAAATCCCTATAAGGGGAAAGTTTGATTTTATTTCGTACCGTTTTCAACGTTGGGAGTGGTTTTGTAACGTTTTAAATGTTTGGCTTAAATCGCTAAAAAGGAGAAACATTTAGATTTGTTTTGTAACGTTTGTAAACATTTGGATTGGTATTGTAACGTTTTAAACTTTTAGCTTAAATCGCTAAAAAGGTGAAACGTTTGGATTTGTTTCGTAACGTTTTAAATGTTTGGCTTTAATCGCTAAAAAAGTGGAATGTTTGGATTTGTTTCGCAACGTTTGTAAACTTTTGGCCTAAATTGCTAAAATGGTGAAACGTTTGGATTTGTTTCGTAATGTTTGTAAATGTTTGGCTTAAATCGCTAAAAAGGGGAAACGTTTGGATTTGTTTCGTAACGTTTACAAACTTTTGGATTTGTTTCATAACGTTTTCAAAGTTTGGCTTAAATCGCTAAAAAGGTGAAACATTTGGTTTTGTTTTATAACTATTAGTAAACATTTGGCTTCAATCGCTAAAAAGGTGAAACGTTTGGATTTGTTTAGTAACGTTTGTAAACGTTTGGCTTGAATTGCTAAAAAGTTGAAACGTTTTGTTTCGTAACGTTTGTATATGTTTGGCTTAAATTGCTAAAACGGTGAAACATTTTGTTTTGTTTCGTAACGGTTGTTAACGTTTGGATTGGTTTTGTAACGTTTTAAACGTTTGGCTTCAATCGTTAAAAAGGGGAAACGTTTGGATTTTTTTCGTAACGTTTGTAAGCGTTTGGCTTCAATCGCTAAAAAGGGGAAACGTTTGGATTTGTTTCAAAACATTTGTAAATGTTTGGCTTAAATCGCTAAAAAGGTGAAACAATTGGATTTGTTTGTAACGTTTGTAATTGTTTGGCTTAAATCGCTAAAAAGGTGAAATGTTTGCATTTGTTTCCTAACGTTTTAAACGTTTGGATTGGTTTCGTAACGTTTTAAACATTTGGATTTGTTTCTTAACGTTTTTAAACATTTGGCTTAAATTGCTAAAAAGGTGAAACGTTTAGATTTGTTTCGTAACGTTTTAAAAGTTTGGATTGGTTTCGTAACGTTTTAAAAGTTTCGCTTAAATCGCTAAAAGGGTGAAACGTTTGGATTTGTTTCATAATGTTTTAAATGTTTGGCTTAAATTGATAAAAAAGCGAAACGTTTCCATTTGTTTCGTAACCTTTTAAATGTTTGGATTGGTTTCGTAACGCTTTAAAAGTTCCGCTTAAATCGCTAAAACGGTGAAAAATTTGGATTTGTTTCGTAACGTTTTAAATGTTTGGCTTATATTGATAAAAAGGTGAAACGTTTGGACTTGTTTCGTAACGTTTTAAATGTTTGGATTAGTTTCGTAACGTTTTAAAAGTTTCGCTTAAATCGCTAAAAAGGTGAAACGTTTGGATTTGTTTCGTAAAGTTTTAAATGTTTGGCTTAAATTGATAAAAAAAGGTGAAACATTTGGATTTGTTTTGTAATGTTTTAAACGTTTGGTTTTTTTGTAACATTTGTAAACGTTTGGCTTAAATAGCCAGAAAGGTGAAACGTTTGGATTTGTTTCGTAACATTTGTAAAAATTTGGCTTAAATTGCCAAAAAGGTGAAACTTTTCGTTTTGTTTGTAACATTTGTAAACGTTTCGATTGGTTTTGTAACATTTTAAATGTTTGACTTATATCGCTAAAAAGGGGAAACGCTTGATTTGTTTCGTAATGTTTGTAAACGTTTGACTTCAATCGCTAAAAAGGGGAAACGTTTGGATTTGTTTCATAACGTTTGTGTAATACCCCGTATTTTTTTTATTAAATTTTTCCTCAGAATTTCCTATATTAAAATCGGGTCGTTGCGAATTCGTGAGTCGATTTATGGTTTAAGTAAATTTTGGTTTGGTTTGGTTCGATATAGGTCAAGGTTCGGGTTGTGGTTCAACCAAATTTTTGGTTGAACCAAGCCATGGTTCAACCAGTGAGTTGAACCAGGTCTCGTTTGAACCGTTGGTCTCAAATGAGACCTGGTGTCTCGTTCGAGACCTGCATTAAATTTGCAGGTCTCATTCGAGACCGAGTTCTGCTACATGTTTAGCACGTCGTTCCTCCCTATTTCCTCGCGATTTTCTTCCAAATTCCTTAGCTATATAAGTCGTTTCTAACCCTAAATTCATTCCCCACATATCCAGAAAACCCTAGCCTTCATCTTAGCTTCTAATCTCTGGGAAATCTTTGAGCTATTCATCGTCAAATTCTCATGTTCAATTGGTAAGTATTCTGTTTTTGATTCCCAGATTTTGTTCAAAGCAACACTTTGGTTCATGATCGATATCTCCATTGTTTTAGAACCAAATCGAGATCCGTCTCGTTCCAGCCGTTATAGACTCAATCTTCTTCGAGTTCGAGCTTAATTTTCGTAAAACTGTACGTTATCTTTTCCGTTATAGCCGCCGCCGTTTTACCGTTTCCAAGTTATTTTTTGTTTTGAATTCTAAAACGATACGTTTATTTTTTTGATCCGTTCACAGCCGTATGGAGATCGAATTCAGATATGTTTCGTTCCCGTGGAAGTAGACTCGTTCCTCTTCAACTTTTCTTTTCGTTTTCGTTGAACGGTAAGTAAATCAATTCGTTATAGTTGCCATCGTTTCATCGTTTTCGATTGTTCTTGGTTTCAGTTTTGCTTCTTAGTTGCTGCCGTTGGTTTGTTTTTTTGCTTTGACTGATTTTGTTGGTCTTAGAGTGTTAACTGATTATTTTCCGATTGCTTGATGATTATTTTGTTTTACGATAGCTGAATCATCAGAGTTTGGTTTGATCTCCCGTGCTCTGTTTTGCTACCCTCGTCCTTGTCCCGTCGTGAGTCTCACTTATATTCTCAAGAATTGATTGTGTTTCCTTGGAGATGGTTAAGTGTTTGAAGTTTGTTTGTTGTTTAGGCTGCTGTTAGTTTGAGCTTCAACCGTTGGCATAAAATCTCTCTTTGGAATGTTCTTGTTTAAGATTTTGGCTTATCATGTTTCTGGATCCTTCATTCAATTTGATTTTGATGATTTGTTCTGCCTAAACTTCTAAATGTTGTTAATTAACTAAGTTGGAAAGTTGTGATCAACAATTCAAGGTTCTGTAACTTTAGATAATGTTTGCTTGTTACTTGATTGGCGGAAATGGTGATTTGAATTGTGTGGCTACTTATGCTTATGTTCAAATGGTTTTGCTTGTTCTTTAAATTGCAGTGATGGTTAAATTGTGTGGCTACTGATGCTTCTATTTTTGTAATTGATATTATTTTAATTGTGGATTTAGTTTCAATTTATAATTGGCAATTTGATAATATTATATTTTTGTTATTTAAATTATTTTGATAATATTATTATTTATGGTTTATATAAATTCATAATATTATTATTTATAAACTGTTTGGCAACATATTTTTTTTATATCTAAGAATAATGTTAGAGTTATTTGTTATTTAATTTATTTCGATTATTATTTTCGGAGATCGATAATTATATTTCTGTTCAATAAATTATATTTACTCAGGAAATTATTAATTTTAGAATTTTTGACTAGACGTGTTCATTAGACGTTTTAAGATTTTATCGGTTTTCTTATTTACTTTGATAAAGTAAATTATATGTAACTATTGGTTACTTGAGTTATCAGTTATTGAGTTTCGTTTTAAATGTTGATTATTATTTTTATCAAAGTGTTTCTTTAATTATAAACCGTGGTTTATAATTGAATATAAATATATTTATTTTATTAAATATATTTTTGGGAATTATAAACTCTGATTTATATTTTTTGATAAAATATTTTGCGTCGGGTTAGACTTGGGTCACCCGACATGTGAGGTAGCTTGGTAGTTATTGGTAACTCGGCTAACCTAATATTTGAGGAAATGTATTTAAGTTATTATTTAAATAAATTTTTTCTGAACGGATTTCAAAGCGGAAACTCAATAGACTTGACTTATTTATTATTTGAGTATTGTGTTACTCGACGTGGTTTCATATTTGGACTCGGGTCATTATGCAATTAATTATTCTTTTTGTTTTGGCTATGCTTGTGCGAGTCTTGGTATTGTGCTAGTCCTATGTGGAGTCTAGTATTCTTAGAGTTAGGGATTGAATGAATTTTTAACTTATTTATTATTTTAGACTCGTCGACTGCTCGTACTTCGGAGTCTACGCAGGTTAGCGGTTTGCCAAGATTCACGTGGATAAGCAAGCAGTGAGTTTGTAGTGCTATTTACCGCTTTATTAAGTACCGCATCGTATTTTAATATTATAAATTCTTTTGAACTGTTTTTACGGATTATGGATCTGGATTGAAACGAGCTGCTCGATAGGCTTGTATCGAGACTGTGTGCACCGGTAAGTACTCTGGGATCGGCAGACTAATGTCTTGCTTACGCTGGTATATGACGAGGATATGTTCCCGTCCACTCTAAGTTTGTCAGTATGTTATTTCATACTTACACTGGGATCATTTCAATACTGTTTTTCATAATCATATTATATTAGTATAAAATGTTTTGATTTAAGGGTTTTAAACTTAATAAATGTAAATAGTATTGCGAACTCATCTCAGTATATCTGACCCCGTTGTTTTTCCAAATTTTCCAGGTTTATGATTTGAAAGCTGGTCCACTCCGATTCTTTTGATTCTTCAGAGGTTTTTATGTTATTTTAACTAGTTACTGTTTTCAAACTCTTAAACCGCAGTAGAACAAGTTATTATATATTACATTTGATATTGAACTTAGGGATTATCGATTTGATCGATTATTTATTATTGGCATGTTTACTCTGGATTACATTATTGTTATATATAAGGCATGCTGTTTAGCATTTCAGATATTTAAGCTATTTCTATTAGAACTGTAATATAAATTGCTAGACCTATGTTGGAGTCTCGGTTGCCCCCGAGCAGTTTTCTGCAGGTTTAAATGTTTAATTGTTTTCCACAAGGCTTGCTACGGGTTTTGGTACGACCATACCCATACCCTAGCACCGGTCACGATTCATGAAATTGGGTCGTGACAAAGTTGGTATCAGAGCTTTGGTTTCAAACCAAGGCCATTTGCATGCTATGTGCTTACTTTGTTATGTTGTTACTGAGTCATAGGGACTACTGCGAAATTAGGTTCATGTCTTGTCTTTGAAACGTCATCTTTTGATTTTTAAAACTTTCTTCCTACACCGATAGAATTTCGTCGAGTCAGTCATTAATTATGCCTTGATTTGATTCTTGTATTTTATTATATTGATGTTATTTCACTTAGGTGATTTAATTGCTTTTGATTTCTCGGGAAATCTTATGTTGATAATTTTCTTTATGTTATAATTGAGTATGATGTTAATTGCCTTATCTTAATAATTTTGTTTTTTCACTTGTGTGACATATTTTGGCTGTTATGCCTTTAATGATGTTGTTGACGCTAAATTATTTGTGAGTATTGCTGGCTCTATCCGTGAGCTTTGATTTCTAAAAAAATTAATATTTTGACATGCTTTGACATTATTTGGGTTTAAATTATTTTTGACCGAGAAATCTTTTTCAAGTTTTGTAAATTACGTTGTTGGCCACGTATTGGTTTTAAATTACCTTAGGAAGATTGTTTTTGCCCAACAATTGTTTTGACACAAAAAGTCAAAGGGTGGTCTGGACACGACACCCTAAAATATTATTTTCACTATCTTGCCAGAGAAATTAAAATTCGTATATTATTTGATTAAGGATTGAAAAGGGTTGTTCTTTTGAAATAAAATGAATTTCTCGAATTCGTAAAAAATTTGAATGTTACGTCTAGTTTTTGTGTTTTCAAGATAATTGTTTTGAAATAAAATTATTTCGGTAATGCGATACAATTTTGATGATTTAACATTATTTTTGTAATTTTACCACATTTTGGTTATCAACACTTTGGTGTTGCTGGTCTTATGCTCGTTTTGCTAGTTTTTGACTAAGCTTGTGTTTCTGAAAAGGTTGTTAAAGAATAATTGTTTTCTCACTTAGGTGAGGTGTTGATGTTGTCATTTGGAAGACGTAGAGCTTCCTATATTTGAAAGAACTGGAATTTGTATAAAATACTTTTCCGATTTTTTTTAAAATATCGTTTTATACGTTTTACAAATGGTAATTTCGGGTTCGACTTGGGTCACCCAAATTTGGAGTTGAGCTTGGAAGTGTTGATCACTTGGCTAAATCGGTGATTTTAATTTGAGGCGTTTGGGAACAAATTTTAACCGTGTTTTATAAAGAGGTTTTTCGGGAAAATGAATTTTAAAACTTTGGGGCTCGACATTAACTTGAAATCTATTTTGTAAATGTTATCTTTCGAAATGAGTTTTGATAAATAGTTTTGATCAATATCACATTTCGTTTTATTCTGAATTGACGTTTTGAAAATGTTATTACATGATTTAATCATTGTTCGGCTATTTAAGTTACTGCCATGTCAGTAGGAATTTGTTGATCACATAAGATGTTCTATGCTCAATTCTTTGAAATTTATATCGGTTATCTACCTTAATGAGTAATCGTACTACTGCAAGATGCTTAAGTGCTTTTCAGATGTGTGAACAATTCTTGACATATATTATTATGTTATTATTATTGTCTCTCGTGTTTGATTAAGTTAATCCATATCAGTTTTTGTCCTCGTTGATACCATTGTGTGGAGTAGCACGTGAAGGTATTCCTCGCTAGTTTTCTTTGGCTTAACTTTGGCATTGGTGTAGATGTAAAATTCGAACCTTTGTTTTGACCATGCGATTAGTTTAGATTTTCTAATTGGTTTAGTTGGACTGAATATTTGGACTCTGAAATCAAAGTGATTAATTTTGTTATCAAAAAATTTGAGGAGCGATTCTCAAGAGCTGTTCTCAGATTCGAATTTCAAAATTTGTCCTTGTTAGAGGAACGTGATTTGAGTTATATTACTCACCACTGGTGGAATATTTCTTCTCATGAGTGTTCGCCTCGTGCGTGGAATTTCGAGCGTCATGCATTTCTATTTCGGGCTAGTTTGTGATAAATTGTAGTATCCAAATCTTTCGGCTTTTGGCATTCTGAAAAAGAATGTGGAAACTATGTTCGAGGTAGATCAGTGTAGTAATACACTGGTGTTTTCTTTAGGTAGGTCGGTGAAATACCAAAACTGATAGCGGAGCTGTGAAGGCGGTCGTATTGTTTGATGCCGTTGGAAAATTTTCAATTCAATTTGAGGGGGAATTCGTTATTAGGTAAATTTTAGTTTCATTGTTGATTTTGGGTTATTTCGTTAATGACAATGCAAGATGGTGGGCTAGGATAATAGAGATGGGCAAATATGTCAAGATGGGCGAGTGCACGTCTCACACAGTGTAATGTCTAGAAAATATTTCGAGGGAAAATTGATTTCAAATGTTAACTTGTTAAAGTAATTGAAATGTTTTTATCACATAATTGTGACTAGACATGTCATGAACATGCATTTGAAATGCCACGAATAGGAAAATTCTTTGAGCATTGAGTATGATCACTAATTAAAAGAGAAATAAATAATTGATACATGCATTTAGAACATTCGTCATGACATTAAATTATTAGGGTTGAATGCAACTCTTTGAGAATGAGAGCTGTCAGCACCCTGGCGCACAATTATGTAAAATAAATTTTTATCAGTGAGACTTTTCAAGAAAAATGTTTTGTTAGAAACTCGCGAGTTATATTGTGAAAATGGTGTTTAAAATATTTGGTTGAAACTAGGCAAATACTCTGTGATGACGGTGGTGATTTAACATAAATTGTATTATAAGAATTTATTTTATATTGTAGGAGGATCACTATTTGGTAAATAGGAGCTATGGTCATAAGGTTGTACTCGAAGTTTAGTTGTGCTAAGTGCGGAAAAATTTGAGTTCAGATTAAAGAATTGTGTCAACTTAGAGTATGCTTTTGAGGATTTTTGATTTAAGAAAATTTGTTATGCTCTGCATGTCTATTTACACTGGAAAAAAATGTTTTTTAGAGAAATTTTGTTTTTACAGATTCGATTTCTGTACAAAAAGTTTTGATACCGATATGGAAATTTTTCGTAAATAAAGGAATTCGTATTTGTGAAATTTTAACTTTTTAAAAAGTGACGAAACTTTATCAGTTTTGATTTAAAAGCGAGTTTTAAATTTTTCTAAAGGAACAATTTTATAAAATCGTGAAATTATTTTGAAAGTAAGGTTCGGTTATGATTTCAAAATTGATCAGAGTGTTTTATTATGTTGATACGTTAAAGAACAAAAGGATTTTTCAACGAGTTAATTATTTTCGGTTCAAAGAAAAAAAAATTGTTTTGAGCATAACCAATAATCTAATTTATTGCGATTTGATCTTAATGATCTTCGGTAGGATTCGAGGTTTTGGTGATTCAAATAAATGTCGAGGATGAAAAAATATTGCTATCAGAAGTTTAAGTTATGTATTCCTTAGAAATTGTTATGTTTTCTTACGTCTTAGTTCTCGAAGTTGATGGTATTGTCGAGGAGATCTTAGTTGGTTGAACCGAGACGATATTATTGGTGTTAGTTTTCAGCCATTATTTTTGTGAAAGCACATTTGATCTGCACGATATTTTGATTTGCTGTTAAGCTTTCTCATTTGAGGTAATTAGTATTATGACCACTATAAGTTTTATAGTGCGTAGGCGTTAAGTGATGTAAGATTATTTTCAGTAGAAAGGGCTTGTAGGTTTTCGGTTGTAGCCTTTGAGTTTGGCTTAGTAAAATTACGATTTAAATTTTGATTTGTCTTTACACTAGTAGTATTGCTTTGGTAGTCTTTGAGACTTAAACTGTTGTTTAAAAAAAATAAAAAATTTCCTCGTTTTCCGGTTGAAAAATAAATTTTTAATTCATTCACTCGTGGTGTTTGGAGAAGTCGTTGACGTACCAAGTTGTTGAACTCTAAATTTTTCGCGTATGCGTAAAGTAATCATTCAAATTTTCGACAAGTTTTAAATTTCAAATCGTATTTCTTAAGTTGGGAAGAATGTCCGAAAAAAGAAAATTCAGCATGTTTCCAGTTAAAGTATATTTCGTTTCGCTTAACTCTCCTCAATTTTTAATTGTGGTAGAATTATCTGTTAGTAAGAGTTTGGTTTAAATCTTTTGAGATGGCAGTTTTATTTTTGGTTTCCGTTGAGTTGTCTCTCGGTCGTGAGTAATTTTGGGAATGAGAAATTGTTTAGTAAATTGTTTTCGTTTGTTCTGTCAAAGATGCGTTATATCGTATTTTGAGTTATGTGTGTTTTCATACGTACTATAACTGATTTTATATTACTTCGGTTTTGTGTTAAATTCGAGGACAAATTTTTAATAAGTTGGGGAGAATGTAATACCCCGTATTTTTTATCTTAAATTTTTCCGTAGAGTTTCCGATATTAAAATCGGGTCGTTGCGAATTCGTGAGTCGATTTATGGTTTAAGTAAATTTTGGTTTGATTTGGTTCGATTTAGGTCAAGGTTCGGGTTGTGGTTCAACCAATTTTTTGGTTGAACCAAGCTCTCATTTGAACCGTTGGTCTCAAACGAGACCTGGTGTCTCGTTCGAGACATGCTTTAAATTTGCACGTCTCGTTCGAGATCGAGTTCTGCTACATGTTTAGCACGTCGTTCCTCCCTATTTCCTCGCGATTTTCTTCCAAATTCCTTATCTATGTAAGTCGTTTCTAACCCTAATTTCATTCCCCACATATCCAGAAAACCCTAGCCGTCATCTTAGCCTCTAATCTCTGGGAAATCTTTGAGCTATTCATCATCAAATTCTCATGTTCAATCGGTAAGTATTCTGTTTTTGATTCTCAGGTTTTGTTCAAAACAACACTTTGGTTCATGATGGATATCTCCATTGTCTTATAACCAAATTGAGATCCGTCTCGTCCCAGCCGTTATAGACTCAATCTTCTTCGAGTCCGAGCTTATTTTTCGTAAAACGGTACGTTATCTTTTCCGTTATAGCCGCCGCCGTTTTACCGTTTCCAAGTTATTTTCTATTTTGAATTCTAAAACGATACGTTCAATTTTTTGATCCGTTCACAGCCGTATGGAGATCGAATTCAGATCCGTTTCGTTCCCGTGGAAGTAGACTCGTTCCTCTTCAACTTTTTTTTTCGTTTTTGTTGAACGGTACGTAAATCAATTCGTTCTAGTTGCCATCGTTTCATCATTTTTGATTGTTCTTGGTTTCAGTTTTGCTTCTTAGTTGCTGCCGTTGGTTTGTTTCTTTGCTTTGACTTACTTTGTTGGTCTTAGAGTGTTAACTGATTATTTTCCGATTGCTTGATGATTATTTTGTTTTACGATAGCTGAATCATTAGAGTTTGGTTTGATCTCCCGTGCTCTGTTTTGCTGCCCTCGTCCTTGTCCCATCGTGAGTCTCACTTATATTCTCAAGAATTGATTGTGTTTCCTTGGAGATGGTTAAGTGTTTGAAGTTTGTTTGTTGTTTAGGCTGCTGTTAGTTTGAGCTTCAACCGTTGGCATAGAATCTCACTTTGGAATGTTCTTGTTTAAGATTTTGCCTTATCATGTTTCTGGATCCTTCATTCAATTTGATTTTGATGATTTGTTTTGCCTAAACTTTTAAATGTTGTTAATTAACTAAGTTGGGAAGTTGTGATCAATAATTCAAGGTTCTGTAACTTTAGATAATGTTTGTTCTTGTTACTTGATTGGCGGCAGTGGTGATTTGAATTGTGTGGCTACTGATGCTTATGTTCAAATAGTTTTGCTTGTTCTTTAAATTGCAATGATGGTTAAATTGTTAATGTGATCACTAAATTATTTTATTTCTAATCAATTGATTTTTTAAGATTAATTTCATTTAATCACTTCTATTTTTGTAAATTGATATTATTTTAATTGCGGATTTAGTTTCAATTTATAATTGAAAATTTGATAATATTATATTTTTGTTATTTAAATTATTTTGATAATATTATTATTTATGGTTTATATAAATTCATAATATTATTATTTATAAATTTCTTGGCAACATCATTTTTTTAAAATCTAAGAATAATGTTAGAGTTATTTGATATTTAATTTACTTCGATTATTATTTTCGAAGATCGATAATTATATTTCTCAATAAATTATATTTACTCAGGAAATTATTAATTTTAGAATTTTTGACTAGACGTGTTTATTAGACGTTTTAAGATTTTATCGGTTTTCTTATTTACTTTAATAAAGTAAATTATATGTAACTATTGGTTACTTGAGTTATAAGTTATTCAGTTTCGTTTTAAATGTTGATTATTATTTTTATCAAAGTGTTTCTTTAATTATAAACCATGGTTTATAATTGAATATAAATATATTTATTTTATTAAATGTATTTTTGGGAATTATAAACTCTGTTTTATATTTTTGATAAAATATTTTGGGTCGGGTTAGACTTGGGTCACCCGACATGTGAGGTAGCTTGGTAGTTATTGGTAATTCGGCTAACCTAATATTTGAGGAAATGGATTTAAGTTATTATTTAAATATTATTTAAATAAATTTTTCCGGAACGGATTTTAAAGAGGAAACTCAATAGACTTGACTTATTTATTATTTGAGTATTGTGTTACTCGACGTGGTTTCATATTTGGACTCGGGTCATTATGTAATTAATTATTCTTTTTGTTTTGGCTATGCTTGTGCGAGTCTTGGTATTGTGCTAGTCCTATGTGGAGTCTAGTATTCTTAGAGTTAGGGATTGAATGGATTTTTAATTTATTTATTATTTTAGACTCGTCGACTTCTCGTACTTCAGAGTCTACGCAAGTTAGCGGTTTGCCAAGATTCACGTGGATAAGCAAGCAGTGAGTTTGTAGTGCTATTTACCGCTTTATTAAGTACCGCATTGTATTTTAATATTATAAATGATTTTGAACTGTTTTTACGGATTATGGATCTGGATTGAAACGAGCTGCTCGATAGGCTTGGATCGAGACTGTGTGCACCGGTAAGTACTCTGGGATCGGCAGACTAATGTCTTGCATACGCTGGTATATGACAAGGATATGTTCCCGTCCACTCTGGGTTTATCAGTATGCTATGTCATACTTACGCTGGGATCATTTCAATACTGTTTTTCATAATCATATTATATTAGTATAAAATGTTTTGATTTAAGGGTTTTAAACTTAATAAATGTAAATAGTATTGCGAACTCATCTCTGTATATCTGACCCTGTTGTTTTCCCAAATTTTCCAGGTTTATGATTTGAAAGCTGGTCCACTCCGATTCTTTTGATTCTTCAGAGGTTTTTATGTTATTTAAACTAGTTATTGTTTTCAAACTCTTAGACCGCAGTAGAATTAGTTATTATATATTACATTTGATATTACACTTTGAGATTATCGATTTGATCGATTATTTATTATTTACATGTTTACTCTGGATTACATTATTGTTATATATAAGGCATCCTGTTTAGCATTTCAGATATTTAAGCTATTTATATTAGAACTGTAATATAAATTGTTAGACCTAGGTTGGAGTCTCGGTTGCCCCCGAGCAGTTTTGTGCAGGTTTAATTGTTTTCCGCAAGGCTTGCTATGGGTTTTGGTACAACCATACCCATACCCTAGCGCCAGTCACGATTCATGGAATTGGGTCGTGACAGTTTGTAAACGTTTGGCTTAAATCGTTAATTTGGATTTGTTTCGTAATGTTTGTAAATGTTGGACTTAAATTGTTAAAAGGTGAAACATTGATTTTGTTTCGTAAAGTTTGTAAACGTTTGGCTTAAATTGCTAAAAAGGTGAAACGTTTAGTTTTGTTTCGTAACGTTTGTAAACGTTTGTTTTTTTCGTAACGTTTGTAAATGTTTGGCTTAAATTGCTAAAAAGGTGGAACGTTTGTATTGCTTTTGTAACGTTTGTAAACGTTTGGCTTCAATCGCTAAAAAGGTGAAACCTTTGGATTTGTTTCGTAACGTTTTTAACGGTTGGATTGGTTTCCTAACATTTTAAATGTTTGGCTTAAATCGCTAAAAAGGTGAAACGTTTGGTTTTGTTTCGTAACGTTTGCAAACGTTTGGCTTAAATTGCTAAAACGGTGAAACGTTAGGTTTTGTTTCGTAATGTTTGTAAACGTTTGACTTGAATTGCTAAAAAGGTCAAACGTTTGGATTTGTTTCGTAATGTTTATAAACGTTTGGCTTAAATCGTTAAAAATTGGAAACGTTTAGATTTGTTTCCTAACGTTTGTAAAGGATTGGCTTAAATCGCTAGAAATGTGAAATGTTTGGTTTTGTTTTGTAATGTTTGTAAACGTTTGGCTTAAATCGCTAAAAAGGGGAAACATTTGGATTTGTTTCGTAAATTCTTAAACATTTGGATATGTTTCGTAATGTTTGGCTTAAATCTCTAAAAATGTGAAAGGTTTGGATTTGTTTCGTAACGTTTTAAACGCTTGGATTTGTTTCGTAATGTTTTAAGCGTTTGGCTTAAATCGCTAAAAAGGGAAACGTTTGGATTTGTTTTGTAACGTTTGTAAACGTTTAGCTTAAATTGCTAAAAAGGTGAAATGTTTGGATTTGTTTCGTAATGTTTTAAACGTTTGGATTTGTTTTGTAACGTTTGTAAACGTTTGGCTTAAATCGCTAAAATGTAAAACGTTTGGATTTGTTTCGTGATTTTTGTAAACGTTTGGCTTAAGGTGAAATGTTTGGTTTTGTTTCGTAACGTTTGTTAACGTTTGGCATAAATCCCTAAAAATGTGAAACGTTTGGATTTGTTTCGTAATGTTTTAAACGTTTGGATTTGTTTTTTGACCTTTTAAACGTTGGATTTTTTTCGTAACGTTTGTAAACGTTTAGCTTAAATCGCTAAAAATGTGAAACATCAGGATTTGTTTCGTAATGTTTGTAAACGTTTGGCTTAAATCCTTAAAAATATGAAACGTTTGGTTTTGTTTCGTAATGTTTTAAACGTTGTGATTAGTTTTGTAACGTTTTAAATGTTTGGCTTAAATCGCTAAAAAGGTGAAATGTTTATATTTGTTTTGTAACGTTTGTATACGTTTGGATTGGTATTATAACGTTTAAAACTTTTGGCTTAAATCGCTAAAAAGGTGAAACGTTTGGATTTGTTTCGTAACGTATAAAACGTTTAGCTTAAATCGCTAAAAAGGTGAAACGTTAAGATTTGTTTCGTAACGTTTGGTTTAAATTGCTAAAAAGGTGAAACGTTTGGATTTGCTTCGTAACGTTTGTAAGCGTTTGGCTTAAATGGCTAAAAAGGTGAAACGTTTGGTTTTGTTTCGAAACGTTTGCAAACGTTTGGCTTAAATCGTTAAAAAGGTGAAACATTTGGATTTGTTTCGTAACGTTTTAAACGTTTGGCTTAAATTGCGAAAAAGGGGAAACATTTGGATTTGTTTCGTAACGTTTTAAATGTTTGGATCGGTTTCGTAACGTTTTAAATGTTTGGATTCAATCGCTAAAAATGTGAAACGTTTGAATTTGTTTCGTAACTTTTTAAACGTTTGGATTGGTTTTGTAATGTTTTAAACTTTTGGCTTCTGTCGCAAAAAAGGGAAAACGTTTGGATTCGTTCCGTAACATTCGTAAATTTTGCTTATATCGATAAAAAGGTGAAACATTTGGATTTGTTTTGTAACGTTTGTAAACGTTTGGCTTAAATCGCTTAAAAGGGGAAACGTTTGGATTTATTTTGTAACGTTTTAAACGTTTGGATTGGTTTAGTAACGTCACGTCTGGCTTAAATAAATAAAAAGGCGAAACGTTTGGATTTGTTTCGTAAGGTTGTTAAACGTTTGGCTTCAATCGCTAAAAAGGTGAAACGTGTGGATTTGTTTCCTAACATTTTAAACGTTTGGATTGGTTTTGTAACATTTTAAACATTTGGCTTAAATCGCTAAAAAGGTGAAACGTTTGGATTTGTTTCGTAACGTTTGTAAATGTTTAGCTTAAATCGCTAAAAAGGTGAAACGTTTTGATTGCATTTGTAACGTTTGTAAATGTTTGGCTTACATTTCTAAAAAGGTAAACATTTGGATTAGTTCTGTAACGTTTTAGACTTTTGGCTGAAATCGTTAAAAATGTGAAAGGTTTGGATTTGTTTCGTAATGTTTGTAACTGTTTGGCTTAAATTGCTAAAAGGTGAAACGTGTTTCGTAATGTTTATTAACGTTTATTGCTAAATAGGCGAAACGTTTAGTTTTGTTTCGTAACGTTTGTAAACGTTTGGCTTAAATCACTAAAAAGGGGAACTGCTTGGATTTGTTTCTTAACGTTTACAAAAGTATGGATTTGTTTCGTGACGTTTTAAACGTTTGGCTTTAATCGCTAAAAAGGGGAAACGTTTGGTTTTGTTTTGTAACGTTTGTAAACGTTTGGCTTGAATTGCTAAAATGGTGAAACGTTTCTTTTTGTTTCGTAACGTTTGTAAATGTTTGGCTTAAATTGCTAAAAAGGTGAAACATTTTGTTTTGTTTCGTAACGTTTGTTAATGTTTGGATTTTTTGTAACGTTTTAAATGTTTGGCTTAAATCGTTAAAAAAGGGAAACGTTTGGATTTGTTTCGTAACATTTATAAATGTTTGGCTTTTATCGCTAAAAAGGGAAACGTTTGGATTTGTTTAGTAACATTTGTAAATATTTTGCTTAAATCGCTGAAAAGGTGAAACAATTGGATTTGTTTTGTAACGTTTGTAATTGTTTGGCTTAAATTGCTAAAAAGGTGAAATTTTTGGATTTGTTTTGTAACATTTTAAATGTTTGGATTGGTTTTTTAAAGTTTTAAACATTTGGATTTGTTTCTTAACGTTTTTAAACATTTTGCTTAAATTGCTAAAAAGTTGAAACGTTTGGATTTGTTTCGTAACGTTTTAAATGTTTGGATTGGTTTCATAATGTTTTAAACGTTTGGCTTAAATCGCTAAAAAGGTGAAACGTTTGGATTTATTTCAACGTTTTAAATGTTTGGCTTAAATCGCTAAAAAGATGAAACATTTGGATTCGTTTCGTAACGTTTTAAACTTTTTGCACGTTACACCTTTTTAGCGATCTAAGCCAAACGTTTACAAACGTTACAAAACTAATCCAAATGTTTCACTTTTTTAGCGATTTAAGCCAAACGTTTAAAACTTTACGAAACAAATCCAAATGTTTCCCCTTTTTATCGATTTTAGGGAAACGTTTATAAATGTTACTAAACAAATCCAAACATTTCACCTTTTTAGCGATTTAAGCCAAACGTTTACAAACGAAACCAATCCAAACGTTTGGCTTAAATCGCAAATAAAGGGGAAACGTTTGGATTTGCTTCGTAACATTTGTAAACGTTTGGCTTAAATTGCTAAAAAGGGGAAACGTTTGGTTTTGTTTCGAAACGATTGCAAACGTTTGCCTTAAATCACTAAAAAGGTGAAACGTTTGGATTTGTTTCGTTACGTTTTAAACGTTTGACTTAAATTGCGAAAAAGGGGAAACGTTTGGATTTGTTTCATAACGTTTTAAATGTTTGGATTGGTTTCGTAACGTTTTAAATGTTTGGCTTCAATCGCTAAAAATGTGAAACGTTTGGATTTGTTTCAAAACGTTTTAAACGTTTGGATTGGTTTTGAAATGTTTTAAACTTTTGGCTTCTATCGTTAAAAAGGGGAAACGTTTGGATTTGTTCCGTAACGTTCGTAAATGTTTGGCTTATATCGATAAAAAGGTAAAACATTTGGATTTGTTTTGTAACGTTTGTAAACGTTTAGATTAAATCGCTTAAAAGGGGAAACATTTTGATTTATTTTGTAACGTTTTAAACATTTGGATTGGTTTCATAATGTTTTTAACATCTGGCTTAAATAACTAAAACGGTGAAACGTTTGGATTTGTTTTGTAAGGTTGTTAAACGTTTGGCTTCAATCGCTAAAAAGGTGAAACGTTTGGATTTGTTTCCTAACGTTTTAAACGTTTGGATTGGTTTTGTAACATTTTAAACGTTTGGCTTAAATCGCTAAAAAGGTGAAACGTTTGGAATTGTTTCGTAACGTTTGTAAATGTTTAGCTTAAATCGTTAAAAAGATGAAACGTTTGGATTGCTTTTGTAACGTTTGTAAACGTTTGGCTTAAATTTCTAAAAAGGTAAACATTTGGATTAGTTTTGTAACATTTTAAAGTTTTGGCTGAAATCGCTAAAAATGTGAAACGTTTGGATTTGTTTCGTAATGTTTGTAAATGTTTGGCTTAAATTTCTAAAACGTGAAACATTTGATTTTGTTTCGTAATGTTTATTAACGTTTGGCTTAAATTACTAAAAAGGTGAAACGTTTAGTTTTGTTTCGTAATGTTTGTAAACGTCTGGTTTTTTCGTAACGTTTGGCTTAAATTGCTAAAAAGGTGAAACGTTTGGATTTGTTTCGTAACGTTTGTAAACGTTTGGCTTAAATCGCTAAAATTGTGAAACATTTGGATTGCTTTTGTAACGTTTGTAAACGTCTGGCTTCAATCGCTAAAAAGTTGAAACCTTTGGATTTGTTTCGTAACGTTTTAAACGTTTGGATTGGTTTCCTAACATTTTAAACGTTTGGCTTAAATCGCTAAAACGGTGAAATGTTTGGTTTTGTTTCGTAACGTTTGCAAATGTTTGGCATAAATTGCTAAAAAGGTGAAACATTTGGTTTTGTTTCGTAACGTTTGTAAACGTTTGGCTTAAATCGCTAAAAAGGTGAAACATTTGGTTTTGTTTCCTAACGTTTGTAAAGCTTTGGCTTAAATCGCTAAAAATGTGAAATGTTTGGTTTTGTTTCGTAACGTTTGTAAAGGTTTGGCTTAAATCGCTAAAAAGGTGAAATGTTTGGTGTTGTTTCGTAAAGTTTGTAAATGTTTGGCTTAAATCGTTAAAAAGGTGAAACGTTTGGATTTGTTTCGTAACGTTTTAAACATTTGGATATGTTTCGTAATGATTGGCTTAATTCTCTAAAAATGTGAAACGTTTTGATTTGTTTTGTTACGTTTTAAACGTTTGGATTAGTTTCCTAATGTTTTAAGCGTTTGGCTTAAATCGCTAAAAAGTTGAAACGTTTGAATTTGTTTCGTAATGTTTTAAACCTTTGGATTGGTTTCGTAACGTTTTAAATATTTGGCTGAAGCCGCTAAAAAGGGAAACGTTTGGATTTGTTTTGTAATGTTTGTAAACGTTTGGCTTAAATTGCTAAAAAGGTGAAATGTGTGGATTTGTATCGTAATATATTAAACGTTTGGATTTGTTTCGTAACGTTTTAAACGTCTGGCTTAAATAACTAAAAAGGTGAAACGTTTGGATTTGTTTTGTAAGGTTGTTAAACGTTTGGATTCAATCGCTAAAAAGGTGAAACGTTTGGATTTGTTTCCTAACGTTTTAAACGTTTGGATTGGTTTTGTAACATTTTAAATGTTTGGCTTAAATCGCTAAAAAGGTGAAACGTTTGGATTTGTTTCGTAACGTTTGTAAATGTTTGGCTTAAATCGCTAAAAAGTTAAAACGTTTGGATTGCTTTTGTAACGTTTGTAAACGTTTGGCTTAAATTTCTAAAAAGGTAAACATTTGGATTAGTTTTGTAACGTTTTTAAATTTTGGCTGAAATCGCAAAAAATGTGAAACGTTTGGATTTGTTTCGTAATGTTTGTAAATGTTTGGCTTAAATTGCTAAAAGGTGAAACATTTGATTTTGTTTCGTAATGTTTTTAAACGTTTGGCTTAAATTGCTGAAAAGGTGAAACGTTTAGTTTTGTTTCGTAACGTTTGGAAACTTTTGGTTTTTTCGTAACGTTTGGCTTAAATTGCTAAAAAGATGAAACGTTTAGATTTGTTTCGTAACGTTTGTAAACGTTTGGCTTAAATCGCTAAAATTGTAAAAAGTTTGGATTGCTTTTGTAACGTTTGTAAACGTTTGGCTTCAATCGCTAAAAAGGTGAAACCTTTGGATTTGTTTCGTAACGTTTTAAACGTATGGATTGGTTTCCTAACATTTTAAACGTTTGGCTTAAATCGCTAAAAAGGTTAAACGTTTGATTTTGTTTCGTAACGTTTGCAAACGTTTGGCATAAATTGCTAAAAAGGTGAAACATTTGGTTTTGTTTCGTAACGTTTGTAAATGTTTGGCTTAAATTGCTAAAAAGGTGAAACGTTTGGATTTGTTTCGTAATGTTTATAAACGTTTGGTTTAAATCGCTAAAAATGTGAAACATTTAGATTTTTTTCCTAATGTTTGTAAAGGTTTAGCTTAAATCGCTAAAAAGGTGAAATGTTTAGTTTTGTTTCGTAATGTTTGTAAATGTTTGGGTTAAATCTCTAAAAAGGTGAAACGTTTAGTTTTGTTTCGTAACGTTTGGAAACTTTTGGTTTTTTCGTAACGTTTGGCTTAAATCTCTAAAAATGTGAAACGTTTGGATATGTTTCGTAACGTTTTAAAAGTTTGGATTGGTTTCGTAATGTTTTAAGCGTTAGGCTTAAATCGCTAAAAAGTTGAAACGTTTAAATTTGTTTCGTAATGTTTTAAACGTTTCGATTGGTTTCGTAACGTTTTAAATGTTTGGCTTAAACCGCTAAAAAGGGAAACGTTTGGATTTGTTTTGTAACGTTTGTAAACGTTTGGCTTAAATTGCTAAAAAGGTGGAATGTCTGGATTTGTTTCGTAATGTATTAAACGTTTGGATTTGTTTCATAACGACTGTAAACGTTTGGCTTAAATCGCTAAAATGTAAAACGTTTGGATTTGTTTCGTAATTTTTGTAAACGTTTGGCTTAAATAGCTAAAGAGGCGATACGTTTGGTTTTGTTTTGTAACGTTTGGCTTAAATCGGTAAAAAGTTGAAACATTTGGATTTGTTTCGTAACGTTTTAAACGTTTGGATTTGTTTCTTAACATTTTAAACGTTGGATTTGTTTCGTAACGTTTGCCTTAAATTGCTAAAAATGTGAACCATTTGGATTTTTTTCGTAATGTTTGTAAACGTTTGGCTTAAATCCTTAAAAAGGTGAAACGTGTGGTTTTGTTTCGTAATGTTTTAAACGTTGGGATTGGTTTTGCAACGTTTTAAATGTTTAGCTCAAATCGCTAAAAAGGTGAAACATTTAGATTTGTTTTGTAACGTTTGTAAACGTTTGGATTGGTATTGTAACGTTTTAAACTTTTGGTTTAAATCGCTAAAAAGGTGAAACGTTTGGATTTGTTTCGTAATGTTTTAAACGTTTGGCTTAAATCGGTAAAATGGTGAAACGTTAAGATTTGTTTTGTAATGTTTGTAAACGTTTGGTTTAAATTGCTAAAAAGGTGAAACGTTTGGTTTTGTTACGTAACGTTTGTAAACGTTTGGCTTCAATCGCTAAAAAGGTGAAACGTTTGGTCTTATTTCGAAACGTTTGTAAACGTTTGGCTTCAATCGCAGAAAAGGTGAAACGTTTGCTTTTGTTTCGTAACGTTTTAAACGTTTGGATTGGTTTCATGTCGTTTTAAATGTTTGGCTTAAATTACAAAAAAGGTGAAACGTTAGGTTTTGTTTCGTAATGTTTGTAAATGTTTGGCTTCAATAGCTAAAAAGGGGAAACGTTTGGTTTTGTTTCTTAACGTTTGTAAACATTTGGCTTCTATCGCAGAAAAGGGGAAACGTTTGGTTTTGTTTCGTAACGTTTGTAAACGTTTGGCTTATATTGCTAAAAAGGGGAAACGTTTGGATTTGTTTTGTAATGTTTGTAAACATTTGGCTTATATTTCTAAAAATATGAAACATTTGGATTTGTTTCGTAACGTTTTAAATGTTTTGCTTAAATCGCTAAAAAAGTGAAACGTTTGGATTTGTTTCGCAGTTTATAAACTTTTGGCCTAATTCGTTAAAAAGGTGAAACGTTTGGATTTGTTTCGTAACGTTTGTAAACGTTTGGCTTAAATCGCTAAAAAGGGGAAACATTTGGATTTGTTTTGTAACGTTTACAAACGTTTGGATTTGTTTTGTGACGTTTTAAACGTTTGGCTTAAATCACTAAAAAGGCGATACGTTTGGTTTTGTTTCAAAACATTAGTAAACGTTTGGCTTCAATCGCTAAAAAGCCGAAACGTTTGGATTTGTTTCGTTACGTTTGTAAACGTTTGGCTTGAATTGCTAAATAAGTAAAACATTTCTTTTTGTTTCGTAACGTTTGTAAATGTTTGGCTTAAATTGCTAAAAAGGTGAAATAACATTTGGTTTTGTTTCGTAATGTTTGTTAACGTTTGGATTTTTTGTAACGTTTTAAATGTTTGGCTTAAATCGTTGAAAAAAGGAAACGTTTGGATTTGTTTCATAACGTTTGCAAATGTTTGGCTTCAATCGCAAAAAAGGGTAAACGTTTGGATTTGTTTCGTAACATTTGTATATATTTGGCTTAAATCGCTAAAAAGGTGAAACAATTGGATTTGTTTTGTAACGTTTGCAATTGTTTGGTTTAAATCGCTAAAAAGGTGAAATGTTTGGATTTGTTTCGTAACGTTATAAATGTTTGGATTGGTTTCGTAACGTTTTAAACATTTGGATTTGTTTCTTAACGTTTTTAAACATTTCGCTTAAATTGCTAAAAAGGGGAAACGTTTGGATTTGTTTCGTAACGTTTTAATTGTTTGGATTTGTTTCGTAACGTTTTAAAAGTTTCTCTTGAATCGCTAAAAGAGTGAAACGTTTGGATTTGTTTCGTAATATTTTAAATGTTTGGATTAAATTGATAAAATGGTGAAACGTTTGGATTTGTTTCGTATAGTTTGAAACGCTTGGATTGGTTTTGTAACGCTTTAAAAGTTTCGCTTAAATCACTAAAAAGGTGAAAAGTTTGGATTTATTTCGTAACGTTTTAAATGTTTGGCTTAAATTGATAAAAAGGCGAAACGTTTGGACTTGTTTCGTAACGTTTTAAATGTTTGGATTGGTTTCATAACGTTTTAAAAGTTTCGCTTAAATCGCTAAAACGGGAAACATTGGGATTTGTTTCATAAAGTTTTAAACGTTTGGCTTAAATTGATAAAAAAAAAGGTGAAACGTTTGGATTTGTTTCGTAACGTTTTAAACATTTGGTTTTGTTTCGTAACATTTGTAAACGTTTGGCTTAAATCGCTAAAAAGGTGAAACGTTTGAATTTTTTTCGTAACGTCTGAAAACATTTGGCTTAAATTGCTAAAAAGGTGAAACGTTTGGTTTTATTTCGTAATGTTTGTAAACTTTTGGATTGGTTTTGTAACATTTTAAATGTTTGGCTTAAATCGCTAAAAAGGGGAAACGCTTGGATTTGTTTTGTAACGTTTGTAAACGTTTGGCTTCAATCGCTAAAAAGGGGAAACGTTTGGATTTGTTTCGTAACGTTTGTAAACTTTTGGCTTAAATCGTTAAAAAGATGCAACATTTAGATTTATATCGTAACGCTTTAAACATGTGGATTGTTTTCGTAACGTTTTAAATGTTTTGATTTGATTCTCAACGTTTTTAAACGTTTGGCTTAAACTGCTATAAAGGGGAAACGTTTCGATTTGTTTCGTAACATTTTAATCGTGTGGATTGGTTTCGTAACGTTTTAAATGTTTGGATTTGATTCTTAACGTTTTCAAACGTTTCGCTTAAATTGCTATAAAGGGGAAACGTTCGGATTTGTTTCGTAACGTTTTAAATGTTTGGATTGGTTTCGTAACGTTTTAAACGTTTGGCTTAAATCGCTAAAAAGGTGAAACGTTTGCATTTATTTGAACGTTTGGATTGGTTTCATAACGTTTTAAAAGTTTGGGTTAAATCGCTAAAAAGGGGAAACATTTGGATTGGTTTCGTAACGTTTTAAACGTTTGGCACGTTTCAATTTTTTGCGATATAAGCCAAACGTTTACAACCGTTAGAAAACAAATCCAAATGTTTCACATTTTTAGCGATTTAAGCCAAATGTTTAAAACTTTACGAAACAAATCCAAATGTTTCACCTTTCTAGCGATTTTAGCCAAACGTTTACAAACGTTATTAAACATATCCAAACGTTTCACCTTTTTAGCGATTTAAGCCAAATGTTTACAAACGAAACCAGTCCCAACGTTTGGCTTAAATCGCTAAAAAAGGTGTAACGTTTGGATTTGTTTTGTAACGTTTGTAAACGTTTGGCTTAAATTGTTAAAAAGGGGAAACGTTTGGTTCTGTTTCGTAACATTTCCAAACGTTAGGCTTAATTAACTAAAAAGGAGAAACATTTGGATTTGTTTCGTAACGTTTTAAACGTTTGGCTTAAATTGCTAAAAAGGGGAAACGTTTGGATTTGTTTCGTAACGTTTTAAATGTTTGGATTGGTTTCATGACGTGTTAAACGTTTGGCTTCAATCGCTAAAAATGTGAAACGTTTGGATTTTTTTCGTAATGTTTTAAACATTTGGATTGGTTTTGTAACGTTTTGAACTTTTGGCTTCTATCGCTAAAAAGGGGAAACGTTTGGATTTGTTCTGTAACGTTCGTAAACGTTTGGCTCATATCGATAAAAAGGTGAAACGTTTGGTCTTATTTCGAAACGTTTGTAAACGTTTGGCTTCAATCGCAGAAAAGGTGAAACGTTTGCTTTTGTTTCGTAACGTTTTAAACGTTTGGATTTTAGTAGTATGTGCCCTAGGGCCAGTTGATCATGTATATTTGTAGAATTAATCCCAATGGCAAAGATATATATATGTTATATTTGAAATAAGTGTCTCATCAACTAAGTGTTCATTTATTACATATTGTCCTTATCACATTGTGGTAGAATCTATTCTTAAGGTGTTAAGAATATGAGTGACAGATTCTATTATACAAGTGATCTAAATAACCGTTCACGATCGATGGGGTCCTGCGAATAAGGGCATCGCATTATCCCGGAAAGATTGTCACCTCTATTTATTCTCCTGATTAGTAAAGAGTTACTAATTATAGGAAGTAGTGAGTCTCATACTACTCGATGGGGATCAGGATAAATATGTGGACACTCAAGATGTTGAGTGTTTCGAACAAGTGACGGTAGATGACTTATACATAGTATTTCATCAAAGTCAATTTAATGTCATCTAGTTCATAATTGTACATATGTCCTTTGACTTGCGGTGACACTATCTTGTATATAGGTGATTAGAGTTTGATACTCCTTATCCCTAGATTTTTCATGAGCTAGGGTCGCGGGATGTGTTGGCTCTAGTTAGTTGTATATGGAGATAGGGGTTTAACCAAGAGAAGATTTATCACTCCGGATGAACGGAGAAAAGATTCTATGCTATCTCAAATTGTTCTTGATGGATGATAAAACCTGCGCAGGTGTATATGACTTACTTAGAAAGTTGTTTCTAGTGGAAGTCATATTTATCAAGAATAAGAACTGAGATGAGGTCATATGATCAAGACAAACAGTGTTTGACTTAACCGTGACACTAGTCGAGATCGGAATCTTAGATGAAGGAAATTTTGAGTGTACGGTAATTATGAACATTGGTTCATAAAGAATGCATTGAAACATTCATATCTATTTGGGGGTCGTGATATGTTGCTAGACGTCACTCACGGTCTACGAGAATAAATAATTAATGGGATTTATTATTTAATATAAGAAAGACGTTTCTTATGACTCTCGTTGCCATATAGATGTGAACCTAGTTAGTCACACACAATAGGGTGTGCAACCGATTGAGTTTACGAGAGATCGATTTCATATAGATACTAGCATATCTCGGAAATTAATCTAAGATGAAAAAACAAATACAATTAGGGACTAATTTGTAAGAGTTATAAATTAGTAGACACCTAATGTATTTTATCCAAGTTAATATGATGATGTCATGTGATGATGTAACGATAATGTCATGTGATGATGTCATGATGATGTCATGTGATGATGTCACGATGATGTCATGTGATGATGTCACGATGATGTCACGTGATGATGTCATGTATGTCTCTGTGTGTGACACCTAGCATCCGACGTGTCAGAAGGTGGCAACACCTATGCTTGATGTGTGACACCTAGCATCTGATGTGTCAGATGGTGGCAACACCTATGCTTGGTGTGTGACACCTAGCATGTGAGGTGTCGAATGGTGGCAACACCTTTGTTTGGTGTGTGACACCTAGCATGTGAGGTGTTGCATTCTTATGCAAAGCTCTACCCTATAAATAGAGGTTGCCTTTTCTCATTCTACACACACCACACTTAAGAGAGCATATTTGAAAGAGTTCAAGTAGTCATCAATCACAGAAAATCTTGGCGGAAGTTTTTCATACATCCGAGCAAAGACGTAATCGCGGTGAGAGTTTGAGCTTAGGGTTGCTCGGCAAGAGGAACTCTTGCGGATTACTTCAAGGCGAGGATTCAATCGGACGCATACTCGTGTGGACGAGCTTGAGGTCGCCGTACTATCGGGACTACAAGAATCGTTGGAGAATCGACATAGGTATTTTTCTTACGGTTTCTAGATGCGTGCTTTAATTACTAGATGATACGACGATCCATTTGTTATTGATATGATCAATTTCTGGATCCGAATTGTTGGAATTCCAATTTTGAATTGAAATATACGATTCAGACCCTCGCGTTCCGCGACACCAACATTGGATTGGTTTCGTAACCTTTTAAACGTTTGGATTTGTTTAGTAACGTTGTTATACATTTAGCTTCAATCGCTAAAAAGGTGAAACATTTGGATTTGTTTCCTAACGTTTTAAACGTTTGGATTGGTTTTGTAACGTTTTAATCGTTTGGCATAAATCGCTAAAAAGGTGAAACGTTTGGATTTGTTTCGTAATGTTTGTAAACGTTTGGCTTAAATCGCTAAAAAGGTGAAATGTTTCGATTGCTTCTGTAACGTTTGTAAACGTTTGGCTTAAATTTCTAAAAAGGTAAACATTTAAATTGCTTTTGTAACGTTTTAAACTTTTGGCTGAAATCACTAAAAAAGTGAAACATTTGGATTTGTTTCGTAATGTTTGTAAATGTTTGGCTTAAATCGTTAAAAAGTGAAACTTTTGATTTTGTTTCGTAATGTTTGTAAACGTTTGGCCTAAATTGCTAAAAAGGTAACGTTTAGTTTTGTTTCGTAACATTTGTAAACTTTTGGTATTTTTTGTAACGTTTGTAAACGTTTGGCTTAAATTGCTAAATAGGTGAAATGTTTGGATTTGTTTCGTAACGTTTGTAAACATTTGGCTTAAATCGCTAAAAATGAAAAACGTTTGGATTTAATTCGTAACGTTTGTAAACGTTTGGCTTCGATCGTCAAAAAGGTGAAACGTTTGGATTTGTTTTGCAACGTTTTAAACGTTTGGATTGGTTTCCTAACGTTTTAAACGTTTGGCTTAAATCGCTAAAAAGGTGAAACGTTTGGTTTTGTTTCGTAATGTTTGAAAATGTTTGGCTTAAATTGTTAAAAGGTAAAACGTTTGGTTTTGTTTCGTAATGTTTGTAAACGTTTGGATTAAATTGCTAAAAAGGTAAAATGTTTGGATTTATTTCGTAACGTTTGTAAACGTTTGGCTTAAATCGCTAAAAATGTGAAACATTTGGATTTGTTTGGTCATGTTTGTAAATGTTTGGCTTAAATCGCTAAAAAGGTGAAATGTTTGGTTTTGTTACGTAATGTTTGTAAGCGTTTGGCTTAAATCGCTAAAAAGGGGAAACGTTTGGATTTGTTTCTTAATGTTTTAAACATTTGGACACGTTTCGCAATGTTTGGCTTAAATCGCTAAAAATGTGAAACGTTTGGATTTATTTCGTAACGTTTTAAACGTTTGGATTGGTTTGTAATATTTTAAGCGTTTGGCTTTAAATCGCTAAAAACGTTTGGATTTATTTCGTAACGTTTTAAACGTTTGGATTTGTTTTCTAACGTTTTAAACGTTTGGCTTAAATCGCTAAAATGGAAAACGTTTGGATTTGTTTCGTAATTTTTGTAAACGTTTGGCTTAAATCGCTAAAAAGGTGAAACATTTGGTTTTGTTGCGTACCGTTTTAAATGTTTGGATTTGTTTCTTAACGTTTTAAACGTTTTGATTTGTTTCGTAATGTTTGTAAACGTTTAGCTTAAATCCCTAAAAAGGGAAAACGTTTAGTTTTGTTTCGTAACGTTATAAGCGTTGGGATTGGTTTTGTAATGTTTTAAATGTTTGGCTTAAATCGCTAAAAAGGTGAAATGTTTAGATTTGTTTTGTAACGTTTGTAAATGTTTGGATTGGTTTTGTAACGTTTTAAACTTTTGGCTTAAATCGCTAAAAAGGTGAAACGTTTGGATTTTCTTCGTAACGTTTGTAAACGTTTGGCTTAAATCGCTAAAATGTAAAACGTTTGGATTTATTTCGTAGTTTTTGTAAACTTTTTGCTTAAATCGCTAAAAAGGGGAAACATTTGGTTTTGTTTTGTAACGTTTGTTAACGTTTGGCTTAAATCCCTAAAAAGGTGAAACGTCTGGATTTGTTTCATAACGTTTTAAAAGTTTGGATTTGTTTCTTAACATTTTAAACGTTGGATTTGTTTCGTAACGTTTGTAAACGTTTGGCTTAAATCGCTAAAAATGTGAAACATTTGGATTTGTTTCGTAATGTTTGGAAACGTTTGGCTTAAATCCTTAAAAAGGTAAAACGTTTGGTTTTGTTTCGTAATGTTTTAAACGTTGGGATTGGTTTTGTAACGTTTTAAATGTTTGGCTTAAATCGCTAAAAAGGTGAAACGTTTAAATTTGTTTTGTAAAGTTTGTAAACGTTTGGATTGGTATTGTAACGTTTTAAACTTTTGGCATAAATCGCTAAAAAGGTGAAACGTTTGGATTTGTTTCGTAACGTTTTAAACGTTTGGCTTAAATCGCTAAAAAGGTGAAACATTAAGATTTGTTTCGTAATGTTTTTAAACGTTTGGCTTAAATTGCTAACAAGGTGAAATGTTTGGTTTTGTTTCGTAACGTTTGTAAACGTTTGGCTTCAATGGCCAAAAAGGTAAAACGTTTGGTTTTGTTTCATAACGTTTATAAATGTTTGGCTTATATCTCTAAAAGGGGGAATTATTTGGATATGTTTTATAATGTTTTTAAATGTGTGACTTAAATTGTTAAAAATCTGAAACGTTTGGATTTGTTTCGTAACGTTTAAAATGTTTGGCTTAAATTGCTAGAAAGGTGAAACATTTGGATTTGTTTCGCAACGTTTGTAAACTTTTGCCTAAATCGCTTAAAAGGGGAAACGTTGGATTTGTTTCGTAAACTTTGTAAACGTTTGGCTTAAATCGCTAAAAAGGGGAAACGTTTGGATTTGTTTCGTAAAGTTTACAAATGTTTGGATTTGTTTCGTAACGTTTTAAACGTTTGGCTTATATCGCTAAAAAGGGGAAACGTTTGGTTTTGTTTCGTAACATTAGTAAACGTTTGGCTTCAATCGCTAAAAGGTGAAACGTTTGGATTTGTTTCGTAACGTTTGTAAACTTTTGGCTTGAATTGCTAAAAAGGTGAAAGGTGTTGTTTTATTTTGTAACGTTTGTAAACGTTTGGCTTAAATTGCTAAAAAGGTGAAACATTTGGTTTTGTTTCGTAAAGTTTTTAAACGTTTGTAAACGTTTGGATTGGTTTTGTAATGTTTTAAATATTTGGCTTAAATCGTTAAAAATGGGAAATGTTTGTAAATTTTTGGATTTGTTTCTTAAAGTTTGTAAAGGTTTGGCTTCAATCGCAAAAAAGGTGAAACAATTGGATTTGTTTTGTAACATTTCTAATTGTTTGTCTTAAATCGCTAAAAAGTTGAAATGTTTGGAATTGTTTCGTAGCGTTTTAAACGTTTGAATTGGTTTTGTAACGTTTTAAACATTTGGTTTTGTTTCTTAAAGTTTTTAAACATTTGGCTTAAATTGCTAAAAAGGTGAAACGTTTGGATTTTTTTCGTAACGTTTTAAATGTTTGCATTGGTTTCGTAACGTTTTAAATGTTTGGCTTAAATCGCTAAAAAGGTGAAATGTTAGGTTTTATTTTGTAACGTTTGTAAACGTTTGGCTGAAACGTTTTGTTTTGTTTCGTAACGTTTTTAAACGTTTGGCTTAAATCGCTAAAAAGAGGAAACGTTTGGATTTGTTTCGTAACATTTTAAACGTTTGGATTGGTTTCGTAACGTTTTAAACTTTTGGCTTAAATCACTAAAAATGTGAAACGTCTCGATTTGTTTCGTAACGTTTTTAAACATTTGGCTTAAATCGCTAAAAAGGTGAAACGTTTGGTTTGTTTCGTAACGTTTGTAAACGTTTAGCTTAAATTGCTAAAAAGGGAAAACGTTTGGATTTGTTTCAAACGTTTTAAACCTTTGAATTTGTTTCGTAACGTTTGTAAACATTAGGCTTAAATCGCTAAAAAGGTGAAGGGTTAATTCTTAAAAAAATCACGAACTTTACACGGAGTTTCATTTTAATCATGACCTTTAAAAGTTGTCATTTAAAGGCACAAACTTTCATTTTATTTCAAATCTATCATCAAAGTAAAATTCGGTGTATTTTATCTGACTAAAAATTCCTAATCCTAGATAGTCTAACTGAAAGATAATAAGATTTGATGTTGATTAATAATTTGGGTCTTTCATTAATGGTTTAGTGAAGAATTTAGTCAATAAAAATACACTAAAATGATGAATTTGAAACAATATGAAAGTTTGTGCCTTTAAATGGCAACTTTTAAAGGTCATGATTAAAATGAAATTTCGCGTAAAGTTCGTGATTTTATTTCGTGAAGTTTGTGAACGTTTAGCTTAAATCGCTAAAAAGGTGAAACTCATGGATTTGTTTCGTAACGTTTTAAATGTTTTGCTTAAATCGCTAAAAAGGTGAAACGTTTGGATTTATTTCGCAACGTTTGTAAATATTTGGCTTAAACCGATAAAAAGGCGAAATGTTTGGATTTGTTTCGTAACGTTTGTAAAGGTTTGGCTTAAATTGCTAAAAAGATGAAACGTTTGGATTTGTTTCGTAACGTTTTAAACGTTTGGATTGGTTTCGTAATGTTTTAAGCGTTTGGCTTAAATTGCTAATAAGTTGAAACGTTTGTATTTGTTTCGTAATGTTTTAAACGTTTGGATTGGTTTCGTAATGTTTTAAATGTTTGGCTTAAACTGCTTTAAAGGAAAACATTTGGATTAGTTTTGTAACATTTGTAAACGTTTGGCTTAAATTGCTAAAAAGGTGAAATGTTTGGATTTGTTTCGTAATGTTTTAAACGTTTGGATATGTTTTGTAACGATTGTAAACGTTTGGCTTAAATCGCTAAAATGTAAATTGTTTGGATTTGTTTCGTAATTTTTGTAAAAGTTTCGCTTAAATCGCTAAAAAGGTGAAACGTTTGGTTTTGTTCGTAACATTTGTCAACGTTTGGCTTAAATCGCTAAAAATGTGAAATGTTTTGATTTGTTTCGTAACGTTTTAATTGTTTGGATTTGTTTCTTAACATTATAAACGTTGGATTTGTATCGTAATGTTTGTAAACGTTTGACTTAAATCGCTAAAAATGTGAATCATTTGGATTTGTTTCGTAATGTTTGTAAACTTTTGGCTTAAATCCTTAAAAATGTGAAACGTTTGGTTTTGTTTCATAATGTTTTAAACATTGGGATTGGTTTTTGTAAGGTTTTAAATGTTTGGCTTAAATCGCTAAAAAGGTGAAACGTTTAGATTTGTTTTGTAACGTTTGTAAACGTTTGGATTGGTATTGTAACGTTTTAAACTTTTGGCTTAAATCGCTAAAAAGGTGAAACGTTTGGATTTGTTTCGTAACGTTTTAAACGTTTGGCTTAAATCGCTAAAATGGTGAAACATTAAGATTTGTTTCGTCACGTTTGGAAACGTTTGGTTTAAATTGCTAAAAAGGTGAAACGTTTGGTTTTGTTCCGTAACGTTTGTAAAGATTTGGCTTCAATAGCTAAAAAGGTGAAACGTTTGGTTTTGTTTCGTAACGTTTGAAATGTTTGGCTTCAATCGCTAAAAAGGTGAAACGTTTGGTTTTTTTTTGTGACGTTTTAAACGTTTGGATTGGTTTCATGTCGTTTTAAATGTTTGGCTTAAATTACAAAAAAGGTGAAACGTTAGGTTTTGTTTCGTAATGTTTGTAAATGTTTGGCTTCAATAGCTAAAAAGGGGAAACGTTTGGTTTTGTTTCTTAACGTTTGTAAACATTTGGCTTCTATTGCAGAAAAGGGGAAACGTTTGGTTTTGTTTCGTAACGTTTGTAAACGTTTGGCTTATATTGCTAAAAAGGGAAAACGTTTGGATTTGTTTTGTAATGTTTGTAAACATTTGGCTTATATTTCTAAAAATATGAAACATTTGGATTTGTTTCGTAACGTTTTAAATGTTTTGCTTAAATCGCTAAAAAAGTGAAACGTTTGGATTTGTTTCGCAGTTTATATACTTTTGGCCTAATTCGTTAAAAAGGTGAAACGTTTGGATTTGTTTCGTAACGTTTGTAAACGTTTGGCTTAAATCGCTAAAAAGGGGAAACATTTGGATTTGTTTTGTAACGTTTACAAACGTTTGGATTTGTTTCGTGACGTTTTAAACGTTTGGCTTAAATCGTTAAGTAAAAGGAAACGTTTGGATTTGTTTCGTAACGTTGGTAAATGTTTGGCTTCAATCGCTAAAAAGGGGAAACGTTTGGATTTGTTTCGTAACATTTTCAAATATTTGGCTTAAATCGCTAAAAAGGTGAAACAATTGGATTTGTTATGTAACATTTGTAATTGTTTGGCTTAAATCGCTAAAAAGGTGAAACGTTTGGATTTGTTTCGTAACGTTTTAAATGTTTGGATTGGTTTCGTAACGTTTTAAAAGTTTGGCTTACATAGCTAAAAGAGTGAAACGTTTTGGATTTGTTTCGTAACGTTTGAAACATTTGGATTGGTTTCGTAACGCTTTAAAAGTTTCGCTTAAATTGATAAAAAGGTGAAATGTTTGGATTTGTTTAGTAACGTTTTAAATGTTTGGATTGGTTTCATAACGTTTTAAAAGTTTCGCTTAAATCGCGAAAAGGTGAAATGTTTGGATTTGTTTCTTAAACTTTTAAACGTTTGGCTTAAATTGATAAAAAAAAGGTGAAAGATTTGGATTTATTTCGCAACGTTTTTAGCGTTTGGTTTTTTTCCGTAACATTTGTAAACGTTTGGCTTAAATCGCTAAAAAGGTGAAACATTTGGATTTGTTTCGTAACGTTTGTAAACATTTGGCTTAAATTGCTAAAAAGGTGAAACGTTTGGTTTTAGTAATGTTTGGAAACGTTTAAATTGGTTTTGTAACGTTTGTAAACGTTTGGCTTAAATCGCTAAAAAGGGGAAACGCTTGGATTTGTTTCGTAACATTTGTAAACGTTTGGCTTCAATCGCTAAAAAGGGGAAACGTTTGGATTTGTTTCGTAGCGTTTGTAAGCGTTTGGCTTAAATCATTAAACGTGTGGATTGTTTTCGTAACGTTTTAAATGTTTGGATTTGATTCTTAACGTTTTTAAACGTTTGGCATAAATTGCTATAAAGGGGAAACGTTTGGATTTGTTTCGTAACGTTTTAATCGTGTGGATTGGTTTCATAACGTTTTAAATGTTTGGATTTGATTCTTAACGTTTTTAAACGTTTTGCTTAGATTGCTATAAAGGCAAAATGTTTGGATTTGTTTCAACGTTTCGAACGTTTGGATTGGTTTCGTAACGTTTTAAACGTTTGGCTTATATCGCTAAAAAGGTGAAACGTTTGGATTTGTTTCACAGTTTATAAACTTTTGCCTAATTCGTTAAAAAGGTGAAACGTTTGGATTTGTTTCGTAACGTTTGTAAACGTTTGGCTTAAATCGCTAAAAAGGGGAAACATTTGGATTTGTTTTGTAACGTTTACAAACGTTTTACAAACGTTACAAAACAAATCCAAACGTTTAACCTTTTTAGCGATTTAAGCCAAACGTTTACAAACGAAACCAATCAAAACGTTTGGCTTAAATCGCTAAAAAAGGTGAAACGTTTGGATTTGTTTTGGTAATGTTTGTAAACGTTTGGCTTAAATTGCTAAAAAGGTGAAACGTTTAGTTTTATTTCGTAACATTTGCAAACGTTTGGCTTAAATCGCTAAAAAGGAGAAACGTTTGGATTTGTTTCGTAACGGTTTATAATTGCTAAAAAGGGGAAAGTTTGGATTTGTTTCGTAACATTTTTAATGTTTGGATTGGTTTCTTAACGTTTTAAACGTTTGGCTTCAATTGCTAATAATGTAAAACGTTTGGATTTACTTCGTAATATTTTAAACGTTTGGATTGGTTTTGAAACGTTTTTAACTTTTGGCTTCTATCGCTAAAAAGGGAAAACGTTTGGATTTGTTCTGTAACGTCCGTAAACATTTGGCTTATATCGATAAAAAGGTGAAACATTTGGATTTGTTTTGTAACCTTTGTAAACGTTTGACTTAAATCGCTAAAAATGTGAAACATTTGGATTTATTTCGTAACGTTTTAAACGTTTGGATTGGTTTCATAACGTTTTAAACGTTTGGCTTATATCACTAAAAAGGTGAAACATTTGGATTTTTCAGTAACGTTGTTAAACGTTTGGCTTCAATCGCTAAAAAGGTGAAACATTTGGTTTTGTTTCCTAACTTTTTAAACGTTTTGATTGGTTTTGTAACGTTTTAAACGTTTGGCTTAAATTGCTAAAAACGTGAAATGTTTGGATTTCTTTCGTAATGTTTGTAAACGTTTGGCTTAAATCGCTAAAAAGGGGAAACGTTTGGATTGCTTTTGTAACGTTTGTAAATGTTTGGCTTAAACTTCTAAAAAGGTAAACATTTGGATTAGTTTTGTAACGTTTTAAACATTTGGCTGAAATCGCTAAAAAAGTGAAACGTTTGGATTTGTTTCGTAATGTTTGTAAATGTTTGGTTTAAATCATTAAAAGGCGAAACGTTTGATTTTGTTTTGTAATGTTTGTAAACGTTTGGCGTAAATTGCTAAAAAGGTGAAACGTTTAGTTTTGTTTCGTAACGTTTCTAAACGTTTGGTATTTTTCGTAGCGTTTGTAAACGTTTGGCTTAAATCGCTAAAAAGGTAAAACGTTTGGATTTGTTTCGTAACGTTTGTAAACATTTGGCTTAAATCGCAAAAAATGTAAAACTTTTGGATTTGTTTCGTAACATTTGTAAACGTTTGGCTTCGATCGCTAAAAAGGTTAAACGTTTGGATTTGTTTCTGTAACACCCCAAAATATTTTAAGATAATTACGTCGTGCCACGTGTCGTAGATTCCAATAAATTAAATTAAGAAGAATTTAATTTTATTATATCGAAAATTTTGAATAAATTTTAATAAGTTAATTAGTGGGATTTAAGGATATAACTTCAGAAATTAATATAAAATAAATTATAAATCCAGTAACGATAATTATTTCGCCAAAGTCCGCGAAATAATATATAGTATTTATGGTGAAAGTTTCGAGTCGATCGGAGATCGTTTAAAATTTGGACGCGATTAGGTTTGAACTAAATTGAAACTTTTGAAAAGTTTCAAGGACCAAAGTGCAAATTAGCCAGATTATATGTATTTTCCTTCAAGGGAAGGATTCGCCAGAAGCTTCATCAAACTCTTTCTTTCTCTTTCATTCTCACCGTTCGTTTCGTACGATTCGTCGCGCGGTTTCCGTTTCTCGTCCATTTCCGACGTTCTATAACTCAAAACGATCGTATTTCAACGGGTAATCACGGTAAGCTTGACGTTTTACCGCTTAAACGAATATATTTTGAGTTATATCGATTCAAAGTTTTAGGCCACGAAACGATTTTATCGTTTTATCGATTATAAGATCGTATTTGGATGTTTTGAAGTTAGAATTAGCGTTTTGGATACGTTTAGAGCGTTTTAACGCGTTGGAGCACGTCGGGAATCGATTCCCGGGCTAAAGCCCGTGGCTGTGCGTCGCACAGCCGAACTGTGCGAACGCACAGCAGGACTGTGCGAACGCACAATCTATGGACTATGTGTTCCCAGTCTATGGACTGGGCGAACGCACAGTCTGCCGAGACTGTACGAACGCACAGGCATACTGGGCACACGCACAGTCCCCTGTGCAATCGCACAGGCAGACGCGCGTACGCATAGTGTTTTCGCCTATTAACCCGTATTGAGAAAAATTTATAGTACGCGCATATCGAGATTTGAAATGGATTATCATTCGATTAATTATTGTTTAATTAGAGGCGTTAACCTAATGAGGTTAAAAGAGGATTGAATTAGAAACGATATACGATTCGTAAACGAGTTAGATACCGTTTAACGGGATATACGCGAGAAGCACGACGACTAATGAAAATAAAACGTGTCGAGTCTCGAGTCTAGAGTCAATCTTAGAATAAGATTATGATTTGAGTCAAATGTTTTAAAATTGTTTTAGATTCGGCGAGGCAAGAAGCAGCTAGACCAGTAGTTCGGGAAGCTTGACGTTTCTAAGCCCCGGCATATTTTTGGATAAGCGTTTTCTGTGAGTTTATACAATTTGCTTTTAAAGTATTTATTTAAGCAATTATTTTATATTGCTTTATATTTGAACTGCATGTTTTATATGCGAAACTTTTATATGAATTGCGCATACGCTTGATTTGAAACCGATATTGATCCGATGGAACGTGCTACCTATTGAGCGGCAATAGGACTGTGTGATCACCAGTTTTGATTTGATACAGCTATGAGCTGATGATGATTATGAAATTTGATATTTGAGGTATAGTTCGATATGAGCGAGTACTCGGCTACGGTGTAGCATGGAGTCTCCGTATCTAGTGGGTTGGACCTACCAGTGAGTTGGACTCACATTTTGATATTGATGATTGGGTTGCTTGATTGATAATCGGTATGTTTGAGGATTAAGGTTTCAATCGGATCTCGTACTTGGCTGCATATGATTGAATATCGTTTTACGTTTTATTTGAATACTTATTAGTAAATGTATGAACTCACTCAGTATATCCCAATATACTGACCCCTCATAGATTTCCTTTCAGGTTAAAGACGCTTTTGAAGCAACAGACTTCTATCCTACTTCCAGAAGTCTGTATTTTTGAAAGTATGTAAAGAAACAATACTTTACTCTTAGAGCTGCAGTAGATTAGTGTTTTACAAGTCAGCTTGTATTATATGGTTTTCTGTAAATATAACTTTAACGTTTTAAAGTTAATGATGTTTTATACTTGCTGCGTTTTAATATTTAAGATTTCCAGAGGATATGTATGCCTGGCATGTGTTTCAGCATGACACGTATTTATGTATGTCATGCATGACGTTTATGTTTTGTGAAAAAAATATTTTACGTTTTTAGGCTTGCTACGGGTTTTGGAGCAACCACTCCCATTCCCTAGCACCGGTCTCGGCCCATGACATTGGGTCGTGACAATGTTGGTATCAGAGCATGGTCCAATTACCATTGCTTATGTCAGAAGAGTGATTGATTTTCCTAGGAATCTACTGCAGCACATAGGATTCGAATCTTGTCTTTGTTACGTATTCATTTGATTTCAAAAATTCAGCTTCCCCTCTAGGATGTGAGTCTGTCTTATGTGTGTGTTCGTATGTGATGAGATACGCATTTAATACGATATGCGTTTGCGATGATATGCGATTATGTAGCTAAGTAACGTTGTTAGTCTTGGTCAGGATGTCTGACCAACGACAAGAAGCAGAACGAGCTGCCGCTGCAGCACGAAATGTTATAGAAGGGGTACATGACGTCCATCCAGAAGCTCAAGATGAGTCTTCTGTTCAGGGTGGAGGTGGTGGCCAAGAGGCCCAGGCGCAGGCACCTGGAGTGCAAGCGCAAGCCCAGCAACCTAATGTTGCGGGTTTCGATCTGAATCAGTTTCTTACGGGAATTGCGGCTATGCGCCTCAAGCCAACTAAGTGAACAACTACAGCAGCAACAGTTACGCAACGTTGCTTTCACTGATCGAGATATCGTCTTGGCTTATATGCGCCTCAAGCCAACTAAGTTTGACGGCTCAGGTGATGCCCTAGATTTCCTCGAAGAAGTAGAACATAACGCTCGACGTTTACAAGCTAATGAGAGACAGACCATCATTATGGTGGAAATGTCAATGAAAGGACCTGCGAAAGATTGGTTTCAACAACACATTCAGCCAACCATGGATACTATGACCTGGGCTGAATTCGTGAATCGCTTTAGAGAATATTTCTTACTATATGCGGTGACGGAAGGTTATCGTATTCAATGGTTGACCATGAGTAGAGGCAATCGGTCTGTGCAAGAGTTTGTAACAAAGTTTACCAGAGTGAGTAGGTTTGCACCAGACCTGACTACAGACCCAGCCAGAGTGAACTCGAGGTTTGTAGAGGGTCTATGAGCTGACTTTGTAAGTCTAACGTCTGATATCGGAAGAACTTTAGTACAACTGATCGACAGCGCTAGGCAAATGGAAGTTTCTCTAATCCGTTTTGGAAAGATCCCTGATCCTTCCAATGTTGCGCCTGTGAGGAGTTATGTGTTCCGCAGCGTACAGAGCACACCTACTCAGTCATACGTTAGAAGTTATTCTCGACCTCCATCACGTCAGCAGAGAAATAAGAAAGCTCGGTATGGAACTAGAATCAGTACATCAGGCACCAGATTTAGTGCCAGATCGATGAGTGACATGGGAGGCGGAGTTCCTTTATGTCTGAATTGTAATAGGAGACACTACGGCGCATGTTACCTTGCTAGTGAAGCATGTTTTAACTATGGTCAACGAGGCCATTTTGCTAGAGACTATCCGAGACAGATGCCCCAGGGCTCGATGACTACTGTAGTACAACCTTCTTATCAGCAGCAGAGAACTGTGCAGCAGACATCATCATGGTATGATCAGACAGGGAGTACCTTTACTGGCCAGAGAGGCCGTGGTTATGCAAATTGAGGAGGAAGAAATGGCGGAGGTCGTGGTACTAGCCAGACTTCGCAGGCTGGCGGGAGTCAGGCCAGGGTCTTTACACTGAATCCTCAGGAGGCTCAGGGTTCCAATGCTGTGGTGCAAGGTACCTTTCCTATCGCCACTCGAGACGCACTAATTTTATTTGATCCGGGCGCTACGCATTCATTTGTTTCGCCTAGCTTCGCTAGTAAGTTAGGAGTGCAACCAGCGTATCTTAGGAATCCTTTGTCCGTTGCTACTCCAGTCGGAGAGAGTGTGGAAGTTAGTATCGTTTATCCGTCCTGTCCTGTCAAAGTTCAAGGGCGAGACTTATTAGTGGATTTGATTCTACTCTAGGTATTAGCTTTTGACATCATATTAGGAATGGATTGGCTAGCTCAGTATTATGCCAATGTGAATTATCGAAAGAAGACGGTAACGTTTAACACGCCTGGAATTGAAGCGGTATCAATTCAGGGTGATAAGATGGAATCTTCGACAAATATTATCTCAGCTATTAAAGCTTGTCGCATGTAAAGGAAGAGATGTCAAGGATTCTTAGTGATAGTACGAGACATGGAAAAGAAAAGTGTAAACTTATGCGACGTATCAGTGGTGTCGGAATATCCAGACGTTTTTCCAAAGGAATTACCTGGATTACCCCCAGATCGCGAGATTGAGTTCTGCATCGAATTGGCTCCCGGCATGAAGCCGATATCGATACCTCCTTATCGAATGGCGCCAGCACAGCTCAAGGAACTTAAGAATCAGTTAGAAGAATTGTTTGATCGTGGTTTCATCAGACCAAGTGTATCCCTGTGGGGTGCACCAATGCTATTTGTGAAAAAGAAGGATGGATCGCTTCGACTTTGCATCGATTATCGACAATTGAATAAGGTGACAATCAAGAATAAGTATCTGTTACCTAGAATCGACGATTTGTTTGACCAATTACAAGGAGCGAAGTATTTTTCCAAGATCGAATTGAGATCAGGCTATCATCAGCTGAAGATTCGCGATGATGATGTTCAGAAGACTGCTTTTCGAACTCGATATGGACATTACGAGTTTCTCGTTATGTCATTTGGATTGACGAACGCGCCAGCAGCCTTCATGGACTTGATGAATAGGATATTAAAACCGTACTTAGAAGAGTTCGTGATCGTATTTGTCGACGATATTTTGATCTATTCGCGTACGGAAGAAAAACACGCTCAACATTTGCGGATAGTACTACAGACGTTAAGAGAGCATCAGCTTTATGCCAAATTCTCGAAATGTGAATTTTGGCTAACGGAAGTGGCTTTCTTGGGTCATGTGGTATCACAAGGCGGTATTAAGGTTGACCCAAAGAAGATCGAAGCTGTGATAGAGTGGAAACGACCTGAATAAGTTACGGAAGTTAGAAGTTTCCTTGGTTTAGCGGGATATTATAGACAATTCGTACAGGATTTTTCGAAGATCGCTGTACCTTTAGCAAAGTTAACTCAGAAGAACGCAAAATTCAACTGGACGGACCAGTGTGAACTCAGTTTTCTGAAACTGAAAGAGTGTCTGACAACGGCACCAGTCTTAGCGTTACCAGAAGGAATAGAAGGATTCACAGTTTACTGTGATGCCTCAAGAGTTGGACTGGGATGCGTCTTAATGCAACACGGTCGAGTGATCGCATACGCTTCGCAACAGCTTAAGAAGCACAAAGCGAATTATCCAACGCACGATCTGGAGCTAGCAGCGGTAATCTTCGCGCTGAAGATTTGGAGGCATTATTTGTACGGCGCCACGTGCGAGATATTTACGGACTACAAAAATCTCAAGTACATTTTCGATCAACGAGAACTAAACCTCAGACAGAGGAGATGGATGGAGTTACAAAAAGATTATGACTGTACGATACAATACCATCCGGGCAAGGCCAACGTAGTGGCAGATGCGTTAAGTAGGAAGTCGGAAAGAAGTCTCGCGCACGTTACAATGACATGGAGAAGACCATTAATTAACGAGAATCACACGATGTTTAGCCAAGGGATTGAGTTCGAGATTTCATCTCTCGAAAACCTACTGGCTCAGTTAACGATATGATCAACGTTGATAGATTAGATCAGAGAGTTGCAAGCAGACGACCCTCAATTGAAGCATTTAATTGAGGAAATACAACAAGGAAAAAGTCAAGATTTCAGTATCGTTAACGGAATACTGAAATATGGCATTCGAATGTGTGTTCCAGACGTGGAAGACTTACGACAGAAGATCATGGAAGAGACTCACGGAACAGTTTTCAGCGTTCATCCAGGTTCTACAAAGATGTATTATGACATCAAGACAACGTATTGGTGGAGCGGAATGAAGAAAGATATCGCAGATTTTGTGGCTAAATGCCCGACTTGTCAGCAAGTCAAGCTAGAACATCAGCGGCCATACGGATTTCTTCAGCCGTTACCCATCACGGAGTGGAAATGGGAGCAAATCACGATGGATGTTGTAGTCGGATTTCCCAAGACGCAGAAAGGTTTTGATTCTATATGGGTAATCGTGGATCGTTTGACGAAGTCAGCACACTTCATTCCTATCAAGACGACGTATTCTGCAGCAAAGTTGGCGGAGATTTACATCGATAAGATCGTGAGCCTACACGGAGTTCCCGTGTCAATCGTTTCAGACAGAGGTTCCGTATTTACCTCTCATTTCTGGAAGAGTCTACAAGACGCGTTAGGAACGCGATTGAATTTCAGCACTGCGTTCCATCCCCAGACGGACGGCCAGTCTGAACGGACGATTCAAATGTTAGAAGATATGCTTCGACTTTGCGTACTAGACTTCGGAGGTAGTTGGGATACGTATCTACCTCTAATTGAATTCGCCTACAACAATAGTTATCACTCGAGCATCGAGATGGCTCCATACGAAGCACTGTACGGTCGCAAATGTCGATCCTTTATCTGTTGGGATGAAGTTGGTGAACAGAAGCTTACTGGAGCAGAAATCATCCAGATTACATCCGAGAAAGTACCGTTGATAAAGCAGCGTTTGACTACTGCTTCCAGTCGACAGAAGAGTTATGCAGACCCAAAGAGGAAAGACATCGAATTTCAAATCGGAAATTATGTCTTCCTTAAGGTATCACCGATGAAGGGAGTTATTCGTTTTGGAAAGAAGGGCAAGTTGGCTCCGAGATATGTCTGACCATACCAGATCGTGGAGCGTATAGGCTCAGTCGCCTATAAGTTAGAGTTTCCACCGGAGATGTCGCAAGTTCATCCTGTCATTCATATTTCCATGCTTCGGAAATATGTACCAGACCCTTCTTGAATAATCCAACCGCAAGTAGTGGACGTGAGCGAGGAACTAACATACGAAGAGCGGCCAGTGCAGATTGTCGACACGCAGATACGGCAATTGCGGACAAAGAGAATTCCGATGGTGAAAGTTCTTTGGAGAAGTCAGTCCGTAGAAGAGTGCACGTGGGAGACAGAAGAGGATATGAGGCAGAAGTATCCTTATCTATTTACTCAAGGTACGTGGCTAAAGTTTTAAATTCGAGGACGAATTTATTTTAAGGGGGGGTGAATGTAACACCCCAAAATATTTTAAGATAATTACGTCGTGCCACGTGTCGTAGATTCCGATAAATTAAATTAAGAATAATTTAATTTAATTATATCGGGAATTTTGAATAAATTTTAATAATTTAATTAGCTGGATTTAAGGATATAACTTCAGAAATTAATATAAAATAAATTATAAATCCCGTAATGATAATTATTTCGCCAAAGTCCGTGAAATAATATATAGTATTTATGGTAAAAGTTTCGAGTCGATCGGAGACCATTTAAAATTTGGACGCGATTAGGTTTGGACTAAATTGAAACTTTTGAAAAGTTTCAAGGATCAAAGTGCAAATTAGCCGGATTATATATATTTTCCTTCAAGGGAAGGATTCGCCAGAAGCTTCATCAAACTCTTTCTTTCTCTTTCGTTCTCACCATTCGTTTCCTACGGTTCGTCGCGCGGTTTCCGTTTCTCGTCCGTTTCCGACGTTCTATAACTCAAAACGATCGTATTTCAACGGGTAATCACGGTAAGCTTGACGTTTTACCGCTTAAACGAATATATTTTGAGGTATATCGATTCAAAGGTTTAGGCCACGAAACGATTTTATCGTTTTATCGATTATAGGATCGTATTTGGATGTTTTGAAGTTAGAATTAGCGTTTTGGATACGTTTAGAGCGTTTTAACGCGTTGGAGCACGTCGGGAATCGATTCCCGGGCAAAAGCTCGTGGCTGTGCGTTGCACAGCAGGACTGTGCGAACCAGGTGACTATGCGAACGCACAGTCTGCCGAGACTGTACGAACACACAAGCACACTGGGCGCACGCACAGTCCCCTGTGCAATCGCACAGGTAGACGCGCATATCAAGATTTGAAATGGATTATCATTCGATTAATTATTGTTTAATTAGAGGCGTTAACCTAATGAGGTTAAAAGAGGATTGAATTAGAAACGATATACGATTCGTAAACGAGTTAGATACCGTTTAACGGGATATACGCGAGAAGCACGACGATTAATGAAAGTAAAACGTTTCGAGTCTCGAGTCTAGAGTCAATCTTAGAATAAGATTCCGATTTGAGTCAAATGTTTTAAAATTGTTTTAGATCTGGCAAGGCAAAAAGCAGCCGGACCAGTAGTTCGGGAAGCTTGACGTTTCTAAGCCCCGACGTATTTTTGGATAAGCGTTTTCTGTGAGTTTATACGATTTGCTTTTAAAGTATTTATTTAAGCAATTATTTTATATTGCTTTATATTTGAACTGCATGTTTTATATTTGAAACTTTATTATGAATTGCGCATACGCTTGATTTGAAACCAGTATTGATCTGATGGTACGTGCTACCTATTGAGCGGCAATAGGACTGCGTGATCACCAATTTTTATTTGATACAGCTATGAGCTGATGATGCTTATGAAATTTGAGATTTGAGGTATAGTTCGATATGAGCGAGTACTCGGCTACGGTGTAGCATGGAGTCTCCGTATCTAGTGGGTTGGACCCACCAGTGAGTTGGACTCACAATTTGATATTGATGATTGGGTTGCTTGATTGATAATCGGTATGTTTAAGGATTAAGGTTTCAATCGGATCTCGTACTTGGCTGCATATGATTGAATATCGTTTTACGTTTTATTTGAATACTTATTAGTAAATGTATGAACTCACTCAATATATACCAATATACTGACCCCTCACAGATTTCCTTTCAGGTTAAAGCCGCTTTGAAGGAACAGACTTGTATCCTACTTCCAGAAGTCTGTATTTTTGAAAGTATGTAAAGAAACAATACTTTACTCTTAGAGCTGTAGTAGATAAGTGTTTTACAAGTCAGCTTGTATTATATGGTTTTCTGTAAATATAACTTTAACGTTTTAAAGTTAATGATGTTTTATACTTGCTGCGTTTTAATATTTAAGATTGCCAGAGGATATGTATGCCTGGCATGTGTTTCAGCATGACACGTATTTATGTATGCCATGCATGACGTTTATGTTTTGGGAAAAAAATTATTTTACGTTTTTAGGCTTGCTACGGGTTTTGGAGCAACCACTCCCATTCCCTAGCGCCGGTCTCGGCCCATGAGATTGGGTCGTGACAGTTTCGTAATGTTTTAAACGTTTGGATTGGTTTCCTAACGTTTTAAACATTTGGCTTTAAATCGCTAAAAAGGTGAAACGTTTGGTTTTGTTTCGTAATGTTTGTAAACGTTTGGCTTAAATTGCTAAAAAGGTAAAACGTTTGGATTTGTTTCGTGACATTTGTAAACGTTTGGCTTAAATCGCTAAAAATGTGAAACGTTTGGATTTTTTTCGTAATGTTTGTAAATGTTTGGCTTAAATCGCTAAAAAGGTGAAACATTTGGTTTTCTTTCGTGACGTTTGTAAACGTTTGGCTTAAATCGCTAAAAAGATGAAACTCTTGGATTTGTTTCGTAACTTTTTAAATGTTTGGCTTAAATCGCTAAAAGGGTGAAACGTTTGGATTTGTTTCGCAACGTTTGTAAATGTTTGGCTTAAATCGCTAAAAAGGAGAAATGTTTGGATTTGTTTCGTAACGTTTGTAAACATTTGGCTTAAATTGCTAGAAAGATGAAACGTTTGGAATTGTTTCTTAACGTTTACTAACGTTTGGATTTGTTTCGTAACGTTTTAAACGTTTGGCTTAAATCGTTAAAAAGGGGAAACGTTTGATTTTTTTTTTGTAACCTTAGTAAACGTTTGAATTTGTTTTGTAACGTTTGTAAACGTTTGGCTTACATCGCTGAAAAGGAGAAACATTTTGTTTTGTTTCGTAATGTTTGTAAACTTTTGGCTTAAATCGCTAAAAATGTGAAACGTTTGGATTTGTTTCGTAACATTAGTAAACATTTGGCTTATATCGCTAAAAAGGTGAAACGTTTGGTTTGTTTCGTAACTTTTGTAAACGTTTGGCTTAAATTTCGAAAAAGGGGAAACGTTTGGATTTGTTTCGTAACGTTTTAAATGTTTGGATAAGTTTCGTAATGTTTCAAACGTTTGTCTTAAATTGCTAAAAAGGTGAAACGTTTGGATTTGTTTCGTAACGTTTTAAACCTTTGGCTTTGATTCGTAACGTTTGTAAACATTTGGCTTAAATCGCTAAAAAGGTGAAACGTTTGGATTTGTTTCGTAACGTTTGTAAAAGTTTGGCTTAAATCGCTAGAAAGGGGAAACTTTTGGATTTGTTTCGTAACGTTTTAAATGTTTGGCTTAAATCGCTAAAAAGGTGAAACATTTGGATTTGTTTCGCAACGTTTGTAAACGATTGGCTTAAATCACTAAAAAGTGAAACGTTTGGATTTGTTTCGTAACGTTTGTAAACTTTTGGCTTAAATTTCTAAAAAGGGGAAACGTTTGGATGTGTTTGTAACGTTTACTAACGTTCGGATTTGTTTCGTAACGTTTACAAACGTTCGGATTTATTTCGTAATGTTTACAAACGTTTGGATTTGTTTCGTAATGTTTGTACACGTTTTGCTTCAATCGCTAAAAAGGGGAAATGTTTTAATTTGTTTCGTAACATTTGTAAACGTTTTAGCTTAAATGCTAGAAAGGAGAAACATTTGGATTTTTTTTGTAACGTTTGCAAACGTTTGGCTTAAATTGCTAAAAAGGGGAAATGTTTGGATTTGTTTCGTAACGTTTTAAATGTTTGGATAAGTTTCGTAATGTTTCAAACGTTTGTCTTAAATTGCTAAAAAGGTGAAACGTTTGGATTTGTTTCGTAACTATTTAAACCTTTGGCTTTGATTCGTAACGTTTGTAAACATTTGGCTTAAATCGCTAAAAAGGTGAAACGTTTGGATTTGTTTCGTAACGTTTGTAAAAGTTTGGCTTAAATCGCTAGAAAGGGGAAACTTTTGGATTTGTTTCGTAACGTTTTAAATGTTTGGCTTAAATCGCTAAAAAGGTGAAACATTTGGATTTGTTTCGCAACGTTTGTAAACGATTGGCTTAAATCACTAAAAAGTGAAACGTTTGGATTTGTTTCGTAACGTTTGTAAACGTTTGGCTTAAATTTCTAAAAAGGGGAAACGTTTGGATGTGTTTGTAACGTTTACTAACGTTCGGATTTGTTTCGTAACGTTTACAAACGTTCGGATTTATTTCGTAATGTTTACAAACGTTTGGATTTGTTTCGTAATGTTTGTACACGTTTTGCTTCAATCGCTAAAAAGGGGAAATGTTTTGATTTGTTTCGTAACATTTGTTAACGTTTTAGCTTAAATGCTAGAAAGGAGAAACATTTGGATTTTTTTTGTAACGTTTGCAAACGTTTGGCTTAAATAGCTAAAAAGGGGAAATGTTTGGATTTGTTTCGTAACGTTTTAAACGTTTGAATTGGTTTCGTATCGTTATAAACGTTTGGCTTAAATCGCTAAAAAGGTGAAACGGTTGATTTTATTTCGTAAAGTTTGTAAACGTTTGTAAACGTTTGGCTTAAATCGCTAAAAAGGTGAATGTTTAGATTTTTTTCATAATGTTTTAAACGTTTGGATTGGTTTCATAACGTTTTCAATTTTTGGCTCAAATCGCTAAAAATGGGAAATGTTTGGATTTGTTTCGTAACATTTGTAAACATTTGGCTTACATCGCTAAAAAGGTGAAACGTTTGGTTTTGTTATGTAACGTTTGTAAACATTTGCCTTGAATTTCTAAAAAGGCGAAACTTTTGTATTTGTTTCGTAACATTTTAATCGTTTGGATTAGTTTCGTAATGTTTCAAACGTTTGGCTTAAATCGCTAAAAAGGTGAAACATTTGGATTAGTTTCGTATTTGTAAACGTTAAGGGGAAACGTTTGGTTTTGTTTCATAACATTTGTAAACCTTTGGCTTAAATCGCTAAAACGGTGAAACGTTTGGATTTGTTTCATAACGTTTGTAAACATTTGGCTTAAATTGCAAAAAATGTAAAAGGTTTGGTTTGATTTCGTAACGTTTGTAAACGTTTGGCTTACATTGCAAAAATGGTGAAACGTTTGGTTTTGTTTCGTAATGTTTGTAAACATTTGGCTTAAATCGCTAAAAAGGTGAAACGTTTGGATTTTTTCGTAACATTTGTAAACATTTGGCTTAAATAGCTAAAAATGTGAAATATTTGGATTGATTTTGTAACGTTTGTAAACGTTTGTCTTAAATCGCTAAAAATGTGTAACTCTGGGATTTGTTTCGTACCGTTTATTAAAGTTTGGTTTAAATCGCTAAAAAGGTGAAACGTTTGGATTGGTTTCGCAACGTTTTAAATGTTTGGCTTAAATTGCTAAAAATTTGAAACGTTTGGATTTGTTTCGTAACGTTTTAAACATTTGGATTTGTATTTTAACGCCATAAATGTTTGGCTTAAATCGTTAAAAAGAGGAAACGTTTGGATTTGTTTCGTAACGTTTGTAACTTTTGGATTGATTTTGTAACGTTTTAAACGTTTGGCTTAAATCGCCAAAACGGGGAAACATTTGGTTTTATTTCGTAACGTTTGTAAACGTTTGGCTTAAATCGCTAAAAAGGTGAAACGTTTGGATTTGTTTCGAGACATTTGTAAACGTTTGGCATAAAACTAAAATGGTGAAACGTTTGGATTTGTTTCGTAATGTTATAAACGTTTAGATTGGTTTCGTAACATTTGTAAACGTTTCGCTTACATCGCTAAAAAGGTGAAACGTTAGGATTTATTTCGTAATGTTTTAAACGTTTGGATTTGTTTCGTAACATTTGTAACGTTTGGCTTCAATTGCTAGAAAGGTGAAACGTTTGGATTTGTTTCTTAGCGTTTGTAAATGTTTGGCTTAAATCGCTAAAAAGGTGAAACGTTTAGTTTTGTTTCGTAACGTTTATAAATATTTGGCTTAAATCGCTAAAACGGTAAAACGTTTGGATTTGTTTCGTAACGTTTCTAAACGTTTGGCTTAACTCACTAAAAATGTGAAACATTTGGATTTGATTTGTAACGTTTTCAAACGTTTGGCTTAAATCGCTACAAATGTGAAGCGTTTGGATTTCTTTCACAACGTTTGTAAACATTTGGCTTAAATCGCTAAAAAGGTGAAACGTTTGGATTTCTTTCGTAATGTTTTAAAAGTTTGGATTGGTTTCGTGACGTTTTAAATGTTTGGCTTAAATTGCTAAAAAGGTGAAACGTTTGGATTTGTTTTGTAACGTTTGTAAACGTTTGGCTTCAATCGCTAAAAAGGTGAAACTTTTGTAAACGTTTGGCTTAAATCGCTTAAAAGGGGAAACGTTTGGATTTGTTTCGTAACGTTTGTAAATGTTTGGTTTAAATCGCTAAAAATACCAAACATTTGTATTTATTTCATAACGTTTTTTAAACATTTTTCTTAAATCGCTAAAAAGGTTAAACATTTGGGTTTATTTCATAACGTTTGTAAACTTTTGGCTTCAATCGCTAAAAATGTGAAATGTTTGTATTTGTTTCGTAACATTTGTAAACATTTGCTTATATCACTAAAAAGGTTAAACGTTTGGATTCGTTTGGTAACGTTTGTAAATGTTTGTATATGTTTCGTAACGTTTGTAAACGTTTAGTTTAAATTGCTAAAAAGGTGAAACGTTTGGTTTTGTTTCGTAACGTTTGTGAACGTTTGGCTTAAATCGCTAAAAAGGTGAAACTTTTGGATTTGTTTCGTAACGTTTGAAATGTTTGGCTTAAATCGCTAAAAAGGTGAAGAATTTGTATTTGTTTCGCAACGTTTGTAAACGTTTGGCTTAAATCGCTAAAAAGATGAAACGTTTGGATTTGTTTCGTAACGTTTGTAAACGTTTGGCTTAAATTGCTAAAAAGGTGAAACAATTGGATTTGTTTCATACCGTTTACTAACGTTTGGATTTGTTTCGTAATGTTTACAAACGTTTGGATTTGTTTCGTAACGTTTTAAACGTTTGGGTTGAATCGCTAAAAAGGTGAAACGTTTGGTTTTATTTCGCAACGTTTGTAAACGTTTAGCTTCAATCGCTAAAAAGGTGAAACGTTTGGATTTTTTTTGTAACGTTTGTAAATGTTTGGCTTATATCGCTAAAAAGGCGAAACGTTTGGTTTTGTTTCGCAACGTTTGTAAACATTTACCTTAAATTGCTAAAAAGGCGAAACTTTTGGTTTTGTTCCGTAACATTTTAAACGTTTGGATTGGTTTCGTAACGTTTTAATCTTTTGGATTAAATCGCAAATAATGTGAAACGTTTGGATTTGTTTCGTAACATTTGTAAACATTTGGCTTACATCGCTAAGGTGAAACGTTTGGTTTTGTTTCGTAACGTTTGTAAACATTTGCCTTAACTTGCTAAAAAGGCCAAACTTTTGGATTTTTTTCGTAACGTTTTAATCGTTTGGATTAGTTTCGTAATGTTTTGGATTTGTTTCGTAACGTTTGTAAACTTTTGGCTTAAATCGCTAAAAAAGTCAAAATTTTAGTTTTGTTTGGTAATGTTTATAAATATTTGTCTTAAATCGCTAAAAAGGTAAATTGTTTGGATTTGTTTCGTAACGTTTGTCAACATTTGACTTAAATCACTAAAAATGTGAAACGTTTGGATTTGTTTTGGAACGTTTTTAAACGTTTAGCTTAAATCGCTACAAATGTGAAACGTTTGGATTTGTTTCATAACGTTTGAAAACATTTGACTTAAATCGCTAAAAAGGTGAAACGTTTAGATTTGTTTCGTAATTTTTTAAAAGTTTGGATTGGTTTCGTAACGTTTTAAACGTTTGGCATAAATCGCTAAAAAGGTGAAATGTTTGGATTTATTTTGTAAAGTTTGTAAATGTTTGGCTTCAATCGTTAAAAAGGTGAAACGTTTGTAAAGGTTTGGCTTAAATCACTAAAAAGGGGAAACGTTTGGATTTGTTTCGTAAAGTTTTAAACGTTTGGTTTTGTTTCGTAACTTTTGTAAATGCTTGGCTTAAATCGCTAAAAAGGTGAAACGTTTGGATTTGATTTGTAACGTTTGTAAACGTTTGGCTTCAATCGCTAAAAAGGTGAAACGTTTGGATTTGTTTTGTAACGTTTGACTTAACTCGCTAAAAAGGTGAAACATTTGATTTGTTTCGTTACGTTTGTAAACGTTTGGCTTAAATCGCTAAAAATACCAAACATTTGTATTTGTTTCATAACGTTTGTAAACATTTTTCTTAAATCGCTAAAAAGGTTAAGCGTTTGGTTTTGTTTTGTAACCTTTGTAAACTTTTTTTTGCTTCAATCGCTAAAAATGTGAAACGTTTAGATTTGTTTCGTAACATTTGTAAACATTTTGCTTAAATTGCTAAAAAGGTGAAACGTTTGCATTTGTTTAGTAACGTTTGTAAACGTTTGGATATGTTTCTTAACGTTTGTAAACATTTTGTTTAAATTGCTAAAAAGGTGAAATGTTTGGTTTTGTTTCGTAACGTTTGTAAATATTTGGCTTAAATCGCTAAAAAGGTGAAACTTTTGGATTTATTTCCTAATGTTTTAAATGTTTGGCTTAAATCGCTAAAAAGGTGAAACATTTTGATTTGTTTCGCAACGTATGGCTTAAATCACTAAAAAGGTGAAACGTTTGGATTTGTTTCATAACATTTGTAAACGTTTGCCTTAAATTGCTAAAAAGGTGAAACATTTGGATTTGTTTCGTAACGTTTACAAACATTTGGATTTGTTTCGTAACGTTTTAAAGTTTGGCTTGACTCGCTAAAAAGGGGAAACGTTTGGTTTTGTTTCGCAACGTTTGTAAATGTTTGGCTTTAATCGCTAAAAAGGTGAAACATTTGGATTTGTTTTGTAACATTTGTAAATATTTGGTTTACATCGCTAAAAAGGAGAGACGTTTTGATTTGTTTTGTAATGTTTGTAAACGTTTGGCTTAAATTGCTAAAAAGGTGAAATATTTGGTTTTGTTTCGTAACGTTTGGATTGGTTATGTAATGTTATAAATGTTTGGGTTAAATAGTTTTAAAGGGGAAACGTTTGGATTTGTTTCGTAATGTTTGTAAACGTTTGGCTTCAATCGCTAAAAAGGGGAAACGTTTCCATTTATTTCGTAACATTTGTAAACGTTTATCTTAAATGGCTAGAAAGGAGAAACGTTACGATTTTTTTATAACGTTTGTAAACGTTTGGATTTGTTTCGTAACGTTTTAAACGTTGTGATTGGTTTCGCAACGTTATAAACGTTTGGCTTAAAACGCTAAAAAGGTGAAACATTTGGTTTTGTTTCGTAACATTTGTAAACGTTTGGCTTCAATCGCTAAATAGGGAAAACGTTTGGTTTTGCTTCGTAACGCTTGTAAACGTTTGGCTTAAATCGCTAAAAAGGTGAATGTTTGGATTTTTTTCGTAATGTTTTAAACGTTTGGATTGGTTTCGTAACGTTTTATACTTTTGGCTTAAATCGCTAATAATGTGAAACGTTTGGATTTGTTTCGTAACATTTGTAAATATTTGGCTTACATCGCTAAAAAGGTGAAACGTTTGGTTTTGTTTCGTAACGCTTGTCTTGAATTGTTAAAAAGGCGAAAATGTTGGATTTGTTTCGTAACGTTTTAATCGTATGGATTAGTTTCATAATGTTTCCAACTTTTGGCTTAAATCGCTAAAAAGGCAAAACGTTTGGATTTGTTTCGTAACGTTTGGATTTGTTTCGTATCTGTAAACGTTAAGGTGAAACATTTGGTTTTATTTCGTACCGTTTGTAAACGTTTGGCTTAAATCGCTAAAAAGGTGAAACGTTTGGATTTGTTTCGTAACGTTTGTAAACGTTTGGCTTAAACTGCTAATAATAAGAAAGGTTTGCTTTTGTTTCGTAAAGTTTGTAAACGTTTCGCTTAAATCGCAAAAAAGTGAAACGTTTGGTTTTGTTTCGTAACGTTTGTAAACGTTTCGCTTAAATCGCTTAAAAGGTGAATCGTTTTGATTTGTTTCGTAACGTTTGTAAACGTTTGGCTTAAATAGCAAACAATATGAAATGTTTGGATTTGTTTCGTAACGTTTTTTAAACGTTTGTCTTAAATCGCTAAAATTGTGAAACTTTTGGATTTGTTTCGTAACGTTTGTAAACGTTTGGCTTAAATCGCTAAAAAGGTGAAACGTTTGGATCTGTTTCATAACGTTATAAACATTTGGATTGGTTTCGTAACGTTTTAAACGTTTGGCTTAAATTGCTAAAAAGGGGAAACGTTTGGATTTGTTTCGTAACGTTTTAAACGTTTGGTTTGGTTTTGTAATGTTATAATGTTTGGCTTACATCATTAAAAAAGTGAAACGTTTGGATTTATTTAGTAATGTTTGTAACTTTTGGATTGGTTTCGTACCGTTTTAAACGTTTGGCTTAAATCGCTAAAAAGGGGAAACGTTTTGGTTTTATTTCATAATGTTTGTGAACGTTTGGCTTAAATCTCTAAAAAGGTGAAACATTTGTAAACGTTTGGCTTAAATCTCTAAAAAGGTGAAACATTTGTAAACGTTTGGCTTAAAACGCTAAAATGGTGAAATGTTTGGATTTGTTTCGTAACATTATAAACGTTTAGATTGGTTTCGTAACGTTTGTAAACGTTTGGCTTACATCGCTAAAAAGGTGAAACGTTATGATTTGTTTCGTAACATTTTAAACGTTTAGATTTGTTTCGTAACATTTGTAACGTTTGGCTTCAATCGCTAAAAAGGTGAAACGTGGATTTGTTTCGTAACATTTGTAAACGTTTGGCTTAAATCGCTAAAAAGGTGAAACGTTTAGTTTTGTTTCGTAACGTTTATAAACATTTGGCTTAAATCACTAAAAAGGTAAAATGTTTGGATTTGTTTCGTAACGTTAGTAAACTTTTGGCTTAAATTGCTAAAAATGTAAAGTGTTTGGATTTGTTTCATAACGTTTTTAAACGTTTGGCTTAAATCGCTACAAATGTGAAACGTTTGGATTTGTTTCATAACGGTTGTAAACGCTTGGTTTAAATTCTAAAAAGGTGAAATGTTTGGATTTGTTTCGTAATGTTATAAAAGTTTGGATTGGTTTCATAACGTTTTAAATGTTTGGCTTAAATCGCTAAAAAGGTGAAACGTTTAGATTTGTTTTGTAACGTTTGTAAACGTTTTGCTTCAATCGGTAAAAAAGTGAAATGTTTGGCTTAAATCGCTAAAATGGGGAAACGTTTCGATTTTTTTTGTAACGTTTTAAATGTTTAGTTTTATTTCGTAATGTTTGTAAACGTTTGGATTAAATTGCTAAAAAGGTGAAACGTTTGGATTTGTTTCGTAACGTTTATAAACGTTTGGCTTGAATTGCTAAAAAGGTGAAACGTTTAGATTTGTTTCGTAACGTTTGTAAACATTTGGCTTAAATAGCTAAAAAGGGGAAACGTTTGGATTTGTTTCATAACGTTTTAAACGTTTGAATTGGTTTCGTATCGTTATTAACGTTCGGCTTAAATCGCTAAAAAGGTGAAATGTTCGGTTTTGTTTCGTAAAGTTTGTAAACGTTTGGCTTAAATCGCTAAAAAGGTGAATGTTTGGATTTTTTTTCATAATGTTTTAAACGTTTTGATTGGTTTCGTAACGTTTTCAACTTTTGGCTCAAATCGATAATAATGTGAAATGTTTGGATTTGTTTCGTAACATTTGTAAACATTTGGCTTACATCGCTAAAAAGGTGAAACATTTGGTTTTGTTTTAAAACGTTTGTAAACATTTGCCTTGAATTGCTAAAAAGGCGAAACTTTTGGATTTGTTTCGTAACGTTTTAATCGTTTGGATTAGTTTCGTAATGTTTCAAACGTCTGGCTTAAATCGCTAAAAAGGGGAAACATTTGGATTTGTTTTGTAACATTTTAAACGTTTGGCTTTGTTTCGTATTTGTAAACGTTAAAGGGAAACGTTTGGTTTGGTTTTTGTTGGAACGTATCAGTAGGTCTTAAAAGATCTTGCTTGCACTTGACTTCCAAAGTTGGCTTTCTTGCAGTTTGTCGACCTGAACTGACTTCTCTTCAAGTATGTTTGTCTTCTCTGACTCGGCAGGCTTATCATGTGGGAGGATTCCGTGTACATTAAACTCCCTGGGTCATTCAAGTCTCAGAAAATTTCCAAAAGGTCATTAAAGTCAATTTTCTTACAAAGTGGTCACTTAACTATACCTTTAATTACAGAAATATTTCTATTGTTACGAAAAGAACACTAAACTTTTTGTGAACTACAAAACAATCAATGGGTCATTCCTTTTATTACCAAAAGGTCACTGAACTATGTTCCTTTTTGTAATTTTTTCTTTCCACGTAAGCAAAAATGTTAGGTTTTTACGTCGTTTTATATGGGTGAACCCTTTTGTAATAAAATGTATAGTTCAGTGACCATTTTGTAAGAAAATTGACATTAGTGACTTTTTTGAGATTTCCTGAGACTTGAGTGACCCAGGAAGTTTAATATCCGGATTCCATTTACATTCCTTGGGTCAGTTCCTGAGCCCTTCTTGAATATTATCTCCTCGTTGTCGTCTTCTCTGTCTGAGTCATACCAAGCATTGATGGGCCCGAAAGTTTTAGTGTTTTGAGCCTCTGTTTGCTCTTTTGGATGTACTTTGATCTGGTCGATCTCATCAAATTCTGGACCCCAGCCAGTTGGTACAATGTCCTTGAGAGGGACTCTAGGTGAGGATGTGTAGTATACCAGGAAGTCGTATTTTCTGGATGGTTAACTCAACGTGTCCATCAGCCTGACAAGCTTGACATCGGAAAAGGAACTCATGACCTCTTTTTCAATTTTCTCATTCTCGTGACCCCTGTCAATCTTCATTATCTGGAAAGAAGGCTTATCAATCCTTCCATGTTCTATTAGGCTCATGGTGGCGCTCTTAAAGTTTTCGCAGCTCTCTATTGAGTACCCAGACTCTCTGTGATACTCACAAAACTCATTGTTCCATGCATGATGGTATATCAGTCCTTGAAACTTTAGTTGTTGGAAAAGCTTCGTCAAAGGCTTTTCTACTGGCATTTCTTGTTGAACACCCACTTTCATAAGGCTAATGGAGTCAACATGTCACGACTCGAAATCTCGAGCCGAGACCGGCGATAGGGAATGGGAGTGGTAGCTCCAAAACTCGTAGCAAGCCTAAAACTATAAACAATTTTTCGCGAATAAACATACATCATGCATGACAAATATAAACACGTGTCATGCTATAAACATGCCAGGCCACACATGGCCAACCGGCACGAAACAAACGGTTACAACGCAGGAAACATATCGTATACATATTTTCAAACATCAGAGTTATATTTACAAAAAACCGTTTGATATAGATCGAAATATAAAGCACCTATCTACTACAGCTCTAGAAGTAAAGTACCATATCTTTACATACTTCAAAATATCAAACTTCTGAGTCTGCATAACTTGAAAACGTAATCCCCAACTTGAAATTCTATATCTTTTCACTTTGGGTCTGCATAACTCATCTGTCGACTGAAGGCAGTGTTCAGGCATTGCCGTATCAATGGTACATTCTCTGAAGTAATTTGGATAATCTCTGCTCCCGTCAACTTTCTTTCTCCGACTTCATGCCAATAGATAGGGAATCTACACTTGCGTCCATATAAGGCCTCGCACGGAGCCATCTCGATGCTTGAATGGTAGCTGTTATTGTAAGCAAACTCGACTAAAGGTAGATACGTATCCTAACTACCTCCAAAATCGAAAACGCATAATCGAAGCATATCTTCTAGCGTTTGAATCGTTCGTTTTGAATGGCTGTCCGTTTGAGGATGAAACGCAGTGCTGAAGTTTAATCGTGTTCCCTAATGCCTCTTGTAAACTCTTCCAAAATGAGAGGTAAACACACCAAACCTCAGTCTGAAATGATTGATGCCAGAACTCCATGTAAACTAACGATCCTATCGATATATACTTGAGCTAACTTTGTTGCTGAATATATCATCTTGATAGCAATGAAGTGTGCTGATTTTGTTAGATGATCAATAATTACCCAAATGAAATCAAAGCCTTTCTGCGTTTTGGGCAATCTGACCACAAAATCCATCGTGATTTTCTCCCATTTCCATTCTGTAATAGGTAACGGTTGAAGAAATCCGTATGGTCGTTGGTGCTTCAACTTGACTTGTTGACAAGTCGGGCACTTTGCAACAAAATCTGCGATATCCTTCTTCATTCCACTCCACCAGTATGTTCCCTTGATATCATGGTACATCTTCGTGGAACCTTGATGAACATTATAATTCGATCCATGGGTCTCCTCCATGATTTTTTGTCTCAAGTTTTCCATGTCCGGTACGCACAATCAATTGCCATGTTTTAACGCTCCGTTAACGATGCTAAAGTCTTAGCATTTGCCTTGTTGAACTTCCTCAATTAAACGCTTGAGTTGAGGTTTGTCTGTTTGCAACTCTTTGATTCGATCAATCAACGTTGGTCGAATGCTTAACTGAGCCATCAAGTTCCCGAGGGTCGAAACCTCGAACTTGACTCCCTGGCTGAACAGTGTGTGGATTACTTTGATTAATGGTCTCCGCCACGTTATCGCAATATGCACGAGACTTCCTGCCGATTTTCTACTCAACACATCTGCTACTATGTTGGCCTTTCCTGGATGGTACTGTGTTATACAATCGCAGTCTTTTAATAACTCCATCCACTACCTCTATCTGAGGTTTAGTTCTCATAGATCAAAAATGTACTTTAAACTCTTATGATTTGTAAATATCTCGCATGTTGCGTCGTACAAATAATGTCTTCAGATCTTCAGCGCAAAAATTACCGCTGGTAGTTCTAAATCGCGAGTCGGATAGTTCATTTTGTGCTTCTTGAGTTTTCGCGAGGCATACGCGATTACTCGACCATGCTGCATGAGGACACATCCTAGTCCAATTCTTGATGCATCACAGTAGATTGTGAATCCTTCCGTTCCCTCTGGTAATGCTAGAACCGGTGCTGTGGTCAAGCACTCCTTCAATTTAAGAAAATTGACTTCAAACTGGTTTGTCCAGTTGAATCTAGCGTTCTTCTGAGTTAACTTTGTCAAAGGTACAACGATCTTTGAAAAGTCCTGTACAAATCGTCTATAGAATTCCGCTAAATCGAGGAAACTTCGAACATCGGTAACTGAATCAGGTCGTTTCCATTCCATCACGGCTTCGATCTTCTTTTGGTCAACATTAATACCACTTTGAGATACCACATGACCCAGAAAGCTACTTCCGTTAGCCAAAATTCACACTTAGAGAATTTGGCATAAAACTGATGCTCTCTCAGTGTTTGAAGTACTATCCGCAAATGATGTGCGTGCTCTTCTTCCGTACGTGAATAGATCAAAATATCATCGATGAATACGATCAAAAACTGATCCAAGAATGGCTTGAACACTTTATTCATCAATCCATGAAGGCCGCTGGCGCATTGGTCAATCTGAATGACATGACAAGAAAATTGTAATGACCGTATCGAGTTCGAAAGGCAGTTTTTGAAATATCGTCATCGCGAATCTTCAGCTGATGATAGCCTGACCTTAAGTCAATCTTGGAGAAGTACTTCGCTCATTGTAACTGGTCGAACAAATCATCGATCCTAGGTAACAGATACTTGTTCTTGATTGTCACCTTGTTCAAATGTCGATAATCTATACAGAGTCGAAGCGATCCATCCTTCTTTTTCATGAACAGCACTGGTGCACCCCATGGGGATACACTCGGTCTGATAAAGCCAAAATCAAGTAACTCTTCTTGTTGATCTTTCAATTCTTTGAGCTCTGCAGGTGCCATACGATAAAGAGGTATCGATATCGGCTTTGTACCAGCAGCCAGCTCGATACACAACTCTATCTCGCGATCTGGGTGTAATCCAAGTAATTCCTCTAGAAAAATATCTGGATACTCCGATACTACTGGTACATCGCTTAATTCCATGTGTTTCTTCTCCACGTCTCGTACTATGGCTAGAAATCCTTGACATCCTTTCCTTAAAATTTGACAAGCTTTAATAGCTGAAATGATACTCATAGGAGATTCTGTCTAGTCACCTTTAATTGAAACTGGTTCAATTCCAGGCGCGTTGAATGTTACTGTCTTCTTCCAACAATCCATATTGGCATAGTGCTAAGCTAGCCAATCCATTCCTAGTACAATGTCAAAAACTAATACCTCGAGTAAGATCAAATCCATAAGCAAATCTCGTCCTTCAACACTCCCAGGACAAGATGGATAAACGATACTAACTTTCACACTTTCACCTACAGGAGTGGCTACTAACAAGGGATCCATAAGGTATGGTGGTTACACTCCTAACTTACTAGCAAAGCTCGGTGAAACAAATGAATGCGTAGCACCCGGATCAAACAAAACTAATGTGTCTTGAGATGCGATAGGAAATGTACCTTGCACGACAACATTGGAAGCCTGAACCTCCTGAGGATTCAATGCAAAAACCTTGGCCTGACTTCCCCCCAGCTTGTGAAGCCTGGCCAGTACCACGACCTCCACCATTCTTTCCTCCTCGATTCCCATAACCTTGGCCTCTTTGGCCAGTAAATGTGTGTCCCGTCTGATCGTACCCTGACACTGCCTGATGTGCAGTTCTCTGTTGATGATAGGAAGGTTGCGCTACCGTAGTCATTGAGCCTTGAGGCATCTGTCTTGGACTATCTCTAGCAAAGTGACCCTGTTGGCCACAATTAAAACACGCTCCGGAAACGCTACGGCACACTCCATAGTGCCTCTTATTATAAGTCGGACAGATAGGAGCTCCGCCTCCCATACCACTAATAGACCTAGCATCAAACCCTGTGCCGGACACACTAGCTCGAGATCCATGTCGAGACCTCTTGTGTTTTCGCTGTATGTTGTGTCGGCCTTGAGTAACCTCCAATATATGACTGTGTTGGAGAGCTCTGCACGCTGGGAAACACATCACTTCTTTTAGGTACAACGTTAGAAGGATCAGGAATCCTCCCAAATCGAATCAGAGAAACCTCCATCTGTCTGGCGGAATCAATTAGTTGCACCAAGGGCTTACCTACATCATATGTGAAACTCACAAACTCGGGTCCTAAACCCTCTATAAACCTCGAATTAACCCTTACAGGACCGGCAGTCAAATCTGGTGCAAATCTACTCGATCTTGTAAACTCCGTCACGCACTCTTGCACAGATCGAATGCCTCTACTCAAAGTCAACCACTTGCTGGGATAACTCTTTGTTACTACGAACGGTAGAAAATACTCCCTATAATGATTCACAAATTCAGCCCAAGTCATGATATTATTGTTGGTTAAATATGGTTCTAAAACCAATCCTTTGCAGGTCCTCGCATTGACATTTCCACCAAAATGATGGACTGTCTCTTGTTAGCTTGCAGACGTCGAGCATTTCGTTCTACTTCCTCCAGGAAGTCTAGAGCGTCTTTAGAACCGTCAAAATTTATTGGCTTAAGGCGCATGTAAGCCAAAATGATGTCTCAATCAGTATAAGCAACATTACGTTGCTGTTGCTGCTGCAATTGTTCTCGATGCATAGCCTGCACCTCGACCTGATTGGTTTGCATAGACGCAAATCCCGTAAGAAACTGATTTAGGTCAAAGCCTAGGACGTTAGGTTGTTGAGCTTGCACTTGCACCCCTATTGCCTGATTATGGGCCTCTTGGCCACGACCACTACCTGCCGCTTAGGGTGGTAAGTTGAGCCCGCCATGAACAGAAGACTCATCTTGAGCTTCTGGAAGTACATCATGTGCTCCCTCGATAACGTTTCGTGCTGCAGCGGCAGCTTGTTCTTCTTCTTGTTGTTGGTCAGACATCCTGACCAAGACAAGCAGTTTTACGTATCAGGATAAACGCATATCGTCGCAAATGCAAAATACATATATCGCACATCTCTTCTTATATGAACAAACAAACATATAACAGATTCACATCCTAAGGGAAGGATGAAAGTTTGAAAATCAAATGAATACTTAACAAAGACATGACTCGAATCCTATGTGCTGCTGTAGATCCCTAGGTACCTAAACACATAACACTTATCTGATAGAAACAATAGTATCCTGAACCGTTGCTCTGATACCAACTTTCTCATGACCCAAAATCTCAAACCGAGACCGGCGCTAGGGAATGGGGGTGGTAGCTCCAAAACCCGTAGAAATCCTAAAACTATAAACACTTTATTGCGAATAAATATACATCATGCATGATAAATATAAACACATGTCATGCTATAAACATGTCAGACCACACATGGACAGTCGGCATGAAACAAACGGTTACAAAGCAGGAAACATATCGTATACATATTTTCAAACATCAGAGTTATATTTACAGAAAACAATTTGATACAGACCGAAACATAAAGCACCTATCTACTGCAGCTCTAGAAGTAAAGTACCATATCTTTACATACTTCAAAATATCCTACTTCTGAGACAAGGATAGAAGTCCATCACTTTGAAGATTCTTTCACCTGAGAAGGAAAACGGTGAGGGGTCAGTATATGGGAATATACAGAGTGAGTTCATATAATTTACTAATAAGAATTTTACAAAAACATAAAACAATGTTGTAAACATTTCATTCACATATAGCCAAGTAAAGGATCAAACTGAAACCCTAATCCTCAAACAGGCCAGTCATATTCAATCAAATTAATCATTCAATCCATTGGCCCGGTGCCGGGATAGTTCAACTGAGTTCAACCGCTACCAGTCTCTTAATCCCAAGTTGTGGGTCTCGAGATAGTTTAACCGAGTTCAACCCACTGGATACGGATCCCGAGATAGTTTGACCGAGTTCAACCTCGTATCCATTAATTAAATATCCAGCTTTCATATTCATATCCATAATCATATTCTCAGTTGAAATCAATTGAAATTGGTGATCACGCAGTCCTATTACCTCCCAATAGGAAAGCACCTTCCATAAGATATATACTGGTTTCAAATTAAACATGTGTGCATCTCATGTAAAATACTTGTAAAAGTAAACATTCACTTTAAAAGTAAAGCAATAGAAAACGTTTGTTTTATAAAGAATACTCGTTTAAATACTTTAAAAGTAATCATATAAACTCACAGAAATCGCTATCCAAAAACACCACGGTATTCAAACACCGTTAAGCTTTGTGAGCTCCCTGTCCGGTAGCTGCTTGCCTTGCCGGATCTAGGAAATAGATAAACACAACTCGAGCAAGAATCTAACTCTAGAGACATTTTAGACTCGAGACACAAACATATGCATAACTTGTCGAGTTCTAATCACGTTCTATTCGACTCACTTCCGTTTTACTCAGTAACCTTCGATATAGCCTCGATACTGCTTTTGGTTTACAGATAAACCTAACCGCTTAACATCGAATCATACATTATAGCCCTTGCTGCTCCTAAAACACCTCACAGACTTATTCCGACGTGCTTAACACATTCCCGAACGCATCAAACATCCAAACAACATCTAAATACATCAAAAACTAATGAAAAACGCCTAGAACAAATCAAATACGAGATTTCGATACAAATTCTCCGTAACTCTACTGTTCAAATCAAAAATCCATCAAATAAACTCAAACAAATGGCCAAACCACGTGCTCACCTTGATTACCCACTGAAATATGATCGATTCAAGCTAAGAAACGTCAAAAATGGTTGAGAATCGGTGATCGAGCGTAAGAAACGGTGATGGCGATGATGATTGAGATGAAATGAAGTTTTTGGGTTCTGGAACTTTCATTCTTAATGAAAGGGGAAACTATATATATGGATGGTTAAAGTACTGTTTAGCTCGAGCAGCTCAAACTCGTACTTTAACCCAAAACCTTAATTAACTTCCGCGTCAAAAATTAAAACAGTCTCCGATTGACAAGAAACTTTTCCGATAAATTTCTAAAATTATTTTACGGACGACGGTGTAAAAATAATTAACTTGAGACGTATACTTTATTTTATATTAATTTCTTTGATTTTTTTCCTAGTCCCGCTAATACCCGATCTGACGAATAATAATTTTCGAACAAAATTATTATTTCGCGATAAATCTTATAAAATTATTCCGGCCATCATTTCCCACTCGATTTTTACTTCCGACCTACTTTGTTATTTAGGACACGTGGCACGATCTAATTACTTAAAAATTTATTGGGTATTACACAACATCAGCGAAAGAATTCATGACCTCATTGTGAACTAGGCCAGAATTTATGGTATGTAGATTCTATGGCGGCGCCGCCGCATGGTAGTTGGGCAGTGGTTTGTTCTGTGTTTTAGGCTGTCCTAATGATGGATCAATGATTTTTCAATCGTCTATCAGATTGTGGATGGCATGTTTCAGCGTGATGCATGAGTCAGTATGATGCTTGGGTTTCTGATGGAACTTGTAATGTACATTTGGGTTATAGTTTGGCGAATTCAGATTCAGAGGATTTTTAGGAGGTTTGTTCTGTAAGAGATCCTGCTTCATTTGCCTGTCTAACACCTTAGCCAGAGGAATAGGGAATTCTGAGAACTTTATGTTTTACGTCCCTTGTCTTTGGACAAAATTGACATTGGCGCACTTGTTGGTTGACTGATAGCTCTACCGATAACCTCCAGTCTGTGCGTTATGTTTCTTTTCGGATTCTATATCCTCCACTTGCATCCCATCATCTAGCAGGTCGTCGAAGGTCTTGGGATTCATGTTCTGAAGTCGCTCAACCCAATGTGGGAGAACGTTCTTGACCACAATTCTGACCCGATCTTTCTCAGACGGCTTATGGGGTTCAACAAGGTAGCCTTATCTAACCATCTCGTGAGGAATTAAGAGAACGACTCTCCTAGCTTTTACTTTGTTAATTCTAAGTCTCTTAGGGTGACTTCCATTTTAGAGCCACAATTGTGCTAGCTCATAAAATAGGTACACAATTCGCTCCAGTCTCCCCTCGTTTTCATTGGCCGGTCATAATACCAACGAGCGGCGTTTCCTTCCAGCGAACTTGGAAAGGCCCTGATAATCTTCTTTGTGCATAGGATTGATCATCACAATGATGAATTGATTGAGATGGGTATGAGAATCCCCCCTCTTCCATTAAACCGGATGAGGTCAAGCATCTTGAACTTGGCAGGTAGCTTTTCGTCTTCTCCTAGGGAATATTCATCCAGGCTGATGAATTGGCTGATTATTTTCCCTATAATACTAGCCTGGAGCTGCTCCTCTTTTCTTGTCAGGTCTTGATAGGTGTCAAAATGAGCTTATTACAGGTTCTTGAGCATTTTACTCTCGGTTTCTACTTTCTATTGTTCTTCGTACAATTTTATTGAAACAATTTTGACCAGTAGGGTGTCTATTTGTGTTCTGGGCCTGCCATAATCTGCCCTACGCCTTTTCTCAGCGTCATCTTTCTTTATCATCTCCCCCATGAGGTCCTCAGCGGTATTTCCTCCTTTGGTAGAAGATGATGGCTCGTTGTCTTGACCCATTCCTCTCCCCCGTCGGGACTCCACAAGTTTGCAAACCATTTCTCTAAGTCATCATTCTGCCTCTTGACGAAGTCCAACACCTCCTCCTTCATCTAGTCGAGTTGGGCCTCCGTCACGGCGGGTGCTCCTTCTAGTGTTTCTTACATGTCGGAGGTGTTGGATGATTTGATGTCACGACCAAAATTATTGAGCCGCAACCAGCGCTAGAGAATGGGAGTGGTAGCTCCAAAACCCGTAGCAAACCTAAAACAATTAAAAACTTTTCGCAAAACGACAGATACATAAACGGAAGCAAACACATATACAAACATTTACATTAGATAATCGGATATCCACGTGGACTTTAGTTACCGTACCACGTACGAACTGGCCTCACGACACTAAATACATCCTAATGTATCATAAGTATATCACCGGCATCTAGTGCCGTGAACAAAACATAACATGCGTAGCCTACAGAAATATATAAAATAAGACGGCAAGTAAAACATAAAACCAAAATACATTGGGTCAGACTATGCTGAGTGAGTTTGTAATTTACTAACGGTATTATAAAATAACATCGCATCTCAATAAAAAATTAATAAGAAATACATATATGTTAAGCATTCAATCCGTTCGAAACTAAAAGCCTGAAACTTAACACCACCTACTTACCACAGATTATGTATGTCAGAAATCAGATTGATAATTCAATCTTTGGCCCGGTCCCGGGATAATTCCACCGAGTTCAACCGCTGCCAACCTTTTAATCCCAAATTGTGGGTCCCGAGATAGTTCGACCGAGTTAAACCCACTAGATACGAGTCCCGAGATAGTTCGACCGAGTTCAACCTCGTATCTACTCATTTCATATCCAACTTCCATATTCGTATTTGTGCGCACTTATCAAATCATCTTTACTAATCTAAACACACTAGACTGACTCAGTTACTGATGATCACACAGCCAATTGACACCCAATAGGTAGTTAGTTTCTTCGGATCTCACACTAGATTCTCATATTGAAAACAATCATTCAAACAGTATATCCTACATTCAAATCACATAAATGCGATGTATTTAATAATAATATTCATACTATATGAAATTAGCTTTTATAATAATACGCAAATGTAAAATGCAACTCACAGTGACCGCTATCCAATCTATGACGTGGTCGATGTGATAATATGCTCGTACTATCCCACGTTTACCGACCTCACCGCTTGCTGACACGTCTGACACATATTAATTAACGTTTTATAATTAGACGTGAATATCATATTTATATATGTAATACTTTTAAATTTTTAGGTTTAGGTTGATTAAATTTGCTTTCTAGCGTGTTCGTGAATTCGATAATCTTTAATCGCATCGCACGGCTTAATGAATACTACTTCCCGTATTCACTGATCATATAACCTTCTTAATGTTTTCTGCTATCGTAAATTACTTAAAACGTCGAGCTTTAACCCTTAATTTAAGATTTTTGGAATCCTTGATTCATTCTTAAGGTCTAATGTTCGTAATATCGGTCGTCTAGGTCAAATAGGAGCTAAAATGCTCGATAGGTATCTCAAATAAGCTGTGCGGGCACACAGGGGGTACTGTGCGTCCGCCAGTATGCTGTACGTTCGCACAGCTTCGGAATGCATTTTCCGGCTAATCTGCCGCCTTCCGACACCCTACACGCATAAGAGAGATTCTATTCTACAAAACCCGTGTTTTAGAATTTCCGAAAACACCAACATCGAGCTAGTTTCGATGAAAATCCAATTCCCTAACTTATCAAATATGAAACACCCAATATCAACCAAGTTCAATGCCGATTCTTAAATTCTTACCTTAAAGTGATGCCCGAGACGATAGAGAATTCGATTTCAAGAAGTTCGACACCAAGAACACGAGATTCAGACGTCGGACGGCGGAATTATCGCGATCGCAGTTTTTTCGTTGTGGTTTTCTCGATTTTTCTCTTCTCTGATTTCCTTCTTTTGAATGTAATTCTTATATATAGTGTGGCTAACATGCCTCTTAGGTCCTTATTCTCTTTATTCATTACTAATTTTATATTAAACTTTTTTTATTCAATTGAACCAATCACTTAATCAATTAGTATCTTAATCATTTTGTATACGTATTATTTATATCCAATAAATAATACGATCCAAGAATTTATATTTTCCTGTCAAATGTTCGTAAATATTTTATTTCTTGAGACTTAATTGGTTAAATTACCAATTTAGTACCTAAACTTTATTTTGTGACCTTTCTTGCAATTCTTCTTTTCAGTCCGAATTCCAACTTTTAAACTAAAATATAATATTAAATTCCTCATAATTACTTTCCCGAAACCAACCTACTAAAATTTTATTTATCTCTATTTCTCGGAAATCTTTCCGCTATCGCCACTCCGGCGACTCAAAACTGGACACGTCAAAACTGCGTACTATTTAGTAACTTCTTCTTTTATCTTGACGCTCAACACTTCATTTTGACTATTTGATCCTTTATCCATCTACAATTGTGACCTCACACTTCTCGCTGGGCAACAATTTATTCCATTTGTAGACTCTTCTCGCCGTTTACGTAATTGAGAATCTTCTCATCGTTACTCTTGTTCAATCTTTTGCCCTTTCAAATTAGGGCAGCGTTAGGTGTATCTTCAATATTGTAGTTCTTGCGTCATCACCATCTGATCGGAGATTTCTCCTTTGGCTGTCATTAGTCGTTGATTAATGTCCTCTCGATCTACTATCTTATCCTAAGCAAGTGTCATGTTGTTGTCCGCCTCTTCTATGGTTGAATGGTCACCGACATGTTATTTACATCCTTAATGAGATACATACTTATTTCACTTATACGTCTAAGAGTATTCGCTTAATAGTCGTGAATTTGTAGCCATAGCTCTTATATTCCGTTTACTCTAGTCGCTATTCCTTAGCAAAGTTGGATTCGATACACTTTATACTGTTTTAATTTCTCTTTCTTTGCCGTTTTCAAAATCATGGCGAACTACGCGTCATTTGATTGGTTAAGAATAGTTTGCCGTTGTTTTAAACGTTTCGTCTCACACTGATTTGTTTTACTTATATAGCTCATATGGTTGTCTTTGCTTAATGATATTATCCGTATTCTTACTTTCTTCACTTTTCTTTCCTTAATTCTTAAAGATCGTCTTCAACTCCTTGCTAACTTATTAGTCAGCCCGTCTTGTTATTACGTTTAGATTTTTTTTATACGTTAACTTCACAAGAGCCTTGTATTGTCTACTTAACACTTATCTTTAGGCTTTAGCTAATCCAGTAGTTTTTCACTAACTTATCTGCTCCTGTACTCAAATTGTTCTGAAACCGACAATTCCATAAATTTTCATCATATTCCTCGTCGCAAATCCTTCTCGCTGTAAGAACAACTGATATCCTCTATCTTACATATCATTCTTTCTCACTTACTATGGTTTTCTTCATTTCATTCTTACTTTCACCAAATGTTATCTTTACATGTTACTTACTTTCTGCTAGGTATTATCATTCTTTAATTCTTTATTGTATTATATTTCGTCTTCAACCTGAAGTTTCACCGATTGCATACGTCGTTAAAATTGTGCTTGAATTCTATCACTTCCAGGGTTAAGGATTAGTTCCAATGTTCTCGTCTATTACACTTTATGCTTTCCATTATTCATATCATGTTCCTAATTTTCCTTTAAATAACTTAACTTTCTCGTACAGTTAATAGCTTTCATCCTTATAACTTCATGGCTCTTTTAAACGTAATCCATTTCTATCCATTCAATAATAATGAAATATCGTCTCCTCCTTTACTTGTCATATCTGTTATATCTTTCCTCTGTTCACAATAGTTCTCCTGTAATCATCGTGATTATCTCTCCAATGTACCTTTTGAAAGTGTTATTCCTTCTCTCATCTTATGAGATTTTTACTGTACCTTCATATCTTACCACGCTTTCTTCACGTTTCTTACGATCCTTGAATTCCCTTTTTACACTTACCTCCCAATTTCTTAATTTCATTTTCTCGTATCCTACGAGATTATCCTTATCTTCATCTTTTGTATTTCCCGATTTCCTTCTCCGACGAAATTCTTAATCACTCTACTTCTTACTTCTCAAAATGATAAATGTTATATTCTCCAAACTTGCCAACGTACTATATCTTACTTGCGTATATCTTCTCGTGTTGAACTCTTGCTGACGTTTCTATCTTTATCTCATCGACTCCTATCATGTTTTATCGTTAACATCGCTTAATTCCTTTATTGGGGTCCATTTTACAAACTTCAATCTTACTTATCAAGAATCTTTTATTGTTTGTCACAGAGTTGCACGTCTGAGTTTACTTACAAACAAATATGATTCCAAAAACACTTTTTGGCTGGCCAGCTCTTTAATTCATTTTTTCATTTCAAACATTCTTTTTAAAAAATTATTTGAAATCAATTGTACAATTGTAGCTCAGAGTGATGAATTCTCTCAACACTAAAGAGTTGCTCGATAAATCACGTTTTCTTTATCGTTGTAAAGATATGATGCATGATCTACGTTTTGAAAATTATTCTTTTATGCATTCCTAACGTGATTATGACATGCCATATGAGATGTCTGAGCACAATTGTACCTTTAAAATCATAACATTTTCATGCTTTTCGTAAAATCGTAAGTTTGCTCCAGATTATACACTCTACGACAATTTAATGGCTTTTCTTTATTATTTATTGGGTACGTTATAACTTTTTAATATTTCCGTTACTTTTTAGTACTTCCCAAGCATTCCTTTGCTAAACAACTCCTTCTTCATATCTTTGATAAGACAATTAAATTCAAAAATTTCCTATAGCTATAATTGTTGCATCCGTCTTCTTATTATTATACTTGTATTCCATTCTTCACAAGTATAAGTATCGATCCATCTTCCGTAGTCCGCTTCTTCCTTCACAACCTCTAAAACATAATATAAGAATTATGTTCGCGATAAATGTATTATGTATTGTTCATTAAGTTAGTATTCTTGTAAATTATGTATAGATATTTCTTTTATTAAGCGCGTTGTCATCAATATCTCTCCCTATAAGCATTAGCTATACGATACGCTATCTTATAAGCATTTCCTAACATATTGTCACGACCCAATTTCGTGGATCGCGACCGGCGCTAGGGTATGGGTATGGTCGTACCAAAACCCGTAGCAAGCCTCGCGGAAAACCATTTAATCAAAATAAACCTGCAAGAAAACCAATGCTCGGGGGCAACCGAGACTCCAACCTAAGTCTAACAACTTATATAACAATCCTATTACAACCAATTGATAATATTCCGAAACTAGAAACATGCCTCATAAATCAATAATCCAATGTAACATGTCAACGTATAAATAATATAACAGTCGTACCACTACGACAAACCAAAGTATAATAATAAAGACAACTAGCTCTACTGCGGTCTAAGAAGTGAAACAGTTGACTAGTCTGATAATATAAAAAGACCTCCGAGGAACCAAAAGATCGGAGATGACCAACGCTCTCAAAATCATAAACCTGGAAAAGTTTGGAAAGCAACGGGGTCAGATATACTGAGATGAGTTCATAATGTTATTTACATTTATTAAGATTAAAACCTCAAAACAAATCCTTTTATACTAATGTATATATTTGATTATGGAAGACAGTATTGAAATGAAATCCCAAAGTAGGTGTGACGTATCATCACCAAATCCCAAAGTAGACGGGAACAAATCCTCGTCGATCCCAAAGTAGGCTAGACATTAGTCTGCCGATCCCAAAGTACTTACCGGTGCACACAGTCTCGATACAAGCCTATCGAGTAGCTCGTTTCAATCCAGATCCATAATCCTTAAAACAGTTCACAACATTTGATATACTAAAATAATTTGCGGTACTTAATAAAGCGGTAAATAACACTATCAACTCACTGCTTGCGTATCCACGTGAATAACTTGGCAAACAGCTAACCCTGAGCGGACTCCGAAGCACGAACAGACGACGGGTCTAAAACAAGGTATAAGTTAAAATCCATTCAACCCCTAACTCTAAGATTACTAGACACCACATAGGACTAGTATCTCAAACACAACCAAACACAACCAAAGTAATCAAACATAACCAACGTATTATCATAACCAAAGTATACCATATAATAAGTTAGGCAAATTAAGCTTAGGTGAGTTCTTATCTTTAAAACAAAACCAAAGTCCTTTCATAGCTTAAATACTTTATTTAAAATAAAGAGATTTCCCAAAGTAGTGTGTTAGCCTCAACTGCAGTATAGCTCAACAACACATGTCGGAAGACCACGTCTAACCCGACCCATCCATAAACCAAAGTTTAAAACCAAAGTCTTAAATAAATCCTTAAATGAAACCAAAGTATTTTTAAATAAGAACTCATACCTAACTTAATACTACCACGAACACCAAAGTAACAAATCAATTACCTTGCCAACACTTGACAAGTACACCCAAAGTATAGTTGTTGAAATCAACCTTCTTTAACATCACAAATAAATTTCCAGCTTTTAATTAATTACTCAAAACAGTTTTTAACTCAAATACTTAATCCATTTGTTATACTAAATCAATTAGGCAATTTACCCAAACCATTTAAAGTAACATTAGACATCTAACAACCTATGATTCATATTTACAAAATTTCCAGATTTTATATCATAAGAAAAACAGAATTTAAATCCATTTATAAACCAATTCTTTCATGCCATTAATCGAAACCACCAATCTCAAAGCCATCTAGAATAATCATCCAAGGTATAACAATCACAACACCATAGAATGAAATCTCAGATTATAAACCATCACAAAACAGAATATAATCACAAACCACCCAAAGTATCGATTTCAAATCGAGCCACAACAATCACAACACACAAATATAAGGGATTAATCCACTAACCTCTTGAGATAGATTAAGGACAACAATCAAAGGAAAACCCAGAGAATATAATTCCAAAATCAGCCTACAAACAAACCATACGATAGCTAAAGATCACACAACTCAATTATATGATAAAACACTAATTAAACCTTAAGGAATTGATTAGAATACTTACTAATGATCACCAATGGATTAGGAATAGCTAGGATATGAATTTCAGAGAGTATAGGCCGTTCTAGGGTTTTAGAAAACGAGAGAAATGAATTTAGGTCGCTTAAGGGGTCTATTTATAAAAAAATCAGCGAACTGAACAGTGCACGAGTCGCGCCCGCTACACTTCCATCGCGCCCGTGAAACATGAATCGCGCCCGTGATGAATGAATCATCGCGCCCGTGAAAAGCTACTGCCTCCGATGAAAAATTGAGATTTCGAAAATGAAATCGAAAGCGTTCCAAACTCCAAGGTTACTTCTAATACACCTTAAAACACATTTTAAAAGGTTTGGAACATTCGAACCGCGAACCGAAGTGGTCGAACCACTCAAACGAACCCAAAGTACCGTTTAGGCCTAACGAAACTAGTCGGAAAAATACGGGATGTTACATTCTCCCCAACTTAAAAACAAAATCGTCCTCGATTTTAAAACAACGAAACTAAGCCCAAACTCAAGTAAACACACCAAAGTAACTCATATAAAACATGCCCAAGGTAAAACACAATCAATTTCCCAAAGTAGTAGCACAACTCAAAACACAAAACAACCACAAACCCAACGTACCTCAAAGAAAAAGGAAAGGATAACGATTACGCATATCGGACTCCGTCTCCCAAGTGCATTCTTCGACCGAGTGATTTCGCCACAGAACCTTGACCATCGGAATCTCCTTGTTCCGCAACTTACGCACTTGCGTATCAACAATTTCGACAGGCTGTTCCTCATAAGACAGCTCTTGGTCAATCTCGACACTCTGTGGTACTATCACTTGCGAAGGATCCGAAACGCACTTCCGCAACATTGAGATATGGAATACCGGATGCACCAACGACATATCTGGCGGCAAAGCCAAACGATAAGCAACTGCTCCAACTCTCTCTATGATCTCATAAGGACCAACGAACCTCGGTGCCAACTTTCCCTTAACACCAAAACGCACAACGCCCTTCATAGGCGAAACTCGAAGAAACACAAAATCGCCAACTTGAAACTCGAAATCCTTCCGCTTAAGATCAGCATAACTTTTGTGCCGACTGAAAGCAGTCTCAAGCCTACGCTTGATCAAAGGTACCTTCTCAGAGGTAATCTGGATGATCTCAGCTCCAGAAAGTTTACGCTCGCCGACCTCTTCCCAACAAATAGGAGATCGACACTTGCGCCCATACAATGCCTCATATGGTGCCATCTCGATACTAGCGTGGTAACTGTTATTATAGGAAAACTCAATCAAAGGCAAATGAGTATCCCAGCTACCCTGAAAATCCAGAACACACATTCTGAGCATATCCTCCAAAGTCTGAATCGTCCTCTCAGACTGACCGTCGGTCTGAGGATGAAATGCAGTACTGAAATCCAACCTCGTGCCCAAAGATTCCTGCATCGCCTTCCAAAATCGAGAGGTGAAAACTGAACCTCTGTCCGAAACTATCGACACTGGTACACCATGGAGACTAACAATCCGATCGATGTACAATTGTGCCAACTTCAAAGCCTGATATGAAACCTTGATCGGTAAGAAGTGAGCTGACTTGGTCAAACGGTCAACTATCACCCAAATCGAATCATACCCCTGCCGGGTACGTGGTAAACCAACCACAAAATCCATAGCGATCCGCTCCCATTTCCACTCTGGAATAGGTAGCGGTTGCAGATATCCAAACGGTCTCTGATGTTCTAACTTTACTTGCTGGCAAGTCAAACACTTAGACACAAACTCTGCAACATCCTTTTTCATACCGCTCCACCAGTACGTACCTTTGAGATCATGATACATCTTGGTAGAACCCGGATGAACACTGTAAGCTGACTTGTGCGCTTCCTCCAGAATCTGGTCTCTCAAACCATCCGAATCTGGAACACACAGTCGAGAACCGTACCTGAGAATTCCATCCGCCAGAACAAACTCGGAATTTCCATTCAGATGGATCTCATCCATAATCCGTTTCAATTGTGGATCCTCAGCTTGTGAAGCTTTGATCCTATCAATCAAAACTGGTTGCACTTGCAACTGTGCCAACAAACAACCTTTCTGCGAAACCTGAAATCGGTATCCCGAAGTTAACAGACTATGCCACTCACGAACCATGGGTCTCCGCCCAACCTCAGAAATATGGGCCAAACTGCCCGAAGATTTGCGACTCAACGCATCGGCTACCACATTAGCCTTACCCGGATGGTACTGAATAGAACAATCGTAGTCTTTCAGTAACTCCAACCATCTCCGCTGCCTTAGATTCAATTCCCGCTGATCAAAGATGTACTTCAGACTCTTATGATCAGTAAAGATCTCGCAAGTCGCACCGTACAAATAATGCCTCCAAATTTTGAGAGCAAAAACCACAGCTGCCAACTCCAGATCATGGGTAGGATAATTCACCTCATGCTTCTTCAGCTGGCGAGAAGCATAGGCAATTACCTTACCATGTTGCATCAGAACACAACCCAAACCGATACGAGAAGCATCACAATACACGGTGAATCCCTCGATGCCAGATGGCAAAGCCAACACAGGAGCTGTAGTTAAAATCTCTTTGAGCTTCTCGAAACTCGCCTCACACTTATCAGTCCACTCAAACTTAACACCTTTCTGTGTCAGTTTAGTCATCGGTGCAGATATTCTGGAGAAATCTTGCACGAACCGACGATAGTAGCCAGCTAACCCAAGAAAACTTCTGATCTCGGTAACTGATCTCGGCCTCTGCCAATCCATGACTGCCTCAATTTTCTTCGGATCAACCTTGATTCCATCCTTAGACACCACGTGTCCTAAGAAAGTAACATGATCCAGCCAGAATTCACACTTCGAGAACTTAGCATACAGTTGATGCTCACGCAAAGTCTGCAGTATGGTTCTCAAGTGAAAAGCATGCTCCTCCTCACTCCGAGAGTAAATCAATATGTCATCAATAAACACAATAACGAACTGATCCAGAAACGGCTTGAATACCCGGTTCATCATATCCATAAACGCTGCTGGTGCGTTAGTCAACCCAAAAGACATGACCAGGAATTCGAAATGCCCATAACGCGTTCTGAAAGCAGTCTTAGGCACATCGACGTCTCGAATCCGAAGTTGATGATATCCGGATCTCAAGTCAATCTTGGAAAAACATTTCGCCCCTTGCAATTGATCGAACAAATCATCAATGCGAGGAAGAGGGTATCTATTCTTGATAGTAACTTTGTTCAGCTGTCTGTAATCAATACACAACCGAAAAGACCCATCCTTCTTCTTGACAAACAACACCGGAGCACCCCACGGGGAAGTACTTGGTCTGATAAAACCACAATCCAGTAATTCCTGTAACTGCTCTTTCAACTCTTTCAGCTCAGCAGGAGCCATTCGATACGGAGGTATCGAAATAGGAGCTGTTCCAGGAGCAACATCGATACAGAACTCAATGTCTCGATCAGGTGGTAATCCAGGTAACTCCTCTGGAAACACATCAGTGAACTCATTCACTATCGGAACACTATGCACATCACCACAGCCTCCTTCTAAATCACGAACCACCGCTAAGAAAGCCTGGCAACCCTTGCCCATCATACGCTTGGCCTTGATCGCTGAAATTAGATTCTTAGGTGTTTCCGTCTTCTCCCCTTGGAAGGAAAAAGGCGTCTCACCAGGAATCCCGAACAATACCGACTTCCCTCGACAGTCGATAGAAGCAAAATGGCGTGAAAGCCAATCCATCCCCAAGATGACATCAAAAGATAACACATCGAGAACAATCAAATCAGCCCTAAGGTCCCTACCATGAATAATCACAGAACAAGAAGGATACACCACATCCACCACAACACAGTCAGACAAAGGCGTAGATACAGATAAGGGCTCTAACAACCTAGATGGTGTCACACCCAACTTAGCAGCAAAACTCGACGAAACAAAAGAATGGGTTGCACCCGCATCAAATAAAACCAATGCATCTACAAATGAAATGGGAATAGTACCTTGCACCACTGCGTTTGATGCACGAGCATCCTGAGGAGTCAGAGCAAACACTCTAGCCTGACCCTGCCCTTGCTGCGGTGCCTGAGAAGAACTGTAACTACCCGAGCCTCTACCACCGTTTCCACGGCCACCAAAACCACGTCCTCCTGAACCACGGCCCCGCTGGCCACCAAACGAAGCGGCAGGTTGGGAATACCCTGCCGAAGGAGTAAAAGCAGTTCTCTGCTGCTGAAAAGACGGCTGAGCAACACTAGCCGACGACACTCGCTGCCCAGATGCCTGACACTCTCTCGCGAAATGGCCCGGTTGGCCACAAGCATAGCAGCTACCCGGTGCTACTGCACAAGCTCCAAAGTGCCTGCGCCTACAGTTCTGACAGAAAGGGACACTGGATGCTCCACTGCTATCCTGCCCAGAACTACGGTTACCACTGCTGTAACTAGCACCATGGGAATACGGTTGGTATCCCCTCCGCTCACCCCCTTTCTTACTCTTGAACTGAGAAGACTTGGAATGATAGCTGCTGCTACCACTTTGCTGCACACTACCCTGCGCAACACCGCTCGCCTTTTTGGTCTCAGACATTTTTCCAAAGTGCAGTAAACTAGTCTCCATTCGACGAGCACTGTCTACTACATCCGAAAACTCCTTGTTCGACTCAGTCAGAAGGCTAATAAAATCAGCGCCTAAACCCTTCACGTACCTGTCATTCACCCTTTGCTGTTCAGTCAGCAGCTCTGGGGCAAAACGACACAGCCTCACAAATTCAGTAGTGTACTCGTTCACCGACCTATCTCCCCTTTTCAAAACCAGCAATCTGTCTCTATGACCTTCGGTCAATGAAAAAGGTAAGTAAAAGTTCTTGAACCGAGTCACAAAATCCTCCCAAGAAATAGTAGCCATCTCAGCACGAATGGCACTACGAAACCAATCACTTGCAGAGCCCTTCAAGGACATCTCCACCAACATAACAGTCTGCCTCTCCGAAGCCTGCAACCTCTGAGCATTTCGCTCAACTTCCTCCAGAAAATCTAGGGCATCGCCATCGCCCGAAAACTCTGTCGACTTAAGCCTCGCATAAGCCAACACCAAATCCTTGTCAGTGGTCCCGCCACCACCAACTGCATTACCACCAGCCTGAGGTGCCTGTTGCTGAACAATCTGACCCAGCATAGCATACTGGTTCTGCATGGCAATCTGTCCTGCCTGCAGTTGCACCTGATTATTCTGAAGTGCAGTGATCCCAGCCAAAAACGTCGTGAAATCGAATGGATCGAGATGAATGCCTGCACCACCTCGTCCCCTACCTCTGCCAGCCTGACCTCTGCCGGCTAGGCCTCGGCCGGCCGGAACTCCGCCTGCACGACCCCCACCAACTTGAACCTCTGGTTCATGCTGGTCAATCTCAATCGACATAGCGTCATCAGCCTCAGCCTCAGCCTGAGCTGCAGCACGCCTACGAGTATTCATTCCTAAGAATGAAACAAACAATTCTCAAAACAAAGTCCTCAAGGCAACACCCAAAGTAAATTTAAATAGTTCAAACATCAAAATTGCAACCAAAGTAATAACAATAATATTCCAAAGTAAGCATAAACTTCAAAAGTAACATTAGTAACACGTAAGACCGACTCAACATCCCTAAAGGTGAAGGTAGAAAGTTTTGAAAACAAATGATGACGTTTCAAAAGACAAAACTTGAATCCTAATTTCCGCAGTAGACCCTAAGACATAACAGTAACACTTAACATGCCTTAAAGCAGTAAACACATAACATGCAAAATTTGACCTTAGTTCGAAACTAAAGCTCTGATACCAACTTTGTCACGACCCAATTTCGTGGATCGCGACCGGCGCTAGGGTATGGGTATGGTCGTACCAAAACCCGTAGCAAGCCTCGCGGAAAACCATTTAATCAAAATAAACCTGCAAGAAAACCAATGCTCGGGGGCAACCGAGACTCCAACCTAAGTCTAACAACTTATATAACAATCCTATTACAACCAATTGATAATATTCCGAAACTAGAAACATGCCTCATAAATCAATAATCCAATGTAACATGTCAACGTATAAATAATATAACAGTCGTACCACTACGACAAACCAAAGTATAATAATAAAGACAACTAGCTCTACTGCGGTCTAAGAAGTGAAACAGTTGACTAGTCTGATAATATAAAAAGACCTCCGAGGAACCAAAAGATCGGAGATGACCAACGCTCTCAAAATCATAAACCTGGAAAAGTTTGGAAAGCAACGGGGTCAGATATACTGAGATGAGTTCATAATGTTATTTACATTTATTAAGATTAAAACCTCAAAACAAATCCTTTTATACTAATGTATATATTTGATTATGGAAGACAGTATTGAAATGAAATCCCAAAGTAGGTGTGACGTATCATCACCAAATCCCAAAGTAGACGGGAACAAATCCTCGTCGATCCCAAAGTAGGCTAGACATTAGTCTGACGATCCCAAAGTACTTACCGGTGCACACAGTCTCGATACAAGCCTATCGAGTAGCTCGTTTCAATCCAGATCCATAATCCTTAAAACAGTTCACAACATTTGATATACTAAAATAATTTGCGGTACTTAATAAAGCGGTAAATAACACTATCAACTCACTGCTTGCGTATCCACGTGAATAACTTGGCAAACAGCTAACCCTGAGCGGACTCCGAAGCACGAACAGACGACGGGTCTAAAACAAGGTATAAGTTAAAATCCATTCAACCCCTAACTCTAAGATTACTAGACACCACATAGGACTAGTATCTCAAACACAACCAAACACAACCAAAGTAATCAAACATAACCAACGTATTATCATAACCAAAGTATACCATATAATAAGTTAGGCAAATTAAGCTTAGGTGATTTCTTATCTTTAAAACAAAACCAAAGTCCTTTCATAGCTTAAATACTTTATTTAAAATAAAGAGATTTCCCAAAGTAGTGTGTTAGCCTCAACTGCAGTATAGCTCAACAACACATGTCGGAAGACCACGTCTAACCCGACCCATCCATAAACCAAAGTTTAAAACCAAAGTCTTAAATAAATCCTTAAATGAAACCAAAGTATTTTTAAATAAGAACTCATACCTAACTTAATACTACCACGAACACCAAAGTAACAAATCAATTACCTTGCCAACACTTGACAAGTACACCCAAAGTATAGTTGTTGAAATCAACCTTCTTTAACATCACAAATAAATTTCCAGCTTTTAATTAATTACTCAAAACAGTTTTTAACTCAAATACTTAATCCATTTGTTATACTAAATCAATTAGGCAATTTACCCAAACCATTTAAAGTAACATTAGACATCTAACAACCTATGATTCATATTTACAAAATTTCCAGATTTTATATCATAAGAAAAACAGAATTTAAATCCATTTATAAACCAATTCTTTCATGCCATTAATCGAAACCACCAATCTCAAAGCCATCTAGAATAATCATCCAAGGTATAACAATCACAACACCATAGAATGAAATCTCAGATTATAAACCATCACAAAACAGAATATAATCACAAACCACCCAAAGTATCGATTTCAAATCGAGCCACAACAATCACAACACACAAATATAAGGGATTAATCCACTAACCTCTTGAGATAGATTAAGGACAACAATCAAAGGAAAACCCAGAGAATATAATTCCAAAATCAGCCTACAAACAAACCATACGATAGCTAAAGATCACACAACTCAATTATATGATAAAACACTAATTAAACCTTAAGGAATTGATTAGAATACTTACTAATGATCACCAATGGATTAGGAATAGCTAGGATATGAATTTCAGAGAGTATAGGCCGTTCTAGGGTTTTAGAAAACGAGAGAAATGAATTTAGGTCGCTTAAGGGGTCTATTTATAAAAAAATCAGCGAACTGAACAGTGCACGAGTCGCGCCCGCTACACTTCCATCGCGCCCGTGAAACATGAATCGCGCCCGTGATGAATGAATCATCGCGCCCGTGAAAAGCTACTGCCTCCGATGAAAAATTGAGATTTTGAAAATGAAATCGAAAACGTTCCAAACTCCAAGGTTACTTCTAATACACCTTAAAACACATTTTAAAAGGTTTGGAACATTCGAACCGCGAACCGAAGTGGTCGAACCACTCAAACGAACCCAAAGTACCGTTTAGGCCTAACGAAACTAGTCGGAAAAATACGGGATGTTACACATATATATATTCTATTATGCAATGCAAGCATATATATACACAACAATGCAAACACATAAACACAACACACAAAACATAACAATCAACTAATACCTGGGGTGCCTGATGTGGAACTCTAGGCTCCCTAATAACTATACCGGAGCGTCGTCCCCTAACTCTTCTACCAGCATTGCCCCCACCCCTATGCACAAATCTGGGGTTAGTCCGAATAACAGGGGCTAACTGGTGTAGTCTGGGTAAAACTCACATCTGAAAAAGAAGGGTCGAATAGGATTGTCATCCCACTCGCGGTTGCTCTCGATCCTACGAGCCATCGTAGTAAGCGTCCTAAAATGCTCGTTGACGTGATCATACAACTCCACAAACTCGGGTCCCAAACCCCTAACATGCCCACGATTAATCTCCTCGTTATCTTCGTTATGCTCTGGAAACCCCTCAACTATACGCAGGAAGTCAGAAGAATACAGTCCCACTGAAAACATAACCCTAAAAAAGGAGTGCATCTGCCTCCTAACTTGACTCAGAACATCATGTGCCTGATTGTTCCTCACCTCCGCATCCTCTCTCAGACTTCGGTACCTCTGCAAATCGGACCAGAACCGCTCACCTCTAAATTCCTCGACGTCAGATTCATCTGACAACTCTTCTTCCTCCAAGTCCTCCTCCTGAGGATCTTCTTCTGGTTCTTTTCCGGATCCTCCTCTAGATCCTCTGCTAGGTCCTCCTTACTTTCCTCACTGTACTCTATCTCTGGTGAGTGAGCCCTACTTCTAACCCTAGAAGAACTACCACCCTCTGACCCTGACATAAAGCCATTCTGATAGATCTCGAGTGATCCTCTAGTGTTTGTATAGAATCTGTTCTGATGGACTTTAGATGGTCCGCCTACTTCATAATGAAATCTATTTTGAAAAATAGGAGGCACTTCCTCCTCTTCTTTTGAAGCATGTGGCTGAGCTCCGTTTTTCCCATACATGATGAAAAAAAACAATCTAAACATAAGAGACCATCTGAATCCATTTCCACATTTAATACCAATATTAACTTGCGCAGATTACAAACACTAAGTCACGTTAGCAGTTCGAATGGCGCAGATACTAAACACTTACTCGCCTAACAGTTTTGGTACGCGCGCGTTATGAAACAAACTAACACTTCACACGTTAAACAAATACAAGCAATTAAGGTTCGACTCTATTGCTGCAGTAGTTCCTAGGTTCACTTACTGAAAAAGTGTCTAAAATCAAACAGACATCATAAATAAACTAACAGTGGTAACTAGACCAACTGCTCTGATACCACAATTGTCACGACCCAAATTATTGAGCCGCAACCGGAGCTAGGGAATGGGAGTGGTAGCTCCAAAACCCGTAGCAAGCCTTAGACAATTAAAACTTTTTTGCAAAACGACAAATGCATAAACAGAAGCAAACACATATACAAACATTTACATTAGATAATCTGATATCCACGTGGGCTCTAGTTGTCGTACCATGTATGAACTGGCCTCACAACACTAAATACATCCTAATGTATCATAAGTATATCAGCGGCATCTGGTGTCGTGAACGAAACATAACATGCATAGCCTACAAAAACATATAAACAAAGACAACAAGTAAAACATAAAACAAAAATACACTGCTGTCAAGGCCACGACTCTGTCAACACAGGACCACTACTCCAGCAATACGGAAGTCAAGGAACTATACATGTGCAGCTGACTTCCGGATCCCAAAAATGACCTCTAACTAGGTCCAGACACTAAGCACCTGAAATGTTAAACAACAACAGGGTCAGACTATGCTAAGTGAGTTTGCAATTTACTGTAATACCTCAAATATTTTAGAATAATTAAGTCGTGCCACGTGTCGTGAATTTCGATAAATTAAGTTAAGATGGATTTAATTTAATGATATTGGGAATTTAAAGTAATTTTTATTGAGCGGATTAGCGGGATTTAAGGAAAAGGGTTAGAAAATTAATATAAAATAAATTATAAATCTCGAGGTGATAATTATTTCGCCAAGGTCCGCGAAATATTTTATAATATTTATGGTAAAAGTTTTAAGTCAATTGGAGACCTTTTAAAATTTGGACGCGGATGCGTTTTGGGTCAATTTGCAATTTTTGAAAAGTTTAAGGGCTAAAGTGTAAATAAGCTAATTGAACATCGAGAATAAAAATTAGAGGATTATTGACGGATAATAATAATATTAGAATCGTATTATTTATTTGGATATAAATAATACGTACGTAATCGAGTTAAAGTAAATAAATAATCGATAAGTTAAAAATAGAAAGTTTAAAGGATAATTGGTTTAAACTAATGAGATGAAGAACCAAAATGTATTTTAACCATAATTATATAAGAAATGAAAGAAGGGAAAGAATGATCCAGAACAATCAAATGGCTATCAGCTCCATTTTTCTATCTCCTTCGACGATGGTTACGGTTCGTCGCTCGATCTCCATTTCTCGTCCGTTTTCGACGTTTAATAACTCGAATCGATCGTATTTCAAAGGACAATCACGGTAAGAAAGTTGTTTCTCCGTTTATTTGGGTATAATTGATGGAAAAACAAATTGAAAATTAGGTTACGGCAAAACTGTATCGCGATTACGTATTCGATTCGTTTTACACGTTTTTATTGTGTTTTTTAATGGATTTAGATGTCGTTTCCGTAGCAGATACGTTCGGAAGTGTCTCAAGCATGTCAGAATTAGTTTTTTAGCGGTTTTATGCCGATTTGGGCCTGCTGCCCTCGTCTGCACGACGCGCCAAAATTTGGCGCGACGCGCCAAAGCGTGGCGCGACGTGCCAAAGCCCAGCACGACGTGCCAAGCCCGTTTTGAAGCTTTTTGATGATCCCCTAACCCAATATCGACTTCCGGACTCCGAAAATGCAAGATTCGGATGTCAAACGAGTAAAATATGACTAGTTGATTGGAATGAGATAGTTTATGGATATCAATTGGTTTCATTAAGAAAACCTATATTCTCTATTGAGAATTAAATTGAAAAGTGTTAAGAAACGAAAGAAGAATGATTCGTTTATCGGAAAAGATTATGTTTAAAGCACAACGACTTATGTTTTGTGTCTTTTCGTGTCTCGAGTCTAGACTCAATCTTAGAATAGGATTCTGATGGTGAGTCAAACGTTTTGAAATTGTTTTAAATCCAGCGAGGCAAGAAGCAGCTGGACCAGGAACTCGGAAACTTGACGTTTCTAAGCCCCGACGTATTTTTGGATAAGCGTTTTCTGTGAGTTTATACGATTTGCTTTTAAAGTATTTATTCAAGCAATTATTTTATATTGCTTTCTGTTTGAATTGCATGATTTATATGCGAAATCTTTATATGAATTACGCATACGTTGATTTGAAACCAGTATTGATCCGATGGAACGTGCTACCTATTGAGCGGAAATAGGACTGCGTGATCACCAGTTTTGATTTGATACAGCTGTAATAAGATTAAGAACACGGATTTCAAAGTCAGATGTACGACTGTGATACGAGAGTGAACTCGGTTACAGTGTAACCTGAGCCCCGTATCTAGTGGGTTGGACCCACCGTTAGAATAAAGAGATTTGTCGCGACTGACGTGGTTGAGTGTGAATATTGGATAAGTTTTCTTCTGAGTACATACGTTTAGCATGTTCGAGGATTAGGGTTTCAATCAGATCTTGTCCTTGGCTGCATGAGGTTTGAACGTTATTACATTGTTTTATATTTTATATGAATATATATTAGTAAATGTATGAATTCACTCAGTATATTCCCATATACTGAACCCTCTCAGTCTTTCTTTCAGGTCAAAGCGTTTTAAAGGACGGACTTCCTTTTCTTGTTTCGGAAATGTACGATAGTGAAAGAATATGTCAAGGGAACTTTCCTCGTAGAGCTGCAGTAGTCGGTAGATGTCCGTATGTAATGTGAAATTTAAATTCAAACGGTTTAAAGGGCAACTCTGATTTAATATAAAATTATATATATATATATATTATTTGTTTATAAAGATCGTATTTTAACCGTTTGATTTCCTTAACCAATTGCCATGAGTGAAATTGGTTGAGATTATGATTAGAGACAGGGCAGGGCTGGACATGAGATGTCGCTCAGTAAGACCCTAGTCTATAAGAATGATTTGTAATGGTTTTCAGAAAGCAATAAAGATAATTTGATATTTATAATAGTAAAGTTTAAAAAGGTTTTCTGAAAATGTTTTATATAAAATAATATATTTAATTCGCGAAAAATTCATAGTGGATTTAGGCTTGCTACGGGTTCCGGAGCTACCACTCCCGTTCCCTAGCGCCGGTCTCGGCTCAACAATTTGGGTCGTGACATTTACTAACGGTATTATAAAATAACATCGCATCTCAACAAAACATTAATAAGAAAATACATATACGTCAAGCATTCGATCCGTTCGAAACTAAAAGCCTGAAACTTAACACCACCTACTTATCACAGATCATGTATATCATAAATCATATTGATCATTCAATCTTTGGGCCGGTCCCGGGAAAATTCCACCGAGTTCAACCATTGCCAACCTTTTAATCACAAGTTGTGAATCCCGAGATAGTTCGACCGAGTTCAACCCACTAGATACGGGTCCCGAGATAGTTTGACCGATTTCAACCTCGTATCTACTCATTTCATATCCAACTTCCATATTCGTATTCGTGCGCACTTATCAAATCATTTTTACTAGTCTAAACACACTAGATTGACTCAGTTACTAGTGATCACACAGCCTATTGACACCCAATAGGTAGTTAGTTTCTTTGGATCTCACACTAGATTCTCATATTGAAAACAATCATTCAAACAGTATATCCTACATTCAAATCATATAAATGAGATGTATTTAATAATATCATTCATAATATATGAAATTATCTTTTATAATAATACGCAAAAGTAAAATGCAACTCACAGTGACCGCTATCCAATCTATGACGTGGTCGATGTGATAATATGCTCGTACTATCCCACGTTTGCCGACCTCACCGCTTGCTGACACATCTGATACATATTAATTAACGTTTTATAATTAGACGTGAATTTCATATTTATATATGTTATACTTTTAAAGTATTAGGTTGAGGTTGATTAAATTCCCTTCCTAGCGTGTTCGTGAATTTGATAATCTTTAATCGCATCGTACGGCTAAATGATACTACTTCTCGTATTCACTGATCATATAACCTTCTTAATGTTTTCTACTATCGTTAATTACTTAAGACGTCGAGCTTTCACCCTTAATTTAAGATTTTCAGAATCCTTGATTCATTCTTAAGGTCTAATGTCGTAAAATCGGTCGTCTAGGTCAAATAGGAGCTAAAATGCTTGATAGGTATCTCAAATCAGCTGTGCGGGCGCACAGGGGGTACTGTGCGTCCGCACAGCCTGTGCATTCACACACCGTAGCTGTTCTTACGCACAGCTCCGTAATGCATTTTCCGGGCTGATTCACCGTGTTCCGACATCCTACACGCATAAGAGACATTCTATTCTACAAAACCCGTGTTTTAGAATCTCTGCAAACACCAAAATCGAGCTAGCTTCGATGAAAATCCAATTCCCTAACTTATCAAATATGAAACAGCCAATATCAACCAAGTTCAACACCGATTCTTAAAGTCTTACCTTAAAATGATGCCCCGAGACGATAGAGAATTCGATTTTGAGAAGTTCGACACGAAGAACACGACATTCGGACGTAGGACGGCGGAATTATCGCGATCGCCGTTTCTTCGTTGTGGTTTTCTCGATTCTTCTCTTCTCTTCCCTGATTTCCTTCTTTTGAATGTAATTCTTATATATAGTGTGGCTAACAAGCCTCTTAGGTCCTTATTCTCTTTATTCATTACTAATTTTATATTAAACTTTTCTTTATTTAATTTAACCAATCACTTAATCAATTAGTATCTTAATCATTTCGTATACGTATTATTTATATCCAATAAATAATACGATCAAAGAAATTATATTTTCCCGTCAAATGTTCGTAAATTTCAATTCTTGAGACATAATTGGTTAAATTACCAATTTAGTACCTAAACTTTATTTTGTGACCTTTCTTACCATTTTTCCTTTTAGTCCCAATTGCAACTTTTAAACTAAAATATAATATTAAATTCCTCATAATTTCCTTACCTGAAACTGACATACTAGAATTTTATTTATCTCTATTGCTCGTAAATCTTTCCACTATCGCCACTTCGGCGACTCAAAACTGGACACGTGGTCCAATTAATTAATTTAAACTTACGGGGTATTATATTTGAATATTCTACTGGAAGATTTCCTGGAACTGGGATTACTTAATTGCTGGCATACTTGTTTGGCCTTCTGTGCTGGTGTAAAAGGAGTTGCCTGTCTTGGTAGGGCTACCTGGTCTAGAGAGTCTTCCTGACTGTCTTTGCTAGAGAGCAGCAAAGCGAGTTCCCTTATTGGTTGCATCCACAAGGGATTAGTACATGGTGTTTTTGCATTCAGGATGCATAAGATGCAGATGCGTGATATGCAAATGCATGATATGCAAGTTTATTTTTACACATAGCACGTAGCACATAGAAGTTTAGCACGTAGAACAGTTTGATATCACATAGGCACGTTTAGTCCTTCCAACCTTATTTCTCCCACACACGTGTTCCAGGCGAGGTTTGATTCCTAGGTGTTTTGGTATGGACCCTCGTATCGCAATGCAAGACTCGACGTATACCTGCAAGCTCTCTTTAACAGTTCTAAACAAACAAGCGGCAGTATTCGATATAAGAATTTGTTTATTCCCTTCTCTCTTGTGCAAACATATAGAATGGACCTCACAGTCCACTTTGAAATTTGGAGTGATTTAGCCTTGCGGCTAGTCAAGTGCCTGGACAGACACTTGACTGGACTATTATTAGAGTTTGTAATCAAGTGAAGGGGTTTCACTTGATCGACTTTTGTATTTTAGGTCTGGCATAACATAATGTTTTGAAAATTTGGTTTTGAAGACTGGAAAATATGTTAGGTCGGACCTAAGACTGAGATTGAAATATTAGTTTTGAAAATATGGACTTAGAATCCTACATCAACACATTGTCTCAAATACACATTATTTCTGGTATTTTCCTAAAGGGTAGTGTCTAAGCTGGAATGTATGTGAGCTGAGTTAAAGATTTTGGTAGTAATCGGTTTAAGGCTCCCACATATTGATATACCTTTGGTAAGTCTCCTCAATCACGAGTACAAACGAACGAGGTACTAGGTTGTGAGTGGTGCTACTCCGCATAAGACGTACATTGGTCGTTGGAATGCAACGTCAAGACGTGAGAGCGGCTTTGAGCACCAGAGTTTGATTAGGGTTTCTCCTAGAAAGAACCATCTAATCCAATGCAAGCAGTTTGAGACATCTGGTAAGCAAAGAATTTGAGGTCGATAAGACGCAAGCTCATGCGGTTTAGGTCCATGGCAACCATTTCCAAAATACTTATGAAAACGTTTTTTTTTATGCAAATGGGTATCTTTATACATCCCTAGTGGAGTCGCCACTGTGAGCGGAATCAGGAATTTCAGGGACCTGTTCGCCAAGGCTTATGGCAGGACTCTATTTCAAACATGTTTTGAAAAGGTATGGAGTTGCCACCTAGCTCAGCTAAGAAATGCCTTTTACATCGACTCGATAACCTTACTTGCTTATGGCTAAGATTATCGTAGCAAAGACTTGGGTTCATGGACCTCCCTAAGACTCGTGCAACTTTGTTTATGAACCTCTATTTTATTTACTTACTAGATGTATCTATATCACCTCGACATACATTGCAATTCACAACATATAATGCTGGAAATTCAAACATATATGAAAGCAGTTAACACGTGTGACGCACATATGACTCAATCTTGCCTAGCAAGTAGCAATTACTCCTAGCATACATCTAAACTTGGCGGTTTCTAACTAGTAAAAAGTATTGGCTAGTCTGGATATTTTACAAGCACAAAACCTAAACTGGGAGTCTAAGTTTGATTGATTTTGTTAGATTATTCTTGAAATCCTATGCAACCTCTAATTATATTTTATATGCAACCCTATGATATCTAGATGATTGGATGAAATTGATTTGATCGGTAATTAACGTGGTCAGTCCTTTAGCCTATTAATACTGGATTGGCATGCTTTTGGAAATTTGTAAACATTGAAAACAAGCTCACGAGCAATTGATATGCATACAAGGTTAGGAATACTTTTAAACCTCGTTGACTTTTGAGTAATTGGCACTCACCGCGTATTTGAACGTCGGTGTGTTCAGAACTGGTTCTCGGGCAGAACATGGAAGTTGTATGTTTTGTCGATACGGTTCTATTGGTTTGAAATGGGGTCGATTAAAAATTTGGGTGGACCCAAAACTCGGTCTCGAAGTGGATGGGTTTACCATTTCGTAGGCTTATGGGCCGATTTATATTGTAGGTTACAAATTTTGGCTTTGAAGCCCGTGTTACGTTAGGTCTGGCCCATTATAATACAAAAAAGTAAAGTACATAAAAAACCATTAATTTGGGCTCAAACTTTACCTAACTCTGAGATCAAACGAGACCGGAAACACAAAAACTAGTTTGAGTTGAATTCTGGAAGATCTAGGATCCGAATCTGGAAACCAGGGAAGGATGATCTGGGTCGCCTGTTACTGTGGCGGCGGCGGCAGTCTGAACTGGCGGTGGCGGCGACTCATTCCAGCGCCGGCACCGGCTTGCATAGAGGACAACAGCTCTGTTTTTTGTTGTTTCAGCTCCAGTTTTCATCGTTTCAGCTCTGGTTTTCATGCAAAAACATGGAAAAGTGAATAATAGTACATAGAGTGTGTAAATAACATATTCCGGGATTATTTAAGAGTGTTTGTAAGCGAATTAAAGCACATAAAACGTCAATTTACAACAATTCTAAGGAATAAATGAGTATATGGTAAATAAGCTTAAAACTCACTTTAACATGCTTTCTAAGAGTTTTTATCAGCTGAGATTTTGAACATAACATACAAAACATATTAATTTAGCTATTAACATGTTTCCTATCAATTTCATGGCAATTATAGTAAATTCAATTACAACAACAATTTTATGGCAAAATTAATAAAGTAAGCTAGTATGCATCCTAACATAGAAATACTCGACAAATATTATCATAATGGCCTAAAAGTGACATAGGAATAAAGAGAGTCCTCAAAAGTACCATTCTGAGTCCATGGCTCATTTACTTGCGAAGTAGATGCAGAATCCAACTTCGAATAGTTGTGCAGTCTGTTTTCTTAAGAGATTAAAACGTTTTAGCTTGTTTTCTAGGCTATAATTAAAGTGAATTTTTATGTGTTGTGTAGGGCGGCTTGGCATATGCTAGGGGAATTTAGGGTTTCTGGTGCTTTTCTAGTAATTGCATTTTTGCCGACCTCATGCTACGCTAGCTAACAGGGGTACTTAAAGAGGAGTCTATGACCTAGAGATTACTATAGTCTACTAGGTTTGAAAGTGTGTGAAGTGATAGGTTTTTAAGTGTTAGGACTTAGTTAAACCTCTTTTAATTTATTTAAATTCGTATCTTATCTTGGTGGCTAAGCAAAAGCGTGCTAAAAGGTTATTTTGGTGCCTAAAAGTATCAAAAAGGCTTCTCGGACTATGTGGGTATGGATATGGTCAATTTTAGTATGTCAATCTTGCAAATTGGCCCATAAACTTCGAAGATATTGTAATTAGTCCAATATCTGGACTTAGACTAAAATCTCTTTGGATTTTTATAAGCTATTTACGGCTAATTACGCTTTAATCCACCAAGTTCACGGCTATTCACTGATTGCGCCTTCTTGGATTCCCGCAAGCAAATCTGTAGCTCGTCACCTGGACGATTTTCTCTAGAAATCATCATTGGAGGCTTCAGTTCCTTGTCAGTTTTTACATGTCCGGAAAATAGGTATCTACAATTATCTTACGCAAACTGTGCGTGAAAAATCAGGCTAGATTAGTATGCCCGGTCTCAACACTCTATCGATCCCGACCTCCTTATTTTCACTTTTCACGCACACATTGTGTAATATAATCTAACCATGCTTAGGTAATCTGAACGACACGTTAAAGAGACTTGAAACGGGGCATCAGACGGGACACGACATGCTTAAGTAATGAATTTTAAGACAAAAGATACTAATCTAGCATCTCTTTAGCGCGTCATTCCAATTACTGTTGGTCATTTACCGCAAAAGAACGGTATCGTAACTCGTAATAAAGTGGACTAAAGTCCTGGTATCAAACCCACGAAGACGAAGGATTTGATGAGAATGAATTGACTTTGAATCCCAACTCGTTTAGCATAAAAAGGTAGATAATTCTGCAATTCCTTAAACAACTAAGAATAAGCAATTTAAACACGAATAATTCACTAAACAATACTTGTAACTAACACGGAAATAACGATAAACAAGTAAAACGGGAAATCAAGGGATAAAACGCGTTTAAGGGTTGCTAAATCAAACCACATACAAATCATGCATAATTGGGGTAACTAGGGATATTTGCGAAGGTCGAGATATCCAAAAACTTTAATCTCGCTCTCTCGAGTCTCAAAGATTGAAAGAATAAAAATGCAATCAACAAGCCAAAATCTAACTCACTCTCGTGTTATTAAATTTTGATAAATCAATCGAATTCAATTAATATGCAAACTCCAAGACCGCCTAAACCCTAACTTGCTCTCGAGTAATCAAATCATAGGCATGCGATTAACTAGGTTGATTTAATTAAAAACTCTCGTCTAATCAATTAAACACACATCAAGGATTAAGAGATCAATTTAACCTTAGCATTAAGTCTAATAATCACATCAAGCCCTAATCACTAATCAAACCAACAACACAATCATCACAATACAACAATCATTAACAACCTTTAAACTAAGATTCTAGCTACTCATGGCAAGCATTAAACTAAAAGAAATTGAATAAATAGAAGTCATAATTTAAGGAATACTTACTTAAAAGATGAAATCAAAAATATAAAGTTGCATTAATAGATAAAACTTGTTTTACAATAATAAAAGCTTGAAATCTTCAACAATGGTGAAGAAAAATGCTGGAAAAATTAGTAAAAGTAGGTGGCTTCAAAGCCCCAAAAAGATACTACAACTAAAACTAGGAGAACAACTTGTAATGCATTATTCTATTAATTGTATATGCCCTAAAATGAGATAAGGTGCCTTTTATAGGCAATACAAAAAGGTAAAGATAAACATCCTAGTACAAGTCTTGTTGGGATAAACAGGGAAGCTGGCCAAAGAAGAACTTGATTCAAAAACGATTCTATCTCAAGAATCATGGGCTTCTCGATCGAGAAGCAATTTTGGCAATGCTCTACCAATATTTCCCTTCATGTCTCGATCAAGAATCTTTGGTCTAGTGAACTTCTCGATCGAGACATGTACAAAATGTGTGCATCTCGACAACTTCAATGGTCTTCTCTTCAAATCTTCGCTCTAACCCCTTGGCTTCACCGAATCGTCATTCCTTTATTCTTTTAGCCCCACAATAGTCTCGCAGTTGCTCCAATGTACCTGAAACGCTCAAACATGCAATAAGGCACACAAACACCTAATAATGCATAATAAAACATAGTAAAGTGATGGAAAAACAACTCAAATACTAAGAGTATTCTGCTCCAATCAAACCTCCTCACATTAAACCCTTGCTTGTCCTCAAGTAAGAAATGAATCTCACTTAGGGACACATGCTAGCTAATGAAATCACACTTAAACATTAATGAATCATCAAAGTTCCAAACCAATGAATACTAGAATAAACACTTAAAGAACCAACAACTAAAAGCGATGCAAACAAATGAGAAATGCAATTATAATGACATGATCTGATGACATTAAGACTACAATCACAAAAGCATGCTAATGAAACAAGTCACATCACGAGGCTGTTATTGTATACGCGACATGTAAACTAATTGGTCACAAGCTAACTTAGGCAATTCATGGCATACTTCATATATTTCAAGCAATGGCATACTCCTCTCAAGGTTTCATTCGCTCAAAAAATTTGGGTGTACAAACACGCATGCAAAGTCACCATAGTCTTGCTCATAGTCCCAGACTCCACTACTTAGTTCGGATTTCGACAACTATGATATGGACTTAATTGGGATTGTAACAGGGCTAAGGGTTAGGGTAGGTAAAAAGAAGGTGAAATGTGGTTAAATAATTGACTTGACTACTAAGTTATAATTCATACTAACTTGATCTAGCTCGAAATTTTATACAATGAACGCTTCTTTCTTTTCCTTGCCTCTTTTTATTCTTTTGCAACTTTCAAATTTTTCTTTTATTTTTTATTATTTCTTTCAAATTTTATTATTTCTTTATTTTTCTTTTCTTACTTAGGCATTTGTTCACTTTTTCTTTTCTTTTCATCAAACTAGATCCACTTATTTTCAAAACATCAAAGTCAATCAAGTCAATTAGGATGTTCAAAGAGGTCAAAATATTTTGAAGGGTAAATGTATGAAAATGTGGTACAATCAAGAAAGGTCTCATGCTCAAATTTGTGTTATCTAAGAGTAAAGGGTAGGCTTTTCAAGTGATTTAAAGAAATGTGTACCCTAATTGCCAGACTCACCTAATTGCCAAAAACTCAACAATGTAATTTTGAACAGACACCAAGCAAGTTTTAGGACTTAGAATGCAAAACATAACAAAAAATAGGCTCGAAGCATTCAATCAATCAAAAATATGTGTTTTTTTTTCCATATATTAGAAACTCAACAACTATGCCAATCATGGCCAAGTTTCGATAATTAACACAATTTTAAGACATACATATCATGAATATGTATCAAGCTAATCGAACATGCATCGAGGGTCACCAATGCAAGAAAGTGAGTTCACCCTAATCCTATTGAATCATGTGATACAATTGGCATTTCATTAGGCAAGCATCATGTCACGACCCGAAATCTCGGATCGCAACCGGCGTTAGGGAATGGGAGTGGCAACTCCAAAGCCCATAGCAAGCCTGAAACCACTATGAACTTTTTGTAAACAAAACAAACATCTGATCATAAACATATACTATATATTCCATACAAATACGATATAGACCAGTCCAAACTTGACTACTGGTATCAAACACAAACGGTTATACAAAGCACATTTGAAATGATACATCTGTACGATCGTATCAAAATATCAGAGTAAAAGCGATACAATAAAAACCATTTGACAAAAACGATATAAGTCTAGGACACGACTACTGCAGCCCTATCGATTGAAACCTTCTTTCTATACATACTTCAAAACACAGACTTCTAGAACAAGAGTAGAAGTCCATCACGTCAAAAGACTATTTACCTAAAAAGGGTTATATCAACGGAACCGGTAAATACTGAGTGAGTTCATATAGCTTACAAGTGAGTATTATATAAAACAATCAAAACAATGCTACAAACCATTTATTCATATGCATCCAAATATAATTTACGATTGAAACCCTAATCCTCGATTTATATCAAATCCCATATGAACTGAATTCTCCTTTCGAGCGAAACAATTAACTTGTTCCTGATGGTTCGATCCCGAGATAGTTCAACCGAGTTAACCAATACCATGTGGTACAGTCCCGAATAATTCAACCGAGTTAACTAGTACCATTTCTCAAATCCAACGATCGAGATGAGTCACGGGATAGTTCCACCGAGTTAACTCATTAGATATAGGTCTCGAGATAGTTCCGCTGAGTTAACCTCGTATCTAATAAACAAGAAAGATGTCTTCAAACTTCTTGCACAAACGAAGTAGTGTAGAGCTCTGAACTTAACTAGTGATCACGCAGTTCCTATTACTGCCCAATAGGAAAGCACGTTTCATCGCATCTATACCGGTTTCAAAGTAATGATGTATGCATTTCATACAAAGCATTTAGGATTATAAACAATTCTAGGCAATTCATATAAAACATTTTGCATTTATAAAACAATGCACTTTCAATACATCACAAGTAAACGTATATAAACTCATTGAACGATATCCAAAAATTTCAATCAAACAACACCTGATACGCTCCCTGAGCTCCTTGTCCGGTAGTTGGCTACCTTGCTGGATCTAGGAAAGATTCAAAACACAACCCGTGTAAGAATCCTATCTAGAGACAACTCTAGACTCAAAACATAAACGGTAATATTAGGTCTAACTCGTTGAACTAGACTCGGATCGTTCTCGACGAACTTACGAAACCCTAATCTTATTTTCTTATTTTTGAAACCCTTATGAAGTCTATTCCAATTAATCTCAAGTATACGATACAGTACAGATAAAAAACATCGAGCGAGTCGTCGTGCGATTGCACGGCTAACTATGCGTTCGCACAACCTTGTTGTGCGTTCGCACAATCTTGGATGGATTGTGCGTTCGCACAGCCACATGATTTCCAATCCCGAAGCCATTCCGACCTACTTCACGCACCCATTCATCCTCGAGAACAATCAAAATACACCTATCTATCGAAAAACATATTCAAAATTATAAAATCAAACCTGAAACGTCAAAATCGATGCGATAACCTTAAAACCCTAATTTTTAACTCCAAAATTCGCCGAATTCATCCAACCAAATATAAAAGGCCAAACCCATCCTCAGGTCCCTCTACTCTTCACATTTTTCAATAAGTCCTTCTACTTCAATTTGACGTTTACGAGTCCCTTGAACTTTAATTTCGTTGTTATTATGCCCTTTAATGGATGGAATTTGGGGAGTGTGCTACACTCTCTGTTAATGAGAGTGAAATTTTTTTTTGACATTTTAACTTTTAAATAAAGTAACAAATATTTTAAAATCCACGTATTTAGTATATAATACATTAAAATCCTTAAACTTTCTCTACAAACCAAAATCAAACCCTATTTTTTTAAAATTAATTAATTATATTACTATAAATTCATATATTTACAAATAACTAATAGTGTGGCATTAACTAATTAAAATTCATTTAACAAACAAAATGAATCTATTAAATTTTAATTTATTTCGAAATTTAATTTTTATTTTGAAACAAAATTTAATCAGTAACTTTAGTCCCGCCATCGTCTTCTCCCTTTCCCACTCCGACCGACACCCACATAAATTTTATTTAATTTAACTCGTAATTTGTTTAAAAATATATTTTTAATTTACTAACACATCAATATATCAAATTTGTATTTAATACTGGAAAAAAAACTCAATGGTGGCCTTTTTCCCTTCATTAATGGACCATTAGTGGAGGAAACCATTTCCTCCATAGTGGAGGAAACCATTTCCTCCATAGTGGAGGAAACCATTTCCTCCACTAATGGAGGAAAAAAGGCCACCATTTTTAAATGGTGGTAGGAGATAAAAAAACTTAGCATCGAATGTTTTTTTTTAAGAAAAAAGTGTTATTTGGTTCTTCAATTTTAGCCATATTACTATTTTAATTTTGACACATCATTTATTTAACAGAGTTTATAATTTAGCAGAGTGTGTAGCACACTCTCCACATTCCATCTGTTTAGGGGTATAATAACAATGAAACTGAAGTTCAAGGGACTCGTAAACGTTAAATTGAAGTATAAGGACCTGATGAAAAAAAAGTGAAGACTAGAGGGATTTAAGGATGGGTTTAGACAATATAAAAACGACATGTTTAACTTGATTTCCCGTTGAATTATGATCGTTTCTCAACAAGAACCGTAAAATTCGGACGAGAAACGGAAACCCAAGGCTATGGCTATGAAGAAGGTTAACAAATGATAGGAAATTAGGCTTTTAGATCAAGAACCTGAAACTCGTACTTTAACTCAATTTCTTATTAACGTCCGCGTCCAAATTTAAAACAGTCTCTGAATTTCATGAAACTTTTCCGATAAATTCTTAATAATATTTTACGGACGATGGCGTAAAAATTATTGGCTAGGGATTTATATTCCATTTTATATTAATTTTCTTAACTTTTACTTAGTCTCGCTAATACCCACTCTAACGAATAATAATTTTCAAATAAAATTATTACTTCGCGATCAACTTAATAAACTTATTTCGATTTTATTTCGTAACACGATTCTCAATCCTGACCTACTTGACCTAAATTTTAAAATTAGGACACGTAACACGATCTAATACCTTAACAATTTACGGGCACATCACTAATAATTGTTAATTCGAGAAGCAATAACAATTGACACGGTTCAAGAATTTCATTCAACTTAGCTGGTATGCTCAACAAAATTAAGCTAAAAGTTCATGCTTCAAAGGTAAAAAAAAATCCCAACACAAGGACATCCTAAAACATTTAAACTAAACAAACACGCAAAAATATAAAAACAACCTAAAACAAACAAGATTCAATTTCTCTAACCCTCCTCACGCTATTTCTAAACAATTCCCTCAATGGTAAGAAATAAACAAATACGAAAATTAAATTGAGTTTGGGTTAGAGAAATCAAACCTTGCTTAATCAAATGGCGGTGGATTAGGAAATGGCGAGGGAGATGGATATCGCTCTCTTCTTAGTGAGTTGAAATTTGCCTCATATAGGCCTCTTGACACTTGAGCTTGGCCTTCATCCGGCCTTGCTCGTATTGGAGCATCTTCATATCCCACCTTGCTCGTATTGGAGCATCTTCATATCCCACCTTTGATCCGCTATAAATTAACGACTCTCCTTCCAAAAAAATTATGGTGCGGCTTGTTCCCATTATGCCCCCTCCGGAACATCATCCTCACTCGGAGCCTCTTCAACATGGGCGCTTGAGCTAGCCGCTCCCTTTCCTTTCCTTCGCACTTGTTCTTTATGCCTCTTCGATTTTAGTGGTGGTACATCTTCTTCATCGAAATAATCCGATTGGTCACCAAATTCTACCTAACGCGTCGCTTCTTCTCCGTGCACTTTGACCCAAGTTTTCCTTTGGTAGTATAGCACCACTTCCGCATTCTTCACAAATTGAGATTTGTTGAGATGCTCGATATTTATCAAACAAGCCTGAATGGGAGTAAACCTCTCGAAGTTCTTGGGCGAGCCCCGAGTCTCCATGGAAAATGGCATAATGAGCCATGAAAAAAAAACTTTGCATCTCCCTCCGAAGTCTCACCAAAACTATGCATTAAGCAGTAAGCCATATTGATTTTGTAGGCTTCCACCTCCCGATGCAACGTGTTCATCATCAAAAACTCGCTTTCTCCCACTTTGCTATACTCATGTTGCCCCCCGAATGTGTGGCCAAGCCACTTAAGCACCACAACCAAGGCGATATCTTTAAAATCATTCACCTTGGCCGTTCTAGCTTGATAGCCATTCAAATCGGATGCTTCTTTCCAAATCGATTCCTGATCGAATCGCAACGGATTTGTTTTCAACCCCGCTCCTTTCAATTCGTACTTTAGCTTTAAATCTTGCAATCTCAATACCAACTCTTCACCCATCACTCAAAACTTGAAGACGGCGGGTGACATTTCCTTCATAGTGGTGAAGAATTCTCAAGTTAATTCTTCATAACCGTCATGTGAAAACTCCGTAAGACGCCTCAATTCGAGAATATCCAAGTAGCGCTTGACATCCTCATCCAATCCTAATTCCACCATAGAGGGCCAATCAATTTGGAATAAAATGGCAAACCCCCTTGCCTCAAATTTCTCACCTTCATCCACGGTTCGAATTTCGAAAGGGACCTCAAATCTCCGGGTTAATGCAGCCGGATTGTTGGTTCCCACCATGCTTGCTCCGGAAGTGGTATTTTTCCAGCGAGACCTTATGTTGGTGGTTTTGGGTGGTTATTGTTCTTGAGGTGGGTTGGAGCTAGCAGCTTTTGTTGATTTTGTCGTTTATACCATGATGACAGCAAGCAAAATGGTATCCAGAAGTGGATTTGTTTCTTGATTTGGTGGTTGTTAGAGTAATGGCCGGAGTTGGGTTGATGAGAGAGCGAGAAGCTTAGGTTTTTCTATTTTTTGTAAAGTTTGGGAGGAAGAAAATGAAGTGTTGTATACAAATAAAGCAAAGAAACACAAATGTATTTGAATGATCAAGATCTCGCCACCTCAATGATTAATATGAATTGTGTTTCTTGTGGAATTTTTAGATCATGCCACCTCACTAATCAATGTGATTTCCTTGATGCTTGTTGAATCAAAAGTTGATGTGTCATTTAAGTAAACTTCTCGATCAAGAAGGCCTAAAAAAAATTTCTTCTTGATCGAGAAGGTCCTGAGCCAATTTTCTGCCCAAAAATGCCTTCATGTCTCGATCGAGAAGGTCCAGTTTAGTCAACTTCTCGATCGATACATGACTTAAACTGACACTTCCAAATTTTCTTCTACATAACACAAACAAAAACAAACCTCGACATTAAATTGAACAAAAATACGCAGAATAAACACATAAACACTAAGAAATAAATAACAAATGTCAAAGGAACAAACCTCTCGAGATTGCCTCCCATGTGTGCTCGTTTTAGATCGAAAGCTCGACCATCATTTCGTGATATACGGAGGAGTTGTGAGCGACACTTGCTAGATTACTTGATCCGCCATAGCAACGGTATTCGTTTAGATTAAACGTTTCCCCTTTTGAATTCTTTAACTCCACCGCACCGTGACTCGGCACACTCCGGATTTTGAAAGGGCCACTCCATTGGGACTTAATCTTGCCCGGAAATAACTTGAGCCTTGAGTTGTAGAGAAGCACAAAACATCCCGCTTCCAAGACTTTAGGGGTAATATGTGCATCATGCCATCGCTTTGTTTTTTCCTTATTGAGCTTGGCGTTCTCATATGTCGAGAACCGAAACTCGTCCAATTCATTATGTTGAAGCAATCTTTCTACCACGCCGCCTTTAAGTCAAAATTTATCTTTTTGATAGCCCAATAGGCTTTATGCTCCAATTCGACCAGAAGGTGACATGCCTTCCCATACATAATCCGGAAAGGGGACATACCAAGAGGCGTCTTGTATGCCGTAAGGTATGCCCACAAGGCATCATCCAACTTGAGGGACCAATCCTTGTATGTTCCGTTCACCGTTTTCTCCAAAATCCTCTTCAATTCTCTATTCGAGACTTCAACTTGACTACTTGTGTTCAGGTGGCATGGGGTAGCAACTCGGTGGTACACATTGTATTTCTTCATCTATGCCTCAACTTTCCGATTGCAAAAATGTGAGCAACCGTCACTAATAATCACCCTTGGGGGTCCCAAACCGGTTCATCAAACGCTTGAGGAATCTCAATACAACCTTGGTATCATTTGTGGGTAACGCCTCTGCTTCTACCCATTTCGAAACATAGTCAACTCCTAACAAAATGTATTGGTTTCTGAAAGATACAGGAAAAGGTCCGATAAAGTCGATCCCCCACACATCAAAAATCTTTACATCTTGGATGATGGTCAAGGGCGTCTCATCCCGCTTCGATATGTTGGCAACTCTTTGGCATCGATCAAAATGGCCTACGAAGTCCTTGGCATCTCTAAACAATGTTGTCCAAAAGAAACCGCTCTCAAGTACTTTAGCGGAGGTTCTAAAAGCTCCGTAATGCACAGCGTAGTCTGACCCATGACAATGGCTCAAGATTGGCAAAATTTGTATTAAGGCTACATACCTTCTCAACATGTCGTCCCTATAAATTTTGAACAAGTTGGGCTCATCCCAATGAAACCTCTTGACATCAGATAATTTTTTTTTGTTATAAGTCAAGTCTGAAGGCATCACATTGGACGAAAGGTAGTTGGCGATGCCTGCATACCAAGGAGTCTCAACTTTGGATATCATCATTAGCATCTCACAAGGAATCTCTTATTAACCTCAACTCCAATAGGAATGGGCTCCGGAATCTCCATTCTAGACAAATGATCTGCAACCACATTTTTCATACCCTTCTTATCCTGGATCTCCACGTCGAATTATTGCATCAATAAAATCTAAAGGATGAGGCTTGGCTTTGTATCTTGCTTGGAAAAAAGGTGTCATAAGGCGACATGATTGGTATAAATCATCACCTTCGAGCTAAGCAAGTATTGCCAGAACTGGTCTAAAGCAAAGACCACCGCCAAAATTTTCTTCTCGGTGGTGGTGTAATTGAGTTGCGGTCCCGCCATTGTTCGGCTTGCATAATAGATCACAAGCACACATTCATTAGTAAACTCAAAGGAGGAATCCTTAATGAGCAAGTTAGTCAAAGGTTTAGCATTATAAGAGAAATATTTGATAAAGCTCTATAAAACCGACAATGCCCCAAGAAGGCATGAATTCCCTTTATGGTGGTTGGAGGTGGAAGCTTCTCTATCACTTCCGTTTTGGCTATATCAACTTCAATGTTGGCCTTTGAGATGTTGTGGCTCAAAACAATTCCTTCTTCAACCATGAAGTGGAACTTCTCCCAATTCAAAACGAGGTTGGTCTCCTAACACCGAGCTAACACCCGGTCCAAATTCTTTAGGCACATTTTGAATGTATCCCCAAACACTGAGATTTCATCCATGAAGACTTCCATGATATCCTCAATCATATCGGCAAAGATGGAAGTCATGCACCTTTGGAAAGTGGTCGGTGGATTGCATAGCCTAAATGGCATTCTCTAGTAAGCAAAAGTCACATATGGACATGTGAAAGTTGTCTTCTCTTGGTCATCCGAAAATATTAGAATTTGATTATACCCAGAACAGTCGCCAAGGAAGCAATAATAAGCATAGCCCGCTACCGGCTCTAATATTTGATCAATAAAGGGTAACGAAAAGTCTTCCTTCTTTGTTTCCGCATTCAACTTGTGGTAGTCGATGCAAACACGCCACCCTGTCACCGTCTGTGTAGATATTTTCTCACCTTTCTCATTTTCAATCACTGTCATCCCTGCTTTCATTGGAACGCATTAGATAGGACTCACCCATCCACTATCGGAATGGGGTTAATGACACCAACATCTAGAAGCTTCTCTATTTCCTTATTAACAACTTCTTTCATATTCATATTTAGCCGTCTTTGCCTTTGATCCGATTCTTTATACTCGTATTCCGAATGAATCTTGTGCATCACCACCAGATGACTAATATCTCGAATGTCGGATATTTGCCATCCCATGGCCAAAATATGACTCTTCACCACTTGCACAACTCTTTTCTCTTGAAACTTTGATAGCTTGTTTGAAATAATGATGGGTAACGTCTTGTTCTCGCCCACAAAAGCATACTACGAGATGTGGTGGTAGAGGTTTTAACTCTACAATTGGTGGTACCACAGAAGAAGGTGGTGTTATTCACTCACTCTTGGTCAACTCCTTGGGTCTTGGTTCATCCCCCTCAGAATACTCTTCATCTTTGTCATCAGAGTAGAAAGTGACCGTCAAAACTTGAGAAAAATACTCATTTTTAGCATTAGTGCATGTCTCTATCAAGATAAGAGGTTCTCGATCCATGTCTCGTCTCGTCTCGATCGAGACATGTGAGCCTTTTTCGGCAGAGAAATCTTTTTTTATTTCTCGATCGAGAAGGTCCTGGGAAGGGATTTTCGATCGAGAACTTCCAATTTGATCTCAAAATCATCAACATTCCTTTCTATTGCCCGGTTGATTTCTTCCAAATTTGCTTCTAGTTGTTCTTCAATGAGTTCATCCACCAAATAAACCCTCATACACTCTTCTTCCTTGATGGTATTCTACATCCCTCTCCTCATATCAAAATCGAGACTCGCCTCATCAATCTGCAAAGTCAGCTTTTCGGTATGCACATCAATCAAGGCTCGGCCGGTGTTCATGAATGGGCGCTCGAGGATCATAGGACACTCTTTGTCCACCACATAGTCTAGAATCACAAAATCCATCAGGAAGATGAATTTGTCCCCTTAGACCAAGACATCTTCAACTAATCTATATGGCTTCTTGAGAGAGTGATTGGAATGTTGTAGAACCATCGAGGTGCGCTTCGCTCGTAGATCACCAAACAAAGTCCTAAAGAGAAACAAAGGCATCAAGTTAATGCTAGCACAAAATCACACAAGCAATTTATAGAATTCATATTTCCAATAGTGCAAGGAATAGTAAAACTCCCTGGATTTTTAAGTTTGGTTGACATATCGCTTTGAATGATGGAGCTACAACTGTCCGTCAATGGTATGGTGCCATATTTCTCCCAAATCCTCTTGTTTATAATGATATCTTTGAGGAACTTTGCATATTGAGGCATTTCCATCAAGGCATCAGCAAGGCTTATATTGATTTGGAGCTTCTTAAAGATCTCCAAGAACAAGTTGAATTTTTAATTGCCGAGCACCTTCTTTAATCTACCCAGAAATGGTACTTTGGGTATAAATGGAGGTTGTGGTATAACATAAGGAATCTCAACTTCCACCTCTTCACTTGTACTCGACACATCCTTGCTAGAACTTTCCACGTTTTCAATCACAATCGGTTCCTCCTCCAACCTCTCAAGGACTCCATCAATTTTGCTCCCATTATCTGGATTTCTATGAGGTTGAAATCCGGGAGGATGTTGTTGCCTATTCCCATAGCTGTTGGGATTGGCGTTGTAGCTTCCTTATTAAGGTGGTTGACGGTTTACCCCTTGAAAGCTAGGACCCGCATTTTTATGTCCTTGGGAATTCCCTTGTCCCCCATTGTTCCTCCAACAAAAATATAGGTGATTTCGCCAACTCGGATTATAGGTGTTGGAGAAAGGGGTCGTTGACTTGCCTTTGCCCCCAGACACAGTTGACTTATTCGCTCATAGCTTGACCCGTAATGAGGCATTATCCTCCAATATGGTTATAATCACCGCAAAACTCACAACCCACTTGAACAAACGCAACCGGCACATTCCTTGGGTTTGCTTGCTTCTTGAGAGAGTCCACTTGAGCTTGGAGGGAGGCAATCTTGACTTTCATAGCCTTCATCTCTTGAATTTGATCTAGAGTAATCACACCCTTCAGTCTTCCTCTCTTATTAGGCCAAGCACAACTAGTGGTTGCCAATTCTTCCAATAACTCATTTTCTTCCTCATATGTTTTCCTCATCTATGATCACCACGATGCTGCATCTATAGTAGCTCTTGAAACATCATTCATGCCATTGTAGAAAATTTGAATCAAATACTCCCAAGTTAAATGATGATTCGGGCAATTTTGTTGGAGATCCTTGAATCTTTCCCAAACTTCATACAAGGATTCCCCATTATGTTGGAGGAAGTCAATGATCTCCGTGGTTAACCGAGCGGTCTTCCCAATAGTTTGGTGAGAAAGTCTTGAGCTAAATCCCTCCAAGTGGTGATCGGCTCATTAGGGAGCGATTGAATCAAAATGCTTGCCTTATCCCTCAAAGAAAAGGGGAACATCCGGAGCTTTATTTAGTTCAGGTCACATTGTGAAGCTTGAAGGAATTGAGAACATCCAAGAACCTGGAGATATGGGCATTCAGATCTTCGCTTTGTAAACCATAGAATGGACATCGATTCTCCATGAGTTGGATAGTGCTAGGCTTGATCTCAAAAGTGGTTGCTTGGACCAGTTGGGCAAAACATCCGTAGTTCGCATTATCCACACCCGGCAAAGAGAACTCGCCCAAGGTACGCCTTTGATGTTGTTGAGGTTGTTGATGTGGGCGATCATTCCTTGGGTTAGGTTGACTTTGTAGATGTTGCGCTTGTCGAATTCCTCCCTCAATAGGAGGAGGGGGAGATGGAGGAAAGTGTTGGCCCCCTTCCTCTATAGGAGGGCTGAATCCCTCAGTATGGTACTCTTCTCCGTCACCCTCCATGATTATGGGTCGACGGTTTGACCTACGCACACTTATTTTGAAGCTCCAAGGTCTTCTCGATATGGTTCAAGTGGAAGTTTTGCTCGGCGCGTATTGTGAATACACTACGAGTAAAATTTTGCACAAACAAAAACAAGAACACCACGCGTTAAATCAAAAACAGAAAATAGGAACAAATAAAGTAAAAACAGAAAATAAAAACTAAGTCGACCAAGTTTGAAAATACTTTCAATCAATCAAATACGCTCTCATCCCCGGCAACGGCGCCAAAAACGTTTTGGTCATTTAATGCAAAAGTACGGTATCACAACTTGTAATTAAGTGGACTAAAGTCCGGATATCGAACCCACGAGGACAAAAGGATTTGATGAGAATGACTTGAATATGAATCCCAATTTGTTTAAAATAAAAAGGTAGATAGTTCCGCAATTCCTTAAACAACTAAGAACAACTAATTTAAACATGAACAATTCACTAAACAATACTTGCAACTAACACGAAAATAAAGATAAATAATTAAAACGGGAAATCAAGGGATAAAAGGAGTTTAAGGGGTGCTAAATCAAACCACATGCAAATCATGCATAATTGGGGTAACTAGTGATATCGCTAAAGTTGAGCTATCCAAAAACTGCAATTCCACTCTCTCGAACCTCACTGATTAAAAGAATCAAAATGCAATTAACAAGGCAAAATTTCACTCACTCTCGTGTTATTAGATTTCGACAAATCAATCGAATTCGATTAATATGCAAATTCCAAGATCGCTTAAAGTCTAACTCGCTCTCGCGTAATCAAGTCCTAGGAATGCGATTAACTAGGTCGGTTTAATTGACAAACTCTCGTCTAATCAATTAAATACACATCGAGGATTAAGAGATCAATTTAACCCTATCATTAAGTCTAATAATCAGATAAAGGCCTAATCACTTATCAATCCAACAACACAATCATCACAACATAGCAATCATTAGCAACCCCTAAACTAAGATTCTGGATACTCATGGAAAGCATTAAACTCAAAGCTATTGAATAAATAAAAATCATAGTCTAAGGAATACTTACTTAAAAGATGAAATCAAAAAGATAAACTTGCATTGATGTATAAAACTTGTTCTACAATAATAGGAGCTTGAAATCTTTAATAATGGTAAAAAACATGTTGGAAAAATTTGTAAAGGTAGGTGACTTTAAAGCCCCAAAAATATACTACAACTAAAACTAGGAGAATTATTTGTAATGAATTGTTTAATTAATTATGTATGACCTAAAATAAGATAAGGTGCCTTTTATAGGCAATACAAAAAGGGAAAGAAAAACATACTAGTACAAGTCATGTTTGGCTAAAAAGGGAAGTAGGCCAAAGAAGAACTTGATTACAAAATGATTCTATCTCAGGAAGAGGAGCTTTTCGATTGATAAGTTCACTTAAAGTGAGCTTCTCGATCGATAAACAATTCTGGAAATTCTTTCCCAAAATTTCTCTTCATGAGATAGAATCGTTCACTTAAAGTGAGCTTCTCTTCATTCTTTTAGCGCCACAATAGTCCTGCAATTGCTCTGATGTGCCTAAAATTCTCAAACATGAAATAAAGCAAGAAAACACCCAATAATGCACAATCAAATACAATAAAGAAATGCAAAGACAACTCAATAGATAGGATTACCTAACCATGGTTAGGTTAGGTTACATTACGTAAAGTGTGCATGAAAAGTGAGGCTAGATTAATATGCTGCATCAGAAAACCTTTTAACGCATCGTTCTAATTACGTATGCATGGAGAGGTTATATTATGCAAAGTGCGCGTGAAAAATAAGACTAGATTAGTATGTTGCGTCTCAAGTCTCTTTAACGCGTCGTTTGGATTACCTAAACATGGTTAGGTTATATTATGCAAATTGTGCATGAAAAGTGATGCTAGATTAGTATGTCGCGTCTCAAATCTCTTTAACACGGCGTTCGGATTACGTAAGCATGGTTAGGTTATATTACACAAAGTGTGCATGAAAAATGAGACTAGATTAGTATGCCCCGTTTAAAGTGTCATTCCCATTACCTAAGCATGGTTAGGTTGCATTATGCAAAGTGTGCGTGAAAAATGAGGCTAAATAAGTATGCCTGGTCTCAGCCATCCATCAAGCTCAACCTCCTTAACGCGTCCTAACCATGCTTATGTAATCAGAATAATTCGTTAAAGCAATCTAAGATGGGGCATACTAATTTTTCGCTCCAATTACCTAAGCATGGTTAGGTTTATTAGGCAAAGTGTGTGTGAAAATTGAGGCTAGATTAGTAGGTCACATCTCAACTCTCTTGAATGTGTTGTTTAAATTATATAAGCATAGTTAGGTTATATTACGCAAAGTGTGCGTCAAAAGTAAGGCTAGATTAGAATGCCCTGTCTCTACATGGTTAAGTTATATTATGGAAAGCGTGCGTGAAAAGTGAGACTAAATTAGTTTGTCCCATCTCAAGTCTTTTTAACGCGTTGTTTGGTTTTCCTAAGCATGGTTAGGTTACATTATAAAAAGTGTGCATGAAAAGTGAGGCTAGATTAGTATGCCGTGTCTCAAGTCCATTAAACGTGTCATTCAAATTACCTAAGCATGGTTAGGTTATATTACGTGAAGTGTGCATGAAAAATAAAGCTAGATTAGTATATTGTGTCTCGGGCCTCCATCAATCTCAACCTCGTTAATGTGTCCTAACCATTCTTGCATAATTGGAATGATAAGTTAAAGCGACTTGAGACGGTTCATACTAATTTGTTGCTGAAATTACTTTGGCATGGTTAGGTTACATTACGCAAAGTGTACGTGAAAGTTAGGCTATATTACTATGCCCTGTCTCAAGCCTTGTTGACGCATTATTCCAATTAGCTAAGAGTGGTTAGGTTATATTACGTAAAGTGTGCGGGAAAAATGAGCCTAAATAAGTATGTGAAGTCTAATGTCTCTTTAATGCGTCGTTTTAATTACCTAAGCATGGTTATGTTATGTTACGCAAAGTATGCGTGAAAAGTGACGCTAGATTAGTATGTCTCGTCTCAAGTCTCTTTAACGCGTCCTGAAGCATGGTTAGGTTATATTACACAAAGTGTGCATGAAAAATGAGACTAGATTAGTATGCGTCGTTTAAAGTGCCATTCCCATTACCTAAGAATGGTTAGGTTACATTTTGCAAAGTGTTCATGAAAAATGAGGCTAAATAAGTATGCCCGGTCTCAACCATCCATCAATCTCAACCTCTTTAACACGTCCTAACCATGCTTATATAATAAGAATAATTCGATAAAGCAACCTTAGACGGGGCATACTAATTAGTCGCTCCAATTACCTAAGAAAGGTTATATTAGGCAAAGTGAGTGTGTCAAAAGTGAGGCTAGATTAGTAGGTCAGATCTCATCTCTTGAATGTGTTGTTCCGCTTACCTATGCATGATTAGGTTATATTATGCAAAGTGTGCGCCAAAAGAAAGGCTAGATTAGAATGCCCCATCTCAATATGGTTAAGTTATATTATGCAAAGCGTGCATAAAAAGTGAGGGTAGATTAGTATGTCCCGTCTCAAGTCTTTTTAACGCGTTGTTCGGATTTTCTAAGCATGGTTAGGTTACATTATACGAAGTGTGCATGAAAAGTGAGACTAAATTAGTAAGCTATGTCTCAAGTGTTTTTAATGTGTCATTCGGATTACCTAAGCATGGTTAAGTTATATTACGTGAAGTGTGCGTGAAAATAAAGCTAGATTAGTATGCCCTGTCTCGGGCCTCCATCAATCTCAACCTCCTTAATGCGTCCTAACCATGCTTGCATAATTGGAATATGCATGGTTAGGTTATATTAATAGGTCACATCTCCAGTCTCTTTAATTTGTTGTTCTTATTACATATGCATGGTTAGGTTATATTATGCAAAGTGTGCGTCAATAGTAAGTCTAGATTAGAATTTATGATCTTAACATGGTTAAGTTATATTATGCAAAGCGTGCGTGAAAATTGAGGCTAGATTAGTACGTCTCGTCTCAAGTCTTTTTTACGTATTGTTCAATTTTCCTAAGCATGGTTAGGTTACATTATACAAAGTGTGCATAAAAAATAAGGCTAGATTAGTATGCCTTGTCTCAACTCTCTTTAACATGTCATTCGGATTACCTAAGCATGGTTAGGTAATATTACATGAAGTGTGCGTGAAAAATAAAGCTAGATTAGTATTCCCCGTCTCATGCCTCCATCAATCTCAACCTCTTTAATATGTCCTAACCATGCTTGCATAGTTGGAATGATAAGTAAAAGCGACTTGAGACGGGTAATATTAATTTGTTGCTCAAATTGCCTAGGCATGGTTAGGTTACATTATGCAAAGTTTGCATGAAAGTTAGGCTAGATTGCTATGCCATGTCTCTAGCCTCTTTGACATATTATTACGATTACCTAAGCATGGTTAGATTATATTAGGTAAAGTGTGCATGAAAAATGAGCCTAGATTAGAATGCCAAGTCTCATGTCTCTTTAATGCATCGTTATGATTACCTAAGCATGGTTAAGTTATGTTACGCAAAGTATGGGTGAAAAGTGACGCTAGATTAGTATGTCCCGTTTCAAGTCTCTTTAACGCGTCATTCTGGTACGCAAGCATGGTTAGGTTAAATTACGCAAAGTGTGCATGAAAAATTAGACTAGATTACTATTCCCCGTTTAAAGCGTAATTCCCATTACATAAGCATGTTTAGGTTACATTATGCAAAGTGTGCATGAAAATTGAGGCTAAATAAGTATTCTCGGTCTCAGCCATCCATCAATCTCAACCTCCTTAACGCGTCCTAATCATGCTTATGTAATCAGAATACTTCGTTAAAACAACCTGAGACGGGGCATACTAATTTGTTGCTCCAATTATCTAAGCATGGTTAGGTTATATTAGGCAAAGTGTGTGTGAAAAGTGAGGCTAGATTAGTAGGTCATATCTCAAGTCTCTTTAATGTGTCATTCTTATGAGGCTAGATTAGTAGGTCATATCTCAAGTCTCTTTAATGTGTTATTCTTATTACCTAAGCATAGTTAGGTTATATTACGCAAAGTGTGCGTCAAAAGTAAGGCTAGATTAGAATGCCTGGTCTCAACATGGTTAAGTTATATTATGCTAAGCGTGCGTGAAAAGTGAGGCTAGATTAGTATATCCCGTCTTAAGTCTTTTTGAAGCATTGTTCGGATTTCCTAAGCATGGTTAGGTTACATAATACCAAGTGTGTATGAAAAGTGAGACTAGATTAGTATGTCCTGTCTCAAGTCTCTTTAACGTGAAGAAATTCAAGAACCACAAAGTAGCATTGTACCAAGTATGGAACCTCAAATGAATCAACAGGCAATTGTTGAACCAGAACAAGTAGGACAAGGCCAAAGGAGGTCTGATATGACACATCATAATCCTATGAGATATGGATTACTCATTACTGAGAACAATGATGTGATGCTTGTGGATCAAGAAGAACCCACATCCTATCAGGAGGCCATAAATAGTCCTGACTCTGAAAACTGGCTCGAAGCCATGAGATCTGAAATGCAATCCATGTATGATAATCAAGTTTGGACCTTGATTGACCCAATGGATGGTGTAAAAACCATTGGGTGCAAATGGGTCTTCAAAATAAAGACTGACATGGATGGCAATGTGCATACCTATAAAGCAAGACTGGTTGCAAAAGATTTCAGACAAATACTTGGTATTGACTATGATGAAACTTCTTCACCGGTAGCTATGCTTAAATCCATTCGGATTCTCCTTGCCATAGCTGCATATTATGACTATGAGATATGGCAAATAGATGTCAAAACGGCGTTTCTTAATAGAAACTTACTTGAGGATGTGTACATGACACAACCTGAGGGTTTCGCCAGCCAAAGAATTCTGGAAAGGTTTGTAAGCTTCAAAAATCCATTTATGGATTAAAGCAAGCTTCTCAGAGTTAGAATCTTTGTTTTGATGAAGCTATCAAAGAGTTTGGATTCATCAAAAATGAAGATGAACCTTGTGTGTATAAGAAGGTTAGTGGGAGCGCAATTGTTTTCTTAGTGCTTTATGTTGATGACATACTACTCATTGGAAACGATATTCCCATACTGCAAAATGTTAAATCATGGTTAGGGAAATGTTTTTCAATGAAAGACTTGGGTGATGCTGCTTATATATTAGGCATCAAGATCTATAGAGATAGATCTAGAAGACTCATTGACCTAAGTCAAAGCACTTATGTTGATAAGGTATTAAACAGGTTTAGTATGCAAGACTCCAAGAGAGGATTCTTGCCAATGTCACATGGCATCAGTCTCAGCAAGACTGAGTGTCCTAAGACACAAGATGAGCGAGACCGCATGAGTAAGATTCCATATGCTTCTGCTATTGGATCTATAATGTATGCAATGTTGTGTACTCGACGTCTCGTATGCTTTGAGTACAACGAGAAGATACCAGTCAAATCCAAGTGAAAGTCACTGGGCAGCAGTTAAGAACATCCTTAAGTACTTGAGAAGAACTTAGGATGCATTCTTGCTATATGGTGGTCAGGAAGATGAGCTGATTGTAAAGGGTTACACAGACGCTAGCTTCCAAACTGACATAGATGATTATAAACAGTCAGGTTATGTGTTTTGTTTAAATGAAGGTGCTTTCAACTGGAAAAGCTCGAAGCAAGACACCGTTCCTGATTCTACAATAGAAGCTGAGTATATAGCTGCTTCAGACGCAGCTAAGGAGGCTGTTTGGATCAAGAAGTTCATAATTAGATTAGGAGTTATTCCTAGTATATCCGATCCAGTGAACTTGTTATGTGATAACAATGGGGCTATAACACAAGCAATGGAGCCCAGATTACATCAGCGATCCAAACACATACTTAGGCGTTATCATCTCATTCGAAAAATCATTGAGAGAGGAGACGTGAAGATATGCATAGTTTCGACAAATGATAATGTTGCTGATCCGCTAACTAAGGCTCTTCCACTCGCCTAAGCATGCGAGTCATACTAGGTCCATGGGTATTAGATTTAATGTAGATTGGGCCTAGTGCAAGTGGGAGATTGTTAGTGATATGCACTAGGTCAATCATGTTTGACCATGTATTGACTTAATCGTTTTGTTATTTATTAATTGGCTGTTTTTATCATTTTATATTATGATTAAAATACTTGAATGGTTAATTCTTTCTAACGTCATCAGGTATGTGACTTGATAGTAGAACCATTAGCTTTAATAAATAATTATATTCCATCTATCCCTAGTCTTAATAGAACATTGAGACTAGTATGATCTTGGCTGATGATTATGTTTTACTAATCATGTATATGAGATATTAAGTCAAATCATAGGTGTTATTTGAGAAATAAGGCATTGGACTTGAGAATACTACATAGATCACTGCCATAAGTAATTCTCATTACAATTTTATTAGTATAATCCTTTGACCTTGAAATCACCATGGATTTCTACATAGCTATTTCATATTTTGATACAGTCTTACATTATCTTTAACAGGATAATGAAATAGACTGTCATTGGATATGAAAGTAATGATGTGAGAAATGTGAGTGATTGAGAAGGAATTTGTCCCTCATTTATTTGAGTAAGATATCTATGGGCCCCTTGAAAAAGATAGACTAAAGGAAATGCATGGCCATGCTAAATGAATTGATAAAGAGTTATCATTTTCAGTCTACTTGGAATCAGAAAACTAATGATTGAGTATTATAAGGATGACAGAACTATGCCTTATATTCAATCAGGATATCGTGAGACAAATGGATTAAAATATTATGTAAATGGTTAAATCGGATAATCGATATTCATATAACTTGGGTAGTCATAATGTCTTGGTAGAGGCCACTTATGACTTGTGGGTCAAAATAGGGATTTCGGGCCCACTGCCAATGTTATATAAACCTACAGGATCGCACACTAAAAACAGGGCCAAAACAATTATTGGATTGTACAAGCCCAATGGAATTAAGTGATTAATATATTACTATAAATATATAATTCGTAATATATATATTAATAAATATATATTAATTGAAATTCAAAATTTAAGGAGAAGTGTTTTCCTTAAGGTATTATCTTTTGAAGATAATAATAATAATAATTAATATATATGTGTAATTATCAAAAAGGAGTTTTTGACAGACATGAACTCAAAAGAGTTATCAAAAACGTAGTGTTTGCATATGATTACAAAACACGTTTTTGAGTAAACCCTAGATGTCCTATTTTCTTATAAATAGACTCTTAAGCCTAGGGTTTTAAGATATGTGTTTTTCGAAATAAACACAAGACACACAATCACTAAATATTTCGTAATTGCTTTGTGAAGCAATAGTGCTAGCACACAAGCACTAGTTTTGGCTAAGGTCCTTTCGTGTGGATACTCCTAGAGGGCGCATTCTTTTGGACGCGTTTCTGATCTGAGGCCAGGTATCACCAAAGTGAACCACCTCCTTTCTTCCTACATTGTTCTTAAATTCGACATACAAGTAAGTATTAAATATGTTATTAATCTATTTATTCGAATTACATGGATCTTGGTTTGGGTTTTTGCTAAATTTTTGAAATTCTGCTTCGTTATGAACCTAGAAAACCCAACACCTTAACCCGTCCTAACCATGCTTATATAGTCAGAATAATTTGTTAAAGTAACCTGAGACGGGGTATACTAATTTGTTGCTCCAATTACCTAAGCATGGTTGGGTCATATTAGGCAAAGTGTGTGTGAAAAGTGAGGCTATATTAGTAGGTCATATCTCAAGTCTCTTTAATGTGTTATTCTTAGTACCTAAGCATGGTTAGGTTATATTACGCAAAGTGTGCATCAAAAGTAAGGCTAAATTAGAATGCCTGGTCTCAACATGGTTAAGTTATATTATGCAAAGTGTGCGTGAAAATTAAGGCTAGATTAGTATATCCCGTCTCAAGTCTTTTTAACGCGTTGTTCGGATTTCTTAAGCTTGGTTAGGTTACATTATACAAAATGTGCATGAAAAGTGAGGCTAGATTAGTATGCCTTGTTTCAAATCTTTTTAACGTGTCATTCGGATTACCTAAGCATGGTTAGGTTATATTACGTAAAGTGTGTGTGAAAAATAAAGCTAGATTAATATGCCCTATCTCAGACCTCCATCAATCTCGACTTCCAATGCCTCCTAACCATGCTTGCATAATTGGAATGATAAGTTAAAGCAACTTGAGACGGGGTATACTAATATGTTGCTCAAATTTCCTAGGCATGGTTAGGTTACATTATGCAAAGTGTGCATGAAAGTTAGGCTAGATTATTATGCCCTGTCGCAAGCATCGTTTACGCATTGTTACGATTACCTAAGCATGGCTGGTTATATTACGTAAAGTGTGCGTGAAAAATGAGGCTAGATTAGTATGTCAAGTCTCATATCTCTTTAATGCATCGTTCTGATTACCTAAGCATGGTTAGGTTATGTTACGCAATGTATGCGTGAAAAGTGACGCTAGATTACTATGTCCCATCTCAAGTCTCTTTAACGCGTCGTTCGGATTACGTAAGCATTGTTAGGTTATATTACACAAAGTGTGCATGAAAAATGAGACTAGATTAGTATGCCCCGTTAAAAGTGTCATTCCCATTACCTAAGCATAGTTAGGTTACATTATACCAAGTGTGCGTGAAAAATGAGACTTAATAAGTATGCCCGATCTCAGCCATCCATCAATCTCAACCTCCTTAACGCGTCCTAACAATGATTATGTAATCAGAATACTTCGTTAAAGCAACCTGAGACGGGGAATACTAATTATTCGCTCCAATTACCTAAGCATGGTTAGGTTATAATAGGCAAAATATTTGTGAAAAGTGAGGATAGATGAGTAGGTCACATCTTAAATCTCTTGAATATGTTGTTCCGATTACTTAAGCATGGTTAGGTTTTATTACGCAAAATGTGCGTTAAAAGTAAGGCTAGATTAGAATGTCTGGTCTCAACATGGTTAATTTATATTATGCAAAGCGTGCGTGAAAAGTGAGGCTAGATTAGTATGTCCCGTCTCATGTCTTTTTAACGCGTCGTTCGGATTTCCTAAGCATGGTTAGGTTACATTATACAAAGTATGCATGAAAAGTGAGGTTAGATTAGTATGCTCTGTATCAAGTCTCTTTAACGCGTCGCATTGATTACTTAAGCATGGGTAGGTCATATTACGCAATGTGTGCATGAAAAATAAAGCTAGATTAGTATGTCTCGTCTCAAGTCGCTATAACACATCATTCCAATTACATAAGCATGCGTGAAAAGTGACGTTTGATTTGTATGCTCCATATCAAGTCTCTTTAACGCGCCGTTGTATTTACCTAAGCATGGTTAGGTTATATTATGCAAAGTGTGCGTGAAAAGTGAGGCTATATTAGTATGTCCCATCTCAAGTCTCTTTAACTCGTCATTTAGATTACTTAAGCATGGTTAAGTTATATATTACAAACTGTGCATGAAAATGAGGCTAAATTAGTATGTCAGGTCTCAGCCCTCCATCAATCTCAACCTCCTTAACACGTTCTAACCATGCCTAGGTATTTAGAATGATGCGTTAAAGCGACCAAAGACGGGGCATACTAATTTGCCGCTACGATTGCCTAAGCATGGTTAGGATATATTTACGCGAAGAGTGCGTTAAAAGTGAGGATAGATTAGTATGTCCTGTCTCAAGTCTCTTTAACGCGTCGTTCGGATTAGCTAAGCATGGTTAGGTTGTATTACGCAAAGTTTGCGTAAAAAGTAAGGCTAGATTATTATGTCTGGTCTCAACATGGTTAGGTTATATTACGCAAAGTGTGCGTGAAAGTGAGGCTAGATTAGTATTCCTTGTCTCAACCCTCCATCAATCTCAACCTCCTTAACATGTCTTTCTGATTAGTATGTCATGTCTCCTTAACGCGTTGTTCAAATTAACTAATCATGGCTAGGTTATATTTGCGCAAAGTGTGCGTGAAAAGTGAGACAAGATTAGTATGTCCTGTCTAAAGTCTCTTTAACGCGTCGTTCACAATATCTAAGTATGGTTAGGTTATATTACGTAAAATGTGCGTTAAAAGTTCGGCCTCTGCCCTCCATTAATCACAACCTCCTTAATGTGTCGTCATGATTAGTATGTCCCGTCTTAAGTATCTTTAACGCGTTGTTCCGATTACCTAACCATGGATAGGTTATATTTATGCAAAGTGTGCATTAATAGAGATGCTAGATTAGTATGTTGCGTCTCAAGTCTCTTTACCACGCCATTCCGATTACCTAAGCATGGCTACGTTCCATAACACAAAGTGTGCTTGAAATGTCAGGCTAGATTAGTATGCCCCATCTAAAGTCTCTTTAGTGCGTCGTTCTGATCAACTAAGAATGGTTAGGTTACATTACGTAAAGTGTGCGTGAAAAGTTAGGCTGGATTAATATTCCCGTCTCACGTCTCTTTACCGCGTCGTTCAGATTAACTAACAATGGTTAGGTTTTAGATTAGTATGCTCGTCTCAGGCCTCCATTAATGTCAACCTCCTTATCGCATCCTAACCATGGTTATGTAATCGGAATTATGCGTTAAAGCAAATAGAGATGGGGCATACAAATCTTTTGCTCTAATTACCTCCTATGAATGGTTCGGTTTATTGACGCAAAGTGTGAGTGAAAAATGAGGGTAGATCACTATTCCAAGTTGAAGCCCTCTATCAAACTACACCTCCTTAACGCGTCCTAACCATGCTCATATAATCAGAATTATTCGTTAAAGCAACTTGAGACGGGGCATACTAATCTGTCGCTTCAATTACCTAACTATGGTTTGGTTATATTACGCAAAGTGTGCGTGAAAAGTGAGGCTAGATTGGTATGTCACATCTCAAGTCTCTTTAATGCGTCGTTTGAATTTCCTAAGCATGGTTAGGTTGCATTATGCAAAGTGTGCGTGAAAAGTGAGGCAAAATTTGTATTCCTCTTCTAAAGTCTCTTAAACGCGTCGTTCTGATTACCTAAGAAAGGTTAGGTTATATTACGCCAAGTGTGCGTGAAAAGTAAGGATAGACTAGTATGTCTTATCTCAAGTCTCTTTAACGCATCATTCCGATAACCTAAGCTTGGTTGAGTTATATTACACAAAGTATGGGTAAATAGTGAGGCTAGATTAGTATGTCCGGTCTTAACCCTCCATCAATCTCAACCTCCTTAACACGTCCTAACCATGGTTAAGTAATCGGAATAATGTGTTAAAGAGACCTGAGATGGGGCATACTAATCTCTCAATCTTATTTCCTAAGCATGGTTAGGATATAATTTTGCAAAGAGTGCGTGAAAAGTGAGGCTAGATTAGTATGTCCCATCCCAAGTCTCTTTAACACGTCATTGTGATTACATAATTATGGTAAGGTTATATTATGCAAAAGGGTGCGTGAAAAATGAATCTAGATTAGTATTCCCCGTCTTAAGCCTCCATCAATCTCAACCTCCTTAATGCGTCCTAACCGTGTTTACAAAATTGGAATGCTGTGTTAAAGCGACCTGAGAGGGGGCATACTAATCTGTCACTAAAATTACCTAAACATGCTTAGGTTACATTACGCAAAGTGTGCGTGAAAAGTTAGGCTAGATTATTATGTAAAGACTCAAGTCTCGTTAACACGCCGTTCTGATTACCTAAGCATGCTTGGGTTATGTTACACAAAGTGTGTGTCAAAAGTGAAGCTAGATTAATATGTCCCATTTCAAGTCTCTTTAACGATTTGTTCGGATTACCTAAGCATGGTTAGGTTAAATTAAGCAAAGTGTGCGTGAAAGGTGAGGCTAGATTAATATGTCAAGTCTCAGGTGTCTTTAACGCGTCGTTCCGATTACCTATGGATGGTTAGGTTACATTACTTAAAGTGTGTGTGAAAACTAAGGCCAGATTAGTATTCTTTGTCTCAAGTATCTTTACCGCGTCATTCTGATTACCTAAGCATGGTTAGGTTATAGATTAGTATGCCCGTCTACGGCCTCCATCAATCTCAACCTCCTTACGTGTCCTAACCATGCTTACGTAATCGGAATGATGCATTAAAGCTACTTGAGACGAGCATACAAATATTTCGTTCCACTTACCTCCTAAGAATTGTTAGGTTATATTAATGCAAAGTGTTCGTGAAAAATTGAGGCTAGATCAGTATGCTCGGTATCAGCCCTCAATCAATCTCAAGCTCCTTAATGTGTCCTAACCAAGCTCATATAATCAGAATGATTTGTTAAAGAGACGTGAGACGAGGCATGCTAATTTGTCGCTCCAATTATCTAAGCATGGCTAGGTTCTGTTACGCAAAGTGTGCGTGAAAAGTGAGGTTAGTTTAGTAGGTCCTGTCTCAAGTCTCTTTAATGCATTATTGTGATTACCTAAGCATTTTTAGGCTATATTACGCAAAGTGTGCGTCAACAGTAAGGCTAGATTAGAATGCCTGGTCTCAGCATTTTAGGTTATATTATGCAAAGTGTGCGTGCAAAGTGAGGCTAGATTAGTATGTCAAGTCTCATATCTCTTTAACGCGTCGTTCTGATTACCTAAGCATGGTTAGATTACAATATACAAAGTGTGTGTGAAAAGTAAGGCTAGAATAGTATTCGCCGTCTCAAGTCTCTATACCTCGTCCTTTTGATTACCTAAGCAATGTTAGGTTATAAATTAGTATCCCCGTCTCAGGCCTCCATCAATCCCAACCTCTTTAACACGTCCTAACAATGCTTACGTAATCGGAATGATGCTTTAAAGCAACTTGAGGCGGGGCATACAGATATTTTGCTCTAATTACCTCTTAAGAATGGTTAGGTTATATTAACGCAAAGTGTTCGTGAAAAATAAGGCTAGATCAGTATGCCCGGTCTAAGCCCTCAATCAATCTCAACCTTCTTACCGTGTCCTAATCAAGCTCATATATTAAGAATGATTTGTTAAAGTGACATGAGACGAGGCATGCTAATTTGACACTCCAATTATCTAAGCATTATTAGGCTATATTACGCAAAGTGTGCGTGAAAAATGAGGTTAGATTAGTAGGTCCCATCTCAAGTCTCATTAATGCGTTGTTCTAATTACCTAAGCATTATTAGGTTATATTACGCAAAGTGTGCGTCAAAAGTAAGGCTAGATTAGAATACCTGGTCTCAACATGTTAGGTTATATTACACAAAGTGTGCGTGAAAAGTGAGGCTAGATTAGTATGTCAAGTCTCTAGTCTCTTAAACGCGTCGTTCCGATTACCTAAGCATGGTTAGGTTACATTACGCAAAGTGCGCGTGAAAAGTGAGGCTAGATTAGTATTTTCCGTCTCAAGTCTCTTTACCGCATCCTTTTGATTACCAAACCCTGGTTAGATTATAGATTAGTATGCCTATCTCAGGCCTCCATCAATCTCAACCTCCTTAATGCATTTTAACCATTCTTATGTAATCTTAATGATGCGTCAAAGCGAATTTAGACGGGGCATACAAATATTTTGCTCCAATTACCTCCTAAGAATGGTTAGGTTATGTTAACGCAAAGTGTTAATGAAAAATGAGGCTAGATCAGTATGTTAGTCTCAGCCCTCGATCAATCTCAACCTCCTTAATGTGTCCTAACCATGCTCATATAATTAGAATGATTTGTTAAAGCGACATGAGACTAGGCATACTAATTTGTTGCTCCAATTATCTAAGCATGGTTAGGTTATATTACACAAAGTGTGCATGAAAAGTGAGGTTAGATTAGTAGGTCCCATCTCAAGTCTCTTCAATGTGTTGTTCTGATTACCTAAGCATTGTTAGGTTATATTACGCAATGTGTACGTCAAAAGTAAAGCTAGATGAGAATGTCTGGTCTCAGCATGTTAGGTTATATTACGCAAAGTGTGCATGAAAAGTGAGGCTAGAATAGTATCTCAAGTCTCAGATCTCTGTGCAAAGTGTGCGTGAAAAGTAAGGCTAGATTAGTATTCGCTGTCTCAAGTCCCTCTACCGCCTCCTTTTGATTACCTATTCATGGTTAGGTAATAGATTAGTATGCCCGTCTCAAGCCTCCATCAATCTCAACCTCCTTACCGTGTCCTAACCATGCTTACGAAATCGTAATGATGCGTTAAAACGACTTGAGATGGAGCACACATATATTTTGCTCTAATTACCTCCTAAGAATAGTTAGGTTATATTAACGCAAAGTGTTCGTGAAAAATGAGGCTAGGTCAGTATGTTGGTCTTAGCTCTCGATCAATCTCAACCTTGTTAACGTGTCCTAACCATGCTCATATAATCAGAATGATTCGTTAAAGTGACATGAGACGAGGCATACTAATTTGTCGCTTCAATTATCTAAGCATGGTTAGCTTATAACGCAAAGTTTGCGTGAAAATTGAGGTTAGATTAGTAGGTCCCATCTCAAGTCTCGTTAATGGGTTGTTCTGATTACCTTAGCATTGTTAGGTTATGTTACGAAAAGTGTGCGTCAAAAAAAGGCTAGATTAGATTGTCTGGTCTTAGCATGTTAGGTTATATTACGCAAAGTGTGCGTGATAAGTGAGGCTAGATTAGTATGTCAAATATCAGGTCTCTTTAATGTGTCGTTCCGATTATCTATGCATGATTAGGTTACATTAAGCAAAGTGTGCGTGAAAAGTGAAGCAAGATTAGTATTCGTCGTCTCAAGTATCTTTACCGCGTTCTTTTGATTACATAAGCATAGTTAGGTTATAGATTATTATGCCCGTATCAGTCCTCTATCAATTTCAACCTCTTTAACGCGTCCAAACCATGCTTACGTAATCGTAATAATGCGTTAAAATGACTTGAGACGGGGAATACAAATATTTCGCTCCAATTACATCCTAAGAATGGTTAGGTTATATTAACTCAAAGTGTTCCCAAAAAAAGGAGGCTCGGTCAGCATGTTGATCTCAGCCCTCGATCAATCTCAACCTCCCTAACGTGTCCTAACAATGCTCACATAATCAAAATGATTCGTTAGATCAATATGCGATGAGGCATACTAATTCGTCGCTCCAATTATTTAAGCACGGTTAGGTTATATTACGCAAAGTGTGCGTGAAAAGTGAGGTTAGATTATAGGGTCCCATCTCAAGTCTCTTTAATGCGTTGTTCTTATTACCTAACCATTGTTAAGTTATATTACGCAAAGTGTGCGTCAAAAGTAAGGCTAGATTAGAATGCCTGGTCTCAGCATGTTAGGTTATATTACGCAAAGTTTGTGTGAAAAGTGAGGCTAGATTAGTATGTCAAGTCTCAAGTCTCTTTAACGCGTCGTTCTGATTACCTAAGCATGGTTTGGTTACATTATACAAAGTGTGTGTGAAAAGTGAGGCTCGATTAGTATGTCAATTCCCATGTCTCTTTAATGCGTTGTTCCGATTATTTATGCATGGTTAGGTTACATTACGCAAAGTGTTCTTTAAAAGTGAGTCTAGATTAGTATTCGCCGTCTCAAGTCTCTTTACCACATCCTTTTGATTACTCAAGAATGGTTAGGTTATAGATTAGTATGCCCGTCTCAGGCCTCCATCCGTCTCAACCTCCTTAACACGTCCTAACCATGCTTACGTAATCGGAATGATTCGTTAAAGCGACTTGAGACGGGGCATACAAATATTTCGCTCCAATTAACTCTTATGAATGCTTAGGTTATATTAAGGCAAAGTGATCGTGAAAAATGTGGCATGATCAGTATGCTCGGTTTCAGCCCTAAATCAATCTTAACTTCCTTAATGTGTCCTAACCATGCTCATATAATCAGAATGATTCGTTAAAGTGACATGAGAAGAGTGTCACGACCCATTTTCATGAATCGCGACCGGCGCTAGGGTATGGGTAAAGTAGTACCAAAACCCGTAGCTAGCCTTTCAATTAACATACAAACACATAAACCTGCAGAAAACCAATGCTCGGGGGCAACCGAGACTTCAGCCTAAATCTAGCAGTTATAATATTCAACAGTTAATATAACATACTTATTCAATTCCGAGACTAAAATAGATTCATCATAAACCAATGTAACAATATAGCATGCCAAAGCAATATAACTAGTCGAACCAATTCGACAAAATAAATAATAATAATAATAAAGACGTCTAGTTACTACTGCGGTCTAAGAATAAAACAGTTTCACAGTTCTACTAAAATAAATGGAACCTCCGAGGAAAAGTAAATGCGGAGATCACCAGACTCTCTCAGATCATAACCCTGGGGAAAATTTGGAAAACAACGGGGTCAGATATACTGAGATGAGTTCATACCACTATTTACATTTATTAAGTGGAAAACCTTTAAAACGTTTAAAACATTTAATAACAATATTACGGATAATAGTTGGAACCCTAATCCACAATTCTAAATAATAAATATAATCCAATAGGTCTTGTCCCGAGAGCTGAGCTACACCGAGTTACAACTGACCACACTTATACCGGAGTCCCGAGAGCTGAGCTACACCGAGTTACTCTACCTGGTCCCGAGAGCTGTGCTCACACCGAGTTACCACATTTCCATATATACCTTACCCAGATCAATACCGGTGCGCACGCAGTCCTAATGATGCCCATTAGGTAGCATGTTCCAATTAGAAGTCATAATATAAAAATAGTTCGAAATATACGTACATTATATATTTAATATTAAAATAACAATTTACTTAATAAAGCGGTAAATAGTAAATACAAACTCACTGCTTGCTAATCCACGTGAAAAACCGGCAAGCAACTAATCCTGGTTTGCCTCTGAAGCACGAACAGTAGACGGGTCTAGACAAATAAAATAATTATTAAAAACAGACCCTAACTCTAGAGAGTACTAGACACCACATAGGACTAGCACAAATAACATGTCGGAATAAACAATCCAAAGCACACACAAATAATACCCATTAGGTAATAAAGCCTAATTAATATAAGTCTATTGAGTTCCCGCTTAAAAATCCAATGTATAAATATTATTTAAAAATTTTAAATAATAAATAATTTCCAAATAGTGGGTTAACCGAGTTATCATTAACTACTAAGCTAACCTCACTTGTCGGGTGACCCAAGTCTAACCCGACTCAAAACGTTTATCAAATATAAACCCGAGTTTATATTTATAAAATAATTCGATAAAATAATAATCAATTTTTAAAAGCAGAAATCAATAACTTAAATTTCAAGTAACCCAAGTTACAACCCAAAAATCTAACCATTTTAAGTTTATAAAAGTTTAGGGATTAAACTGTACTTTATCCAATTTGATATTCGAAATCAAATTAATTTCTCGTTCTCAATTTACTAATTTAATATTTCAAACACAAGTCCAAAAGTTATCTAAAAGATAACTTAACTAAATTAAGTTATAACAATGTTCAAGGACTAAATTGAAATTTACCCCATTTGGTCCGCTAAGCCAAAATCCCAAAATATTAATTTAATAATAATAATAATTATTAATTTAATTACAAATAATTCAAATATTATTTTTAGAATTTAAAAGTAATATTATCAAATTGGCAAACTCTCAATTTCAATTGAAATCCCACAATAGAAATTTAAAGTCATTTAAATATAATAAGATTAGTATAAATTCCAAATCTAAAATAATAATGCTTAAGTAATTTAAAATCATAATTGATAATTGAGTTGCCAATTTAAAGGCCGGGACCAATTCCGTAGTTTAAATCAAAATTAATTTTAAAAGCAACAATTAATAACTTAAGGAATTAAAAGATTTTAGGCAAAACAATTCAAGGGCTAGGAAGGGCCTTTAGCCAAAACAAAACCCAAAGAGCCAAATACACAACGACACATCATCGTCTCATTCAACATGACAAACCCAATTATACAAACATTAAACAAAACTAACAGAGTTACGAAATCAAGGACTGAAACTCATGCTAACCAAATCAAGCTTTCAGAAACTCATCAATTCATTATCATACCATAATGAATCAAGAATAATAATCAAGAACAACATAGTGTCAACATTACATGACACCAACCAAGAGTTCCTCCTTGAGAAAATAAGAACGATGAATCAAACATCCGGGAAAAATGGAACATCATCAAACTTAGTTTAAACACATGACAACTAACATACCCAAAGTCTTAATATTATCAAACTAATCAAATCAAAGCAAAGGAATCGAACGAAATTTGGCAGCCGCAAAAGGAATAGAACAGAGGCAGAAAAATATCAAAGAATGATAAGACGGCGGCGACTAATACGGGATTGTTAGCGTACCGTGTTGCGAAATTAAAGTGTAGAATCGTAGAGAATTGAGTCTACAATCTCTGGGATTAAACGGTTCTGATTTCGATCTAGAAATAAAAGAGAACGATCCAAATTACGGAGGTATCGATTTATAAGCCAAAGCTGAAATTTAAAAGATGAAAACTTACGATGAACACCAAAGTTTGAGGGCGATGGCAACGTTATTTTCCAGGGATTCTTGAGAGAATTTTGACGGCTAAGTTTTGAATAGATGAGTAGTGAATGAGATTAGGTTTTGAATCGATATAAATAGGGTGAACGTAAATAACAGGTGCAGCTACTGGTTTCAGATGGTTCTTAAATTGAAGCTTAAAAGGACAAGATGATGGGCTTGCTATGTTAATAAGGACATGGGCTTAATTATGTTTTAAAGAAAAAGGATGGAACACGTGAATGCATGGAATTATGCATGATCATATTTCATTTTAACTTCTCTTTTCCTTTTGTTTTTTTTTTTCTTTTAAGATTTAATAATACCAACCCAATATAAATCGAATCACGACCGAATCAACGAGCGATTCCAATTAAATTAAATTAAAATATTTAATAAAAATAATAATAAATTACATAAAGTTTGACGGAATGCAAAAATAAAATAAAATAAACTTTAAAATAATTTAAAAATAATGAAAGAAAAATACGGGGTGTTACATTCTCCCCAACTTAAAAAAACAAAATCGTCCTCGATTTTAAACACAAACACAACGAGCACCTAATTCTGCTTCTAACAATTAGGTGCTCCAACTAATACTTGTTCAACGCAACGAGAAATAACAATAATTATTCAACTGAGAGTCATAATTACTCTATACCGGAGTGGCTTCCAAAACCAGCTTGAAACTCATCTATTATAAAATTATCAATATCAAATATAAGGTCAAGCACTAAGCTCGACTACAGTTCTTACAACTCCAAATCCTATCATCAGAACAGGAATACTGAAAAACACAAGCTGATAAATTCTTGCGTTCTACAACATTTAATTACTTCCACTTATTACATCTCGATATCAAAATAATCGATAACACAATCAACTTCACAGATTATAAAACACAAAACTTATATCATTATTCAAAGGAAAACGTGCTCTGATACCAAGTTTGTCACGACCCATTTTCATGAATCGCGACCGGCGCTAGGGTATGGGTAAAGTAGTACCAAAACCCGTAGCTAGCCTTTCAATTAACATACAAACACATAAACCTGCAGAAAACCAATGCTCGGGGGCAACCGAGACTTCAGCCTAAATCTAGCAGTTATAATATTCAACAGTTAATATAACATACTTATTCAATTCCGAGACTAAAATAGATTCATCATAAACCAATGTAACAATATAGCATGCCAAAGCAATATAACTAGTCGAACCAATTCGACAAAATAAATAATAATAATAATAAAGACGTCTAGTTACTACTGCGGTCTAAGAATAAAACAGTTTCACAGTTCTACTAAAATAAATGGAACCTCCGAGGAAAAGTAAATGCGGAGATCACCAGACTCTCTCAGATCATAACCCTGGGGAAAATTTGGAAAACAACGGGGTCAGATATACTGAGATGAGTTCATACCACTATTTACATTTATTAAGTGGAAAACCTTTAAAACGTTTAAAACATTTAATAACAATATTACGGATAATAGTTGGAACCCTAATCCACAATTCTAAATAATAAATATAATCCAATAGGTCTTGTCCCGAGAGCTGAGCTACACCGAGTTACAACTGACCACACTTATACCAGAGTCCCGAGAGCTGAGCTACACCGAGTTACTCTACCTGGTCCCGAGAGCTGTGCTCACACCGAGTTACCACATTTCCATATATACCTTACCCAGATCAATACCGGTGCGCACGCAGTCCTAATGATGCCCATTAGGTAGCATGTTCCAATTAGAAGTCATAATATAAAAATAGTTCGAAATATACGTACATTATATATTTAATATTAAAATAACAATTTACTTAATAAAGCGGTAAATAGTAAATACAAACTCACTGCTTGCTAATCCACGTGAAAAACCGGCAAGCAACTAATCCTGGTTTGCCTCTGAAGCACGAACAGTAGACGGGTCTAGACAAATAAAATAATTATTAAAAACAGACCCTAACTCTAGAGAGTACTAGACACCACATAGGACTAGCACAAATAACATGTCGGAATAAACAATCCAAAGCACACACAAATAATACCCATTAGGTAATAAAGCCTAATTAATATAAGTCTATTGAGTTCCCGCTTAAAAATCCAATGTATAAATATTATTTAATAATTTTAAATAATAAATAATTTCCAAATAGTGGGTTAACCGAGTTATCATTAACTACTAAGCTAACCTCACTTGTCGGGTGACCCAAGTCTAACCCGACTCAAAACGTTTATCAAATATAAACCCGAGTTTATATTTATAAAATAATTCGATAAAATAATAATCCATTTTTAAAAGCAGAAATCAATAACTTAAATTTCAAGTAACCCAAGTTACAACCCAAAAATCTAACCATTTTAAGTTTATAAAAGTTTAGGGATTAAACTGTACTTTATCCAATTTGATATTCGAAATCAAATTAATTTCTCGTTCTCAATTTACTAATTTAATATTTCAAACACAAGTCCAAAAGTTATCTAAAAGATAACTTAACTAAATTAAGTTATAACAATGTTCAAGGACTAAATTGAAATTTACCCCATTTGGTCCGCTAAGCCAAAATCCCAAAATATTAATTTAATAATAATAATAATTATTAATTTAATTACAAATAATTCAAATATTATTTTTAGAATTTAAAAGTAATATTATCAAATTGGCAAACTCTCAATTTCAATTGAAATCCCACAATAGAAATTTAAAGTCATTTAAATATAATAAGATTAGTATAAATTCCAAATCTAAAATAATAATGCTTAAGTAATTTAAAATCATAATTGATAATTGAGTTGCCAATTTAAAGGCCGGGACCAATTCCGTAGTTTAAATCAAAATTAATTTTAAAAGCAACAATTAATAACTTAAGGAATTAAAAGATTTTAGGCAAAACAATTCAAGGGCTAGGAAGGGCCTTTAGCCAAAACAAAACCCAAAGAGCCAAATACATAACGACACATCATCGTCTCATTCAATATGACAAACCCAATTATACAAACATTAAACAAAACTAACAGAGTTACGAAATCAAGGACTGAAACTCATGCTAACCAAATCAAGCTTTCAGAAACTCATCAATTCATTATCATACCATAATGAATCAAGAATAATAATCAAGAACAACATAGTGTCAACATTACATGACACCAACCAAGAGTTCCTCCTTGAGAAAATAAGAACGATGAATCAAACATCCGGGAAAAATGGAACATCATCAAACTTAGTTTAAACACATGACAACTAACATACCCAAAGTCTTAATATTATCAAACTAATCAAATCAAAGCAAAGGAATCGAACGAAATTTGGCAGCCGCAAAAGGAATAGAACAGAGGCAGAAAAATATCAAAGAATGATAAGACGGCGGCGACTAATACGGGATTGTTAGCGTACCGTGTTGCGAAATTAAAGTGTAGAATCGTAGAGAATTGAGTCTACAATCTCTGGGATTAAACGGTTCTGATTTCGATCTAGAAATAAAAGAGAACGATCCAAATTACGGAGGTATCGATTTATAAGCCAAAGCTGAAATTTAAAAGATGAAAACTTACGATGAACACCAAAGTTTGAGGGCGATGGCAACGTTATTTTCCAGGGATTCTTGAGAGAATTTTGACGGCTAAGTTTTGAATAGATGAGTAGTGAATGAGATTAGGTTTTGAATCGATATAAATAGGGTGAACGTAAATAACAGGTGCAGCTACTGGTTTCAGATGGTTCTTAAATTGAAGCTTAAAAGGACAAGATGATGGGCTTGCTATGTTAATAAGGACATGGGCTTAATTATGTTTTAAAGAAAAAGGATGGAACACGTGAATGCATGGAATTATGCATGATCATATTTCATTTTAATTTCTCTTTTCCTTTTGTTTTTTTTTTCTTTTAAGATTTAATAATACCAACCCAATATAAATCGAATCACGACCGAATCAACGAGCGATTCCAATTAAATTAAATTAAAATATTTAATAAAAATAATAATAAATTACATAAAGTTTGACGGAATGCAAAAATAAAATAAAATAAACTTTAAAATAATTTAAAAATAATGAAAGAAAAATACGGGGTGTTACATTCTCCCCAACTTAAAAAAACAAAATCGTCCTCGATTTTAAACACAAACACAACGAGCACCTAATTCTGCTTCTAACAATTAGGTGCTCCAACTAATACTTGTTCAACGCAACGAGAAATAACAATAATTATTCAACTGAGAGTCATAATTACTCTATACCGGAGTGGCTTCCAAAACCAGCTTGAAACTCATCTATTATAAAATTATCAATATCAAATATAAGGTCAAGCACTAAGCTCGACTACAGTTCTTACAACTCCAAATCCTATCATCAGAACAGGAATACTGAAAAACACAAGCTGATAAATTCTTGCGTTCTACAACATTTAATTACTTCCACTTATTACATCTCGATATCAAAATAATCGATAACACAATCAACTTCACAGATTATAAAACACAAAACTTATATCATTATTCAAAGGAAAACGTGCTCTGATACCAAGTTTGTCACGACCCATTTTCATGAATCGCGACCGGCGCTAGGGTATGGGTAAAGTAGTACCAAATCCCGTAGCTAGCCTTTCAATTAACATACAAACACATAAACCTGCAGAAAACCAATGCTCGGGGGCAACCGAGACTTCAGCCTAAATCTAGCAGTTATAATATTCAACAGTTAATATAACATACTTATTCAATTCCGAGACTAAAATAGATTCATCATAAACCAATGTAACAATATAGCATGCCAAAGCAATATAACTAGTCGAACCAATTCGACAAAATAAATAATAATAATAATAAAGACGTCTAGTTACTACTGCGGTCTAAGAATAAAACAGTTTCACAGTTCTACTAAAATAAATGGAACCTCCGAGGAAAAGTAAATGCGGAGATCACCAGACTCTCTCAGATCATAACCCTGGGGAAAATTTGGAAAACAACGGGGTCAGATATACTGAGATGAGTTCATACCACTATTTACATTTATTAAGTGGAAAACCTTTAAAACGTTTAAAACATTTAATAACAATATTACGGATAATAGTTGGAACCCTAATCCACAATTCTAAATAATAAATATAATCCAATAGGTCTTGTCCCGAGAGCTGAGCTACACCGAGTTACAACTGACCACACTTATACCAGAGTCCCGAGAGCTGAGCTACACCGAGTTACTCTACCTGGTCCCGAGAGCTGTGCTCACACCGAGTTACCACATTTCCATATATACCTTACCCAGATCAATACCGGTGCGCACGCAGTCCTAATGATGCCCATTAGGTAGCATGTTCCAATTAGAAGTCATAATATAAAAATAGTTCGAAATATACGTACATTATATATTTAATATTAAAATAACAATTTACTTAATAAAGCGGTAAATAGTAAATACAAACTCACTGCTTGCTAATCCACGTGAAAAACCGGCAAGCAACTAATCCTGGTTTGCCTCTGAAGCACGAACAGTAGACGGGTCTAGACAAATAAAATAATTATTAAAAACAGACCCTAACTCTAGAGAGTACTAGACACCACATAGGACTAGCACAAATAACATGTCGGAATAAACAATCCAAAGCACACACAAATAATACCCATTAGGTAATAAAGCCTAATTAATATAAGTCTATTGAGTTCCCGCTTAAAAATCCAATGTATAAATATTATTTAATAATTTTAAATAATAAATAATTTCCAAATAGTGGGTTAACCGAGTTATCATTAACTACTAAGCTAACCTCACTTGTCGGGTGACCCAAGTCTAACCCGACTCAAAACGTTTATCAAATATAAACCCGAGTTTATATTTATAAAATAATTCGATAAAATAATAATCCATTTTTAAAAGCAGAAATCAATAACTTAAATTTCAAGTAACCCAAGTTACAACCCAAAAATCTAACCATTTTAAGTTTATAAAAGTTTAGGGATTAAACTGTACTTTATCCAATTTGATATTCGAAATCAAATTAATTTCTCGTTCTCAATTTACTAATTTAATATTTCAAACACAAGTCCAAAAGTTATCTAAAAGATAACTTAACTAAATTAAGTTATAACAATGTTCAAGGACTAAATTGAAATTTACCCCATTTGGTCCGCTAAGCCAAAATCCCAAAATATTAATTTAATAATAATAATAATTATTAATTTAATTACAAATAATTCAAATATTATTTTTAGAATTTAAAAGTAATATTATCAAATTGGCAAACTCTCAATTTCAATTGAAATCCCACAATAGAAATTTAAAGTCATTTAAATATAATAAGATTAGTATAAATTCCAAATCTAAAATAATAATGCTTAAGTAATTTAAAATCATAATTGATAATTGAGTTGCCAATTTAAAGGCCGGGACCAATTCCGTAGTTTAAATCAAAATTAATTTTAAAAGCAACAATTAATAACTTAAGGAATTAAAAGATTTTAGGCAAAACAATTCAAGGGCTAGGAAGGGCCTTTAGCCAAAACAAAACCCAAAGAGCCAAATACACAACGACACATCATCGTCTCATTCAACATGACAAACCCAATTATACAAACATTAAACAAAACTAACAGAGTTACGAAATCAAGGACTGAAACTCATGCTAACCAAATCAAGCTTTCAGAAACTCATCAATTCATTATCATACCATAATGAATCAAGAATAATAATCAAGAACAACATAGTGTCAACATTACATGACACCAACCAAGAGTTCCTCCTTGAGAAAATAAGAACGATGAATCAAACATCCGGGAAAAATGGAACATCATCAAACTTAGTTTAAACACATGACAACTAACATACCCAAAGTCTTAATATTATCAAACTAATCAAATCAAAGCAAAGGAATCGAACGAAATTTGGCAGCCGCAAAAGGAATAGAACAGAGGCAGAAAAATATCAAAGAATGATAAGACGGCGGCGACTAATACGGGATTGTTAGCGTACCGTGTTGCGAAATTAAAGTGTAGAATCGTAGAGAATTGAGTCTACAATCTCTGGGATTAAACGGTTCTGATTTCGATCTAGAAATAAAAGAGAACGATCCAAATTACGGAGGTATCGATTTATAAGCCAAAGCTGAAATTTAAAAGATGAAAACTTACGATGAACACCAAAGTTTGAGGGCGATGGCAACGTTATTTTCCAGGGATTCTTGAGAGAATTTTGACGGCTAAGTTTTGAATAGATGAGTAGTGAATGAGATTAGGTTTTGAATCGATATAAATAGGGTGAACGTAAATAACAGGTGCAGCTACTGGTTTCAGATGGTTCTTAAATTGAAGCTTAAAAGGACAAGATGATGGGCTTGCTATGTTAATAAGGACATGGGCTTAATTATGTTTTAAAGAAAAAGGATGGAACACGTGAATGCATGGAATTATGCATGATCATATTTCATTTTAATTTCTCTTTTCCTTTTGTTTTTTTTTTCTTTTAAGATTTAATAATACCAACCCAATATAAATCGAATCACGACCGAATCAACGAGCGATTCCAATTAAATTAAATTAAAATATTTAATAAAAATAATAATAAATTACATAAAGTTTGACGGAATGCAAAAATAAAATAAAATAAACTTTAAAATAATTTAAAAATAATGAAAGAAAAATACGGGGTGTTACATTCTCCCCAACTTAAAAAAACAAAATCGTCCTCGATTTTAAACACAAACACAACGAGCACCTAATTCTGCTTCTAACAATTAGGTGCTCCAACTAATACTTGTTCAACGCAACGAGAAATAACAATAATTATTCAACTGAGAGTCATAATTACTCTATACCGGAGTGGCTTCCAAAACCAGCTTGAAACTCATCTATTATAAAATTATCAATATCAAATATAAGGTCAAGCACTAAGCTCGACTACAGTTCTTACAACTCCAAATCCTATCATCAGAACAGGAATACTGAAAAACACAAGCTGATAAATTCTTGCGTTCTACAACATTTAATTACTTCCACTTATTACATCTCGATATCAAAATAATCGATAACACAATCAACTTCACAGATTATAAAACACAAAACTTATATCATTATTCAAAGGAAAACGTGCTCTGATACCAAGTTTGTCACGACCCATTTTCATGAATCGCGACCGGCGCTAGGGTATGGGTAAAGTAGTACCAAAACCCGTAGCTAGCCTTTCAATTAACATACAAACACATAAACCTGCAGAAAACCAATGCTCGGGGGCAACCGAGACTTCAGCCTAAATCTAGCAGTTATAATATTCAACAGTTAATATAACATACTTATTCAATTCCGAGACTAAAATAGATTCATCATAAACCAATGTAACAATATAGCATGCCAAAGCAATATAACTAGTCGAACCAATTCGACAAAATAAATAATAATAATAATAAAGACGTCTAGTTACTACTGCGGTCTAAGAATAAAACAGTTTCACAGTTCTACTAAAATAAATGGAACCTCCGAGGAAAAGTAAATGCGGAGATCACCAGACTCTCTCAGATCATAACCCTGGGGAAAATTTGGAAAACAACGGGGTCAGATATACTGAGATGAGTTCATACCACTATTTACATTTATTAAGTGGAAAACCTTTAAAACGTTTAAAACATTTAATAACAATATTACGGATAATAGTTGGAACCCTAATCCACAATTCTAAATAATAAATATAATCCAATAGGTCTTGTCCCGAGAGCTGAGCTACACCGAGTTACAACTGACCACACTTATACCAGAGTCCCGAGAGCTGAGCTACACCGAGTTACTCTACCTGGTCCCGAGAGCTGTGCTCACACCGAGTTACCACATTTCCATATATACCTTACCCAGATCAATACCGGTGCGCACGCAGTCCTAATGATGCCCATTAGGTAGCATGTTCCAATTAGAAGTCATAATATAAAAATAGTTCGAAATATACGTACATTATATATTTAATATTAAAATAACAATTTACTTAATAAAGCGGTAAATAGTAAATACAAACTCACTGCTTGCTAATCCACGTGAAAAACCGGCAAGCAACTAATCCTGGTTTGCCTCTGAAGCACGAACAGTAGACGGGTCTAGACAAATAAAATAATTATTAAAAACAGACCCTAACTCTAGAGAGTACTAGACACCACATAGGACTAGCACAAATAACATGTCGGAATAAACAATCCAAAGCACACACAAATAATACCCATTAGGTAATAAAGCCTAATTAATATAAGTCTATTGAGTTCCCGCTTAAAAATCCAATGTATAAATATTATTTAATAATTTTAAATAATAAATAATTTCCAAATAGTGGGTTAACCGAGTTATCATTAACTACTAAGCTAACCTCACTTGTCGGGTGACCCAAGTCTAACCCGACTCAAAACGTTTATCAAATATAAACCCGAGTTTATATTTATAAAATAATTCGATAAAATAATAATCCATTTTTAAAAGCAGAAATCAATAACTTAAATTTCAAGTAACCCAAGTTACAACCCAAGAATCTAACCATTTTAAGTTTATAAAAGTTTAGGGATTAAACTGTACTTTATCCAATTTGATATTCGAAATCAAATTAATTTCTCGTTCTCAATTTACTAATTTAATATTTCAAACACAAGTCCAAAAGTTATCTAAAAGATAACTTAACTAAATTAAGTTATAACAATGTTCAAGGACTAAATTGAAATTTACCCCATTTGGTCCGCTAAGCCAAAATCCCAAAATATTAATTTAATAATAATAATAATTATTAATTTAATTACAAATAATTCAAATATTATTTTTAGAATTTAAAAGTAATATTATCAAATTGGCAAACTCTCAATTTCAATTGAAATCCCACAATAGAAATTTAAAGTCATTTAAATATAATAAGATTAGTATAAATTCCAAATCTAAAATAATAATGCTTAAGTAATTTAAAATCATAATTGATAATTGAGTTGCCAATTTAAAGGCCGGGACCAATTCCGTAGTTTAAATCAAAATTAATTTTAAAAGCAACAATTAATAACTTAAGGAATTAAAAGATTTTAGGCAAAACAATTCAAGGGCTAGGAAGGGCCTTTAGCCAAAACAAAACCCAAAGAGCCAAATACACAACGACACATCATCGTCTCATTCAACATGACAAACCCAATTATACAAACATTAAACAAAACTAACAGAGTTACGAAATCAAGGACTGAAACTCATGCTAACCAAATCAAGCTTTCAGAAACTCATCAATTCATTATCATACCATAATGAATCAAGAATAATAATCAAGAACAACATAGTGTCAACATTACATGACACCAACCAAGAGTTCCTCCTTGAGAAAATAAGAACGATGAATCAAACATCCGGGAAAAATGGAACATCATCAAACTTAGTTTAAACACATGACAACTAACATACCCAAAGTCTTAATATTATCAAACTAATCAAATCAAAGCAAAGGAATCGAACGAAATTTTGCAGCCGCAAAAGGAATAGAACAGAGGCAGAAAAATATCAAAGAATGATAAGACGGCGGCGACTAATACGGGATTGTTAGCGTACCGTGTTGCGAAATTAAAGTGTAGAATCGTAGAGAATTGAGTCTACAATCTCTGGGATTAAACGGTTCTGATTTCGATCTAGAAATAAAAGAGAACTATCCAAATTACGGAGGTATCGATTTATAAGCCAAAGCTGAAATTTAAAAGATGAAAACTTACGATGAACACCAAAGTTTGAGGGCGATGGCAACGTTATTTTCCAGGGATTCTTGAGAGAATTTTGACGGCTAAGTTTTGAATAGATGAGTAGTGAATGAGATTAGGTTTTGAATCGATATAAATAGGGTGAACGTAAATAACAGGTGCAGCTACTGGTTTCAGATGGTTCTTAAATTGAAGCTTAAAAGGACAAGATGATGGGCTTGCTATGTTAATAAGGACATGGGCTTAATTATGTTTTAAAGAAAAAGGATGGAACACGTGAATGCATGGAATTATGCATGATCATATTTCATTTTAATTTCTCTTTTCCTTTTGTTTTTTTTTTCTTTTAAGATTTAATAATACCAACCCAATATAAATCGAATCACGACCGAATCAACGAGCGATTCCAATTAAATTAAATTAAAATATTTAATAAAAATAATAATAAATTACATAAAGTTTGACGGAATGCAAAAATAAAATAAAATAAACTTTAAAATAATTTAAAAATAATGAAAGAAAAATACGGGGTGTTACAAAGAGGCATGCTAATTTTTCGCTCCAATTATCTAAACAAAGTTAGGTTATATTACACAAAGTGTGCGTGAAAAGTGAGGTTAGATTATTAGGTCCCCACTCAAGTCTCTTTAATTCGTTATTCTGATTACCAAAGCATTTTAGGTTATATTACGCAAAGTGTGCGTCAAAAGTAAGGCAAGATTAGAATGCCTGGTCTCAGCATGTTTGGTTATATAATGCAAAGTGTGCGTAAAAAGTGAGGCTAGATTAGTATGTCAAGTCTCATGTCTCTTTAACGCGTCGTTCCGATTACATAAGCATGGTTAGGTTGCATTACGCAAAGTGTGCGTGAAAAGTAAGTCTAAATTAGTATTCGCCGTCTCAAGTCTCTTTACCGCGTCCTTTTGATTACCTAAACATGGTTAGTATATAGATTAGTATCCCCGTCTCAAGCCTCCATCAATCTCAATCTCCTTAATGCGTCCTAACCATGCTTACATAATCGTAGTGATGCGTTAAAGCGACTTGAGACGGGGCATACAAATTGTTCGCCCAATTACCTCCTAAGAATGGTTAGGTTATGCGCAAAAAGTAAGGGTCGATTAGTATACCCAGTCTCAAGTCTCTTTAACACGTCGTTTTAATTACCTAAGCATGGTTAGGTTATATTACGCAAAGTGTGTCTGAAAAGTGAGGCTAGGTGTTGTCCTGTCTCAAGTCTCTTTAACGTGTCGTTCGGATTATTTATGTAATATCCCTCACTGTTATGACATAAGAATCCGACGTGCGACACACGTTCCATTTAAAATCCGATGAAAAATGTGTCGTGTTTGATATAAAAATAAATATAATATATTTAGAAGATCAATAAATTATGGTTTAAGGATGAGATATAATTATATTTGGAGTTACAATTATATAAGAATGGATAAGCGTTTATATCAGGTGAGATACGCGTGTAAAATAGTATTTGGTGAAATAGTGGTTAAAATAAAATAAACTAATATATATCAATATGCATCTCTAATGTAAGAGTATAAACTTTCGGAAATATCTCCGAAATTAAGACGTTGAAATATGGAAATTTGGATGTAAAATTTTAAGAAAATAGAAAATAACGAGTAGCGACACGTGATGCGCATGTGCAGCGACATGTGGCGCGCATGTGCGCAGCGACACATGACGCGCATATGCAGCGACACGTGGCAATATATATGTCTATATATATAGAAAACTTTTATAGTCAGTTTTTCTTTTCTAGTCGATATATTCTCTGAAAAGCGGTTTTGAAACGTCGAGCTTCTCTAGTCAATATCTCTCTACTCCGATATTGGAATTTGATATTCATTATATCAAATCGAAGCTATCAACATCCGCTTCAACTCTACCATTTTGTTTTGTAAAACTAGACCAAAAAACATATCAAACCCGTGACTTAAGTTTTGGCCAAAACGTCCTTTTGGGTTCGTCATGCTCCGACCATTGTCTTACTAAAGTTTGGATTAGCAAAAGAACTGTGATTTTTTGATATTACTAATAAATATTAAGTAAAGTATAATTATTTTATATAGTAAATATTTAATGCAAAGGTATATAGTTATATTTGTTTTGATGTGTTATGTGCAAATATTTATGAGTAAATATGCTAGTCTTTGGTATTAAGATTGAATTATTATTTGATATATGTCAAAATTTAATGTGTTTGAAATGAGTTACTTAACTTCTTTGGTTACTGTAAGATTTTTATGCTTTTGATGTATTGATTCATTGTTGATAAATGTGATATGCCTTTTGACTATTGGATGACTATTTCACTTGGTAAATATGAAAGTGTTTGTTGTTGAAATTATTTTGAAATATGTTTTTGTAGCCAAATAGTAATTGAATTATGCTCAAATAATTTGATATCTATGTTGGTGATATGCCACCCTGTAATGATGTATGCGAGAGGTGCTGAGTTTGTGATATGCACCTGTGAATAGGTGCCGAGATAGAAATATGAACATGTGAGAATGAAATTATTGGTGTCAATGCGCATGACACTAGGCTAAGTCCTGAACGATGACTGGTGAAGGGAGAAGGGTTGAGCTTGCTAATGAGTAGAAGGGTTAGCCGTCAGGTGTCCTAGAAAGAGTTTGGCTAGGCCGTAAGCCGGTATTATGTTCCTGGTTACATACCTAAGTTTTGGTGAATTATTACAGAGATGGATATCACGATTGTTTATATGATGTTCATGTGATTATGAGTTTTATAGATGTTGAGAATATTAAATATGCCTTCTTTGTTTGTTTTGATTACGATTGTAAATCGCTTATAAGTGATTGTTGGTAGTCATATCGCAGATAGAACCTTTGGTTTGGTGTGTATGTGAGGTAAAATGATAATGAGTATGATTTAAGGATTAGAGATTTATGCAGTCTTATAATGGGGTGCAAGTATATGTTTTACATATCCGTGTAAAATTTTAATAACTTAATACTTATGGTAATAATATGAACTCACTCAGTTTTATACTGAGCCCGTTGTTTTCCAAACTTTCTAGGTATCATAAGTAATCGTTTAAAGAAGCAAGCTTCCAAAGTTTTATTCCTCGGGAATCATTTCATACAAGACCTAAAACAAAACTTTTTATTACGCAAAGTGTGCGTGAAAAGTGAGGCTAGATTAGTATGTCAAGTCTCAGGTCTCTTTAACGCGTCGTTCTGATTACCTAAGATGGGTTAGGTCACATTACGCAAAGTATGCGTGAAAAGTGAGGCTAGATTAGTATTCGCCTTCTCAAGTCTCTTTACCGCGTCCTTTTGATTACCTAGGCATGGTTAGGTTATAGATTAGTATGCCCGTCTCTGGCCTCCATCAATCTCAACCTCTTTAACGCGTACTAGCCATGCTTACATAATCGAAATGATGCGTGAAAGTGACTTAAGACGGGGCATCCAAAATTTTTACTCCAATCACTTTCTATGAGTGGTTAGGTTATATTAACCCAAAGTGTTCGTGAAAAATGACACTAGATAAGTATGTTGGTCTCAACCCTCAATCAATCTTAACCTCCTTAAGGTGTCCTAACCATGCTCATGTAATCAGAATGATTCGTTCAAGGGACATGAGAGGAGGCATACTAATTTGTCGCTCCAGTTATCTAAGCATGGTTAAGTTATATTAAGCAAAGTCTGCGTGAAAATTGAGGTTAGATTAGTAGGTCCCATCTCAAGTCTCTTTAATGCGTTGTTCTAATTACCTAAACATTGTTAGGTTATATTACGCAAAGTGTGTGTCAAAAGTAAGGTTAGATTAGAATACCTCGTCTCAGCATGTAGGTTATGTTACGCAAAGTTTGCGTGAAAAGTGAGGCTAGATTACTATGTCTCGTCTCAAGTCTCTTTAATGACTTGTTCAAATTTCCTTTGCATGTATAGGTTACATTACACAAAGTATTAGTGAAAAGTAAGGCTAGATTAGTAATGCCCCGTCTCAAGTCTCTTTAATGCGTCCTTTTGATTATCTAAGCATGGTTAGGTAATCTTACGCAAAGTGTATATGAAAAGTGAGGCTGGATTAGTATGTCCCATATCAAGTCTCTTTAAGGCATCATTTTGATTACCTAAGCATGGTTGAGTTACATTACACAAAGTATGCTAGAAATGTGAGGCTAGATTAGTATATCCCGTCTCAAATATATGTAATGCATCATTATAATTACCTAAACATGGTTAGGTTATATTACGCAAAGTGTGCCTGAAATGTGAGGCTAGATTATAATGTCCTGTCTTAAGTCTCTTAAACGCGTCATTCATATTACCTAAGCATGGTTAAATTATATTTCACAAAGCGCGCATGAAAAATAAGGTTTGATTAGTATGTCCGGTCTCAATCCTCCATCAATCATAACCTCCTTTGTAATATCCCAGGTTTTCCGCTATTTTTTTCGATGGTTTTGTTTTAATATCGGAGCAATCTCTTATTAGATTACATGTTTTTTTGTCCACGTATTTTCTTTTGAGTGGGTTGATGTTTGAATTATTCTTTGATTTAAGTTTCAAAGTGTTTTTATGTGTTTTCATGTTTGGAATGCATCGGGTTTTAATCGAGTTTTGAAATTGTTGCAAATCTATTTTCGTTCAAAGTTTTAAATGTTGTTTTTGGCCTTTGGAATATCGTCTAAAAGTATTAGACGATTGTCTGTTTTTAAAATTTTGGAAAATCGTCTAGAATTTGGATGATCTTCTAAAACAATTTGTTTCAAAAATCTGAGTTTCGTTAAAAAAATTCATTTTCACTCGTTTTTCAGAAATTAAAACCCCATTTTAAGACCCTTTCAAGTTTATCAAGCATTTTGGTGCATGCATTCAAGAATTATAAGTTTTTGTTCTCGGGTTAATTTGTTCTTGAAGATCCATTTTCTGTTTTGCATCTTATTAAATTTGAGTTTTATCTTTCGAAGCGCTTTTTGAACAATCATATGGAAAACATGGAACGTGATTTCCTAATGAAGCTATATGTTTAGCGATAGTACTAAGTTGATTAAATTCTCGTGATTATGGATTAGATGAAGTTTAAGTGTTTGATCGGCGGAGCGTCTCGGTGGATTAGTTTCTCGGGATCCGCGATCACTTGGATTTTCGATGGTGTTTTGGGATATCACGAAATTGAGGTTTAGGGTTCCATTAATTTTCGTATTGATTTATATATGTATTAATGTTTTTGTTTTCAAACTTGATAATTTGATATAGCCAATGTTTTATAAACCGGACCGGCCGGTCGGACCGGGTTAACCGGGAATCGGCTGGGTGTTCGGTCCGGTTATAAGGAAAAACCCCACAGTTAAAAAATCGGTCAGAAATCGGGTTGAACCGATAAAATCCGATTTCTAACCAAAATCGGATGAATCCGGTTTTTGATAAAATGAGTCAAATAGTGTCTTTTTTTCTAAATCAAATTTTTTGTGGTCCCCTACAAATGCATTTACTTTTTCTCTTCCTTACACAATATTCACTTTTTCTCTCTCTTATACAATACTTTCTTCTCTCTCTTACACACAATACATACTCTCTCTCTTAAATACAACACATTTTCTCTATAAAATACACATTAATTGTTCTACATACTTTTAAAATACTTCCACACAATATAATTTAATACATATTTTTTATTAAAATATATTATCACATTTTTTATCTATTGAATTTGACTTTTAAAATTAATAATTATTATGTTTTAAAATTTAAAAATTATGTTTTCATACAAAATAATTATTTTATATACATATAAATATTAATCAATTATAATTGTACTTCACAAATTTAATAATGAATTTTAATTAAATGTATGGTCATATTTTTTATTTATCAATTTTAATTTAAGAATAATTATTATTAAAAATAATCATTTTTTCTCATAAAAAATAATTGTTCTATATATTTTTAAATTGGTCAATTATAATTATGTTTTACATAATGATATTTTAAAAATAAATATTTTATCACATTTTTTATAAAACTAATTATTTTTAATTTAAATAATTTATATTCATTAAAATTAAAAAATTTGATCGAACCCGGTTGAACCGGTCCAACCATGAACCCCCAATGAAGTCGGTTTGCTCTCCGATCTGGTTCTAAAAACATTGGATATAACTTATAGAACTCACTCAATTTCGACTGACCCCGTTGTTGTTTAAAAATTTCAGGTTTTATCGAGTAGCGTGTGGACTTCCATTTTTTCGGAGGTCCGATTTTCAAGGAAAAGAAATCATATCGTTTTACTTCTTAACCCACAGTATTTGTAGATGTCGAGTCTGTTGTTGTTTTTCTGTTTTATGTTACTTTTCGCTCTCTATTGTGAAATGTTTTTAAATTATGTTTATAACTCTGTTGTTCGGATGTTTGATGTGAGGCATTTGCGACATCACTTATTTTATGCAAATGTGTTGTTTTCTATCTCGCGCTTTATGTTGTTTTGTGTGTGCGGTGAGATGACAGTTGGAGTCTCTGTTTCCCACCGAGCACGCGATTGTATGTTGTGTTGTTTTGTCATTTTCTGAGGCTTGCTACGGGTTCCGAAGCAACCACTCCTGTTCCCTAGCGCTGGTCGTGATGCCGTGAAATCGGGTCGTGACAAAGTTGGTAAAGCGAGAGTTCAATAGACTTGAACATTTTGTACTAATGTTTATATAGTTTTTGTTTAAGTGAGTTATCAGTTGTTGTGTCTTAGGGGCTACTAAGGTATTAGGATTCAAAGTATTGTCTTTTCACGTAATCGTTTCTCTCAAACTCTTCCATATCTGATAGGACGTGAATCGTCTGTCGTGTGATATTTGCTTACTGATTGGTTTAAGCGTGTTTTACGTGTTCTTATGCTTACATGCTTTATGTTAGATGGTTTGGTTACGTGTTCGGTTTTACGATGTTTCGTATTTATGGAAAAGTAGTTTTGGCTTTATGATGTTTTAAAAAGTGGTTTTGATTTGGCACGTGTGTTGACACGGTGGCCCGATGGATTGTTTTGGCACAATTATTGAGAGTGCAGTTTCCTTGCCTTGCCAGTAAAAGATAGAGTTTTCGTATTTGCCTAAATGTTTCAAATGACGTTTTTAAAGAAACGGATTTATGGAATATGTTTTGGAAAATCATGATGTTTCAATATTTTTGCGATGATTGCGGTTTGACCATGCTTAGAATGCCGACATTGAGTGTCGATGGCTATATGTTGTATACACATGTTTGGCTTATCATGTTTGGAAATTTTTTGAATTCATGCATTAGTTATATGGTTAGATACGTATAGCAACACATATGAAAAAATAGTATTGTGGCGTGTCGTTTTGACCATGCGTTGTTGCTTTGTCGATACGTGAGTTATTGATATGGTCATATGGCTAGTGTTTTGTGCTCGATAGAGCGATTTTAATGTGTAGTGGGTATGCATGTTATATATTGTATTGTTTTATTCATGCTGTTTTGTATGTTAAACATGCGGTTAATGTTTGACGTTATTCTATAGTAGCGGTTTTCAAGGCATGTTTCGTATGTTGATACGATTGGTTGTTACATGGTAGATTGGCATGATACCTAAGTTACTAGATACGCCCGAGGAGCATAGATTATAAATTTGAGATGTTGCTTAACTATTGGTTAATTCCATGCTACATGTTATATTGATAAGTTGTTTACGAATATGCCTATATGATTCTTTTCTATAATTGTGATATCGATAAGTGGTTGCCATGCTAGTATTAACTTGATGGTTGGTTGGGTTTTTGCATATTAGTTTGTGTTGATATCAGTTGAATGTTTACGTGTTATTATGTTTATATGTGAGGTTTATATGTGGGATGAAGTATATGTATGGTTTCAGGGTTATGTGAGAGTCGTAACCTGTTTAATGTTGTCGTTTTGTATCCCCCACATGTTCGAATGAGTTATGCCTTGTCTGTTGTTTGATCATTGTTGTTGTGTCGTCCGAGTAGCACGCGAGTTCGTCTAGATTGAGAGTGACCCGTCAGGCAAGTCAGTTGGTTCTGAGTGATAGTCGAATGGTAGTTAGTGGGAAAGGTATACTGGATTGGATTTGGCTCAGCATCGTAAGAATTTATTGGCGCGTAAGGATACACTTTATGAGCTAAGGTTTGAGCGGAGTATATTAGAGGATCGGATTGATAAGGTTAGGCAGTTAGAAGGGCGGAGTGATCATTAGTTGGATGTTAGCAAGAGAGACTTGGAATCTTTAATTAAGGGTGACTGGACGGTGGCAGAGTACACTGAGGACTTTGTTAGGCTGAACAGTTCCAATCCCGAGTTGATGGCGTATTTTATGGAAGTGAATGTATGATACATCTTGAGTCTCGGGGAAGAATACGCAAGTTTGATGGATTCAGTTAACTCACACTTCACGATTGTGATTTGTAAGGCAAAGAAGAAATAAAGAGATCTGCAATCTTGGAATGCGGCTCAATGGCAAAGAAGAGAAAGTAGAGGGAATAGTACTTAGGTTGGTGTTGAGGCGGCGAAAGATGGACCGTCTCGTCGTAGGACAGCAAGGATGTATGTGCGACAAGGTATTTATTACATTAAAAGCTTTTTTTATTATTTGAGATTTATGGTTTTATGCGTATGGTAATTTATAGTTTATAATTCGATTTCGGATGGCTCGATGTTCAAGATTTAGGAATTGTTTTGAGGTTTGCGAGTTCACTTCTCACGGAGTAAATGTCCAGAAATTGTTTTCTCGAGGTTTTGGTTTCATGTATGAAATTGTTTCGTTTTAAAAATTGAGGTGTTTTGAAATGTAATTATGCCAAGACATGTCATTGACCTGCATTTTGTATACCACGAATAGGATTGCATTTGGCACATTAAATGCTAATTAATATAAAGAAAAGGCTTAAATGCACCAAAAATCACCAACATTCGCGTGTTTTTAGTATTTAACATAATCTTTTAATTTTGGCAAAAAGTACATAAACTTTCAAAATTTTGCAATTAAAGACACCGGCACAGTTTTTGATGTAAAACGGCACCGTTTTATATTAAAACGACGTCGTTTTGGATGTAAAATAACACTATTTTTCAAAGGAAAACCCATCTGGTATTAATTGCAAAAAATTGGAAAGTTCATGTTAAATATGCCAAAATTAAGAGATTATGTTAAATACCAAAAATACGCGAAAGTTGGTGATTTTTGGTGCATTTAAGCCTAAAGAAAATAATGATTTGGTTCATGCATAGTTAGAACATGCATCATGGCATTAGTATGATAGGGTTGAATGCTACTCTTTGGGGATGAGAACTTTCATCACGTTGGCGCACAATTATGTAAAAGAGTTTTTGTCGACAAATTGGTAATTGGAAAGTTGATTTAAAAGGAACTCGCAAGTCACGTTTTGATAAACGTGTTTATTTTAAAGATGTTGAATTTTATATGCTTTTGAAATCTGTACCAAAAGGTACCTAGACATATACTTTGTGCAGAATGTGTTATATAAGGACGAACGATATGGTAATGTATGATTAATTTTATGAAATTTGAAGTTGATTCACTCGAGGTTTAGATTCGTGGTCGTTTTTGGTCGGAGTGATCGGAATCTGATAGTTGGACGCTAACTCAAATTTGAGAATTTGAGTGAAAAGGTTTGGAGTCGGTTATGCTCCGTATATATATATATAGGATGTTCTAAACAAGATTTAAAACATAATGGTTTAATGAAAGAGAAAGATTAATAATGTGATATTTTGATTAATAAAGAGAATTGTGTTATATTGGAATATGGTTATTCTATAAGAAAAGTAGTAAGTTTATATAAAAATATTTGAACTGTAATCAGTTTTCGATTGATTGATTTTATAAATGGTATTATTGGTTAAAATGAATTTAAATTGTGAATTTTGGATAAAAAAAAAGTAAAATGAAATAAAATGGGATTTCCAACATTATGTCTTTTCTAAATGAAAAAATTAAAACTATTTTATCACGATGTGTATTAGACAAAAAAAATTAATTTAACTATGAGTTTGAGCATAGCCAATACCCGAAAATTTGTGACAAGGATCAGAAGGATCTTTCGTTGGAAATGAGATCGTGGTAGAATTGAGAAAAATTATGTGAAGGATGAGGCGTGGTTATAGAGTAAGCGGCTGTCACGATCGTAGAATCGTGTTAGCGGATTTTGACAACAAAGTGGTTGGTCGACTACCTTTTCGAGTAAGGATAAGGGTTTCGGTTGTGGTATTTACTCGGTCGGTCGTTGAACGTTTCATATGTTCATTCGACGATAAACCTGAACGGTACGTTTGTAATGAAAACGTTGAAAAAAAAATCATCGATGTATCAGCGGAATGGAAAGTTTTTTGATGATGGAATTTAAGGTAGTTTCGAGATATGGGTTTGACCATCGTTATGATTTTATGTGGAATTGTAATGGGTAATTCTCGAGATGGTTGGACGGCCAAGTTGACAGATTGTTTTAAGTATTTGTTTGTGTATTGGACTTCTGATTGATCTTGTTGCAAAAAACAGATGAAGTCCTTTGAAAAGTCGAGAACAGTGGATTGGTTAACCGTACGTGAGTTGTACGTGTTAGTTTTGTTGGATCGGTCGGCTGAACCAAGGTTTGTGTTTGACAAACGAGTTTATGGGCTAGAATGTTTTTGTTAAGACGATTGTAAGTTTGTAATCTATGTTTTCTTTTAGTGGTGTTTTATAAAATTTGAGGATGAATTTTGTATAAGGGGGTAGAATGTAATATCCTAGATTTTCCAGTAGTTTTTCCGATGGTTTCGTTTCAACATCGGAACAATTTCTGATTAGTTGGAATGTTGATTTTTGTCCATGTATTTGTTTTTGATTGGGTTGATGTTTGATTTATGCTTTGAGTTGAGTTTCAAAGTGTTTTGTGTGTTTTCATGTTAGGGATGCATCGGGTTTTAATCGAGTTTTGAAATTGTTGCAAATCGGTATTTGTTCAAAGTTTTAAATCTAGTTTTTGGCCTTTGGACGGTCGTCTAAAAGTTTTAGACGATCGTCTGTTTTTAAATTTTTGGACAATCGTCGAGAATTTGAACGATCGTCTTAAACGATTTGTTTAAAAATCTGAGTTTCATTTTAAATTTCATTTTCACTCGTTTTTTAGAAATTAAAACCCCATTTTCTCTCCCAACTCAGAATTTTTCTTGACTATTATTAAAGGTTAAAGGATTAAAGTTTATTATCAATTTTTAAGACCATTTTCAGGTTTATCAAGCTTTTTGGTGCATGCATTCAAAAATTTGAAGTTTTTGTTCTTGAAGCTCCCTTTTTTGTTTTGCATCTTATTGATTCTAAATTTTATTTTTCAAGAGATTAGTGATCATCCTTGTGTTTCATTATCTTGAGTTGCATGTTGTTGTTGTGTTGGATTCTTGAGTTTTTGGTTGGATATCATGCTTAAGGTGACCATGTTCATGCTAGAGATTTTATGGGTATTGTTGTGCAATGATCTTCATGATAAAGTTACATGCAAATAGCTTATGATAAGTGTTAAATTTTGAAAATGTTATGAGTTTAGGGTTAATGTATGATAGTTTGGAGAAAATGGTATTTTGGCATGTTTGTTAAGTTTTGAGGCTTAATTGCCAAAATTGTTAAGTTTGAGGACTTAATTGTATTTTTGGCCAATTTGTAGCATGTTATTAGTTGCTGGAATTTAAGTATGGGCTGTGTGTATTTGATTTGGTGTTTGAATTGATTATTAGTGTTGTTTGGCGATTTGGATAGTTTAGGGACAAAATTGTCAATTTTAACAATTTGAGGGGCTAAGCTGTAATTTTTCTGAATCTGTAATTTGTATGCCTTAGGGGATGATTAAAATGTTTGTAAGTGTGGTTTGAATTGTTGGAATATAATTTGATTTGGTTTGGGTGTTTTTATTTGATTTCAAAGCATAGCACTAAAGTGCACTTTTTACAAAATGCAAGTATGATTTTATAATTTGACCAAATTTGGAGGTTTTTCCCAAGGGGATATTTTGATAAAATATTTTATTTGGTTTTATGAAATCGTTTTGAAAGAGTTTCGCTTTGGAAAGCAATTTTAACGATTTCTGACATTTCATGGAGTTTTAGGCATTTTGGCCAAGTATCTATTTTGGAGCCTTAATAGCTATTTAGACACAAGGTTTTTCATGGAAAAGAGTTTAAAGAAGTTTTTGAATTATGTCCTTGAGTCTAGAAGCGCTCCGCGAAGTATTTTGGCATTGTAACAAAAAATGTGATTTTCGTATTTTAAAGCCGAGATCTGTTTTAGTTGGAACTCGTTTTCGAAATGGATTTGTGCTAGTACATTTCTGGAAGAAATGAAAGTTCAACTGCTTCTTTGAGACATTGGCACCTTGTTGATAGGAATCTGGGTTTCGGGCCAAGTAACGAGGTTTCAGCCGAAATGAGCGTGTCGACGCCCCAGTTTATCTTTAAAGGTTTTGAAAAAGGGGTTTCGTTTTTATTTGGTTATTCTTGGAAAGTTAAATGTTAAAATCGGAGCATGGTGAGAACTTGGAAATCTTTCTGGTTTGATGTTTTGTTGTTTACGCGACTTGCTTATGTTGGTTTATCGAGTGCTTGCCTTGTGTATGATTTTCATATCTGAGTTCTGTGGTTTAGAATTCCAGAGTTAGGCGGGGTCTTTCCTAGTGTTTAGATATTAATGTTATGTCTTGTTCCTAGACCCACCTGTATCGAAGGAGTCTGCGTCGGAGACAATGTAATCTCGAGGAGTGTTCCTGTGGTGGAGATTAAACCGTGATTACGCGGTTTCCGAGAGTTTTATTCGTTATATTTATTTTATTAAAGTATTTTAGTATACAAACTTGCTTTATTTTATTGCTTTTGAAACGGTTTTCGAACAATTGTATGGAAAACATGGAACGTGCTTTCCTAATGGGCGGCATTAGGACTGCGTATGCACCGGTGAAGAATTATAATAATGGATAGGATGATCAATCACACGTGTATTGAGGATGATAGTTAGAGCTCGGTGGATTAATGTCACGACCCGAAATCTCGAGCCGTGACCGGCGCTAGGGAATGGGAGTGGTAGCTCCGAAACCCGTAGCAAGCCTAAAACCACTCTAATCTTTCCGCGATCTAATCAAATAAGCAATCATGCAAAACGTTTTCAGAAAAGCTTTTCAAACGATACAATTACAAACATCTATTCACATTCTGAAAACTATACAGAGAAACTAGGGTCTTACAATGCGATGCCACATCAAGCATCGCCCCGTTTCGCATATCAACAGCAAACGGTTTAAGCGCAGATAAAACCATTCAAGTTTACAAAATATCAAGTATAAATAATACATAAAACTGTTCGACCAAAAACCACATAAACATCTAGGACTAGACTACTGCAGCGCTATCGATAGAAACTTTCTTTATACCTACTTCAAAACACGGACTTCTGAAGAAGGGATAAAAGTCTGTCACGTCAAAAGACTACTTACCTAACAATGGTTAAAACAACAGGGTCAGTCAAAACTGAGTGAGTTCATAAGTTTACAAGTGAATATTCTATAAAACAAAACAATGCTACAATTCATTCATTTATATGCATCCGAATATAACTTCTGATTGAAACCCTAATCCTCGATTTTTTGAATCTTCTTGACTGAATTCTTCTTTGCGATTAAAACGATTAACTTAAACCTGATGGTAGGTTCCGGGATAATTCAACCGAGCTACCCAATACCATCTGGTACAGTCCCGGGATAATTCAACCGAGTTAACTAGTACCATCGTTCAAATTCAACGATCGATATGAGTCCCGAGATAGTTCAACTAAGGTGACTCATTAGACAAAGGTCGCGGGATAGTTCCACCGAGCTAACCTTATATTTAAACCCACGAAAGACGCTTTCACAATTCTTGACAAACAAGTAGCATATAGCTTGAACTTAACTGGTGATCACGTAGTTCCTATTGTCACCCAATAGGAAAGCATGTTTCATCGCATCTATATTGGTTTCAAGATAATGATGCTTGCATTTCATATAAAGCATTTTCAATAATAAATCATGCTATGCAATTCATATAAAACACTTAGCATTTGGAAAGCAATGCATTTTCAATACATCAAAAGTAAACATATATAAACTCACTGCTTGCTATTCCAAAAACTTTAATCACACGACCCCCCGTCAAGTTTCACGAGCTCCTTGTCTGGTAGCTGGTTGCCTCGTCGAATCTAGGAAACAAACAAACATGACTCTAGTGAGAATATAACTCTATAGATATTCTAGACTCGAGATATAAACATATACGTAACTTGTTGAGTTCTAATCGCGTCTAATCTCATTTCGATTCCATCTTTGCTTATCGATCCTCGATACTTCTCAATACGGCTTTAGGTTTACAATTTAAATCTTAACTCTAGACATCTAGCTGGATACTTCAAAACCCTAATCATATTCTTCATGTTCTATTTCCAAATTTCATGTTTGCGGAGTCTATAAGTCAATATCAAGCTAAAATACTTCTCGTTGGGTCTCGCGATCGCATTCCTGCCTCAAAACAGACTTGGCACATCATGCCAAGCCTTCCTCACGTCGTGAGGGGTCTCCTCACGTCGCGAGGCATGCCCTCACGTCTTGAGGAGTGTCCTCACGTCGTAAGGACGTGAAATCAGACTCCAAACACTAATCCAATGTGTTTCCGACTCAATTCCGACCTAATTTCACATATCCATCAACACCACAAGTCATAGAAACATCAAATATGCAAAATTCAAGCCTAAAACGAATCATTTACGTAACTTCGATATAGTTTCATTGAAACCCTAACCGTTCTAACCATAACCCATCAATTTAACTCATTCGAACAACAAAATGATATCTTACTTGATTCCCCGTCCAACCACGATCAAATCGCAACAAGAATTGTCAAATTCGAATCAAAAATGAGAAACCTAGGTTGAAAACGGTGATCGCATGAAGAATGGAAGAAATTGTCTTGTTTTGTTCTCTGGAAGTGATTTCTTAAGCAAATGAATTTGTTCATTTAAATAGATTGGCTAAGTTGCAACTTAACTCAAGCACCTAAATCTCGTACTTTAACTCAATTCCTTAATTAACGTCCACGTCCAATTTTAAAACAGTCTCGGAATTACACGAAACTTTACCGATAAATTCTTAAAAATATTTTAGGGACGACGACATAAAAATTATTAGCTCAAGACCCAAACTCTATTTTATATTATTTTTATTGGATTTTCTTAGTCCCGCTAATACCGCTCTAACGAATAATAATTACTATATCAAATTATTATTTTGTGATCCAATTAATTATCTTATTCTAATTATATTTCTTAAGTCGGTTTCCATTTCCGACCTACTTGGCCTAAATTTTATAATTTAGGACACGTGGCACGATCTAATTATTGTAATATTTTTAGAGTTATTACAATTAAATTCTCGGGCTATATGTTTAGCGATAGTACTCGGTCGATTAAATTCTTGGGCTATGCGCTAGTTAGTGCACTCAGTTGATTAAATTCTCGGTCTTCACAACTTGGGATTAAGTGAAGTCGGTGATGTACTCGCCGATGAATTTCTCGGACTGCAAGACTCATTGGATTATGGATTGAATGAGGTTTAAGTGTTTGATCGACGGAGCGTCTCAATGGATTAGTTTCTCGGGAACTGCGATCGCTTGGATTTTTTATGGTATTATAGGATATCACGAAACTGAGGTTTAGGGTTCCATTGATTTCCGTATTGATTTATATATGTATTAATGTTTTGGTTTTCAAACTTGAAAATTGGATATAACTTATAAAATTCACTCAGTTTCGACTGACCCCGTTGTTTAAAAATTTCAAATTTTATCGATTAGTATATGGACTTCCCTTTTTTCGGACGTTCGATTTATTGTTTTACTTTTTAGCCCGCAGTAGTTGTAGACGTCGAGTCTGGTGTTGTTTGTCTGTCTTGTGTTGCTCCTCGCTCTCTATTATGAAACGTTATTAAATTATGTTTATAACTCTGATGTTCGGATGTTTGATATGAGGTTTTTTCCACGTCATTTATTTTATACGAATGTGTAATTTTCTATCTCGCGCTTTATATTGCTTCGTGTGTGCACTGAGATGAGAGTAAGAGTCTCGGTTTGCCCCCGAGCACATGATTGTACGTTTTTGTTGTTTTGTCGTTTTCTGAGGCTTGATACAGGTTCCGAAGCAACTACTCCCGTCCCCTAGCACCGGTCGTGATGTCGTGAAATCGGGTCGTTACATCTTTAACGCGTCATTTTGATTCGTATGTCCCGTCTCAATTCTCTTTAGCGCGTCGTTCTGATTACCTATGCATGGTTAGGTTATATTATGCAAAAGGTGCGTGAAAAATGAAGCTAGAATAGTATGCCCCATCTCAAGCCTCCATCAATCTAAACCTCCTTAATGTGTCCTAACCCATGCTTACATAATTGAAATGATGTGCTAAGCAACTTGAGACGGGGCATACTAATCTATCTCTCAAATTACCTAAGCATGGTTAGGTTACAATACGCAAGGTGGGCGTAAAACATAAGGCTAGATTAGTATGTCAAGTCTCAAGTATCTTTAACGCGTCGTTTAGATTACCTAAGCATGGTTAGATTATGTTACACAAAGTGTGGGTGAAAAGTGACACTAGATTAGTATGTCCTATCTCGAGGTTGTTTAACGCATCGTTCCGATTATCTAAGCATGATTAGGTGATATTACACAAAGTGTGCATGAAAAATGAGGCTAGATTAGTATGTCAAGTCTCAAATCTATTACACAAAGTGTGCGTGAAAAGTGAGACTAGATTAGTATGTCTCATCTCAAGTCTCTTTAACGCGTCGTTTGGATTACCTAAGCATGGTTAGGTTAAATTACGCAAAGTATGCGTGAAAAGTGAGGCTAGATTAGTATGTCAAGTCTCAAGCCTCTTTAATACGTCATTCCGAGTATCTAAGCATGGTTAGGTCACATTACGCAAAGTGTGCGTGAAAAGTGAGGCTAGATTAGTATTCCCCATCTCAAGTCTCCTTACCGCGTCGTTCGGATTACCTAAGCATGGTTAGGTTATAGATTAGTATGCCCGTCTCAGGCCTCCATCAATCGCAACCTCCTTAACACGTCTTAAACATTCTTACGTAATCGGAATGATGCGTTAAAGCAACTTGAGATGGGGCATACAAATCTCTCGCTCCAATTACCTCTTAAGCATAGTTAGTTTATATTAACGCAAAGTGTGCGTGAAAATTGAGGCTAGATCAGTATGCCTAGTCTCAGTCCTCCATCAATCTCGACCTCCTTAACGCGTCCTAACCATGCCCATATAATCAGAATGATTTTTTAAAGCGACCTGAGATGAGGCATACTAATATGTCACTCTAATTACCTAAGCATGGTTAGGTAATATTACGCAAAGTGTGCGCGAAAATTGAAGCTAGATTGGTAGGTGCCATCTCCAGTCTTTTTAATGCATTGTTCCGATTACTTAAGTATTGTTAGGATAGATTACGCAAAGTGCATGTGAAAAGTAAGGCTAGGTTAGAATGCATGGTCTCAGCATGATAGGTTAAATTACGCAAAGTGTGCGTGAAAAGTGAGGCTAGAGTAGTATGTCCCGTTTCAAGTATCTTCAACATGTCGTTCGGATTTCCTAACAATAGTCATGTTACATTACGCAAAGTGTGCGTGAAACGTGAGGCTAGATTAGTATGCCCCGTCTCAAATCTCTTTAACACGTCGCTTTGATTAGCTAAGCATGGTTAGGTTATATTACGCAAAGTGTGCGTGAAAAGTGACGCTAGATTAGTAAGATTTAACGCATCATTCCGATTACCTAAGCATGGTTGAGTTATATTACGCAAAGTATGCGTGAAAAGTGAGGATAGATTAGTATACCCCATCTCAAGTCTCTTTAATGCATCGTTCTGATGACCTAAGAATGGTTAGGTTATATTATTCAAAGAGCATCTGAAAAGTGAGACTAGATATATGTCCCGTTTCAGGTTTCTTTAATGAATCGTTCGGATTATCAAAACATGGTTAAATTATATTTTATAAAGCGCGCGTGAAAAATAAGACTAGATTAGTATGTCTGGTCTCAGCTCTCCATCAATAACAACCTCCTTAACGCGTCGTCATGATTAGTATGTCCGGTCTCAAGTCTCTTTAACGCGTCGTTCCGATTACCTAAGTATGGTTAGGTTATATTTACGCAATATTTGCGTGAATAGTGAGGCTAGATTAGTATGCCCTGTCTCAAGTCTCTTTAACCCGTCGTTCTAAATACTTAAGCATGGTTAGGTTATATTACGCAAAGTGTCCGTGATAAGTGAGGCTAGATTAGTATGTCCCATCTCAAGTCGCTTTAATGCATCATTACGATTACCTAAGCATGGCTGAGTTTCATTACGGAAAGTGTGCGTGAAAAGTGAGGCTAAATTAGTATACCCTGCCTGAAGTCTCTTTAACGCCTCGTTCTGATAACCTAAGCATAGTTATGTTATATTACGCAAAGTGTGTTTGAAAAGTGAGAATAGATTAGTATGTCCTGTCTCACGTCTCTTTAACGTGTCGTCGGATTACGTAAGCATGGTTAAATTATATTTTACAAAGGTCGCGTGAAAAATGAGGCCAGATTAGTATGTCCGGTCGCAACTCTCCATCAATCTCAACCTTTTTAATGCGTCCTAACCATGCTTACTTAATCAGAATAATGTGTTAAAGCAACCTGAGACGTAGTATACTAATTTATCTCTCTGATTACCTAAGCATGGTTAGGTTATAATTACGCAAAGAGTGTGTGAAAAGTGAGGCTAGATTACTATGTCGAGTCTCAAGTCTTTTTAACGCGTCGTTCTCACTACCTAAGCATGGTTGAATTCGATTATGTTTTACGCTTTATGATGTGTCTTATGTCTAGAGAAGTCTCTAGAATAGGATTCTCATACAAGTTGTGTTTTGAATCTTTGCGACGAGGCAACCACCAGCTAGACCAGGAGCTCAGGGAGCTTAATCGGAGTTGTGCCGTTTTCTGTATTTTGTGGATAAGCGTTATCTATGAGTTTATATGTTTACTTTTGAGTATTAATAGTGTATTATATGAAATGCATATGATATTTGAAATCAATATAGATCCTATAAAATGTGCTTTCTTATTAAGCGGTAATAGGACTGTGTGATCGCCAGTTTCAATCTGAACTTGAGATGTTATCGTTTGAGAATTGGAAAGGAGGATTATGCATGATAAATGCGAGGCTTAATTACTTAAAAAAACCCCACCTTTAATCTTTATTTCGTTTATACCCTAACCTAGGAAAACTGTCACATATACCCTTGACGTTGTCATTATGTTTCGCCTCTACCCTCGAGGTATTAAATTGACCTCTTTTCATTTGAAAAAGAGTTTAAAATAATCCTTCATTTTTAACATATATTCTAATTACACGTCAATGTTATTAATTATACAAAAACACCTTCTTCTTTAAAAAAATTCAACTAATAATAATAATTTAAATTATATTAATTATCAATAATTTTTTAAAAATAAAAAACCGTAAAAAATTTTACATAAAAAAAATAAAATATTCAGACTAATTAATTTCAACCTAATACCGTATTTTAATTTTAAAATCCATTTTCAATTTTAAAAAAAATTAAAAAAAAAATAGGAGGAGGAGCTTTTCTTTCTTCCATGGAAGGAGCTCGCTGCTCCTTCCTCCATGTGAGGAAGGAGCAGCTCCTTCCTCCATGAATGGAGGAGTCCATGGAGGAAGGAGCATACTTCCGTAAAAACTAAAAAAAAAATTAAAAAATAATATTAGCGGCTTTTTAAATAGGAGTACGGTTATAAGTAGGACTGAATAAAATATTTTATTTTATTTATTTTATTTAAATTAAAAAATTAATTAGTTTTAGGACTTATTTGAACGTTTTTAACGATGAAGTATTTGTTTGTACATTTTTTAATAGAAAAAAGTATAAGATAACCCTTAAATTTAGTTGTTTTCAATAAATCATTTTTTTTTGAAATTCGGGGTAGAGGTGAAACATAAAGACAACGTCAAGGGTATATGTGATATTTTTCCTAAGTCAGGGTATAAACGAAATAAAGATTAAAGGTGAGAGTTTTTTAAGTAATTAAGCCTAAATACGAGGTTAATTCGGTGGAATTATCTCGGGACCTATATTTAGTGAGTTAACTCGGTCGAATTATCTCGGGATCATACCACATGGATCGATTGATTTGATATCATATAAGATGGATATGACACAGAATAGATATTTGGGATCGGGATCCGCATTTGGCTGCATATGAATGAAATGTTAATAGCACTTGTTTTATGTTTTATAAATGCTTAACTATAAATTATATGAACTCACTCAGTATATCTGACCCGTGGATTTCAAACATTTCAGGTGGATAGTATTTTGAAGGGACAGACTTCTATCCTTGTTCCAGAAGTTTGTATTTTTTTAGAAGCATGTAAAGATATAGTTCTTTACTCCATAGCGCTGCAGTAATCCATAAATGTCTGACCTTATCTGATGATTTTGTATCAAACAGATTTATGCTTGCTATACGGATATATTGAGATGCATGTATAGTTTTGGTAATCTGCGCTTTTAAACCGTTTATTTGTTTAGTCGTTCAAAGTGATTGAACTGGCTTTTATGATATGAATTGTATGTTTGAAACAGAGCAATGTATGGTGTATGATATCGTTTCAGAAAATGATTTCAATGTTTATGATTATAATATTCTAAGAAGTTTTCTAAAAACATTTTATGCATGATGACATATTTGTTTCGCAAAAGGTTTTTAGTGGTTTTAAGCTTACTACGGGTTTCGGAGATACTACTCTCATTCCCTAGCGCCGGTCTTGACCTAAGATTTTGGGTCGTGACAAAATCAATATCAACCCCTAACTCTAAAGAGTACTAGATACCACATAAGACTAGCACAACACCAAAATCAATGCCAACGCATAAGCCAAACATATAGTAAACACACATATATAATTCATAGCCTAAGTCATACAATAGTCAAGTCCCATCGAGTTTCCACTTTGAAAACATAATCCGGAATATAATTTAAATAACTTAGTTAAAAATAATAAACCAAGTTAAAATCCAAAGTGGTGAGTCAGTCGAGTTATCATAACTGTCGAGCTTTTTCTCACACATTGGGCGACCCAAGTTTAACCCAAACCAAAGTAAAACCAAAGTTTTAAATCTGGAAAACATTTGAATAACCCAAAGTATCATTTTGAAAAGCAGGGGAACTAGGAAACCATTCAATAATTCAAGTATGGCAAAATTCCCACCAAGTGTTCGATAAAAGTCTCCAAAGGAAAAACACATATAAATAGGCCAAAAACCAAACCACATCAGCCTTAGCATGCATAATAACAACATATAGTATAACACATGATTTGTGCAAACATATAGAATCAACTAAGCATGCCTTTTAAAAATAAAGACAGTTAAGCATTCATGGCACTTAGCCCAAAACGAGACCAAACACTTTAGATCAGATTATATACATGCCTTAACATACAATATGGGTTCAAATCAAATCTTATGTGACCACAATATATCGAAACTAAAAACATGGCATATTAGCATAAAACTAGCTAAATTCGCAATTAAGACCAACCCGTACCATCGTAAGCATGAATTAACATCCCAATCTCATTTCGATTAGTATCATGACGTACATGTAATCAAAATACTAAAATAATTCAGATCTAATCACATCCCACGATTGCTAATTGAATTGATAACGCAATTTTTCTAGAAATTGCATAAACATGCCAAACAAGTCGAATCAAACACCCAAGGTTCCAAACATGTAACAACTAATCCTAAACACTTAAAACATCATAATATACATTTAACATCAGTGGTTACATCACTTCCAATCATTCGTGTGGTTGCAACGTTCATAATTCAATAATTCGCCATGTTGCGCAAAAACGTAAATTTTAACAATAAAAACAATCCCAACACTTAGCATCAATCCAAAACATGCTAGATCAGTGGTATATGACATACATACTCATAATATCATGGAAAATCAAATCCAAAAACAATATATATAAATCGTCAAGTGAATCTAAAACGCAAAAAGCTAGAAATCGCATAAACATCGCTTAATCATGCCAACCAAATTTGAATCAATTAACATCAGCTTATAAACATACATAAATCCATGTTAGTCATACAAATTAGACTATAAATCAAATCCCATCATTCATAAGGTTTTAATCAACAAAAATCCTAAATCAAGCAATTCTAAGCAAACAACGTGTTTATCGATTCGTCAAATCAAAATGGATGAAAAATATTACCTTACAATGATAAAAAAAAACAAGGTTAACCAAAGATTACACCCAAGGAATAGGTTATGGACGGAAATATACAAAGCTGCCAACATTCCAACGAAGAACACAACGTAGGAATCGCGCAGATCTTGCGAATATGATGTAAAATCACACTTTTATTGTTTGAATTCACCAAAGGACATGGGATAATGATGGAAAATTGTAAAATCGGTGTATTAGATTGTTTTTAGGGTTTTGGTAAGAATGGGGGCAAAGTGGTTCAAGTAAAGGGTCTATTTATAGACGTTTGCGAATCCTGCAGTGTCATGTCACGCCCGTGACACGTACATGTCACGCCCGTGACACATGTCTCGCCTGTGACACATTTCACGCCAGTGACAAGCCTCTGTCACGCCCATGATAGAGCTTCTGCTCACAAGAAAAATGTCGTTTTTAGTCTTAAGAATTCGTATCCGGGTTAGTATTAAAGTTTTTGTTAGCGTTTATAATATGGGATATTATTAAGGTTAATGCTAAGAGTTTGTATCAGGATTTAAGATTATCGTTACTAGTAATATATTAGGGTTAATATTAGGGTTTACTATAAGGATTTGTATTCGGGTTATTATTATAACACCCCATAATTTTAAGTAAATAAAATATGTCACGAGGTCAAATTTGGATAATCAAAATATTAAAAATAATATTTGAAGTTCAAATATTAAGAAAACTATTCATGAAAGACATAATTTAATTATCGAAGGATAAAAGTCAAATTTGACTAAGTCAATAATTAAATTACGAAAAGTGATTTAATGAACCGAGTTTACGTAAATTAAATTTAAGCGTAAAATTAATTTATAAGTATCCCTAAAAGTGTATCATAATTATAGGAGTTTAAAATTTAAATTGGGAATTTAAGTTTTAATAATCGGATTTATCGGGATTAAAGAAAAACTTATAAATTAATATAAAATAATATATACTTCCCGAGTGAATATTTTTGATGTCAATATTCACGAAATTATTTTAAGAAAAGCTTATATTTTTATTCGTTTTATATTTTATTGGATTTTTGGGTAAAGTTTCGCAAAATTTAGAATTAGTCTTAGTTTTACCTATGGACGACTAATTAAAAAATTGGATTAAAGTGCATAATTAAGGTAGTACAAAAGCGTACTTTAGACATTAATAATATATATTCATTCATTTGAATGAATTATACACAGCAAACCCATTTCTTCATTTCACAAGAAATGATATGAGCTGCTTCCTCTCTAGAGCAATGAGAAATTAGGGTTTTGCTTTGTTCGATCCGTTTGTCGATTCCGACTTCGATTTCTATAATAATATGCATGTATTAAAGGTAATAACTGTTAATTTGTTTTTGGTTATTTATAATTTGGATTATAATCTATATATTATATAATTGAGAGGACCAACGAAAGTCTCTCATTGATTCCCACCAAATAGAGCATCCTCAGAATTTCCAACATTATTAAAATTCTTATTTTAATTTTATTATTTTTAATTGATTTTCAATAGACATACTTAACTTCAAGCTTACATCCTAATATTACTAGGTTTGTAATTGTAGTAATTAATTTTTACTAAACTACATCTCTTTATATATTGGGGCGATTTTCCCACTCTATATAATTTTATTGATTAATTAAAGTACTATCCTTATTCCGTCCATCATTTTTCTCTCATTTAACCGAACAAATAACACTCAACTATTTATTTTATTGGCAAAACTATCTTAATTTTATCCATCATTTTTCTCTCTTATTTAACCAGCTTACATCCTCTACATTCATTCATATATTGGACATTTTACATCATTAGTTATCCACGTTCAATCATATTTGGATGATTCAATACTGACAATATTATTATTGATCATATATTTAATGAGTTTATAACATTGAATTTAACCAAAAAATATATATCTATTTATATATCTATATCTATACCTATATATTATATAATTGAGAGGACCAACGGAGGCCTCTCATTGATTCTCACCAAATATAGTCTTCTCATTAGTTCCCATATTTTTTAAAAGACTTATTTTAATTTAATTATTTTCAATTAAATTTTAATCAGGATTTCTATTTCATGTTGATCTCCTAATTCATATAAACTACCTATTATATTTACTGTCAATATGAACACCGATACTTATACATCAATCATAGCTTCTTCTTTTAATATTATCTTTATTTTTCACCAATAAATGGATCACCAGCACTGAATATTTATTCCATATGAAGGAGGGTTTAACAAACAAATGGTAAACAAAGCAAGGGTGAGTTTTTTTATTATAAAATATTTTGATAACTTTTGAAATAGAAACTTTTATTAGAATAATTACCAACTCTATGTTTCAAGATATTAATATATAAGTTTTTAATTGTTATTGATTTTAGATTGTTTAATCGAGCATCTGTTTCTTTAAAATTAGAAAGGTTATGCTTTTTAATTTTCTTTAATTATTATATTTTTATTAGAAATTTAAGAGTTGGAGTATTTTGGATTATGATTTGTTTAGCAAAAGCAAATTAAAATAAACCATCCGATATAAAATTGATTATTGTTCGTATACAGTTAGAACTATTTATGGGATATGGAGCATCAGATATTATTTATTTTATATTTTAAAGTCTCACGTTTTACATAAAAATGTCCAATGGATAAATTTATGTATATATTATAACTTCAAATTGTTAACCAAATTGGTGGTTGCAAGCTGTAAGTATTATGCATCTTCATGAACAATTTAACTGAAATTATAAAACTCTATACAAAGATAGATTAGAGAGATTAGAGAGACTTTGATATGTTCATTCAACTCTATACAAAGATAGATTAGAGAGACTTTGATTCAAATTTGCGCTTTTTTTTATGTATATAGTTTACTTAATGTTTTTAAGAATTAGTTTGATTTTAATTTATGTTAAACGAGTCTTTTTGTATGTATTTTTTAGCACGTAATTCTAATCTTCAATAGCGCACAACAAGATCATCATTAGTATACCAGTTGCTTCTAAACAATCTTTACTAAACATAAAAAATGATGCACAAGATAGAAGAACGTAAGGAACCCGACGGTGACTTTAAATTTTTATTGTAATTAAGATTTTTTTTATAAATTCATTTATGGTTTTGTTTTTGGTACAAGTTAAATAATTAAGAAAACTCCAGAAATTACAAATGAATAGTCATATTGTAAAAGATGCCATCCAGATCATGAGCAGTCTAAAGAATTGAATTAGAAGAAGATGCTCATATAAGGAGAAACATGATCAATTATGGATTTTTTAGTTAAGTTACTTTTGATATTATTTCAATTCACAAGATTAAAGCTATCTACTAATTAATAGGTATTACTAATCAAATACAAATTGAAATAAAAGTACATTTTAGTCGCAATCCTAAGACAACTCTAACACTTTTTTTTATTAAAACTATTTTAACACTTAATAAACCTATTGCATTACAAATTTTTAGCCTTTCCGTATATATAATTAACCTATTCATAAACATGATAAATTTAAATTTTATTCAAATTTGGTTTTTATGAATTATAAAATTTTAAGAGCTCATATATTAGTTTTGCGATATTGAACAAATTATTTATATTGTCAATAGTTCACTCAAAATATCACATCATTCAAGTTTAATACTCCTAGCAGCATGTACTAAATAATTCAATGAATGTAATTTTATCATTTATTAATTATATTGTTATCTGTCTTATAATTTTTAATTAATTTTTTTGATGAATATAATATTTAGTTAATTTATGAATACATTTATATTAATTACTAATTATGTTGTTTTTCATATTATAATGTTTAATTAATTTATGAATTTGCTTATATTAATTGTTAATTGTATAGTTTTTGTGGTATAATCTTTATTTAATTTCCTTTTACTTATAACAAATGACAAATATACACCTAGATACGAGAACAAATATATATAGCAACTTCATATTTTTCGACATTTCCAATAGATATAAACCAATTTAAAATATGTAAGTATAACACAAAAAATATTGTATATAATTATAAAAAATTAATCTAATTAAATATATTTTTTACTGATCATCCAAATTTTATTTTTCAACATAAACTTTAGATTATACAAAGAATCTAAATCATTCGTTTCTTTATAAATTCATATGTAATGTAAAAAGAAATAATATTACATGACATTACAAAATAAAAGAGCTAATAATAAAAATATTTTATTTATTATTGTAATTCATTAATCTTTTTTTTTGCAGAAAACATAGTACAAGGAGTTCGTAATTTAACGAAGTCTCATATTATAAAAAATAAGTATGGAGCATCTGTCTATACGGTTATCGAACACATATTTATGATACATATAGTCTCTAAATGTATCATAAATATTTAATACTTAAAAACCTACAATACTTAAAAAAAGTTAAATATTCGCAGGTAAGATTAGGTTCCACTAATATTTTTAAAATCGCTTCATTTGACCGATTTTAATATTTGTTTAGACAATTATAATCATTTTTAAAATAATTCAAATATTTGTCATATGTATGTCATGTGATATGACTAAGCATATTCTAATTAAATATGCTAATATATCACGGCAAAGCGTGTTATTGACTGGTAAAATTTATTTAATTAGCTTATACATAGCATTAAGAGCGAGAGAAAATTCAGTTTTATTTGAGTGACATGTTTAGTAAGTTTGATTAAAGTATGTTTAGTCATTTGTGACATATGTAGTAAAAAATGAAATAATTTTTTTTATAAAGACTAAATTTGTCATAACAAATAATGATTTGAAAAGCATCAATTAGAATTGATCTCATTTGCAAATGGTTGGTTTTTCTTAAGACATTAATCATACTTTTAAAACAATTTATTTTTAGAATTACTAAAATGTGTTTTTATTTTGTTTTGTTTTATAATTCATAAAATACATTTTTCTAGGTTTTTAACATTGTTTGTATTAATTGTTTTTTTATTAAAATTAAATGTTAATTTTCATCCGTGCAAATGCACGAGGATAAACAAATTATAAAAATATTAAAACTATATCATAAATATTTAATATTTAAAATAATTAATTATTAGAATTTAAGAATAAATTTTTATTTAATTTTATTTAATTAATTTACAAATTAGGTTTTTGTTATTATTTGTATGATTTTTTTACTAATACTAATTATTTTAACTAAATATTAATTAGATTCCGCGCAAATGCGCGAGCTTACGACTAGTTAAAGTTATAGTGGTTATCGTATCGATCGAATTCGAATCAATTTCACGTTCCGATTGCGGAATTGAACTGTTTGGAGTATTATTTAGTGTGCGGAGCGGATAAATTGAATTGAAGCACGTCGGTTTAGCCCGAGGAGTGTCCCCGTGGTTGTGCGGGTGCACAGCCTAAGCAACGGTTGTCCGAGTGCACAACCAAGCTGTGCGGGCGCACATCCTTAGCAAAGGATGTGCGAGTGCACATCCTTGTGTACATGCCCCTCTATATGGACGCGCAGCGACGCCGATAAGTTGGCACCTGGACATTTTGTTTTTGTTTCGAGTCGTACACTCAAATTCGATTAAACGGACTTCTAAAAGTGAACTTGGATGTTTTACAAGTTAAAACGTTTCTGCAAAGTAAAAGGTGTTCGGTTTATTAAAACGTTACAACGTTTTAATACCTACACATTAATCAAAGTGATTAATGATAAATGGAATTATGGTTTATACCAAGAGTGGTATTATAATTTCAACGAAAAGTTCAACATCAAAATTAGTTTATATGTTTTGTTTATAGAGTCGTTTATATACGTGATTCGTGTTTAAGTCTATCGTTTATACTATAGGACTAAAGTTAGGAAGTTATGGTCTAATTATGTTTTGACATTTGAGTTCCAACTAGATACGACGAGTATCAATCTGCCAAGTCCGAACACTAGGGTGTTTGACTAGTGGGCTACGAGTAGCACATGGCTTGGGGATATCGGTTCTGTGAGTTTACTTTGTGGTTTTTACTTTTGAATATTTATATTTAAACTAATATAAATAACAAATTGCACTGGTATAATTGAACCAAAAGAGATCCATTGGAACGAACTATCTATTAGGCAATAATAGAACTGTATGATCACCTGTGTTAATAAAGTAGATCGAGTTGAAAGTATTATAAGCATATGCACGTTGAATTAGGTCATATGGCAGTGCAAAGTTGGCTACCTAGACCTAACGGGTAATCCTGAGGCGGCAATAATTTAGTTTATGGCCCAGCAACCCTATACAGAGTTAAGATGGTTGTGATAGAGTTAACGGTCCATCCTGTATTAAACAAGGAGGCATACATTGTAGTTCATATAACAATATAAACATTCGAAAGTGAAAGGACTAGGGTTTCATCTGGATCGACTAATTGGTAATACTTTTATATATAATTAATTCTTATATATGCGATTTTAATATTCAACTATTGAAGTGTAGACTTACTCAAAAATATTTATATTTCTGACCCCCCCAACCCCCCCAATATTTACCTTCCAGGATATCAAGGTTCGAGGTCGGACTTCTATAATCATTCTAGAAGTCAATATCAACCATACCTCTAGAGCTGCAAGTAGTTGGGTATCGAGAAGTCTGTCTTTCTGTTTACAATAGTTCATCTTATTTTAATAAACTCTGATTTCAACTACTACGTATGTATATGATTTTGAAGCTTCGTGTTTTCTAAAATGCTTGTACCCGTTGTTTAAAGAGGTACACTAGTTTTATGTTAAAAGCATTTTAGCATTGTATTGGAAACAAAGCACGTACGTCATAGGAGATTGATATTTGCGCTCTGATTTCTTAAAAGACAATCAGGATTTTACGAACTCGTTTTCAGAAATGAGTTTTTGTTAAATGAGAGAGATTTTGAATATTTTCTAAAACATATTATATGTGATATATGATCATGATTTGGAAAAGATTTGTAATGGTTTTTCAGCTTGCTAGGGGTTTCGGAGCAACCACTCCAATTCCCTAGCGCCGGTCTTGGCTCGAGATTTCGGCTGAAATTCGGGTCATGACAAATTAAGATTTGATTTGATTGGTATCTACAGTCAAGGAAGCTGGTCTTGGAGATATTTGGTAATAAGGGTGTATGATTTTAGCAAGCAAAAATAATGCATTTGACTTTCAAAAAGCTTTATATTGACGCACTGGGACGCAAGGGTTTGGATCGTATATTTCAATTCAAAATCAAAATTCTAACAATCCGGATACTAAAGTTGATATCAACAACAAATGAATCTTCGTATCATTTTGTAATGTAAGCACGCATCTAGGAATCAAAAGAAGAATACTTATGTCGATTCTCCAACGATTCTTGTAGTCCCGAAAGTACGGCGACCTCAAGCTCGTCCACACGAGTATGCGTCCGATTGAATCCTCGCCTGGAAGTAATACACAAGAGTTCCTCTTGCCGACCAGTCCTAAGCTCAAACTCTCGCCGCGATTACGTCCTTGCTCGGATGTATGAAAAATGTTGCCAAGTTTTTCCCGTGATTCATGAATACTTGAACTCCTTCACGTATCTTCCTTTCTCTACAACTTGGTGTTGTAGTGAGATGTTGCTTATGGTATTATGTTTTGCCTTCACATCCATGAACTATATATAGGCTTGGAGGTTTAGTGTCCTTAAGACACATGGCAAGACAAGTGTTGCATATGTAGTTAAGGTATTGCCACCATGTGACACCTAACTACTGTCACTTGTGACATCATCTCCATGACATCACTATATTTCACCATCATTCCACTAATTTATGATTAGTGCTTTAAGTATCATTAATTACACTAATTAATTACTTAAGCCTTCTAATCATAAAATTTGGTAAAAATATAATTAGGTTCCTACTAATTTATAACTCTTATAAATTAGTCCCTAATTAACTTGGATAAATACAATTAGGTTCCTACAAATTTATAACTCTTACAAATTAGTCCCTAATTTATACATGTTTTTTATCTTAGATTAATTTTCAAGATATGCTAGTATCTATATGAAAATGATCTTCCGTAAACTCAATCGGCCGCACATTTAATATTATGTGACTTACTAGGTTCATTTCTATATGGCAGCGAGAGTCATAAGAAACGCCTTTCTTATATTAAATAATTAAATCTCATTTAATTATTAATTCTCGTAGATCGAGAAAGACGTCTAGCAACATATCACGACCCCCAAATAGAGATGAATGTTTCGATGCATTCTTTATGAACCAATATTCATAATACCGTACACTCAAAATTCCCTTCATCTAATATTTTGATCTCAGCTAGAGTCACGGTTAAGTCAAACACAGTTTGTCTTGATCATATGACCTCATCTCTAAATTTTAATTCTTGATAAATATGACTTCCACTGGAAAAAAATTATCTAAGTAAGTCATATACACATGCGCAGGTTTTATCATCCATCAAGAATAATTCGAGATTTCATAGAATCCTATCTCTGTTCATCCAGAGCGATGAATCCTTTCTAGGTTAAACTCCTATCTCCATATACAACTAATTAGAGCCAACACATCCCGCGACCCTAGCTCATGAAAGATCTAGGGTTAAGGAGTATCAAACTCTAATTACCTAAATACAAGATAGTGTCATCGCAAGTCAAAGGACATATGAACAATTATGAACTGGATGACATTAAATTGACTTTAATGAAATACCATGTATAAGTCATCTACCGTCACTTTGTTTGACTCACTCAATACCTTGAGTGTCTACATATTTATTCTGATCCCCATTAAGTAGTATGAGACTCACTACTTCCTATAATTAGTAACTCTTTACTAATCAGGAGAATAAATAGAGGTAACAATCTTTCCGGGAAAATGTGATGCCCTTATTCATAGGACCCCATCGATCGTGAACGGTTATTTAGATCACCTATATAATAGAATTTGTCACTCATATTCTTAACACCTTAAGGATAGATTCTATCACATTATGATAAGGACAATATGTAATAAGTAAACACTTAGTTCATGAGACACTTAGTTCAATTAAAACATATATATCATTGCCAATGGGATTTGTTTATACAAGTATAAATACAAAATGGCCCTAGGGCACATACTACTAACACTTTACCTGTTTCTTTCCTATTTAAGAGGGGCATCTTATAAAATATCCTGATTTGATTTAATTCTATATTAGAAATATATCTTATTTAGGAATTGTAATAACTAGTTTACTTTTATTTTTCAAGCTACCCACTACTGTATAAATGGGGATCTATTGTTGAATGAAGAATATCATATTCATAATAAAATCTTTCATGTTTTTTTGCATATCGCTTGAAGAATGGTATTCTAGGTTTAGAGTACAACACTAATCAAGAATTTGAACACTTCTTATGGCATGCTTAAGATAGAAATTTGTATCTCGTTCACGACTTTGATTCAAATGTTCCTTGGGATTTTTGATAACGGTCTTAGAAGGTCCTCTTGTCTACAGGCATTAGGGTTTCTATTAGTAATGTATTAATATCAATATATTTTTCATTGATAAACCTTGCATATTTAAGAAAAACCAAGACATGATAATTTTAGTATTCTGCAGTATCACTTCAATGACAATATACATAAAGTATATTGTATATTACATTGAAACAAAAATTGTATATAATTACATTATATTTTGTGAAAACATTCTTTTGATCAATTTTAATTAATAAAAACGATACTACCCTATAACTTAAGTAGCACGGAAACGAAACAGAACGGACATGGGGAAACGATATTTTTCTAAAATGAAAGACACAAAATGTGGAGGAAATGTGTAAATAATAAAAATAGAGGGATATATATATAATAATAGAAATTATAAAATGCTATATACATTAACTTTTATTTATATATTTATGCCAATTAATAAGATAAATCAAATATAATTAAATCAAAAAAAGAAGACAAAATTTATTGTAAATAATGTGAATAATAAACATTTGTGGATAATTGAATAAAAAGATATATGTTGAGAATTTTATGGGACTGTTTTTACAACTCTTTTAACTTTTTTTATTTATTAAAACGGCCCGAAATGTTTCCTTATTACTTTTCGGTTTCTAAAACGGTACACATGACTTTATCAACGTTTCCGTGCTTCCAGTTATGAACTAGATGATAAATTGACTTTAATGAAATACCATGTATAAGTCATCTAGCGTCATTTTGTTCGACTCACTCAATACCTTGTGTGTCTACATATTTATTCTGATCCCCATCAAGTAGTATGAGACTCACTACTTCATATAATTAGTAACTCTTTACTAATCAGGAGAATAAATAGAGCTAACGATCTTTCCGGGATAATGTGATGCCCTTATTCGTAGGACATCATCGATCGATAACGGTTATTTAGATCACTTGTATAATAGGTCACTCATATTTTTGAACACCTTAAGAATAAATTCTATCACAAAGTGATAAGGACAATATGTAATAAATAAACACTTAGTTTATGAGACACTTAGTTCATATAAAACATATATATCATTGCCAATGGGATTTGTTTATATAATTAAAAATATAAAATGGCCCTAGGGCACATACTACTAACAATCTTCCACTTGCACTAGTGCCATTGGCTACTATATCTAAGCCCCATCTTCTCAAGAAGTAAATCTTATTGACTCTGGGTCATGGGCTTTGTCAGTGGGTCATCCGTGTCATCGGCTGATGCTATCTTTTAGAGAGACATCTCCTTTTCCAACAATTTCTCGGATAATATGATATCACCTTTCTATGTGTTTGGATTTTTTGTGAGACCGGGGTTCCTTTGCCTGGGCTATAGCACCATTGTTTTCGCAGAAAAGAGGAACCGACGACTCAATGGTAGGAACCACAGCAAGTTCAGAAACAAACTTCTTAATCCAAACAGCTTCCGTTGCAGCATCTGATGCCGCAATATACTCAGCATCTATAGTGGAATCTGCATTGGTTTCTTGTTTGGAACTCTTCCAACTCACTGCTCCTCCATTACAAGTGAATGTGAATCCAGATATAGACTTACGATCGTTTATATCTGATTGAAAATCAGAATCTGTAAAGCCGTTTATTTTAAGATCACCTCCTCCATATGTTAAGACCATATCATTAGTTCTTCTCAAGTACTTAAAGATATTCTTAACTGTCATCCAGTGTCCTGAACCTGGATTGGATTGATATCAGCTAGTCAAACTAACTGCAAAGGCAATATCTGGCCTCGTACACAACATAGCGTACATAAGACTACCAATTGCTAAAGCATATGGTATCTTTGCCATTTCATCTCTTTCTTCGAAATTCTTTAGAGATATATCCTTCGAAAGGTGAATTTCACGTCTAATAGGATTCTATCCTCTCTTAGAATTTTCCATATTGAATTTTTTCAATATCTTTTCTAAATAGAGCCTTTGGGAGAGACCAATCATTCTCTTAGATGTATCTCTATAGAGTCTAATACCGAGAATGTAAGTCACTTCTCTGAGGTCTTTCATGGAGAAAGTTTTGGATAATTAAAGATTTACAGAGGTTAACATACCGACATCATTTCCTATTAATAAAGTATCATCTCCCACTAACCTTCTTTTAAACACATAGTTCACCTTTGTTTTCGATAAACTCGTAACTCTTTACAGCTTCATCAAAACGACGATTCCAACTTCTCGAAGCTTGCTTCAATCCATATATGGATCGTTTTAGCTTACACAACTTGGAACCTTCTTCGCATTCAAAACCCTTAGGTTGTTCCATATAGATTTCCTCCTCAATATGTCCATTAAGAAATGTGGTCTTGACATCCATTTGCCAAACCTCATAACCTAAATGTGCAGCTATGGCAAGAAGAATCTGGATGGACTTAAGCATGGATACCGGCGAGAAAGTCTCTTCATAATTGACTCCTTGCCTCTGGCGAAACCCTTTCGCAACAAGTCTAGCTTTAAAAGTTTCCACTTTTCCATTAGCACCAATTTTATGCTTTAAGATTCGTTTGTTCCTTATTGGTATAATACCTTCGGGTGGATCAACTAGCTCCCAAACTTGGTTACTGTACATGGAATCCAGTTTGGATTTCATAGCTTCAAGTCATCTTGAAGAATCTATATCACATATAGCTTCCTCATAAGTAGAAGGATCAACAATTTGATCATTTTCTCCATGAATAAACAACTTTTGTATATCATGAAGAAAACCATATCTCTTTGGTGGATGAGATACTCTACTTGATTTTCGAGGTGTTTCTGTAGATTTTACTAATTCTGGTTCACTATGGGTTTGATCAGTTTCCATTGTATCATTTTGTTGGTCTTTAGATGATTCCTCGTCTAATTCTATATTCCTTCCTTTGCCATCTTCTTGAATAAACTCTTTTTCAAGAAATTGGGAATCCCAACTAACCTTAATTGTTTGTTCGGACGGAATATAGAAATAATAGCCTACACTGTCTTTAAGATAACCAACGAACCTTCCCATGATTGATCTCGATTCCAACTTGTCGGTTATCAACTTTTAAATGTATGCCGAACGTCCCCAAATCTTAATATGCTTAAGACTTGGTTCCTTATCCTACCATATAGCATACGGTATTCTCGAAGTGGATTTAGTTGAAACTCGATTTAGAATATAATTTGCGCTAAGAAGTGTATGACCCCATAATGAAATGGATAAATCAATATAGCTCATCATTGATTGTATCATGTCTAACAATGCATGATTCCTCCGTTCTGATACACCATTCAATTGTGGTGTTCCTGGAGGAGTCCGTTGGGAAATAATACCGCATTCTTTTAAGAATGTACCAAATTTCGTACTCAAGTATTCATCTCCTTGATCAGATCGAAGGATTTTAATACTTTTTCCAATTTGGTTTTCTACTTCATTTTGAAATTTTTGAATTTTTCAAAAGCTTCAGTCTTGTTCTTCATAAGAACAACATATCCATATCGTGATAAATCATCGGTGAAGGTAATGAAGTATAAATAACCACCTCGTGCCATTTCTTTATATGGTCCATATACATCACTATGTATGATCTCCAAAACATCTTTGGCTCTACCACTTTGTCCAACAAAGGGTGATCGGGTCATCTTGCCTTTAAGACATGACTCACAAGTCGAAATTGATGCAGAATCAAGATCGCACAATATTCCCATCTTATCCAACTTTTTAAGTCTATCTTCCGCAATATGTCCTAATCGTAAGTACCAAAGTTGTTTCGAGGTTCGATCACTTACGGTATTTACTTCTAAAACATTATTTGTATTACGGACATCTTCATTTAAACAATAAAGACCATTTTGTACATAACCATAACCAACGATTTCATTATTATAGATAATTTTACAAACATCCTTTGTAAATAGAAAATCACATCCTAATCTTGTCATACAAGAAATAGGCATAATATTTCTATAAGCTTTTGGTAAGTACAAAACATTGTTTAAATACAAAACATGCTTATACAAGAAAATAGAAGGCGATCCTATAACATTAGCCACAACACTTGTGTTATTTCCAAGATTCAAGATCACTTCATCCTTGTCCAACTTCCTCTCATTTGCTAGATCCTGTAAGGATGAAAAAATGTGAGAACTAGCTCTGGTATCTAATACCCAAGCTTTGGACGAGCTATCGTTATTGGAATTGAAAGAACAAGAAATAAACATACCATCACCGAGATTTTCATTCTTCTTGTTCTTACCCTTAGATTCCTTATATTTGGGGCAATTTCGTTTCCAATGTCCCTCGCCCTCACAAAAGAAACACTTTCCTTCGTTATCTGAGGTGCCCTTCTTTTTTGCAATGGCCTTTTGGGCCTTCAAAACATTCTTCTTAGTTTTTTTCTTCTTAGTCTTACTAGAAGAAGCAACCACAATAGAAACTTCATTTCCCTTAACATTGTTCTTTTGAGTGGTTATCAACATGCTTGATAACTCGGCAAGTGTACATTCTATCCGATTCATATAGTAATTCGTGATGAAATTACTATATAATTTCGGAAGGGATTGGAGGATCATATCCGTTTGGAGATTGAAGTCCATGATGAAATCTAGACCCTCTAGACGTTCGATACATCGAATCATCATGTTCACATGTTCTCCAACATCCTTTCCCTCGGAGAGCTTTGCTCGAAATAATTGCTTAGATATCTAATATCTATCAGGACGACTTGATTCACCATATAACTCTTGTAAGTGAAACAATATTTCGCGGGCTCTCGGATATTTCTCGTGTTGCTTTTGCAACTTGTTATTCATAGATGCCAACATGTAGCACTTGGCTTATTCGTCATCTAACTTCCACTTGTACAATGCCTCATGTTCCTTAGGAGATGCCTCAACCGGCAATGGTCCTGGAGCATTTGCCTCAAGAACATATGTTATGTGTTCACTTGCAAAAACTATTTTGAGATTTCTTAACCAATCAACAAAGTTAGGACCCACTAATCAATTATTGTCGAGAATGCTACTTAACGGATTCGATTTCATCTTATCTTATCAACCTATGGATAGCAAATATCTCTAATTAGTATTATTGTCTTGTATATTTAACCATAATGATTTGGTCTTTATCAAAATGGCCTCCCACTATCTTTTTTGAATCCTACACTTCCAAAATAGGAAATGTAAATCTTTGTTGGAAAAGATTTCATGCAGGTGATTGATTTTTTATATTCATTTATCTTTCCTTCAAGTACTTAATGTTATTTTTGGGATGAAAATGATATATAAGTGAACAACTACTTGTTCATCATATCTTATATGAGGTTCAATCAGTTCCGGCTCCTAATGCTTTCATCTTCAAGTACTTAATGATATTCTTAGGTTTCCACATTAGTTAAGTTTAACCCATTAAATCAACTAAGATGTATCGATTTGAATAATATACGACTCAGGTACGCCTAATTGCCTTTCTCGCCGTATATTATATCGACTACACCCGTAACATCTCATGCTTAACAATAAACTCAACAACATCTCTTGACGATATCATCTCATCCCAATGTATCCATAGCCGACAAGATGATAACTCAAAGTGTGTTAGTTTATTGCTCCAATGGAGAGCCATTGATAAATCAATTTAAAGATTAACGAAAATAAACTTAATCTTTCAACTTTTTAGGAAGATTTTTTAGGGTTTTACATTATTCCGGTCTCACTAAGCACACAACACATTTTAGCATGCATTTCATACATATTAAAGCTAAAATGAATCATGCAATCACACATGTATGATGATAGATTTTCTAGGTCTCATTCTTTAGCCACAAAAGAATGAGCAAACTATTACATATCTCGGAAATGATTCCCTAATCATTCACTATGTAATATCTGCTTTCTTGAGGTATCAATGAATCATCCTATAACCTCCGAAATCCTCAAATGATCATTGATCCTAAAAAAATACGTTTTTTTTTCGAGTCTTAAACTTTTTTCCGAGTGTAAAACCCCTTTTTTAGCATTTCGGTTTTTTATGAAAAAAAATAATTTTTTTCCGGTTTTATTTTTCGATTTCGCATTTTTCGCACGTTTCGTTGATAACAACATAATGCACAAGAAAGTCACTTATTGTGTTAAATAATCACATTAGCAAAATTCGCAAGATAGATTGGAGGGTCACGAGTGGACCACCTCATAAAGTACCAATCTCCTAGACATAATTTAATCAAATGTAATTAATATTACAATAGCGTTTGTTCGTTTTTGCAAAAAGACCTAAGCCCTCCGAATTATAAATTACATGCCCAATAATAATTCCTAAGTCCATGATTATTTATACATGTATTCAATTGTAAAGCGTTAATACTCGATGATACGGTGGCTCTGATACCACTATTGGCGCAGTGGTACGCGAGGGTCCGGATCGTATATTTCAATTCAAAATTGAAATTCTAACAATCCGGATCCTGAAGTTGATCATACCAACAACAAATGGATCGTCGTATTATTTAGTAATTAAAGCACGCATCTAGGAATCGTAAGAAGAATACCTATGTCGATTCTCCAACGATTCTTGTAGTCCCGAAAGTATGGCGATCTCAAACTCGTCCACACGAGTATGCGTCCGATTGAATCCTCGCCTTGAAGTAATACACAAGAGTTCCTCTTGCCGAGAAGTCCTAAGCTCAAACTCTCGCCGCGATTACGTCCTTGCTCGGATGTATGAAAAAAGTTGCCAAATTTTTCCCGTGATTGATGACTACTTGAACTACTTCAAGTATCTTTCTCTCTCTATAATTTGGTGTTGTAGTGAGATGTTTATGTTTTGCCTTAACATCTAATAACTATATATAGGCTTGGAGGTTTAGTGTCCATAAGACACATGGCAAGACAAGTGTTGCATATGTAGTTAAGGTATTGACACCATGTGACACCTAGCTATATATGTGTCACTTGTGACATCATCTCCATAACATCACTATATTGCATCATCATTCCACTAATTTATGATTAGTGCTTTAAGTATCATTAATTACACTAATTAATTACTTAAACCTTCTAATCATAAAATTTTGTTAAAATATAATTAGGTTCCTACTAATATATAACTCTTATAAATTAGTCCCTAAATTAACTTGGATAAATACAATTAGGTTCCTACTAATTTATAACTCTTACAAATTAGTCCTAATTTGTACATGTTATTCATCTTAGATTAATTTCCGAGATATGCTAGTATCTATATGAAATTGATCTTTCGTAAAAATCAATCGGTTGCACACTTTATTGTGTTTGACAAACTAGGCTCACTTCTATAAGACAACGAGAGTCATAAGAAACGCTTTTTTTATATTAAATAATTAAATCCCAATTAATTATAAATTCTCGTAGATAAAGAGTGACTTCTAGTAACATATCACGACCCCCAAATAGAGATGAATGTTTCGATGCATTCTTTATGAACCAATATTCATAATACCGTACACTCAAAATTCCCTTCATCTAATATTTTGATCTCAGCTAGAGTCACGGTTAAGTCAAACACAGTTTGTCTTGATCATATGACCTCATCTCTCAATTCTAATTCTTGATAAATATGACTTCCATTAGAAACAACTTTCTAAGTAAGTCATATACACATGCGCAGGTTATGTCATCCATCAAGAATAATTCGAGATTGCATATAATCATATCTCCGTTCATCCAGAGCGATGAATCCTTTCTAGGTTAAACTCCTATCTCCATATACAACTAATTAGAGCCAACACATCCCACGGCCCTAGCTCATGAAAGATCTAGATTTAAGGAGTATCAAACTCTAATCACCTAAATACAAGATAGTGTCACTGTAAGTTAAAGGACATATGTACAATTATGAACTAGATGACATTAAATTGACTTTAATTAAATACCATGTATAAGTCATCTAGCGTCACTTTGTTCGACTCACTCAATACCTTGAGTGTCTACATATTAATTCTGATCCTCATTAAATAGTATGAGACTCACTACTTCCTATAATTAGTAACTCTTTACTAATCAGGAGAATAAATAGAGGTAATGATCTTTCCGGGATAATGTGATGCCCTTATTCATATGACCCCATCAATCGTGAACGGTTATTTAGATCACTTATATAATATAATTTGTCACTCATATTCTTAACACCTTAATAATAGATTCTATCATAATGTGATAAGGACAATACGTAATAAATAAACACTTAGTTGATGAGACACTTAGTTCAAATAAAACATATATATCATTGCAATGCGATTTGTTTATACATGTATAAATACAAAATGGCCCTAGGACACATACTACTAACACTTTACATGTTTCATTCCTATTTAAGAGGGGCATCTTATGAAATATTCTAATTTGATTTAATTCTAAATTAGAAATATATCTTATTTAGGAATTGTAATAATTAGTTTACTTATTTTTTAAGCTACCCACTACTTTATAAAGGGGGATCTATTGTTGAATGAAGAATATCATATTCATAATAAAATCTTTCATGTTCTTTTGCATATTTCTTGAAGAATAGTATTCTAGATTTAGAGTACAACATTTATCAAGAATTTGAACACTTCTTGTGGCATGCTTAAGATAGGAATTTGTATCTCGTTCACGACTTTGATTCAAATGTTCCTTGGGATATTTGATAACGATCTTAGAAGGTCCTCTTGTCTACAGGCATTATGATTTCTATTAATAATGTATATCAATATATTTTCCATTGATAAACCTTGCATATTTAAAAAAAAAACAATACAGGATAATTTTAGTATTTTGCAGTATCACTTCAATGGCAATATACATAAAGTATAATGTATATTACATCGTAACAAAAAATGTATACAGATGCATTTATATTTTGTGAAAACATTCTTTTCATCAATATTAATTGTTTAAAACGATAATACCCTATAATCTAAGTAGCATGGAAACGAAACAGAACGGACATGGGGAAACGATATTTTTTTAAAATGAAAGACACGAAACGTGTAGGAAACGTGTAAATAATAAAAATAGAGAGATATATATAATATTAGAAATTATAAAATGCTATATACATTAAATTTTATCTATATATTTATGCCAATTAATAAGATAAATCAAATATAATTAAATTCAAAAAAAAAAAAGAAGATAAAATTTATTATAAATAATGTGAATAATAAACATTTGTGGATAATTGAATAAAAAGATACATGTTGAGAATTTTCTAGGACTGTTTCTACAACTATTTAACTTCTTTTATTTATTAAAACGGCCCGAAATATTTTCTTATTAGTTTTCTGTTTCTAAAATATTTCTAAAATGGGACACACGACTTTATCAATGTTTCCGTTCTTCCAAACCTATAACAATTACTAGGTTTGAATTTTTTTTTTATAAAATCTTTCATTAAAAGATTAATTTATATGTAATTGATTTAATTATATTCAAATATAACATTAAACACCCAAAAAGTAATCTTAAATGAAATTGCAAATCAAAATCCTTAACTTTATGTGTTTGTTGAAGAAAATTGTTACGGATGGGCTAGGACTTCAAAAGGTTGAAGATGCTAATTTTGATGGGCTTGATGAAGAGGGCAGAATGCATATGCAAGATCCGCTGAGTTTATCCCAAGGACCAATTACAAGGTCACGGGCCAAGAAGCTTGAAGAGACCTTAAATGGTTATATATAAGGTTGGGCTAATCTTCAAACTTATTCAAATGAAGATTCTGAAGAATAGACTTTGTATAACATACTTAAAGCCCATATTCAAGACTAGAGTTTATTATTTCGAATTTTACTTATTTACAAGTATGCCATTGGTGGCTGAGACATTATAAATACTTTGTTTTGGGGTTTTACAATCAGATTATGATATATTGATATTTGTTTCATAGAAACCCTTGTTTTATTCTTGTATTCATATTGAATGCTTTTCACTTATCAAAGATCTGATCAATCTTTGTGGCGTGCTAGTAATTAGGATTTAAAAGACTTAATCTTTTAGGTTCTATTTACACTTGATCTTTATAATCTGATTTAGAGTGATCCTAGGGTTTTGAATCAGATAGGTATTAGGTTTTTAGGTTAGTGATTATACGGGTTCTTGGGCGTTGCATTAAGAGTTCGTATAGCCTATCGCTGAAGGTTCGTATCATTTGGTATCAGAGCTTTGGCTCTTGAAAATCAGGTTGGCTATCCATTTATTTCATGTGTTTGATTTAGTGTTCTTGTTCTTAAATTTGCTGTTTAAAGAAAAAAAAAACAAAAAAAAAGAGAGAAAAGGAATCTGAAATTCTGTTCTTGAAATTTCAGATCAAAAAAAAAGAGAAAAAAGAAGTACAAAAAAAAGAGAGAAAAGGAATCTGAAATCTTGAAGAAGTTATAAGGTCTTTTGTTGGTTTTGATATTTGTGAGTTTGATTGCAAAAATTAATGTGTGCAAGTGAAGTGGTGGAAATCAAGAGCATTAAAGGGGTTATTAATTGGCAAATCAGTTCTGAATTATTATTTTTTCTAATCTAAAGGGGATTTGTATTGAGTTTAAGGCTGTTTTAAGTGATTTATTTGAGAAATTCGAATTTGAAAAGATTGACACCATATAAGATCTTTTTAAATCAGATTAAAGTTTTCTAGGCTTTCTTTGATTACTTTCCAAATTTCTTTTCTTTGCCTTTTTTTTCTTGTTTCCTAGACATATTCTTGCATATAGATATTTCTTTTATTTGTCTTTTGATTCCATTTGAGTTTTCTTTTCTTTCAATTCTGTTTTCTTTGATCTGGATACACATTTGCTGTTTTCTTGATATATATTGCGTTTTTTTGCTTTTTAAGTATTTAAAACTTGATTATTAGTATTTCATAAGGTTTGGTTGGAAATTTGTAGTTGAACTGATTCAAATAAGAATACTTGATATAAAGCTTGAGTGGTGTGAGTTAAGCCTTGTGAGATCATTATTTTTGTGTGTTAAACACGAGTGAACAACCCCATCTTTTGAGTGCAAACATGTGAGGGAGTGTGTGAGGAATCTGTTTGCTCTTAATTTTTTTGTTTTGCTATTCTGCCATCTTTCTTTTTCAGGGTCACTATGTCAAGTGGATCAACGCGTGAACGAGTTGGTGATGATACAACTAGGTTACCTCATTAAGGTATTCCTTTAGCACAATTTCAAGAAAATGAAAGAGTACAAAGGAGTATGGCTAATCTGGTTGAAAGATTAGAAAGAATGGAGCTTAATAATCAGACTTTGCAAGAGCAACTTGCTGCAATTGCTGGGGCAGTAGGTGCAAATCGACAAGAAGTGAGGGAAAATGCTCCAAATTTGGGTGTAAATGCAATAAATGGAGAGCTAATGTACCTAATGTGGGAGTGAACATGGAAGTTCATAATAATGGGCATCATCTACATGTTGATTATGACGATTATCATGAGTTTGGTCGGCATGAACCTAACTTAGGTAGAGGATTTGTTGCTGGTCCCGGTGCGAGGAGAAACCCTAATATTGGTAGAGGCAATCCAGATGGTCATCATGGTGGCAATTGGCATAATAAGCACGATGATGTGGACAGAAACTAGGTAGCATCAAATTTCAAATTCCTAATTTTGCCGGTAAGACTAACCCTGAAGCCTATTTGGAGTGGGAGAAAAGGGTAGATCTCATTTTTGATTGCCATAATTTTTCTGATGAGAAGCAAATGAAGTTAGTGGTTAGTCATTTTACTGAATATGCCATTATGTGGTATGAACAAATGGTAATAGCTCGGCGCAGAAGTGGAGAAAATGCTATTAATAGTTGGGTAGCTCTTAAGGATGTAATGAAAAGAAGATTTGTACCTTTATATTATCAAAGAGAGTTGTACCAAAAACTTGAATTTTTAAGACAAGGTACAAAGAATATTGAGGATTACTTTAAAGAAATGGAGATGTTAATGGTTAGGCTAGATTTACATGAGGAAATGGAAGCAACCATGTCTTGTTTTCTTAGAGGAATGAATAAGAAGATTGTTGGCCGGGTTGAATTAAACCATTATAGAGAGATTGAAGAGATGGTGCATCTCGCCATCAAGATTGAGAAGCAATTAAAACCAAACTGGACAGCCAAGTCTAATTGGACATCAAATGCAAATTCCAATTCGAATTGGGGTGCTACTTCAAATTCAAAACCTAATTAGGGTGATCTTCAAAGGGCGGAAAATTTGATTCTAACAAATTTGTTTTGCAGGATTCTAAACAAAAAGGAGTGGCAGATCCAAAGAGTTCATTCAAATCTGAGACACCTATGGTAAGAAACCGAGATATAAAATGTTTCAAGTGCCTAGGTAATGGTCATATTGCTTCACAATGTCCAAATCGAAGAGCAATGATGCCCGAAGATCATGGTGATATTGAGACTGAAAGTGATGAAAGTGATAATGAAGAGATTCCATCACTAGAAAATTGTAGTGATGATGGTATTGAAGAACTAATACGAGGCGATTTGCTGGTTGCTAGACGTACACTTAGTGTACAAATGAAGGATGGAAATGACTTAGAGCAGCAAAGGGACAACATTTTTCACACGAGATGCCATGTACAAGGTAAGATTTGCAACCTTATTATTGATAGTGGTAGTTGTACTAATGTTGCTAATATTGCTATGGTTCGAAAGTTAAATTCGAATGTCATACCTCATCCTAGACCATATAGATTGCTTTGGCTTAATAATTGTGGTGAGATTAAAGTGACTAAACAGGTTATTGTACCATTCACAATTGGTAGATATTCTGATGAGGTGTTATGTGATGTAGTACCAATGCATGCTAGACATATCTTATTAGGTAGACCATGGCAATTTGATAGAAAATCTACACATGATGGTTTCCTTAATAGATATAGTTTTGCAAAGGATGGAAGAAAAGTTACATTAACACCTCTTTCTCCTAAGGATGTGTATGATGATCAGTGCAAAATTGAGAGAGAAAGAGCTGAAACTGAAAATAGCAAATGTATTGAAGAATCACTAAAGAGTGATAAAAACAATGGTATTCAATCAAGTGAGAAATCAAAACACAACAGGGGTAACTTTTTAGCTAGAGAAGGCGAAATTAGGCATGCATTGCATTCTAATAGGGTAGTGTTTGTGGTTACTTACAAGGATATATATTTGAACACTTCTGACCTTGATCTTGCCTTGCCAAGAGAATTTTGTGATTTGTTGCAGGAATTTGATGACGTTTTTCCCGATGATATGCCAAGTGGTTTACCACTTGAAAGAGGCATTGAGCATCAAATTGATTTTGTACCCGGGGCTGCCATACCAAATAGACCAGCCTATAGAAGTAACCCTGAAGAGACAAAGGAACTTCAAAGGCAAGTGGATGATTTAATGGAAAAAGGGTATGTTAAAGAGAGCTTAAGTCCATGTGCGGTTCCTGTGATTCTGGTTCCAAAAAGATGGCACGTGGAGAATGTGTGTGGATTGTCGTGCAATTAATAAGATAACGGTAAAGTATCGTCATCCTATCCCTAGGTTAGATGATATGCTTGATGAATTGCATGGTGCATGTGTTTTTACTAAGATTGATCTACGATCTGGTTATTATCAAATTCGCATGAAAAATGGGGATGAGTGGAAAACTGCCTTTAAGACCAAGTATGGGCTGTATGAGTGGCTAGTTATGCCATTTGGGCTTACAAATGCACCTAGTACATTCATGAGATTGATGAACCATGTCTTGCGTGAATTTCTTGGTAAATTTGTGGTTGTTTATTTTGATGATATTTTAGTTTACTCCAAGTCTGATTCTGATCATATAATCCATGTTAGGGCTGTTTTAGAAGTTCTTCGAAAAGACAAGTTGTTCGCCAATCTGAAGAAGTGTAGTTTTTGTTTAGATCGCGTCAATTTTCTTGGATTTATTGTTAGTTCTAATGGTTTGGAGGTTGATACTGAAAAGGTGAAAGCTATTCATGAATGGCCAAAACCAACTAATGTGAGTCAATTAAGGAGTTTTCATGGATTGGCTAGCTTTTACAGGCGTTTCATTAAAGATTTTAGTACTTTAGCTGCACCTTTGAATGAATTAGTCAAGAAAAATGTTGCTTTTAATTGGGGTGATGCACAAGAACATGCTTTTAATTTACCTAAAGAAAAATTGTGTAATGCACCTTTGTTAGTTTTGCCTAATTTTGATAAAATCTTTGAGATTGAATGTGATGCAAGTGGCATTGGAATTGGGGCTGTATTGATGCAAGAGGGGCGTCCAATTTGCTTCTTTAGTGAGAAACTAAATGGGGCAGCCTTGAATTACCCAACATATGACAAGGAGTTGTTTGCCTTGGTACGCGCACTTCAGACATGGCAACACTATTTGTGGCCTAAGGAGTTCGTGATTCACACTGATCATGAATCCTTGAAACATCTAAAAGGGCAAGATAAGTTGAATTGAAGACATGCTAAATGGATGGAGTTTGTCGATACCTTTCCTTATGCCATCAAGTACAAGAAAGGTAAAGAAAATGTGGTTGCTGATGCACTTTCAAGAAGGTATGCACTTCTTAATACTCTTGATTTTAAATTGTTAGGTTTTGAGTATATTAAGGATTTGTACAAAGATGATATTGATTTTCGCAATGTGTATGGAACCTGTATTAATGGGAATGCATTTGATGATTTTTATGTTTTTGACCGATTTTTGTTTAAAAAGAACAGGTTGTGTGTGCCTAGTTGTTCTTTGCGTTTGTTGTTGATAAACAAAGCACATAGCGGTGGACTGATGGGTCACTTTGGGGTTAGTAAGACTTATGCTATTATTTGTGATCATTTCTTTTGGCCTGGCATGAAACGAGATGTTCATAAAGTGTGTAGTAAATGTATTGTTAGCATGCAAGCTAAGTCCAAACTGAAACCTCATGGATTATATGCACCTTTACCCATACCTGATATGCCTTGGACAGATTTGTCTATGGACTTTGTACTTGGTTTACCAAGAACTAGGAAGGGTAAGGATAGTATTTTTGTTGTGGTTGATCGTTTTAGCAAGATGGCACACTTTATACCATGCCATAAAACTGATGATGCTTGTCATATTGCTGATTTGTTCTTTCGGAAAGTTGTGCGTTTACACGGAATACCTAGGACAATTGTGAGTGATAGGGATACAAAATTTCTTAGTCATTTTTGGCGTGTTGTGTGGGCTAAATTGGGTACTAAATTACTATTTTCTACTACTTGCCATCCACAAACAGATGGACAAACTGAGGTGGTTAATAGAACCATGGTGCAATTGCTTCGCTCTTTAATTTCTAAGAATTTAAAATCTTGGGAGGATTTATTACCATATGTCGAATTTGCATATAACAGGGCTGTTCATAGCACTACACACTTCATCTTTTAAAATTGTGTATGGTTTTAATCCGTTGTCTCCAATTGATTTAATTCCTTTGCCTATGACTAACCTTGTTAGTGCTGATGGTGTTTCTAAGGCTGATATGGTTCAAAAGATGCACAAACAGGTGAAAGAAAGAATTGAGAAGCAAAATGAAAACGTGGCTAGGCGAATGAATAAAGGAAAAAGGCGCATTATCTTCCAACCTGGTGATTGGGTTTGGGTTCATTTTCGAAAGGAAAGGTTTCCAAACCAACGAAAGTCAAAATTGAGTCCAAGGGGAGATGGTCCATTTCAAGTGCTGGAAAGAATCAATGACAATGCCTACAAGATTGATTTAAAGGGTGAGTATAATGTTAGTGGTACATATAATGTTGCTGACTTGACTCCTTTTGATGTAGGCGATGAGCTTGATTCGAGGACGAATCATCCAAAAGAAGGAGGGAATGTTACGGATGGGCTAGGACTTCAAAAGCTTGAAGATGCTAATTTTGATGGGCTTGATGAAGAGGGCAGAATGCATATCCAAGATCCGTTGAGTTTATCCCAAGGACCAATTACAAGGTCACGGGCCAAGAAGCTTCAAGAGACCTTAAATGGTTATATACAAGGCTGGGCTAATCTTCAAACTTATTCAAATGAAGATTCTGAAGAATGGGCTTTGTATAACATACTTAAAGCCCATATTCAAGACTAGGGTTTATTATTTCGAATTTTACTTATTTACAAGTATGCCATTGGGGGCTGAGACATTATAAATACTTTGTTTTAGGGTTTTACAATCAGATTACGATATATCGATATTTGTTTCATAGAAACCCTTGTTTTATTCTTGTATTCATATTGAATGCTTTTCACTTATCAAAGATCTGATCAATCTTTGTGGCGTGCTAGTAATTAGGATTTAAAAAACTTAATCTTTTAGGTTCTATTTACACTTGATCTTTATAATTTGATCTAGAGTGATCCTAGGGTTTTGAATCAGATAGGTATTGGGTTTTTAGCTTAGTAATTATACGGGTTTTTGGGCGTTGCATTAAGAGTTCGTATAGCCTATCGCTGAAGGTTCGTATCAAAAATTCTCAAGTCTGAAATCTCTTAAACTTCTTATAGAATTAGGTAATGGCGGTCCTGATTTTTAGATTAATGACGAAAATTTCAATTCAAAACTGCAATACACGATGTTCTAGTTAATTATAATTCAATTACGAAAACGCAGAGATGTCAATTAACAATAATTATTGTTGTTTTTGAGTCAAGATATTGTTCGGTAATTTTCTACGTGAAAGAACGTGTTATATGAACTTTTTACGTGAGTTTTGAAAAGAAAATGTCACTCTTTTTTCTCTAATAAAACACTATAGTTTATGCCGGCCCAAAAGCAGAGCTCCAGAGGAATCAAATTGGCTTATTTAGGGTTAAGGTTTATGCAAGCCATTTTACTTTCAATAAGAGATTAAATCTTATTAGGATTATTTTTTTTATTAGAAATAGGAGTTAGATTCAAATTAGGACCTTTAGACTATGATGGCTATAAATAATTAAGCATTTATTTGTATTACTTTTTATCATTCAATCAATCAATCAAAAACTAAAGTTCTGTGTTTTTTATCCTATAATCTCTGGATTGTTTCGTAACCTCTAGATTAATCCTTATAATGTTTGTTGGTTAACTTTTTGTTTACTAAGAAGTCAAGTGTGAATTTGACCGCTGAATCAGATTAAAGCATCAAAATAATACGGTTCCCATTCATAAATTTAAAGATTCGAGTCAGGATTATTTTTGGGCGTATAATCGTAAATAAATATCAAAATATAATATTTTTGTTATTAAGGGTTGTATTTTTGTAAAATAAATTTTTTTATAGTATTTTTGTAAATATTTTGGATATTCCTAATATTTGTGTAAAAATCTCTATTTAAATAACATTAGTTGTTTTTTTCTTTCAATAATCACTCTAAAATTAGAGGTTCTTATTCTTTCGTAATTCAATTTTAAAAGCTTGTTGAAAATTCTTGTTTATCAAGGTTGTTTTTTTATTTTTATGTGAATGATTTTTTGTCGGATCAAAATTTTTTAAGTCTTTTTGACTTACATATTCAAAAAAATGTCTCATTTTATTAAAACCTTTTAATTTATGAAACGTTGAAGATCAAAATTATTTTAATGTTTGTTTTAACGATTTGATGTAAGATCTATCTTTCGAATCCTCTTGAAGATGTGTTAGCGGTCCAAAATTAAGACCTTCGCACCAACAAAATTATATTAATTGTGATAGCGGAACTTTCGGCTTAATTTTTCTCATTTCAATTAATCTTCTACTTGTAATTTTTTTTTTGTTTCATTATTATTTGTTAGTTAGAATTTGAAAGTGCATATGCTTAAATACAGTTATATAACTTTCAAGGTTGTACGCTAATCCTTTTTAATGGATCAAATTTTTGTAACAAGAAAATGAAAAAGCATGTCTAACATATTTCAATTGAATCGTTTTGATATAGGATGACCAACAAATGGAATATCTCTATCAACGTCATAAATGGATAGATCTAACAAAATTATAACACATTTAATAATGATAAATATTTTAGTTATTGACACCATTATATTATACTATATATGATTTCTAAATCGAAACTACATGAATGTTAAACGACAATATTAACACTCCTTGTCGTTTCAGTTTAAGTTGTTTGGGCTAAGAGAGTAGAACAAATTGAATTATACACGAAGTAATGATACAGAAAAGTCAACAAAACAAAAGGTAATGATTATTATGCCAACAAGCATAAATGTCTAATGAAGTTAAGATTGCTAAGCTCTACTTCAGTAAGAGAAATGCCTAATAAGTCAAATTAGGTGGAAAATTAATACATATACAGTAGACGTTTTAATAGTTAATATTTAATAAATTAATAATTTTAATAATTAATAAAAAATGAGGGAACCAATTTCGTTATCGAATAATTAATAATTCTATTATTTAATAATTAATAAAATTTAAAATATATTCTATATAAATATCAATTATTAGAGAGATTTTTTCTGAAAAAGTATATATATTTACATATAAATATAATAATTCAATTTAATTTATATATGGGTATTTTTTAAGAAACAAATGTGTAATTTCTTGTTTGTTTGTCATTCTCACTATATTTGTCTCTTGCTATTCTCACTGTATCTTTCTCAAGGTTCATCGGTGATGATTTATTCAGAGCAACATTAATCGTAAGATGAAATCTGAAATACCATTAAATTATAACTTTTTTGTTCATTTGAGAAAACAATTCAAGAAAAGTTATTAAATGAGCAAGTAAAAGCAAGTTAAGCATCCATAGTATAAAAAGATATTAAAAATTATTTTTACTTTATAAATACAACATTTTGATAATTATTTTATTTAATATCAATTTGATATTTTTTTAAGTGCATTATTTTTTGGATTGACTGATGTGAAGTGTTATTTGGCTTTTATATAATATAACATTAGTATTAGATCTACGGATGCAAATATTTTATAACATATTTTATAATTTTTTCTATATAAATTCAATAAATTAATAATTCTAATAATTAATAAACTTTTAATCCACCATATATATTAATTATTAGAGAGTCAATTGTCGTCCTTTTATATATTAAAAGTTGCACTTTAATCCCTAAATTTTATTTGTTAATAATTTCGTTAGTTTGGAAAATTAATTAATTTAGTATTATGACAGCTTATTAATATACTAATCAAATAAATTATATTACTATGGCATAATAAAATAGTTATTATAGAAATTGAATACAATACTGAGTTTAAAATTTAAACATTATAAAATAAATTTTTTTATATCAATTTAAAAAGATTAAAATAATTTCGGCAAATATTGGGCTTTAATTAAAAGTAAAAGTTTAAATTAAAGTAGAAGTGAAAGTGCAATAACTATGACAAATATATAAGAAAAAGATACAAGTATTAGGAGAAATTTTTTTTTTCATGATTACAATTTTTATAATAATTTTTTCGTGAATTTTTTTTATTTTAACTTTAAGCTTTCATCTTTATCCATAAATATTAAATATTGCAAGATATGATAAAGTAATGTTAATATAAACGATAAAAATTAAGAAAATATATTATTTTTTTATAAATGATGATCTTTAGATTTTTTTTATGTATATTTAGATTTTTAAAATAATTACATAATTTCATATTATAATTATACTGTACATTAAATTTAAACAAACAACAATATATAACGACACATTGTTTATAGTGAAAGTGACATTGATATACTTATATTAAAAGTAAAACAGTATTGATATATGGCTTAATTTCTTAAAAAAATCCCACCTTGTATTTTTTTTTCGTTTATACCCTGACCTTGTAAAAACACCATTTGTACCCAATTCTGAGTTTTTATGTTTCATTTCTACCCAAAAGCATTAAATTGTACTTTTTTCATTTGAAAAAAAGTTTAAAACAATCCTTCATTTTTAACTTATATACTATTTAGATATTAATGTTATTAATAATACAAAAATACCATCTTCTTTAAAAAATTAAAAATAATAATATTTCTTTAAAAAAATATTTCCGATTTTTTTTACTTTTTTTTAATTTTTTTTAAAAATATTTCCGACAAAAAATTAAAAATAATAATAATTTTTTTTGAATTTTTTAATTATTTTATAAAATTAAAAAAATTAATTAATTATTTGGATGTATTTGATTATTTTTTAAATTTAAGAATTTATTTGTATATTTTAAAATAGACAAAAGTATGTTTTAAACTCTTTTCCAAATGAAAAGAGTACAATTTAATGCTTTTGGGTAGGGATGAAACATAAAAATCCAAAATTGGGTACAAATGATGTTTTTACAAGGTCAGGGTATAAACGAAAAAAAATTGTTAGGTGGGGATTTTTTAAGGAATTAAGCCTTGATATATTTTCCAACATGAATGACATCATATTAGATTAGAGACAAAAGAAAATATTACATGCATTTTTCACTGTAAATAGTGACGAACACATCAAACAAAATTTTTTATCAATTAGTTCAATTTATATATATTATACACTTTTTAATATAAATTGACATTCATATTCTTTAATTTTATACTAAGCAATAAAATCTGATCCCTTTAAAAATAATTAAAAACTTTTCCCCTATCGGTAATATATGTTGCATTATAAGTAGATTAGTAACAAACAAAAATAATCTATTTTATAACTAAAACTATTTTTCCCTATATTATTAACTGCACTGTTAATCAACCACTAAAGTGGAAAAATATCTAACCCTACATAATAACAACAAATTTAAATTTTAAAATTATCGCAGTATTATTTACATAATTATAAAAAAAATTAAAATATCTTTATTAGTAACAAACTTATAAAGAAGTGCAAATAATAATCAAAAGTCCCCATAACTAAGGTAAACAATTTAAAAAGAGCATCAATTTCTGTATCGGTTCCGCAAGAGCAGTCATAGTTTCCAGTACTTGAAGGCGGGTGGAGCTTAAATTTTTTATATATGTTTATATCTAATAAATAGTTGCTCTGATTCATATATATTACAGTTATATAATAATTATATACATTAAACTCAAACAAACAACAATAGATAACAACACATTGTTTACGGAAGTAAAAACAATATTGATATATTTTCCGACTTCAATGACATCGTATTGGATTAGAGATAAAAAGAAGTAAAAAAGTACATATACTTTCACGGTATTATGTCACATAAGATTTAATCAACAAATTATTGAAAATAATAATCAAATGCAATAAATTATATTGGTTGAAATGTTGTAGACAACTAAAAAAAACCTTGCTATGTATAATACTTTATTAAAATCTGATCAAATACTTTATGATTTTGTACCAAAATATCAAAATGCACTAACAAATTATGACATAGATATTTATAATTTAATTATCCACCTTACAAAATGCAAAATGGCAGTACAAAAATTACTGAGATAATCATATGATGAGTTTGTTTCATATTTTAAAAATTTCAGATCCTATTGTATAAATAAATTTTACTACTAAATTTTAAATACATTACATATTATATAATGAAAAACCAGCAGCATAGCGCGAGTGTTCTGCTAGTATTATTGATATCATTTAATGATGTGTTTACAATTTCACTAATTATGTACATAAATAACGTGATAGTCAGTCTTGAGTAATAATTTCTACAAATTAATAGAAAATTATTGCGTGCAATTACTATAAAACTCTTGCCTCCTCCTAATAGAGTTGTCCATTTTCTCTATTTTTTTTCCCCAAAATTCTTGTCCATTTCTAATAAATAACAATCTTTAAAATTAATTTTTTATTATCCTTGTTTAAAACCCACTAAATGAACTAGTATTTATAAGTAAATGAGAATTAGTGACTATATCAAGTAAGGGTATAGTAGGAAAAATAGAAAAAAATGTAGAAAATCATAATATTAATTATATTTTAAATTGTATGATAATATGAAAGTGGACAACTGTATTCGGAAGGAGGAGTGACATTTAAAAGTATCTAAACGAGCAATCTGTATCGGAAAAATTACATGATAATCTCACTTCATACAAGAAAAGTGTAAACCATGTAAAGATCAATCAACTAGTGCAACCCGAATTCATCCATATTTATTGAAGCTTTTAAGTATTAAAACTGACATTAATGCAGACAAGAAAAAAAAAGCAGGATAAATTAAATCACATAATTGATAGAGTTACATGGTAGTAAAAAGGAGAGGAAGAGAAAACCCCAACCTTGCAAGCTTAAGAGGAAGATAACTCTCTGTACAAGCATGTGTAATCCTACAAAATGTCCAGAAGGTTGCACCTTCTTTGTGTTAGTACGCAGGCAAACTTCAGCATAATCCTGAAAATAAAAGTATATAGAACGTTTTAACAAAATAACATTTTGCATATTTCAATTTTTTAAGAAAGTGAAGTAAAATAAAGTACTATCGAGACACTTGCCATGTAAATTGGATTAACTTGACAGTGACACCTAAGTAGATTGAAGCTTCATTTTCACTTTATCGAGACAAGCTTGTAACTCCCTAACTTCTTCTGTGTCTGAAAAGCTCTCAGCCTAAGATTTCAGAAAAGTGTGTTTATTATTCTTCAATATACATGTGAAAAATAAATCCAAAAAATTTAAATTTAGCATGAACCATAATAGATGATGGTAAAAGATATAAATACTGAAGGATATGGAAAGCAAGTCCCTTTAAGGAAATTCTCTCCAGGTTATAAAATATAGAGCTTGCCTGTTTGACTGTGTTTTTTAGGTGCATCTCAGCAGAAAAGAGTTCACGACGGCTACCAGTAGAGGAAGAAATTTCCATGTATACCTTACATAGTTCCAATGAGGCATGTGAAAACTTTTTAAAACGATCACTATCTTTCCACAAATCAGATCCCTGAGATAGAGTATAGCAATTATCACTAATAAACTCTTGTGAAAGCCTTTAAAACTAAAACAAAAGTCACTTCCAGAAAAGCAGCGGGAGACATTATATGAAAAGATATCAAACTATAGAAGCAATGGCACAAGAAATAAAATTAATTAACTCCAGAATTCCATATATTAGACCAGTACTAATTCCCTAGAAAACCCAGTTTGAGCAAGTTACAGAAACTTGACCTCACATCACTTTTCTTTTTTTGCAACCTACAAAACTGCAGTTTCAACATGCAAAGCAAAGATAAATGCCAAGCTAACAATGATGGAAGCACCATGGTTCAAAGATGAGACGGAAATTACAAAGGGCAATTTTTTGTAAGTTTCTACATGCCCGACAAAGAACAATTGCAGCATAAATGGATTGCATTGCTAACTTGAAAAGAAACATTTTTACTGACATCCAAACGGCAAGTGATGCAGACTCCTTCACAAAAATAAATTTCAAGGTTTCATGCTCCTTTTGGCATAAAAAGATAGATATTCATTATAAGAATTTCCTGACAGCAGGCAAAAGAGCAGGTATGGACGGGTATATCCGATCCTTTTAGATGTGGAAAATAAAACGGCTCCTTACCCAAATTAAAGACATTTTCTGCTAATCAACTTCAGACCGTCAGCTTTCCTAAAAGGATCTTAATTAATAGGAGATATATTTTCAACTATATTAGTAGGAATTAATCACCTTTGTGGTGAGAGATTTGAAAAAGGATGGTTGTTTCTTGTTGTAAGGCCTTTTGACTAACCCAAATAGAATAGATGATATATCAATCTCATCTACATCTTAATGCAAAGTTTCTTTGGGCAGTAGTAACTTTAACTAAAAGGCTTATTGGGCAAGTAACAATCTAACTGACATGGTCCAATGACACAATGCAATGCTCACAAAGGATATAATTTCCATGGAAAATCTTCTATCCTAAAAAAAAAAGAAAAGCTAGCACCATAGACGGGGAATCAACAGCCGGATAGACCATTTCATCTTTATATACATATTGATACATTATACCATTTCCACATATCTAGCCACAACAAAGGAAACTTCATGTTTGTTTGTGCATAACGGCTCTCTATCCTCAAGCTGTTTCACACACTAAGATTATACTATGATGACTGCATATCATACGGACCACAACTGAAGTGCTATGTTGGCTGGAATCGGCTCTATGTTATCCAGAGAAACTAAAAGTAACTCCTAGAATCGAAATCCAGTATACCACAAATTAATGTCAATTCTAAACTAATTTGTTGCTAGGAGAAAAAAGTCATCTTTTCATCACATACACATCCAGGAAAAAAAACATATGTAAATAAAATATGGGCTGAAGAAATACCAGAGCATTGACTTTTACAATTTAACCAAAGATACCTGATAAGATCTAACTTGCTTCAAGAGAGCTTCAGAGCACATTGTAAGATCTTTAATCTTGTGCCATCTTGCATATAAACCCCATATATCTGCTCTACTGTCACTTTTAATTATTTGTAACATAAACAAAAATACTTCAAGAATCCTATGCCCGAATATGTATAATTAGCATGTGAACCGCATAATTCAAAATAATGATACAATTGCATATGTGGAATCCAAATGGCAAACCATATCATCAAATTTAAAATTCATTTTTGGCCTTGATAGTAGTTGAGTGATCGAAAAATAGCTGAAAGCACTCATTTGAGATATTATTAAATAATTAAAATACTAATTTAAAAGAAATAAAAAAATTGACACTAACATAGCTGATTTTATTTAAATACAACTGATATAATTTCCCCATATCAAAAATAATGAGAGAAAGTAATCTAAATACCCAAATATTAAAAGAAATGATTATATCATGGTGTTTGAACATATTTAAATATACTATTTCAATATCTGAACTTTTAAAAAAAAACTAGTTTCGCATTACGTGCTATGCACATGGCTCGTAACGTAACTCGTCAATGAATATATTAGTAAATTTATTATAATTATATCAATTTTTTATTTATAATTAATATTAAATTATTTAAGAATTTTTGTAAAAGTAAATATAATATATTCAGTTACCAAATTTTTTTCATACCGAATATCATCAAGTATTCAACCAAACTCAGAATTTACCTTCCTTGAATGATGTTTCCATTACCGAAGGTTCCAAGCTCCAAGTTCATCTTCATTTAAGCTCAATTTCACCTTACATAATCAAACAACAAAAATCCCCAATTATTGATCATATAAACTCTAAAATTTTAAACCTCCAAATCTTCAAATTGAACCAGAGAAACCTTAAATTGCTCATCTTACCTTGCTTACCTTAGCTTTAGGATCAATTTATTTTAAGAATCATGAAGTTTGAAGAAGAAATGATGGAGTTAGGGTTTAAGGGAGGGGGTTCGCTCTTGGAGCTTAATATTGGAGAAGATGAAGTTTTTTGTTTAAGATAAGGAAGTGGATGATTCATTTCCTTTTAAGTCAAGTGGTTGGCAAAAAGCCCACTTTGGCTCAAAGTGGCTAATAGTCCATTTTAGCTCAAAACGGTTAATTTACATTTTACTTAAATTCTCGATTAACCATCGTGCTTAACTTTTCAAACTCCCTCAGAAATCCTTTTCCTATCAATTATTAATTATTTCAAATTATTATTGGCTAAAATTCCATTTTAGCTCGAAGGGCTAAATTGTACTTTAACCGTATCCTTAATTAATCGTCGAGCTTACCTTTAAACGATTTCGTATATTTACGAAACTTTCATCATATTTTATTAATAAAATTTCACGGACCTTGGCGTGAATATTATTAGCTCGGGTTTTCCAATTCATTTTTTTCTTTTCTTTTTTTTAATCCCGCTTAAATCCAATTTATCGTATAATAATTTCTCGTTTAAATTATTATTCTACGACAACTTTGATAAACCCACTTTAGTCAAAATCCTTAATATCCAATCTTTATCTGATATTCCCGTTCTTAATCTTCACGATTATGCCTCGTAGCACTATACATAATACCTTAAAATTTTAGGTGATTACATTCTTCCCTCCTTATAAAAATTTGTCCTCGAAATTATATAATCTTCTAAAATTACTTAACCATTCCTTTAACCATTCCTTATCAATATTTTCCTTTATTTTTTTGCTGCGATACTTTGATCAATCATTCACTAATTGCTGATTTACAGTTAGGTTCATACAACTTTTCATCTGACACCATTCTTAGGTGGAAGTACCTCGATATACGTTTCGAGTAACTTCTTATGTAGACAATCTTTAATTAGCAATCTTCTTAATACTTGATTCATAATCATTATAAATCAATTCTCTTTCTTCGATCTTCTCGAATAACGTTTTGTTTGTACACAGGGTTCATATCCCATGACATAACTAACTTTTATGTTGGATTTCCTCATTCTAGAGGTACGCGTGCTTTTAGCTTAACGTGGTCGCTATTACTTTACTCATTGTAAAGTAGCATCGGTGTCCTTGTATTCAAAATACAAGATTGCTTTAGAGATTTCACGATTCAAATCTCGAAACATTTCATTTCGCGTTACATTACTCGTTGTTTTACATACGTATGTTCTTATATAGGCCTAACAAGGTGATCAGTCTTGTTCTATGCCTCTATGTACAGAGTCATTGTCTGAGCTTACTTACGTTTGAAAACTCATCCGTTTAAAATCATATTTCTGTTCATTTTTCAAATCGTGTCATAATTGTGCACCGGTGAGATGACTTCTCTCATCACAAGAGTTGCAAAGACACTCCTCTTTTTATTCCAAACACACAATGTATATGATGCATGTCCTATCAGTGAATGCAATACTGATGTAGTAAAACAATTCTATTCGTGTCAATGCAATGTCTTTATGATTCGTGTCCGGGCACATTTATGTCTTTTCAAAACATCTCATTTCGATCAAATACTTTTCTTTTCATATAACGGGGTTTACGTAAGTTTCTTTCTACATCAGACTATGTATTGCTACTCATTCTTATCGTTTATCATTTTATCGTTCGCAATCTATATACATCTTTTACATACAAAAGATGTAACTCTATTCGTCTGGTTCAGACGTCGTTCAAAGAGTATGTCCTTGACGTTTTTGTTTGTACCAGACTAGCTCAAAAGGTTTGATCACTATATACTGAGCTTCTCGCATTCGAACTTCACGATGTTCACTTTCACTATATGGTTTATCTGGTTGTACCTAACCGGAAACCATCACGGCAACTTTGTCTTTTTGGAGACGGTTGGTTCGTATTATCCGTCATATTCCAGTATACGGAATGTGAGAATTCCCTCACATAATCGTCTTGTTGTCCATATTAACAACATATATTTGTCATAGCTTGATAGCTATCTAAGTGCCTTCTATCGCATTGCGGGCATTAGGAGTTTCCTTGTTCCGACTACAACTAAGGGTTCTAGCCTTCTTGGCTGTCTTCCCTTGTTTATCTTTCTTATGAGTTCGGCTATGTTGCCTTTCAGGTTCTTCACTCGTTTGTCCAAACATGTAGCGTTCACACTTTGTGCGTTCACTCCTTATTTGACCTTTGTCACCATGGCCCAGTGCATATTTTATTTGTCTAGCATTGTCGATGAGCGTGAACCAATTCTTCATCATTCTGGGTCCACATTCCCACAACTGTGATCCTATTCCTTTTGCAATTCTCGTATAGACTCACCTTTGATCTGTCATTAAGTCTTGGGTAAATCCACTAAATCGATTGAACTCGTTATTCTATTCTTGAACTGATGTATCTCCTCGGGTTAACGACATTAGCTTTCCTCGATTCTCCTAAATCAAAGAAAACGGTAGAAAGAATTCCTTAAATTGAGTCACAAACTCCGTCTATGTTATTTGACCCATTATTGGTTCAATTACTTGTCGAAACCAATCTTTGGTTGGACCTTTCATTGATACCTCAATCAATTTTACCGTTTGTCTTTGGTCTATTTGAAGTCTACGAGTACTTTGCTCTACTTCTTTTAGAAAATCTAGTACATCGCTTGATCTGTCAAATTCCTTTGGCCTTAATTTCATATAAGCCAATATCCAATTTCTATACATGTTTCCCTTTTCACATTGATACGGACTTTGTATCAACTGTTTCATCATTAGCATACCATTATGTATATTAGTTACTTCTAGTGCTAATTGATTAACATCAACATTGGGTTGTTGCGGCACTTTCGGTGCCTGTATATACCCCGCTTGGTCTATTTCAGGTTCCTCTTGACCTCTGCCTCTTCCGCGGCCTCTACTTGCCGAATGGACTGGGTCACATTCGCCTTTACTAACTCTGGCCTCTTCTCGTGCCTCGTTTACTTATTTGTGCTTGCTTGCTGTGAACAGCACGTGCTCGAATAGCTCTTTGTTTTGCCACACTATATGTAAAGGAATCTCGATGAATTCCTTAAAATATAGCACACACCAGCCATCGTAACTAAACGCCGTATGCGTAGGATGAACCTTAGGAATTATCGCATTCCTTTTGGCCTTCTATGGCTATATTCGTACTTTAAGTCTTGTGTGTATTCCACTCATCGTAGACTTAGCAAACTCAACATCATGTACTCGCGTCGTACATATTCTACTCGTATCACTATCGTAGCTATAAACAATCTATGTTAGCCGAATCCAAAGAAAATATGTGTCTCTTAAATTTTCCTTGGCTGTGTCGCATATTTTAAGTCTTGCGAGCATTCCGCTCACTATAGACTTAGCAGAATTTGGCAGCATTTGGTCGTAAAGCACAAATTCTATTTAGATCAATCAATCTTACACACACATTTCACTTATACAAATCAATCATATATTACTCAATCAATTTTGAATCATCATGATTCACAACGATATTCTTATATGATATGAGTCTTGAGAGTATATAACTCTTCACAGACTATCGATAATCAAAAGCGTATTGCTTACTCGAGTAAACACTTAACATAGATTGTTCTTATGAACACATCTAACTCAATCCTAATGGCACACATATAGGAGAGGATGTTTTTGTAGAACATTTGAAAAATTGTTGAAAACGATGATATCGTTTAAAAGACATAACTGGAAATCCCTATAGTCCGCAGTAATTCCTAGGTACTGATTGACTCTTTCCTATACTCTAATCACAAAAGAACAATGGCCTAGGAACACTAAAACATTTCTCTGATACCAACATTGTCATGACCCAAATTTATGAGCCGAGAAGGGAATGGGAATGGTAGTTCTGAAACCCATATCAAGCCTAAGAACACTTATATATTTTTCGCGCTTCATAAAGAGTATTTCATATATCAAAATACATTTAATATGCATATACAGAAGAATAGTCAAAACATCTAGACTACTGAGGACCGTTAGAATGAAAGTCCTCTTTCATGCCCTCTTACAACTGACTTTCGAGAATTAAAACTTCAGAAGCTTGACTTGTCAAATCATAGCTTCCTCTTCCTGTAAAATGGGAGCAACATGGTCAGTATAAAACTGAGTGAGTTCACCAAATTACAAGCAATAATACATAAAGGGTAAAACGTTTAAAAACCGCTTTATATAGAAAATATTGTTTTTCTCAAATCATACGATATATATATATATATATATATATATATATATATATATATATATATTCTTCACTCACTTTCATATACGTTTTTGATAATCGTATATACATTTCATAGTATATATGTTTCATAACCATATGTTTATGTCATATTTGTATTGACATCTTTTATTTCTCGTTATGGTTTTGACTTCGTTCTTTTCTCATCTCGTTTCTTTGGTTTTTAACGGACGCTTTACGGATTGGATTGTACTGTCCTAATAGATCCATGTCGAGCTGCACTTCTGATAAGTCGCTTATACTTGTTCCTTATGGTTTGGTCCCGGGATAATTTAACCGAGTTTAACCACAACCATATGATTCAGTCCCGGGATAATTCCACCGAGTTAAACTAGTACCATTTCTTAAGTCCGTACTAGTCGACATGAGTCCTGGCATAGTTCCACCGAGTTTAACTGTTAGTAGTATGTGCCCTAGGGCCATTTGATCATGTATATTTGTAGAACTAATCCCAATGGCAAAGATATATATGTTCTAATTGAACTAAGTGTCTCATCAACTAAGTGTTCATTTATTACGTATTGTCCTTATCACATTGTGGTAGAATCTATTCTTAAGATGTTAAGAATATGAGTTACAGATTTTATTATACATGTGATCTAAATAACAGTTCATGATCGATGGGGTCCTACGAATAAGGGCATCGTATTATCCCGGAAAGATTGTCACCTCTGTTTATTCTCCTGATTAGTAAGGAGTTACTAATTATAGGAAGTAGTGAGTCTCATACTACTTGATGGAGATCAGGATAAACATGTGGACACTCAAGATGTTGAGTGGGTCGAACAAGTGACGCTAGATGACTTATACATGGTATTTCATCAAAGTCAATTTAATGTCATCTAGTTCATAATTGTACATATGTCCTTTGACTTACGGTGACACCTATCTTGTATATAGGTGATTAGAGTTTGATACCCCTTAACCCTAGATCTTTCATGAGCTAGGGTCGCAGGATGTGTTGGCTCTAGTTAGTTGTATATGGAGATAGGGGTTTAACCAAGAGAGGATTTATCACTCCGGATGAACGGAGAAAAGATTCTATGCTATCTCAAATTGTTCTTGATGGATGATAAAACCTGCGCGGGTGTATATGACTTACTTAGAAAGTTGTTTCTAGAGGAAGCCATATTTATCAAGAATAAGAACTGAGATGAGGTCATATGATTAAGACAAACAGTGTTTGACTTAACCGTGACACTAGTCGAGATCGGAATCTTAGATGAAGGGAATTTTGAGTGTACGGTAATTATGAACATTGGTTCATAAAGAATGCATCGAAACATTCATATCTATTTGGGGGTCGTGATATGTTGCTAGACGTCACTCACGATCTACGAGAATTAATAATTAATGGGATTTAATTATTTAATATAAGAAAGGCGTTTCTTATGACTCTCGTTGCCATATAGATGTGAACCTAGTTAGTCACACACAATAGGGTGTGCAACCGATTGAGTTTACGAGAGATCGATTTCATATAGATACTAGCATATCTCGGAAATTAATCTAAGATGAAAAACAAGTGTAAATTAGGGACTAATTTGTAAGAGTTATAAATTAGTAGGCACCTAATTGTATTTTTTCCAAGTTAATGTGATGATGTCATGTGATGATGTCACGATGATGTCATGTGATGATGTCACGATGATGTCATGTGATGATGTCATGATGATGTCATGTGATGATGTCACGATGATGTCATGTGATGATGTCACGATGATGTCACGTGATGATGTCATGTGATGATGTCACGATGATGTCATGTGATGATGTCACGATGATGTCATATGATGATGTCACGTGATGATGTCATGTATGTCTCTGTGTGTGACACCTAGCATCCGACGTGTCAGAAGGTGGCAACACCTATGCTTGATGTGTGACACCTAGCATGTGATGTGTCAGATGGTGGCAACACCTATGCTTTGTGTGTGACACCTAGCATGTGAGGTGTCGAATGGTGGCAACACCTTTGCTTGGTGTGTGACACCTAGCATGTGAGGTGTTGCATTCTTAAGCAAAGCTCTACCCTATAAATAGAGGTTGCCTTTGCTCATTCTATAGACACACCACACTTAAGAGAGCATATTTGAAGGAGTTCAAGTAGTCATCAATCACAGAAAAGCTTGGAGAAAGTTTTTCATACATCCCAGCAAAGACGTAATCGAGGCGAGAGTTTGAGCTTAGGGTTGCTCAGCAAGAGAAACTCTTGCAGATTACTTCAAGGCGAGGATTCAATCGGACGCATACTCGTGTGGACGAGCTTGAGGTCGCCGTACTATCGGGACTACAAGAATCGTTGGAGAATCGACATAGGTATTTTTTTTACGGTTTCTAGATGCATGCTTTAATTACTAGATGATACGACGATCCATTTGTTATTGATATGATCAATTTCTGGATCCGAATTGTTGGAATTTCAATTTTGAATTGAAATATACGATTCGGACCCTCACGTCCCGCTGCACCAACAGTGGTATCGGAGCCACCGTATCAACAAGTATTAAAGCTTTACGATTGAATGCATGTATTAATAATCATGGACTTAGGAATTATTAATTGGCATGTAATTTATAATTCCGAGTGCTTATGTCTTGTTTGCAAAAACGAGCAAACAGTATTGTGACATTAATTACATTTGATTAAATTCTGTCTAGGAGATTGGTACTTAAGTGGTCCGCTCGTGACCCTCCAATCTATCCTGGGAATTTTTCTAATGTGATTATTTAACACAATACGTGACTCGCTTGTGCATTATGTTGTCGTCAACAAAACATGCGGAACAAATAATAGTTTGCTCATTCTTTTGTGGCTAAAGAATGAGACCTAGGAAGTCCATGATCATACATGTGTGATTGCATGATTCATTTTAGCTTTAATATGTATGAGATGCATGCTACAATGTGTTGTGGGCTTAGTGAGACCGGAATAACTTAAAACCCTAAGAAATCTTCCTAAAAGTAAAAGGATTAAGTTTATATTGATTAATCATTAAATTGATTTATCAATGGCTCTCCATTGGAGCAATAAACTAACACGCTTTGAGTTATCATCTTGTCGGCTATGGATACATAGGGGTGAGATGATATCGTCAAGAGATGTTGTCGAGTTTATTGTTAAGCATGCGATGTTGCGGGTGTAGTCGATATAATATACGGCGAGAAAGGCAATTAGGCGTACCTGAGTCGTATATTATTCAAATCGATACATCTTAGTTGATTCAATGGGTTAAACTTAACTAATGTGGAAACCCAAGAATAGCATTAAGTACTTGAGGGTGAAAGCATTAGGAGCCGGAAATGATTAAACCTCATATGAGATATGATGAACAAGTAGTTGTTCACTTATATATCATTTTGATCCCAAGAATAGCATTAAGTACTTGAGGGAAAGATAAGTGAGTATAAGAATTCAATCACCCGCTTGAAGTCTTTTCCAACAAAGATTCACGTTTTCTATTTTGGAAGTGTAGGATTCGAAAAAGATAGTGGGAGGCCATTTTGATAGAGACCAAATCATTATGGTTAAATATACAAAATAACACGAATACTAATTAGAGATCTTTGCTATCTAAAGGATAATAAGATTAAATAGAATCTTTTTAAGTGACATTCACGATAGTAATCGGCTAGTGCTTTAAAACCATTTTTTGATTGATTAAGATATTTAGATGCCTCCAAGGCTTTTGCGAAAAAGAAATGCACATTGGTTAACAAAGAAAAGTGTTTTCGTTTGTTAAGATGTAGGACAGTATAAGTCATAGCCGGAAATATTTGGAATATTTAAAAGGCGGTTCGGTCAATAAAAGAAAGTATTTCTTTTGTCAAACCGAAAGACATTGAAATGGAATTACATTAAGTATTGTGAATACTTAAAGGGCAATGTCGAGAGGAACGACAATTCCATCAAGAATGTGTCCATCTCATATTCCAATGTCAATTGCTCATTTAAAAGCTTGGGCATTGAATACCGATGCTAATTCTCATATTTGTTTATCTTTTACGGATTTAGTAAAAGTGAGAAAGAAAGGAAAAGGATGAAGTAATCTTAAATCTCAGGAATGACGCAAGCGTTGCGACAAAAGCTATAGGATCAACTTCAATTTTCTTAAATAAACATAAGTTGTACTTATACAAGTTTTTTGTACTCACCCAATATATATAGAAATATCATATCCGAATTTGTGTGACAAATTTGGTAGTTGATTTTCTATTTGCAAAGGATGTTTGTAGTATTATGTTTAATAATACGGAGTTGGGTATGGATATGTACAAAATGTTCTTTATGACTTGAATAAAGATGTTTAATGCAAAATATGTTTTGGAAATTAATACTATAAGTTATCAAACTTTTAAACAACTTTGGTACTTATGATTAGGGCATATTGCAAAAGATAGACATAACAAGTCAGATAGGATGGGAATCTTGAGCAATCAAGATTTTGCATCGCTTCCGATTTGTGAGTCGTATCTTAAAGGCAAAATGACCTGGTCATTCTTTGTGGGACAAAGTGGTAGAGCCAAAGCCGTTTAAGAGATCATACATAGTGATGTATATGGTACGTTTAAAGAAACGGACCAAGGTAGATACTTATACTTCATTTTCTACATCGATGATTTATCACGATATAGTTAAGTTTGTCTTATGAAGAACAAACATGAAGATTTTGAAATGTTCAAATGACTTCAAGAATGAAGTAGAAAACCAAATTGGAAAAGGTATTAATACTTTACGATGTGATCGAAAAGGGAAGAATACTTGACTACAGAATTTGGTATGTTCCTAAAAGGAATGTGGTATTATTTTTCAACTTACTCTTTGGGAACACCATGGTTGAATGGTGTGTCTGTCAAGAAGGACGTATCGCATATTGTGGGAAATGATACGATCAATAATGAGCTATATACTGACTTATCCATCTCGTTATAGGGTCAAGCACTTCTTACCGCAAATAAAATTCTAAATTAAATTCCAACTAAATTTGCACCATAGATACCTTATGAGATATGGTATGGAATCAAGTCTTAAGGATGTTAAGATTTGAGGGTGTTCGGAACGTATCAGGAAACTGATATCCGATAAATTTGGAATCAAAATCAATCATGGAAAGGTTATGTTGGATATCCTAAAGACAGTTTAGGATATTGTTTCTATATTCGAACCGAACAAACAATCGTTGTTTAACGGTGGTAGTCTTTCTTAATAAAGCGTTTATTCAAGAGGGACACTAAGAAAGGAATATAGAATTAGATGAGGAGTCATCTAGTTACCAACAAAATAATGAATCAATGAAGATTGATCAAACCCACTAAAAGTCGGAGTTAGTAAAATATGTATCTACATTAACAACTCGAAGATTAAGTAGAGTATCTCGTCCACCGTAGAGAGATGGTTTTCCCGCATGATAAATAAGAGTTGTTTAGTCATGGAGTAAAAGATCAAGTGTTGATCCCTCTACTTATGAGGAAACTATATGTGATATAGATTCTTCAATATTGGTTTGAAGGAATAAAATCTGAAATGGATTCCATATAAAGAAACCAAATTTTAGGAGCTAGTCGATCCATCCAAAGGTATTATACCAATAAGGTTTAAATGGATCTTCAAGTGTAAAATTGGTACTAATGGAAAGGTGGAGACCTTTAAAGCTAGGCTTGTTGCAAAAGAGTTTTGCTAGAGGTAAGAAGTTGTATTGTTAATACACTTTATCGCCGGTAGCCATGCTTAAGTCCATCAAGATTTTTCTTACCAAGGCTACACATTCAGATTTTGTGGTTGGACATATGGATGTAAGAACTACATTCTTTAATGGTTAAATTAAGGAGTATATCTATATGGAACAAGCCGAGGATTTTGAATCCGAAGAAGGTTCCGAGGCGTGTAAGCTAAAATGATCCCTAGTGGATGGAAACAAAGCTTCGAGATTCGTCGTCTTGATAAAGCCGTAAGGAGTTACGAATTTATTAAAAACGATGATAAACCCAATGTTTACAAGAAGGTTAGTGGGAGCAGACTCACTTTCATGATCTTGTATGTAGATAACTTATTACTAATAAATAATAATATCGGAATGTTAACTTTTGTAATGCTTTGGTTTATCTAATACGTACTCCATCAAAGACCACAGAGAGGTAGCCTAAATTCTCAGTATTAGACTCTATAGAGATAGATCTAAGAGAATAATTGGTTTCTCCTAAAGGCTCTTATTAGAAAAGATATTGAAGTAGTTCAATATGGAAGTTCTAAGAGAGGATTGATACTAGTTAGGCATAAAATAAATCTTTCAAAGGGAGTGTCTTCCGAAACTTCTGAAGAAAGAAACAATCTAGCAAAGATACCATAAGCTTCGGCAATTGGTAGTGTGAGGTATGTGTTGCCACATACAAAGCTAGAAATTGTCTATGCGGTTAGTGGGACTAATCGGTTTTAATCCAATCTATGTTGAGAACATTAGATGGATGTTAAAGGTATCTTTAAGTACTTTTATAGAACTAAAGATATGGTATTAACAAATGGAGAACGAGATTTTTAAGTAGACCGTTTTACAGATTTTGATTAATAATCAGATATGGATAATAGAGAGTCTATCTCCAGATTCATATTTATCTATAATGAAGGAGTAGTGAGCTAGAAGTGTTCTAAGCAAGAATAAACTCCATATTCCATTATAGAAGCCGAGTATATTATGGCATGAGATGTTGTAATAGAATGTGTTTGGATAAAATAGTTCTTAATAGAACCAAGTACGATTTCTTCCATTAAGTCGACAGTTCCTCTTTTCTGCGACCACAATGGTGCTACTGCCATAGCAAAGGAAACTGGGTCTCACAACTTATCCAAACATAAGGAAAGGCATTATCATATTATCTAAAAAAAATTGTTGGAAAGAGAAAATTGTTTCTCTAAAAGATAGCATCAGCGGATAACACGGCTGACCCACTGACAAAGCCCATGACTTAGAGTCATTAAGGTTTACATGACATAGAGTCATTAAGATTTACATCTTGTAAAGATGGGGCTTAGATATAGTTGCCAATGGCACTAGTTCAAGTGGGAGATTGTTAGTAGTATGTGCCCTAGGGCCATTTGATCATGTATATTTGTAGAACTAATCCCAATGGCAAAGATATATATGTTCTAATTGAACTAAGTGTCTCATCAACTAAGTGTTCATTTATTACGTATTGTCCTTATCACATTGTGGTAGAATCTATTCTTAAGATGTTAAGAATATGAGTTACAGATTTTATTATACATGTGATCTAAATAACAGTTCATGATCGATGGGGTCCTACGAATAAGGGCATCGTATTATCCCGGAAAGATTGTCACCTCTGTTTATTCTCCTGATTAGTAAGGAGTTACTAATTATAGGAAGTAGTGAGTCTCATACTACTTGATGGAGATCAGGATAAACATGTGGACACTCAAGATGTTGAGTGGGTCGAACAAGTGACGCTAGATGACTTATACATGGTATTTCATCAAAGTCAATTTAATGTCATCTAGTTCATAATTGTACATATGTCCTTTGACTTACGGTGACACCTATCTTGTATATAGGTGATTAGAGTTTGATACCCCTTAACCCTAGATCTTTCATGAGCTAGGGTCGCAGGATGTGTTGGCTCTAGTTAGTTGTATATGGAGATAGGGGTTTAACCAAGAGAGGATTTATCACTCCGGATGAACGGAGAAAAGATTCTATGCTATCTCAAATTGTTCTTGATGGATGATAAAACCTGCGCGGGTGTATATGACTTACTTAGAAAGTTGTTTCTAGAGGAAGCCATATTTATCAAGAATAAGAACTGAGATGAGGTCATATGATTAAGACAAACAGTGTTTGACTTAACCGTGACACTAGTCGAGATCGGAATCTTAGATGAAGGGAATTTTGAGTGTACGGTAATTATGAACATTGGTTCATAAAGAATGCATCGAAACATTCATATCTATTTGGGGGTCGTGATATGTTGCTAGACGTCACTCACGATCTACGAGAATTAATAATTAATGGGATTTAATTATTTAATATAAGAAAGGCGTTTCTTATGACTCTCGTTGCCATATAGATGTGAACCTAGTTAGTCACACACAATAGGGTGTGCAACCGATTGAGTTTACGAGAGATCGATTTCATATAGATACTAGCATATCTCGGAAATTAATCTAAGATGAAAAACAAGTATAAATTAGGGACTAATTTGTAAGAGTTATAAATTAGTAGGCACCTAATTGTATTTTTTCCAAGTTAATGTGATGATGTCATGTGATGATGTCACGATGATGTCATGTGATGATGTCACGATGATGTCATGTGATGATGTCATGATGATGTCATGTGATGATGTCACGATGATGTCATGTGATGATGTCACGATGATGTCACGTGATGATGTCATGTGATGATGTCACGATGATGTCATGTGATGATGTCACGATGATGTCATATGATGATGTCACGTGATGATGTCATGTATGTCTCTGTGTGTGACACCTAGCATCCGACGTGTCAGAAGGTGGCAACACCTATGCTTGATGTGTGACACCTAGCATGTGATGTGTCAGATGGTGGCAACACCTATGCTTTGTGTGTGACACCTAGCATGTGAGGTGTCGAATGGTGGCAACACCTTTGCTTGGTGTGTGACACCTAGCATGTGAGGTGTTGCATTCTTAAGCAAAGCTCTACCCTATAAATAGAGGTTGCCTTTGCTCATTCTATAGACACACCACACTTAAGAGAGCATATTTGAAGGAGTTCAAGTAGTCATCAATCACAGAAAAGCTTGGAGAAAGTTTTTCATACATCCCAGCAAAGACGTAATCGAGGCGAGAGTTTGAGCTTAGGGTTGCTCAGCAAGAGAAACTCTTGCAGATTACTTCAAGGCGAGGATTCAATCGGACGCATACTCGTGTGGACGAGCTTGAGGTCGCCGTACTATCGGGACTACAAGAATCGTTGGAGAATCGACATAGGTATTTTTTTTTACGGTTTCTAGATGCATGCTTTAATTACTAGATGATACGACGATCCATTTGTTATTGATATGATCAATTTCTGGATCCGAATTGTTGGAATTTCAATTTTGAATTGAAATATACGATTCGGACCCTCACGTCCCGCTGCACCAACATTAACTCCTTAGACACAGGTCCCGACATAATTCCACCGAGTTTAACCTAGTGTCTGTTTTCGAGTTCTGGTACCGCATCTTCTCTGATCGCAATCAATAGTCTCATCGTCCCTATTGTCGTCTAATAGAAAGATTTGTTTCATATTGTTGTTGTTGTTCTTTATCGTTCTTTGTCTCGTGTTTATTCTCAATACGTTTTATCTTTGAATTTCTTATTGCATGAATCCCGAGGACTTTTATCGAGAATAAAAGAGATATAGGTCTTGGGATAGTTCTACCGAGTTCACCTCGTATCTCGGATCTTTATTATTAATGTACCACGATACAATTTTCTTATCTCGTATGTTTATCGTTTCGATACCTTACGTTTTGGTTTTTTTGATCCTTTATGGACTATAACATGCACATTGCAATCTAAACATACATTTACAACACATGCATATATAGGGTCTTGATTTCTTTTAATAGTACATATTGGAATCTACTATGTTTTTTTACTCGTATATTGTCGATACTCTTATATTATTTGATGTTCAATCTCGTATATTACTCGATATACAATGACGTTTCATATTGCTTTTCCCCATCCCGGTATTTTAAGCATTTATGACCTTTTTCATTTAATTTATGTTATTATCAAAATAATATAAATCGATAAATCATTATTTTACAAATATTTAATACGTATTACTTTTCAAATATAGAATCCATATAATATTTATATTCATATAGCTCAGCGTATTAAAATACGTGGCTTTCTAAATATTGACGAGTAATTTAAAGTATACTCACCACTTACTGTCCAATTACTTTAAGCAAGTAAAACGCTATCTCGGTCTTGATATTTAAGTCTCATGCCCCATTGATAGTCGCCTCATCAGGTCTATGAAATTATGATAATATCGTGAATTACTAACAATTCTAATTTCCATTTTTCATTGAAAAGCTGATTTTGTAGCTTACTTCGGCTATCAAAACTCTTATATAAAATACTCTGACCTCTAAAAACTATTGACATTATTAAGGTTTGGAACGTTGTCAATAATTTTTGTTTAGGTCTCGGACTAAGATCAGAACCCGAAGGTGTCGGAAACTAGCCCGGAAGTTTATGCCTAGGGCTGTCCTAAAACTGCAGAACTGTTCTGAGCAATAAAATGTTTTGCTCTATATGAGCATCTTAGAGGCTGAATTGGCAAAAACTTGAAGCTAGAAAATCATATATAACATCCTTGATTTTTGGTACCAACAAACGGAACTTAATTTGGAGCTATACCGCTCAAGATATTTCTCTCGCAATAGGGCTGTTTTGCAGAACAATATTCTTCAAAACGTCAAACTAATTTACGTAAACTCCGATCGAAACTTATTATGTACCGTGACTTTAAAAACCATATTGACAACATTCTTTCTGCAGCAATACAATCCAGACTTTACATACAATCACAAACATTCATAATCCATGCCTTAAACCTTATCAAAACATATAAGCATGAATTGTACAACATGGCCGAACTACTCATTCATTTGCGTTCAACATTACACAAGCCAAATTCATTCTCAATTCAGCCTGTCAATTCTTAATACATGCTTATAAACATCAATCAAATCTCTTATTTTCAACCTAGCTTAGGGGCCGAAACCCTTAGCCCTTTTCCTTTGCAAACATTCAATCAACAATCAAGCTATACAACATAATCCAATTCCATAATCTATCATTGTCAATTTATCAAACACACAGACTTCATGTGAATTTCGAATACACCTAACCAAAAGCTCATCCAATTTCATCAAGTATTCAACCAAACTCAGAATTTATCATTCCTTGAATGATGTTTCCATGAGCGAAGGTTCCAAGCTCGAAGTTCATCATCATTAATCTTCATTTAAGCTCAATTTCACCTTACATAATTAAACAACAAAAATCCCCAATTATTGATCATTAACCCAAGAAGGTTAAACCTCCAAATCTTCAAATTAAACCATAGACACCTTAAATTTCTCACCTTACCTTGCTTACCTTAGCTTTAGGATCAATTTACTTCAAGAATCATGAAGTTTGAAGAGGAAATGACGGAGTTAGGGTTTGAGGGAGGGGGTTCGGCCTTGGAGCTTCAAAATGGAGCAGATGAGTTTTTTGTTTACGATAAGGAAGTGAATGATTCATTTCCTTTTAAGTCAAGCGGTTGGCATAAACCCCACTTGGCTCAAAGTGGCTAAAAGTCCATTTTAGCTCAAAACGGTTAATTTGCACTTTACTTAAATTCTCGATTAACCGTCGTGCTTGACTTTTCAATTTTCCTCGGAAATTTTTTTTCCGTTCCATTCCTAATTATTTCAAATTATTATTGGCTAAAATTCCATTTTAGCTCGAAGGGCGAAATTGTACTTTAACCCTTATCCTTAATTAATCGTCGAGTTTACCTTTAAACGATTTCGTATATCTACGAAACTTTGACGATACTTTATTAATAATATTTCATGGATCTTGGCGTGAATATTATTAGCTCGGGTTTTCTAATTCATTTATTTTATTTTATTTTCTTTATTTTTAGTCTCTCTTAAATCCAATTTATCGCATAATAATTTCTCGTTCAAATTATTATTTTACGATAACTTTGAGAGACCCACTTTGGTCTAAATCCTTATCATCCAATTTTTATCCGATATTTCTGTTCTTAATCATCAGGATTATGCCTTGTGGCACTATACATAATACCTTAAAAATTTAGGTTATTACAATTATGTTATTTTGGTAATAATATGATTGAATGAAAAGAACGTAATTACTTAAAGTATCGGGAAAGAGTAAAGCAATGTGATACGAAAACGAGTATCGGCAATATAAGAGCAAAGAAATATAGTACATTCCAGTATGTACTATTAAATGTAATCAATACCCTATATGTGCGTGTGTTTTAAATATATGTTTAGATTGTAATGTGCATGTGATGGTCCATAAAGGATCAAGAAAACAAAATTTAAAGAATAGAATGATTAACATACCTAATAAGAAAATTGTACTACGGTACATCAGTAATAAAGATCCGAGATATGAGGTTAAACTCACTAGAACTATCCCGGGACCTATATCTCATATATTCTCGATAAAATTCATCGGGACTCATATGATAATAAAATCAAACAAAATATATTGAGAATCAATACGAAATCAGAATGATAGCTATGATATGAAACAAACGTTCCTATTAGACGACAATAGGAATTATGCGATCGCCAGTTAAAGTTATGAGAAGATGCAGTATTAGAATTCAAAGAAAGACACGAGGTTGAACTCGGTGTAATTATCTCGTGACCTTTGTCTAGAGAGTTAAACCCGGTAGAACTATCCCGGAACTCACCTTGATTAGTACGAGTTTAACTCGGTGGAACTATCCCGGTATTGTACCATATGGTTTTGGTTAAACTCGGTTGAATTATCTCAGGACTAAACCATAAGGAATGAGTTATAAGAGTCTTGTTAGAAGTACAGCTCGATGTGGATGTATTAGGATAAAACGATCCATAGTTTAAAACGTCTGTCGAAAACTAAAGAAACGAAACGAGCAAAGAAAAACTAAAGAAACGAAACGAGAAAAGAAAAACAATAAACCATGAAAAACAAAAAACAAATGATGTCAAACATGAATATGACATAATTGTATGGTTTATAAGATGTATATACTATGAAAAGTATATACGATCATGGAAAGGTGTATATAAGATGAATTTGAGTAAAGTATATATGTGAAAGTATGATTTGAGAAAAGTATATTTTACATAAAGCGGGTTTTAAACGTTTTCACCCTTTATGTTATATTGCTTGTAATTTGGTGAACTCACTCAGTTTTATACTGACCCTGTTTCTCCTCCTATTTTACAAGAAGAGTAAGCTAAAATTGGAGAGTCAAGCTTCCGAAGTTTTAATTCTTGGAAGTCATTTGTACAAGACGTAAAAGAAGGTTTTCATTCTAGCAGTCCGCAGTAGTCTAGATGTTTTTGACTATGTATTTGTATAATGCGATTTTAACTCTAATGTTTATCGCAAAAGGGGTCACATGTATTTTGATATTGTTTCATATATGAAACACGCTTTATAAAGCGAAAACTTTATAAGTGTTTTTAGACTTCCTACGGGTTTCAGAGCTACCACTCCCATTCTCTGGCGCCGGTCCGGGCTCATAAATTTGGGTCGTGACAGAAATATTATGTTATACATATGATCAAAATAACTATCCACGATCTATGGGGTTCTACGAATAAGGGCATCACATTATCCCAGAAAAATCGTCACCTCTGTTTATTCTCCTGATTAGTAAAGAGTTACTAAGTATAGGAAGTAGTGAGTCTCATACTACTTGATGGGGATTAGAATAAACATGTGGACACTCGAGGGATTGAGTGAGTCAAACATGTGACATTAGATGAATTATACATGGTATTTCATCAAAGTCGGTTTAATGTCATCTAGTTCTTGACTGTACATATGTATTTTGACTTGCGGTGACACTATCTTATCTATAGGTGATAAGAGTTTAATACTCCTTTTCCGTAGATCTTTTATGAGCTAGGGTCGAGGGATGTGTTGGCTCTAGTTAGTTGTATAAGGAGATAGGGGTTCAACCTAAAATGGATTCATCGCTCCGGATAAAAGATTATATGTTATCTCGAATTGTCTTGATGGATGATAAATCCTGCATAGGTGTATATGACTTAATTAGAAAGAGCTCTAACGCTAGAAAGTTGTTTCTAGTGGAAGTCATATTTATCAAGAATTAGAATTGAGAGATGAGGTCATATGATTCTGACAAACAGTGTTTGACTATCCATAAAATTAGTCGAGACCGGAATCTTAGATGAAGGAATTTTGAGTGTACGGTAATCATGAACATTGGTTCATAATGAATGCATCAAAATATTCATCTCTATTTGGGAGTCGTGATATGTTGCTAGACGTCACTCACGATTTATAAGAATTAATAATTAATGGGAAATAATTGTTAAATTTAAGAAAAGGCATTTATTATGTCTCTCGTTGCCATATAGATATAAACCTAGTTAGTGACACGCAATAAGGTATGCAACCGATTGTTTTACGAGAGATCGAATTTGTAATAAATACTAGCTTATCTCAAAATTTGATCTAAGATGAAAAACGAGTACAAATTAGGGACTAATTTGTAAGAGTTATATATTAGTAAGAACCTAATTATATTTTATCCAAGTCCATGTGATTAGTGGCTAAGATGAGTAATTACTGGAATTAACTCATGTCTTAGCACTACACATAATTTGTATGATGAATTTGTACTTAGAAAAAAATGTATGTCTAAGTACACATGCTCTTTTTATGTTGACACATATATTTGATATGTGTCCTAAGAATGTTGAATTTATCCACTACCTCTTGGCTATAAATAGAGCTTGAATTTATCCACTACCATCACACTTACAAGAGTTGTAAGTTGTAGAGAGAGCATATGTTAAAAGGAGTTCAAGTAATCATCAATCACTGAAAAACTTGACGAAGTTTTTCATACATCCGAGCAAAAAAGTAATCGCGGCAAAAGTTTGAGTTTAGGATTGCTCGGCAAGAGAAATTCTTACGGATTATTTCAAGACAAGAATTGAATCGGTCGCATACACGTGTGGACGAGTTTGAGGTCATCGTACTATCAGGACTCCAAGAATTGTTGGACAACCGACATAGGTATTTTTCTATTGATTCCTAGTGCATACTTCAATTACTAGACGATATGATGATCCATATGTTGTTAATATGATCAAAATCTGGATCAGAATTTTTGGAATTTCGATTTTTAATTGAAATATACGATCTGAACCCACGCGTCGCGCTGCTCTAACAATAGTCTCACTCCCTTGCTCTTTTCTATGTACAATTATGATAACTATTAAATACTCTACTATCATAAGCATCGGAGTGAACTCGAGGCCTAAAGCCCAAAGTCCCTCTTTAGCTACTTCTGATATTTGTCACCTGCAGGTAGTCTAATTCAGCCTTAAACTGTCTCTCCGGATCCATCAGTTAGTAATTAGTGGAATTACTTTATGTTTTAGCACTAATACACTTAGTGGATTTATCCATGTTGGAATTTCATTTTGTGCATGATGATTATAAACTTAGACAAAGAGTTAGTCTGAGCACACACAAGCATTTTATATTAAGACACATATAAAGTGCTTGTGTGCTTAGACTAATGGTGGCATCACAAGTTTTTAAGTATGTGGCACTTAACATGAGAGGTATCTTAAGAGTGTTGGATTTATTCACTAACCCATGCCTATATAAAGGACTTGAATTTGCTCTTTACAAACACACTTGATTCATATATGTAGAAATACAAAAAGAAAGGCTTATAGGGAGATGTTAAGCTTGTGCAGAGAGTATACACTTGAAGGCAAGGATTCAATCGGAAACATACTCGTGTGGACGAGTTAGAGGTCATTGTACTTTTGGTAGTTGAAGAATCATTGAAGAAACGACATACATATTCTTCTTTGATTACTAGATACATACTTTTATTACTAGATGATACGCTGATCCAACAAGTTGTGTGTTGATGTGATCAACACCTGGATTGTTAATTTTTATTTTGAATTGAAGTATACGATCCTAAACGACGCCTCCAGCAGTGCCAATATACAATTCCTGGAATAACCTCGACATTGATACGGCCATATCAGATGGTTCTAGAGAATATAAAAGAACTAAAGGATCAAAGGGAGGAGTTGTTGGATAGAGGTTTTATCTAGAAAGTGTTTCCCTTTGGGGTGCGGTATTATTTGTTAAGAAGAAAGATAGAACATTACGACTCTATATTTATTATAAACAACTAGATTAGGTTACTATAAAAAATACGTATCATTCGCTGCGAACCAATGATCTATTTGATCAGTTGAAAAGAGAAGTGCTTCTATAAGATTGATTTGCAATACAACTGTCATCAATTTCAAATTCGAGATGACGATGTTTTTAAGACATCTTTTAGGATTCAGTATGGTCATTACGAGTTTGTGGTTATATCATTTGGATTAAAAATGCTCCAACAAGTTTTATGGATTTGATGAATTGAGTGTTCAAGCTGTTTCTAGATCAATTTGTGATCATGTTCATTGATGATATTCTAATTTATTTGCATAGTGAGGAGGAACTGGTCTATCATTGTCAATGGTGCTTCAAACGTTAAGAGAGCATAAGATATATGCCAAATTCTCAAAGTGTGAATTATGGCTAGAACAAGTGGCATTCTCAAGACACGTGGTGTCTAAAGATGGCAAACGGGTTGATCCAAAGAAAGTGTTGATAGTGGTACAAGAGAAATGAATGCGTAGGTAATTGATTACTTGGAGTTTTTTGGGATTAGTTGGATATTGTAGACGACTTGCGCAAGATTTTTAAAGTTCTCAGGACCATTTACAAAGCTAACTCAGAAGGATGTTAAGTTTGAATGGAAGCATGGTAGAAGATATATAAGGATTTACGGTTTACTATGATACTTCGAGAATCAGACTTGGGTGTTTTCTAATGCAACATGGTTGGATGATAACTTATGCTTTTATAATACCCCGTAAGTTCAAGTGTCGTTAAGTGCAATGTGTCCTGCTAAGAGCGGCCGGAGTTGCAAAAATATTAATTTTTGGATATTAAAGACAAGGGAATATTGGAGTAGGACGTGTGTAATTAAGGATTTGAATACGAATATTTGGATATCGGCATTAGTTAAAGTAAGAAATGGTAGTATTAAAAAGGAATGAAAGAAAAAATAGGAAAAGTGAAATTAAATGTCTCGGATTGAAATTTAAGTATTTTAGCCGATAATAAATTAAAAGAAATTATCAGAATATTAGATATCGGAATAGTATTTTTTGTTTGAATATAAATAATACGTAAGAAGCTGAGTTAAAACGGTTAAATGATCGATGGACTAAAACGTACAAAAGAAAAGGTAAAAGAAAAGACTGTATAAGTTAAAGAGATAAGTGGTCAAAGTGGTATTTTTACCAAACTTATAGCATAAGGGGTTAGAATGAAAATCAAATCATTCTCAGAGAACAAAATTCGTTCTCCATCTCCGTTCTTCGCTGTTTTACTTCGATCATTCACAGTTTCTTCGTTTCTTGACGGAATCGAGTGATTCTTGCGCTGTTGGAATAAGAATTCAATCCTTTATCATTCACAACCTGTAATTGTTGGTGGGGACAGGAATGATATTGCTGGTAGCTCTAGAGTTGGGATCATTGGTAATAAGAGGGTGAAGAAGGTGAACATACCCCCTGATAGGGGCAAATGATTGGAGTGTGGAATATTAGGGGTCTGAATGACCCCATTAAGCATTCAGAGGTGAGGAAGTGGATTGTTAATCATAAACTATCTCTGATTGCTATTGTAGAAACTAGAGTGAGGAGTATAAATATTGATAAAGCGTGGAGAAGTCTGAATATGAAGGGATGGAAGAGGATAAGTAATTATAATTTTTATGATTTAGGGAGAATTTGGGTTATTTTTAAGAATGATGTCCCGGTCAATTGTTTGATAAAATCCATTCAAATGATGCAATGTGAGATTACTAGTGAAGGGAGAGCTCTCAAAGTAACTTTTATATATGGCATGAATGACCTTGGAAACAGGAAGGAGATGTGGAGAGACATCTTAAGCATTGTTAATACTACAAATGATCCTTGGGTAGTATTAGGAGACTTTAATGCTATTTTAAAAGACTCTAATAGATGTGGAGGCAATTCTGTAAATCAGAGTGAGTGTTTGGAGTTTCAGGATTGTCTGGATGCTGCAGAACTATCTGAACTGAAGTGGATGGGTAATTGGTAAACTTGGACTAATAATCAACATGGAGTGAGTAGAGTATGGAGGAAAATTGATAGAGTCCTGGTTTCTGAAAGTTGGATTCATTCTATTAATGCTGAAGCAATAGTATTGAATCAGGGGATATCAGACCATTCTCCCCTGGTAGTTATCATTAATGAGCCTGTAAAAGTTAATTACAAGCCTTTTAGATTTTTTAACATTTGGACTGAAAGTCCAAAGTTTATCGAGATAGTGGAAAGTAACTGGAGCATGCCAGTGGAGGGGTTTAAGATGTATCAAGTTAGTCAAAAACTAACTAGGCTTAAAAGAGTCCATAGAGAATTAAATAGAGAGAGCTTTCATGATATATCAAGGCAAGTGGAAGATACTAGAAGGCTGTTAGACAGAATCCAGGGTCAAGTTCAGAATGATCTTATGAATTCTGAGTTGCTACAAGAAGAGAAAGCCACAGTTATTAAGTTGAAGGAATTATTGAGATGTGAAGAGAATTTCTACAGACAAAAACCAAGAGTACAATGGATTGATTTAGGAGATCTCAACACAAATTTTTTTTCATAATTCTTTAAAGCAGAGATAATCTAGAAACAGGATATCTCACTTGAAGGTGAATGGGGTAATGATTAGTGACCAGAATTTTATAACCAGAAATATAATTCAATACTACCATAACGTATTTGGGAAGAAGAAGACCAGAGAGAGAAGTGTTGATTATGATGTGTTGGCTAGAGGGGAATATGTGTCTGAAGAGGATAAGGTAAAACTGTGCTTGCCTGTTTCAGATAGTGAGACAAAGAAGGCTGTGTTTGAGATAGGGTCTGATAAAGCCCCTAGTGCTGATGGTATGGGAGCTTATTTTTCAAGAAGAGTTGGCCAATTGTTAGTTATGATGTGTGTGAGGATGTAAAAGACTTTTTTTGTCTGGGAAACTCTTGAAGCAGGTAAATACTACTATAATCAATTATACCTAAAACTGAGAATGCAGAACAGTTAAGTGACTTTAGACCCATTTCCTGTTCCAATGTTATTTACAAGTGCATCACTAAAATAATTGCTAATAGGTTGAGAGAGTGTTAGAGATATCTTATAGATCCTTCCCAATCTGCCTTTGTCCCTGGAAGTAAGATTAGTGATAATGTACTCTTAGCCCATGAATTAGTATTTAACTACCATAGGTCTAAGGGGAGAAATGATTGTGCAATGAAAATTGATATTAGAAAGGCCTATGATTCTGTGCAGTGGGATTGTATTGAGGAAGTTTTACTTGGCCTTAGATTCCCCAATGAATTCATTAAGTGGATTATGGTGTGTGTTAGATCCCATACCTTATTTGTGATGATCAATGGTAAGCCTGAGGGTTTCTTTACGGGACCTTGGGGCATTAGGCAAGGGGATCCTATGTCCCCTATATTGTTTTTTTTTTGTGATGGAATACTTGTCTAGAGCTTTAAAGACTATGTGTGATGACAATTTCTCCTACCACTCTGGGTGCAAAATTTTAAAGATAAAGCATATGAGCTTTGCAGATGATCTATTCATTTTTTGTAAGAGTGAGATTAGGAGTATTAAGCAAATTGCTAGAGTTCTGCAGCACTTCTATGGAGTTTCTGGTTTGCAGATTAATGAACAAAAAAGTTGCATATACTTCAGTGGGGTGCATGAGAGTGTGAAAAGTTGCATTCTGATGGAGATGGGTTTTATTGAGGGTACTTTGCCTATTAAATATTTAGGTGTTCCCTTGATCAGCAAAAGGCTAAGTAAAGAAGACTGCAATGGACTGATAGAGAAGATCACTAAGAGAATATCCCACTGGACAGTGAGGCATCTGAGCTATGTGGTAGACTCCAATCGGTGAATGCAGTGTTGTTTAGCATGCAGGTATACTGGTGTTCAATGTTCATCCTTCCTGCCTCTGTTTCCAAAGGAGTTGAAAGTTATGCAAAAACTTTATGTGGAAAGGGTCTTCTGATTATAAGTATGGCAACTTGGTAGCTTGGAAGGAAGTATGTAAGCTAAAGAGAGAAGGAGGTCTTGGGGTGAAGGATATTGTTCTGTGGAATAAAATTGCTGTGATGAAGCATATTTGGGAGCTGATTGTTGTTAAAAATCCTTGTGGGCTCAATGGGTTTTAAAGAACAAGCTTAAGTTGCTGAGTTTTTGGGCATTACAAAGCCATTGAATGCTAGCTGGAGTTGGAGAAATCTTATTATACTGAGACAAGATATCAAAGGATGCTTTGAGTATTCTTTAGGGAAAGGAGAGTTATCATTTTGGCATGATCCATGGATGAAGGGGCAGGCCATCATTGAGGTATTTCCTAACATATGTGTTGATGATTCTGACATTCCAAAATGTGCCAAAGTGAAAAATGTATGGTATAGGGGTGATCGGAATCTTCCTGATCCTATTGACACACAAATTGAAAATGCTTGGAATGTGATAACGGAGCAGCTCAGAATTAATCCTGAAATGGATGACGGTATTACTTGGAAGCCTGATTCTAAGGGTCTCTTCGCAAATAAATCTGCTTGGAAAACCCTTAGAACAATGCAACCTGAAGTCACTTGGTGGAGAACTCTCTGGAATCCTGGGTATGTACCTAGACATAGCTTCATTGCATGGCTTGCAATCAAGAGAAAGCTGAGAACCAAGGATAAACTGAAGCAGTGGGGGTGTATTGATGATGATGAATGTGTACTATGTAAAGAGGACAAAGAGTCCATGGACCACTATTTCTTTAATTGCAGGGTGTCTTCTGATGTGATGAAGAAAACACTATAGAACTGTATGATAAGCAGAGAGGTGAGACAGTGGAGAAGATAATGGTCATGGTTCAGCAGAAAAGAAAATGGAAGAAGTATGCTTGCGAAAGTTAGAAGAATTGCTTTTGTGGAAACCATCTACCACATCTGGAGAGGAAGAAATTGAGGATGCGGTGGTAAATGAGAAAGATATTCTGATGAATATAAGGCAAGATGTCCTACTGAAGCTCTTTTCTAGAGAAACAGTTCAGATATTTTTTGTACAGTTATACAATAGATGGCAACATATAGAAATACCATAGTAGATTATTACTTGTAAAGCTTTTCAGCTCCTTGTTATGCTTGTGTGAATAGTTTTTTAGCTTAATATAATCTTGGTACTTTTACCAAAAAGAAAAGAAATAAGAGTTGTAGGGCTGTTATGTTGCGTTAAGATCAAACTAACCAAAACCACGTCGTTTTTTACGTTTTTGATGATATTTGAGTTGGGTTTTATGTTATATTGATGTGATGACAAGTCGAGATGCTTTCGGTACTTTTTGGGGGTAAAAACGCGTCAGGACGGGCTGAGGAGTCGGCCAAGCGTGTCTCACGGAGTGAGACAGCGTCTCGCAACTACCATCTTCTCACGCCGTGAGAGAGCTGGGCACAATGTGCCCAGCCATTGTAGACCCTAGTACGTCGTGCCGAGGCCCGACACGATGTATCCTAACTCGATGGCATTTCGTAGACTCCGAAGACATAAAATATGATTAATAAACATAATGTTTCAAGCTAAGGTATAGAATGAACATGGCAAACAAAGTATAATCGATTTGTTGTATACCACAGATGGTATTAGTCAAGTATAGGATTTTGATTAAGGATTGTTGAATTCACGAGCCATATTAAGAACGAAGTTGAATGAACCCAAGTTCATAACTTAGGGTTTTTAGGTGTGCGAGGTTCAAGTTTATATACTAAACGTGTTTTTAATTTGATAATGTAATAGACATATCGACGAGCTATGAGATTGACAGGTTTGGATTAGCAAGGGTCTATCATCGTATCGAAATTATAGTTTTTTGGATAGCGCATATTGTGAGTTGCACTTGACTTTTGTTACTATTACGCTATATCTACTTTGAGATAGTATAAGTATGAATATAAACTACATCGCATGCTATAGTAATTTATCGCTATATATATGAATTTGTGTATCGAAATATGGATTATATAGATTGTGAAAACTAGTATATGATCCGGTGGAACGAGCTACCTATTGGGCGTCAATAGGCTATGTGATCACCAGTGTCCGGGTAAGTCATAGAACTATTTGAGATCGCTTTGTTGAGTACTTTTTTCGTTTGATTAGATACAAGGTTGAACTCGATGGAATTATCTCGGAACCTGTATCTAGAGTTAACTCGTTGGTACTATCCCGGGACTCATATCAATCGTTTAGTTATAAGGAATTGTACTAGTTTAACTCGGTCGAACTATCCCGGGACTGTACCACTTGGTAAAGGTTAAACTCGGTCGAATTATCTCAAGACCTTACCAAAAGGATTTGAGAAATCTTATTCGCTCGTTATGATTAGGAATTCTACCCTAGTCCAAGATGATTTTGGGATTAGGGTTTCGATCGGATCAAATACTTGGCGTATATTATATATTCATATATACTTGCTTTGTTTTCTAAATGCGATGCTATTTTTTGAATAGTACCATTAGTAATGTGTACACTCACTCAGCATAGTCTGACCTCGTTGATGTTTACCCCTTTCAGGTGGCTAGTGTCGGATCAAACAGTCAATCTCTTTTGTGTCAGAAGTCCTTGGCTTGCACAAAGTACGGTTTCCCTTAGCACTGCAGTAGTATACGGTGACCATTTGTTACCTAGTATAGCGAAGTTTTACACGTCCAGTATATGTTCATATCTGCTATCTTGTGTGTGTCTGTTGTTATGCTACACTATATAGTATGATCGTTTTGATGCTGTTTATGTTAGCAGCTTTTGTATAGATCGATAGAGGGGCTAGTACGTACACGTTACGGAAGTTGAACGCCCACTATTATAGTATCGTATGTTGTATTGACGATTTGTTATTTATGGTACATCGTTGTGTTTACAAACGTGTCTTTGTTGTTACATGTTTGTATGATTGTTGTGTGCATGTTTCCGCGAAAATATTAGAGTGGTTCTAGGCTTGCTACAGTTTTCGGAGCTACCACTCCCATTTTCTAGCGGTGGTTGCGGCTCAATAATTTGGATTGTGACAAAGTTGGTATCAGAGCAGTTGGTCCAGTTACCTCTGCTAATATGTGAATTGGGTGCAGTGGTCCAGGATACCACTGCCAGTCTGTAATTGATGGTTGTTTATTCCTAGGTTTAATGTCACTAGGAAGACTAGGAACTACTGCACTATAGAACCGAGTCCTGTCTAATCCAAGTTGTTTGTATCGTTTGTTTTGTGATAAGTATGATTGATTGATTTGTGAAACCTTTGTTTATTTCTTTGTGAAATATGAATACGGGATAAAGATGCGTGTTTCGTTTTCGATAGGATATGCATACGCGAAATGCATATTAAGATGAGACTCGGGGAAATGGAATCTCATGTTAAGATTGTTTGTGCTTCATCATGTTTAGGTCAAACAAAGTTTAACCACATGCTGTATTGGACTAGGAGGAAGTATCTCTTATATATAAAAGCGTTTGCTTAAGAATTTAGGGTGGACCCCTAACATTCGAAAGACAGGATTGTGATGACAAACAGCTCGAGGACCCATATATCAAAGAGATAGAAATATGTTGATATTAGGGTGAAATTCAAACTTATAGGAACCGAATTTTATCCTTTACACGTATTCTTCGATTTTCTATCATTCTAGCCATCCCTATTTAGGATATAAGCCTATGATATATATATATATATATATATATATATATATATATATATATATATATATATATATATATATATATATATATGTGTGTGTGTGTGTGTGTGTGTGTGTGTGTGTGTGTGTGTGTGTGTGTGTGTGTGTGTGTGTGTGTGTGTGTGTGTGATTTGCGTGCATGATAATAGTTAATGTTGATATGTCTCGGTAGTACAACTTATGTGCTTAGCATCGAATAACGCGAAGTTGGCGTCAGAATCTGTAATAACCCAAAGTTTTAAGGTCTTACGTATAGTGCCATGAGGCTAAGTCATAAAGATTATGGTCAAGAATATCGGAGTACGATTGGATAATAAGGAATTAGACCAAAGAGGTCTATTGAAATTATCGTAAAATAATAATTTAAGCGAGAAATTATTATTTGATGAATTGAATTTAAGCGGGATAAAAAGGAAATGAAAAAAATAAATTGGAAAGCTCGATCTAATAATATTCACACCAAGGTCTGTGAAATATTATAAATAAATGATCGTCAAAGTTTTGTAAATTTACGAAATAATTTTAAAGGTAAGTTTGACGATTAAGTAAGAATAAGGGTTAAAGTGCAATTTATCCCTTTGAGCTAAAATGGAATTTTCAGCCAATAATAATCTAAAGAAAAGGTTATTATAATTTAGGCAAAACCCATCCTAAGGCCCCTATACTTTATCATTTTGACTCAGTAAGCCCCTACCTCAAAGTTCGTCACTGATGGGCCCCTTTACTTTCATTATTGACATGTTCAGACCCTTACGTGGATGGAAAATGGGAAGTGTAATTCACTCTCCGTTACATGAGAATATAGAAAACATTTGTCTGATTTTTTTAACTTTGAACCCTCTTACACAATAGATAAACTACATATAAAATAAAAGGACCTCAAATGGACTTTTTCCTTTTCTTCTCCACATCAATGTAATGCAGTAACTAAATCTTTATTCACAAGAACATAATAAAAATTGAAACCAAACTTCAAATCAATGCAATAAAACTCAAAAACATATAAATTAAGCAAATAAAACTCTTAATCAAATTTGAAACATCTTTTTACTTGCTTAATCACACACACCATCACCACCTCCTCAACCTCTATTCTCCTGTCTTGTTCATTTGTCTCTCTCTGTCTCCCTCCGCTTCTCAATGCAAAACAAAGGGAACACTTATAATCACCACCTTGTTCTCATTCTTTACTAACACAACTCACCCACCTCAAGAAACTTATTAAAGATGCAGTTTTTCTTGCCATTCTTGATCTTATTTTTATCATTTCTTGTGAATTTATCCGGTGTTAAGTGTGTTGCAGTTCTTTCTCTTGAAAGGGTTTTTCCTTTGAACCATTCTTTGAAGCTTGAGCTACTCAGAGCTCATGACCATCTTAGGAATGCTCGGTTCTTGCAGGGTTTTGTTGGGGGTGTTGGTTCTTGTTCACCTGTGCTTGTTTAAGTTCCTTTTTTCCTGCTTTTATGGTTGATTTCTTGAATTTTCTTTGACGGGTTTTCTGAAATATGGTAAATTGAAAAATGAGATTAAACAATTCAGGAGATTTACCTGAAAATTATTAAAAAAAACGAAGAAAATTGAAAGCCGAAGCAAACCGTAAAGATAAAATTGTCTTCGACGGTGGGATCTGCTCGATGAAGCAACAGGCGATTGGCACACGGCTGGACGACGCAAGCAGAGATGATGATCACGCAAATGATGGGACAACAAAGGCGGGGGTGTTGTAGGAGCAGGCAGAGATGTTCGACATTTGAAAGCGGTGATGGTGGATGTTCAGCGGCAGCGGTGGAGAAGTAACCATGAGAAGAGAAAAATATGAGTGAAATAAGGAAGATGATGAATTAGTGTATCGTGTGTTTAATTAGAGTTAAGAACATTAGGGTTATAACTAAAATTAAAGTATATAATATGAGTTATGAAGAAATTCTGGCAAAACAAAGTTATGAAGAAGATGATGGAAAAATGATGATTTTGCCATCAAAATTATTGTATTTTACCATTTTTATTAGATTATAATTTTATATAAAATAAGTCTTTAGTTGTGATGCCAAGTGGATATTAATAAAAAGGAAAAAAATGCCACGTCATCTTTTTCCATTAATTAACGGAGAGTGGGCTTCACTTGCCATTTTCCATCCACGTAACGGCCTAAAAATGCGATTTTTAAAAGTAAAGGGACCCATCAGTGACGAACTTTGGGGTAGGGGCTTACTGAGTCAAAATGGTAAAGTAGAGGGGCCTCCGTATGGATTTTTCCTATAATTTAAGATAATTAAGAATTTATCGGAAAAGGAATTCCGATAGCATTTGAAAAGTTTAGCACGCCGGTTAACCGTTTTGAGTTAAAGTGAGCTCTTAAGCCACTTTGAGCCAAAGTGGCCCTTTAACCAAAAATTTAACTTAAGAAGAGAAATATCATTTCATTTATCATATGCTTAAGGAAAGACTCCATCTTCTCCTTTCTTTGAAGCCAAAAACCGTACCCTCCCCCATGAAAGCCAAACTCATGATTCCTTCTCCAAACTTCAAATTTCTTGAAGTAAAATGATCCTAAGGAAATGGTAATCAAGGTAAGGCTCTTAATTGATGAACTCTATGGTTTGTATTGGCAAAATTAGAAAGAGAAATATTAGGGTTTTAATGAATAATTTAGGGGTTTTGCTTGATTGATGTCTTTAAGTAATTGTAAGCTTCAATGGAAGCTTTAATGATGAATTGGAGCTTGGGGAACCTTCAGCCATGATCAATCTCCAAGGTAAGCAGATATTCTGAAATTCATAAGTTTGAACTGATGATTTTGAATGATGATGATAGCTTAGGGTTTGGCATTGATAGGTGTTTTAGTGATGATTGATGATTGAATGTGTAGCAATGGAATTGCTTGTTATGAAGTGTAATAATGGAAGCAATGTTGACTTAGGGTATTCGACCATGGTTAGGGATTGATAAGATGAGATTAAATTGATGATTTTAAGCTTGCAATGGAGTTATTAGATTTGAATATTAGTTGAGTTTGAATGTTGAACTTTGTTTAAAAAATTGCAGAAAACTGTTCTGCAGAACAGTGATATTGCAAGGGAAATATCTCGACCTGTATAGCTCCAAATTAAGTTCTGTTTGTTGGTACAAAAACTTGAAGGTGTTGTCTACAAATGTCTAGTTTTGAGTTTTCCATGAATCACCCACTAAACTGCTCATATAGAGCTGAACATAATATTGCGCTGAACAGTTCTGCAGTTTTAGGATAGCCCAAGGTCTTAACTTCCGGGGAAGATTCCAACACCTTCGGGTGCTAGTTTTAGTCTGAGACCTCAACGGAAGTTGTAGACGACATTATTAAATTTAAGAATGTCTGTTTCGTTTAGAGGTCGGACTATTTTAAGTAAGCATTTTTAATAGCCGAAGTTGGCTAGAAAACCAACTTTATAGTTAAATTAGTTATAGCTTGAATATTATTAATTCATGCTATTATCATAATTGCGTAGATCCGACGAGGCGACTACCGACGAGGCTCGGAGATTAATGGATCGGGATATCGATGTGCTTAAAATGAAGCATATGGATAGCAAGTGGTGAGTACACTTTAATTACTCGTCGATATTCATAAAGTCGCGTATTTTTATATACGAGCGACTATATGAATATGTATATGATATATATGATTTGAAACGTATATATGTTATATGTTTTGAAAACAAGTATTTGATATATTATGTTATTTGAAAATGACATAATTATACGAAAGAGCATAAGTGCTTATAATACCGGGGAAGAGTAAAGTAACAGAAATTGTAATCGAATATCGATCAACATACTTGTATCGATAGTACATAAATAAGGAAACATAGTACATCCCGATATGTAATATTACTCATAATCAATACCCTATATGTGCGTGTGCTTTAAATGTATAGTTAGATTGTATTGTGCATGTCATGGTCCATAAAGGTTCAAGAAAACAAAACATATATGAAACACAGATTTAACAAACTCGACAAACGTAAGGCACAAGCCATAAGAATTAACTGATGTGAGTGAACTCGATTGTTGTGTGGTGTTGCCTAGTATGACTGAACTCGATTGAACTATCTCGGGGCTCATAGCTAGAGGAGTTTTGCCTAGTATGAGTGAACTCGATTGAACTATCTCGGGGCTCATAACTAGAGGGTAACTCGGGGAAATTATCTCGGGTTTTGTTTGAATGATATGTGGGACATAAGAAATAGTACGAGATGAACTCGGTTGAACTATCTCAGGACTTGGGACCAATAATGAAATCAAAAACGAATGACATCAAACTAAGAGACAACATAAAAGATTTCAAGTACGTAAGTAACATAAACGTATAATTTATGAAACGTACATAAGATACAAGAGTGAGGAAAAGGTGTCAAGTACGTCTATAACATAAACGCTTAGTTTATGAGATGTACATGACATGTGAAAGTAAACATAAACATACGAAGTATGTTTTGAAAGTAAGATAATACGAAGTATGATCGAAAAAGAGTGTTTTCTACATAAAGCGGTTTTCAAACGTTTTCCCCTTTATGTAATATTTCTTATAATTGGGTGAACTCACTCAGTTTTATACTGACTCTGTTGTCCCTCCAATTTTTATTGGAAAAGTAAAGAACGAAGCTTCCGAAGTTTAATTCTCGAAAGTGTTATATAAGAGGCATGAAGAAATGTTTTCTTTCTAGTAAGTCCGCAGTAGTGTAGACTAGGCTGACTCTATTTTGTAAAGTGCATGAATGTTGATGTATGTTTCTAACAGGGGTCGTATGTATTTTGAAATTGATGGTTATATGGAAAACGTTTTGATTCGAGAAAAATTTGTGCAAGTTTCTAGGCTTGCTACGGGATTTGGAGCTACCACTCCCATTCCCTAGTGCCGGTCACGACTCATGATTTTGGGTCGTGACAAAATCGATCGATCGAAATGCCAAGAAGCAAATGAGGAACGAGTATGAAACTACCAAAGTGGAAGAACTTTCCGGTTACAGAGTTTAAAGGTCCGGAGAACTTACGAAACTAAGAGTCTATAATTTGTTAAAGTTATTTGTTAAAACGATTTTGAAAGCATAATTGTGCCTAGACCCGCGATAGTCATTGGTAATTGCCACGACATTGATAGAAATGCATCACTATACACATCAATACATGTATCAATAGGACATGCATCATATGCACTATTCTCAGACGAAGAGGTGAGATGTGGCAACTCTTTGAGGATGAGAGATGTCATCACCTAGTGCACAATTTTGCTATGGTTTAAATGGAATTTTGATATAAATTTCATAATGAGTCATTTTATTTGAAAGAGTTTTCAAGAGATTTGTTTTTATATAAGTATACCTAGACCTGAACTCTGTAACGGAAGTGAAATGTTCGAGATCAAGTTGCTATTTATGCCTCAACAAGCAAAGAATGTGTATAATCGCGAGAACATAGAACTTAGGCTTCGAGAATATGAAGTTAGTCATGATTTGACAAGCTAGAATGTGATTAGAATAGCGGATTTATTCGGATAGTAATGCATATCCGATTAACGACAGCTTAGAACGTAAATGCCCTTTTAAACAAGAGGTCGAGGACATTAAACTACAAAATAGAAGAAATATTATTTAAGAAGATAAAATTGATAGATCGACTTATAAACCATGATGCAAGGATTGTACATAGTTTTCTATTCGTCGATAAGATAAGTTTAAGACGCAATTTGGAAACCGTTGAGGTCTAGTAAAACTGCAATAGTTTTTGATTGAACCATTGGATCAAGTTTATATTGGAACATGATGTTCCGAAGACGATTACTTAAAGATTGAACGTTACGATCGTCAAACTGAGAACTAGAAGTGGTTTTCATAAGAGTATCGATGATGGATATATATATATATATATATATATATATATATATATATATATATATGGATAACAGTGACTAGCCAAATAGACTAACAACAAGAGTATGAAGTATAAAATTGGATCAACTCAGTATAGCTAACACCAATTCTCTATAGAATTGAATGGTTTGAAGTATACGATAAGAAAGATTAAGAGATAGACGACAAGTGTAGCAATAAGTGAATTAGGAGTATAAATCTCCAACACCAAGTTTGCAATTATGAAGCTTATCAGTAGACCACCGAAACTATAAACGTGATGGATGTATGTGGAGTGTCGGATCTTAAATTTCAAGTTCGGCTGATAAAGAGTAAAAAGCATAGTACGATTGATATGGAATATTAATAATGATCCTTGAATGAAGGCGTAGACACTATATGTGGACGGCTAAGATGCGTTTTGTAGTAACTAACATAACCGACATATGATTAAAGCTTTGGACATCAGAATTTTTGAAAAGATATGAAGAAAAGACTCAATAAAAGAATTGAGACACACTAAAGAAAGTGTTAGCGGATAGATCGAAATAGAAGATAAGAGATGAGAATAAGATACCTATAAAGAGGTATTCATGTATAAGAAGGTATAAGAATCTGAAGGTAGTTAAGGTATAAGAATCTGAAGGTAGTTAGAGCATAGGAAAAGATCGGTTGAAGTAATCAGTATATCGTAAAGTACTCGAGAAGAGTAATCAAGGAAAGGGAAAGAGAACGTCATATGGAAAGTTGACGAGAAGATAAAGTGGATCAAACTCTATGTAGTCGTAGACACATAGAAGCTAAAAGGATTGATTTGATATGAATATAGGATTATCTTTGCTGATAGTCAAGATGTCAGAAAGAATGCGATAAGTAGATATGCATATGATCGAGAACGCGGCACGTCTAGGAATTTGAATGGAATAGACTGCGACCCTCTATCGATAATCAATGTTGGAGGTGCTAAAACAAGAAGTACAAGATTTACGAGATACGATGAAGATGAATATGAGAAGTATGATAGACCATGATAGAGAAGTGTGACAGGAACGAGAGTAAAGAATAAGAAAGGAGTTTTGTAGGATTATATTACCGAAGCTACTAATCCTAGTGAATGATTAACAATAAGAAATTGATGGAAGATCGTGAAGAACAAGTCTAACGTATAGATGAGATAAAGAGGTTACAAATGGAAATAGTAAGATTATGGGGAGTAATGAGAAGTAAACCTAAAGCTACATGATAACAAAGGGAGATAGTTTGGAAACTAATAGCCAAACTAAAATCGAGTATTGGAGAAAGGAAATAGTTGGATTATGACGATGAATGCTAAAAGCATATTGAAGATCGAAAGATGATCGATGTCAACAAGATGACAAAAACTCAAGGTGAGATTGGTGTGGATATAATGTCGCCAAGTATAACCTAAGGGTTCATACTAGAATTAAGGTTGAAGTCCCAAAGGACGAATTGTGATAAAGCAAATAGAGGTGTAAAAGAAAGATAACTCGTATGGAGAAAGGGAAATGAACAGTTACGAAGTGTAACCTAATAAGAAAAGTAATATCGAAAGGAAATTGATGAGGATAAATAAAGTGCCAAATGTGGCAACAAGGATTCTAATATAGTAATGATCACAAGGATCACCATATCGTAAAAATTATAAGAATGTTTACGCTTGCCATAAGGATTGGCAAGGATCTCCGCAGGGGTACGGAGACAAACTTGAATAAATAAGAGAGTGGGTTAAGAGACCCGTAAATCAATAAAAAGTTGAACAAGACAAGCAATCGTAATGGAAATGATAGCATTGCCAAAGGCAACACATAGCGAGAAAAACTGAAAGGATCAAGAAACCTCATTGGAAATGAGTAAACGGATCGAATGAATAAGTCGGAAGATATGTAAGGTATAAGTAAGAAGGCCAAGCATGGAACAAGTAACAACACCACCAAAGAACATCATGGTGTGTGTAAGCAATTGGAAAAGGATTGAAGAGCCTCAGTTAAATGAGTGAAAAAGAGAGTATAAGCATAAAGAGCTTATCAAAGTATTGGTTACTCGTTGTCTTATTAATATAAGGATTTAGCGACGAGTATAACGATCCCATTTGGCTGTAAACCAAATCGGCAAAACAGATAAATGTAAAGTGAGAAGAGACAAGAAATTCAAAGGGAAGTGCATCGCACCTTAAGAAGTAAAGTAAGTCAATAGATATATAAAAAATAAAAGAGTATACAAAGTTGAAGAACATAAGAAATGGATCGAGAAAGTCCCTATAAGGAAAGCATAAACCTTATAAGGATTTATCATGAGAATTCATCTCATGGATGACCGTCGATAAACAACGATAGTAAAGGACGAAGTTGTATAAGATAAGCAAAATAATAACAAACAAAAAGATAATTGATGAAGGGATCAAGTCCTCAATATAACGACAAACCAAAACCATGTCAACGGCCAAATAAAGAAGATTGTGAAGTATGAGCTAATGGATTGTTTATATTATTCAACGACAAATGAAAAAGACTAATGACGGGAATTATCGTCCCCAGTTATAAGATATCACTAGAACAATCTACAATTAGTTATCGGACATTAAACTAGGAGTTTAATTATGAGGACAACGAGTCCATATGGTTAAGTATCGAACGAGGAAAGGTGATAGAACTATATGTATTGGACAAAGAGAAACGATCGAGAATGAAAAGTCATAAGTGCATATGAGTGCAGCTAACATCGTTATAGATATCAAAAGAGGTTTGGCAATAATAGTTAACGTTATTGCATCAAAAATGCAATAGTTGGAATAACGATTCCATATACCAACAAGTATCGCAAGATAAGAAGAGTAAAATCGTTAAAGACAATGGTAAAGATATCGGTTATTAAAGTAAGTAAGTGAGTTTTATAAAAATTCGAGGACGAATTTTTATAAAGGGGGAAAAATGTAATACCCCGTAAGTTCAAGTGCCGTAAGTGCAACGTATCCTGCTGAGAGGGACCGGAGTTGCAAAAATATAAAATTTTGGATATTAAAGACAAGGGAATATCGGAGTAGGACGTTTGTAATTAAGGATTTGAATAAGAATATTTGGATATCGGCATTGTTTAAAGTAAGAAATAATATATTAAAAAGGAATGAACGAGAAAATAGGAAAGTGAAATTTATATCTCGGATTAAAATGTAAGTATTTTAGCCGAGAATAAATTAAAAGAAATTGTCAAAATATAAATTAATTAGATATCGGAATAGTATAATTTGTTTGAATATAAATAATACGTAAGAAGCTGAGTTCAAACAGTTAAATGATCGATGGACTAAAACGTACAAAAGAAAAGTTAAAATAAAAGATTGTATAAGTTAAAGAGATAAGTGGTCAAAGTGGTATTTTTGCCAAACTTCTAGCATAAGGGTTTATAATGAAAATCAAATCATCCTCAGAGAACAAACTTCGTTCTCCATCTCGGTTCTTTGCCGTTTCACTTCGATCATTCATAGTTTCTTCTTTCTTGACGGAATTGAGTGATTCTTGCGCCGTTGGATCAAGAATTCGATCCTCTATCATTCACAAGCTTCAAACTATGGTAATATTTTTGTTTTGAATTCTGTAAATAAGAGTTGTAGGGCTGTTATGTTGCATTGGGATCGAACTAACCGAAACCACGTCGTTTTTAACGTTTTTGATGATATTTAAGTTGGATTTTGTGTTATATTGATGTGGTGACAAATCGAGATGGTTTCAGATACTTTTTGGGAGTCAAAAACACGTCGGGACAAGCTGAGGAGTCGGCCAAGCGTGTCTCATGACGTGAGATAATGTCTTACGACATCAGATAACGTCTCGCGACACGAGACCATCCTCTCACGATGTGAGACCTTGTCTCACGCCGTGTGAGAATTGGGCACAATGTGCCCAGCCATTGTAGACCATAGTACATAGTGCCGAGGTCCGACACGACATACCCTAAGTCGATGGCATTTTGTAGACTCCGAAGACGTGAAATGTGATTAATAAACATAACGTTTCAAGCTAAGGTATGAAATGAATGGAAAACAAAGTATAATCGATTAGTTGAATACCATAGATGGTAGTCAAGTATAGGATTTTGATTAAGGATTATCGAATTCACGAGCCATATTAAGAACGAAGTTGAATGAACCCAAGTTCGTAACTTAGGGTTTTTAGAGGTGTGAGGTTCACGTTTATATATTAAACGTGTTTTTAATTTGATAATGTAGCAGACATATCGACGAGCTACGAGATCGACGGGTTTGGATTAGCAAAGGTTTATCATCGTATCGACATTATAATTATTTGGATAGCGCATATTATGAGTTGCACTTTACTTTTGTTACTATTACGCTATATCTATTTTGAGATAGTATAAGTATGAACAATAAACTACATCGCAAGTTATAGTATTTTATCGCTATATATATGAATTTGTGTATTGAAATATCGAATATATAGATTTTGAAAACTAGTATATGATCCGGGGGAACGAGCTACCTATTGGGCGTCAATAGGCTGTGTGATCACTAGAGTCCGGATGTCACGACCCAAATTATTGAGCCGCGACCGGCGCTAGAGAATGGGAGTGGTAGCTTCAAAACCCGTAGCAAGCCTAAAATAATTAAAAACTTTTTCACAAATAATAATCGAATGATGACATCACAAACGGAAGCACATATGTAAACATACATAGCATATGTATTCACAAACATATTTGAAAAAGACAACATAATTACACGCGCATATCACTTCCGTACTGCGTACGTACTAGCCCAACTGTACTATATACTACTGGTATGTCTGTCACATCACGAGCATTTGGCCTCATGAGACAAAATAGCTTACGTGGTCCAAAAAAAGATAAATACACACAACAGTCATAAAAACAACAAACGTGATACGACTGTTACTGGCCACGACTCTGTCAACTAAAGGCTACCACTACTGCAACGCTACGGAAGTCAAGAGCTATACATGTACTGACGACTTCCGGATCCCCAAAAAAATGGCCTCTAGCTAGGTCCAAATATTACGCACCTGAAATGTTAAACAACAACAAGGTCAGACTATGCTGAGTGAGTTTGCAATTTACTAACGGTATTATAAAATAACATCGCACTTCAAATAAGGCGTTAATACAAAAATACATATAATCAAGCATTTGATCAGTTCAAAACTTAAAGCCTGAAATCTAACACAAACTATTTATCATTTATCACGTATATCAGAATTCAAATTGATCATTCAAACCTTTGGCCCCGTTCCGGGATAGTTACACCGAGTTCAACCGCTGCCAGACTCTTAATCCCAAGTTGTGGGTCCCGAGATAGTTCAGCCGAGTTCAACCCACTAGATACGGGTCCCGAGATAGTTCAACCGAGTTCAACCTCATATCTACTGTTCATTGTTCATCTTTCATATTCAAAATCGTGCGCACTTATCAAATCATCACTAATAGTCTAAACACACTAGACCGACTTAGTTACTGGTGATAACACAACCTATTGACACCCAATAGGTAGCTAGTTTCATAGGATCGCACACTAAATTCCTATTCATAAGCTTTGATAAAATCATATAACATACCAATAAATCATATAAGATATGCGTTTAAAATATAATACATAAGATATACTATCAAATAGCTTTTATAGATAATACACGAAAGTAAAATACAACTCACTTGAGCCGCTATCCCATCTATAACGTGGTCGATATGATAATATGCTAGTATTATTCCTCGTCCACTGACCTCTCCGCTAGCTGACACGTCTGTTACATATTATTTAATGTTTAATAGTTAGACGTGAATTTCGTATTTTATATGCGTAATACTTTAAAATTCTAGGTTTAAGTTTATTTGATTCCATTATTAATTCAATTTATGAACTCGATAACCTTTAATCGCATTTACGGTTTAACGAATACTACTTCTTGTATTCACCGATCATATTATCGTTTTAACTTTTTCTACTTCGAATATTTATCTTTAAAACGTCGAGTTTAACTTTGATTTATGTCTCCCGGGGTTCGTGACTCATTTTAAAAGTCTAACGCTGTAAAAATCGGAAGTCTATGTAGAATGGGGCAAAAAAGCCCATTTTGGTCCTTTGGCCAACTGTGCAGGCGCACATGAGGTACTGTGCGTTTGCACAGGTTGCTGTGCGGGCGCAAAGCTTTCCCAAGCTGTGCGGGCGGACAGCCTAGATGTGCGTTTGCACAGCCTTGGCTGTGCAGGCGCACAGCTCTGCTGTGCGTTCACACAGCATGGCCCCGCCATGCACAGCCCCGGAAATCCTTCTTCGGGCGCCTCGACGTGCTCCAAAAACAATAAAACGACCTAGTTATGACGAATTCGATATAAGTATAACATTTAGCTTCAAAAAGAGCCCACATATTCTAAGTGCAACACCAAATCTCAAAGTTTTACCTTTAAATGAAGCTCAAGGATGATAGAGGGTTCGGTTTCGAGAAGATCGACACCAAGAACGCGGGATTTGGACATCGGACGGCGAAATTCTCGCGATTGCCATTTCTTTGTCGATTGTTTTCTTCTTTCTCAGGAATCTTCTTCTCTTTCCTGTGATTCCTTTATTTTAAAAATGGTTTTTATATATAGAACGGTTAATGTGCTTCTTTGGTCCTTGTTTTCTTTATTTGATACACATATTTCTTTTAACTTATTTTTTATTCAATTTGATCTATCGCTTAATCGGTTTACACTCTAATCAATTTATAAACGTATTATTTATACCAATAAATAATACAATCCAAGAATCAATATCTTTCCGTCAAAAACTTATAATTTCAATTCTCGAGACTTAATTGGTTAATTACCGCTTTGGGACTTAAACTTTATCTTCTTGTAAATTTTCTTAACATTTTCCTTAGTCCCAATTCCATTCTTTATCTAAAGTCAAATATCAAACTTTTTTGTATTTGAATTCTTAAAACCGACCTACTAGAATCTTATGTATTTTAATTTCCTCAGAAATCTTTCCGATGTCGCCACTCCAGCATCTCAAGATTTGACACATGGTCCAATTGGATAATTTTAACTTACGGGGTATTATATTCTCCCCCCCCCCCAAAAAAATTTGTCCTCGAATTTTCATATAACTTGCTACATCCTTATAATATTGTTCTTATTCACTTTCTGGCATTCGTTGCTATGTGGCATTAACACCTTCTTTTTCTATCTTGAATTTCATACTTCATTCTGGCTAATTTATTCTTTCTCCATCTATAACCGTGATCCATCATGTTTTTCTCGTTAACGATCTTGTCCTTCTTATGATGTCTTTTCATCGTTGCATAACTGAAAATCTTCTCATCGTTATTCTCATTCAATCTTTTGCTTTCCTAGTCTTGCATAGCTTCAGTTATGTCTTCAAAATTGTAGTCCTACGTCATCATCATTAGTCGGGATTCTTCCCCTTTTCCTAGCTGTCAATAGTGTCGGATAATCCTTTATTTGTATCTTCTCGATTTGTTGTTCCATTCTTGCTAATCATTGTACTATTTGTCTTGATCATGTCGGAATGTTTATTGCCTTAACATTCATATCTTTAGTGAAGTACTTATTGCTCTCATACATCTATAAGTATTTGTCTTTATAGTCATTAATCTGAGGTCATATCTCTTGTTATCATCTTTTGTTATCAATTTCCTTCTTTATATGCAATCGTCTTCTGTTTCTTGCTCCTCTATTTAGCTATTTGACATTTGCTTTCTTTAACAATAACTTCTTTTTAGATTAGATTCCATTTACCTTAATCGCTATTCCTTATCGAGATTAGGTCTGATAGGCCTTTTCTGTCTTTAATTTCTCCTTTCAGTCCTTCTCCAAAGACTATAGTGAGCTTCATGTTACTTTGTTAGTTAAGAACCGTTCGATGTTACCCTGACGTTCCGTCTCACATTGATCTTAATTATATATCTTTACTTATTGATATTATCCACAACCTTACTTTCTTCGATTTCTCTTTCTTTTTCTTCTTGAAAATCGTCCCGAGCTTTCCATTGACTCATCAGTCAAGGCTATCTCGTTAACGCATTCAGATTCTTCGTTTTATAACATCTTTAACTAAGCCTCGTATTTACCACACAAATACCTATCTTAAGTTTTAGTTAATCTGATAGCTCTTCACTAACTTATCTGTTTCCGTACTTAAGTTGCTTTGTAACCGGTAACTTCATATGTTTTAACCACATTCTCCTTGCAAATCTTTTATTGTATGAACAACTAAAATCATCTATTTTACAATTCTTCTTTTTCGCTTACTAATGTTCGCTTGACTTTACCCTTACTTTTACTACATATTGCCTTTTCACTTTACTCCCCATACTCTTGGTACCATCGTTCTCTAATTCACTATATACTTCTCCAATACTTATAACATGGTCCTAATCATCCTTCAACAACCTTGGCTTTCCTGTACAATTATCAATTTTCTTCTTGCAACTTCGTAATTTATGCGCGTGGTTCCTTAAACATAATTAATTCCCATCTATCCAACGGTGGTGAAATACCATCATGTCCTTCACTTGTCATATCTGTTATATCTTTAGCCCATCCGCACTGGCTCTTTGATTACTGTGACAATCTTAATAATCCTTTTAGCATAACTTTCAGAACTCTCACCTTTTGTTTTATGTTGTGAAATCCTTAGTGTGCATCCCCGTTCTATAATACTTCCTTCACATTTCCTACTTTCCTTGCATTCCCTTTTGTATACATTTTAATTTCTCATATCATACGAAGTTATCTTCATTGATGTTCGATGTACCTCATTTTCCTTTCCCCCGACACATTCCTCGATCATTCTATTTCTTACATCGATATAAGGATATATATTATATCCTCCAAACTTATCAGCGTATTTCATCATGTTTGAATGTATCTTCCGATGTTGAATTCTTGTTGCCATTCTATCTCTATCTCGCTATCCTATATTATGTTTTTATTGTCAACATTGCTTAGTTCTTATATTGGGGTTCATTTTATCAATTTTAATCTTATTTCTTGAAGATCTTTTTATTATTTGTCACAGAGTTGCACATCCGAGTTCACTTATAAAACAAACATGATATCAAAACATCTTTTGTCTAGCCAGCTCTTCAATTCACTTTTTCAATTCAAACATTTTGCATTAAATCATTTGAAATCAGTAGTACAATTGTAGCTCAGAGTGATAACACCTCTCATCACTAAAGAGTTGTTAGATAAATCACGTTTTCTTTATCGTTGTAAAAATATGATGCATGATCTAAATTTTGAAAATCATTCTTTTATGCATTTCTAACGTGATTATGACATGCCACATGCGATGTCTCAGCACAATTGTACCTTTAAAATCATAAACTTTTCATATTTTTTGTAAAATCGTAAGTTTCTCCAGATTATACACTCTATGGCAATTTAACGGCGTTTCTTTATTGTTTATTGGGTACATTATGATTTTCAATATTTCTGTAACTCTCTAGCACTTAATTAAGCATTTTATTACTAATATCATTCCTCTTCTATGTCTTGAATTAATCCATCAGCTTTGAAGCTTCTTGTAATCATAATCATAATCATATCATTTGTTTCTTCATTATACTTGTATCATGTCATTTACAAGTATAAATATCGATTCCCTCATATTAATCCTTCTTCGATAACCCGCTTCTCTTTCCAAAATCTTGACGTAATATAGGAATTACGTTCGCGATAGATGTATTATGTGTTGTTCATTAAGTTATTGTTCTTGTAAGTTATGCATAGAATTTCTCTTATTAAGTGCGTTTTCGTCGATATCTCTCCCTATAGGCATTTACTACACAATACGCTATCCTATAGGCATATCCTAATAAATTTATTCTATTATGCAATGCAACATACATATACTCAACAATGCAAACACGTAAATACAAGTACTCAAAACATATTAATCATTCAATACCTGGGGGTGCCTAATGTGGAACGCTAGGCTCCCTAATAACTACCCCAGAGCGTCGTCCCCTAACTCTTCTACCAGAATTACCTCCACCCCTATGCAAAACTCTAGGATTATTCGAAGTAGCACAGGCTCGATCTCTATATACTAGATAAAATTCACGCTTGAAAAAGTAGGGTCGAATAGGATTCTCATCCCACTCGCGGTCGCTTTCTATCCTACGAGCCATTGCAGTAAGCGTTCCAAATCGTCAACGTGGTCATACAACCCTACAAACTCGGGCCCCAAACCCCTAACATACCTACGGTTATCTCCTCGTTGTATTTCTTAAGCTGTGGAACCTCCTCAACCATACGCAGAAATTCCGAAGAATATAGTCCCACTGAGAACATACCCCTCAAAAAGGAGCGCATCTGCCTCCCAACTTGATTTAGAAAATCATGTGCCTGATTATTCCTCACCTCCGCATCCTCTCTCAGACTGCGGTAGCTCTGCACATCAGACCAGAACCGCTCACCTCTATATTCCTCAACGTCAGACGCATCTGACAACTCCTTTTCTTCTAAGTCTTCTTCTGGAGGATCTTCTTCTGGATCCTCCTCACTGTACTCTATCTCTGGTGAGTGAGCCCTACCTCTAACCACATAAGACCTACCACTGCTTGACTCTGATATGAAGCTGTTCTGATGGATCTCAGGTCATCCCCTAGTATCAGTGTAGAATCCATTCTGATGGACTTCATGGTCCGCCTACTTTGTCGTGAAATTCATTTTGAAAGATAGGAGTCGCTTCCTCCTCTTCTTGTACAACATGTGGCTGAGCTCCGTTCTGCCCAGACATGCTGAAATAAAAACAATCTTAAACGTAAGAGACATCTGAGCCCACTTTCCACACTAAATACCAATAATAACTTGTTATAAACCGTATATACTTAATACTTAATCAACCTTTACGCATACCACAAACATTCAATCGCTTAAACAATTCTGGTGCATGCGCGTTATGAAACACACTAACAATTCATAAAATCAAACAAGTGCAAGCAATTAAGGTTCGACTCTATCGCTGTAGTAGTTCCTAGGTTAACTTAATGACGGAGTATCTAGAATTAAACAGACATTCATACAGACTCGCAGTGGTAACTGGACCAACTGCTCTGATACCAACTTTCTAAAACCCGTAGCAAGCCTAAAATAATTAAAAACTTTTTCACAAATAATAATCGAATGATGACATCACAAACGGAAGCACATACGTAAACATACATAGCATATGTATTCACAAACATATCTGAAAAAGACAACATAATTACATGGGCATATCACTTCCGTACCGCGTACGTACTGGCCCAAATGTACTATATACCACTGGTATGTCTGTCACATTATGGGCATCTGGCCTCGTGAGGCAAAATAGATGACGTGGTCCACAAAAAGATAATTACACACAACATTCATACAAACAACAAACGTGATACGACTGTTACTGGCCACGACTCTGTCAACAGAAAGCTACCACTATTGCAGCGCTATGGAAGTCAAGAGCTATACATGTACTGACGACTTCCGGATACCAAAAAAATGACCTCTAGCTAGGTCCAAATACTAAGCACCTCAAATGTTAAACAACAACAGGGTCAGACTATGCTGAGTGAGTTTGCAATTTACTAACGGCATTATAAAATAACATCGCACTTCAAATAAGGCGTTCATACGAAAATACATATAATCAAGCATTTGATCCATTGGAAACATAAATCATGAAACCTAACACAACCTATTTATAATTTATCACGTATATCGGAATTCAAATTGATCATTAAAACCTTTGGCCCGGTCCCGGGATAGTTCCATCGAGTTCAACCGCTGCCAGTCTTTTAATCCCAAGTTGTGGGTCCCGAGATAGTTCAACCGAGTTCAACCCACTTGATACGGGTCCCGAGATAGTTCAACCGAGTTCAACCTCGTATCTACTGTTCATTGTCCATCTTTCATATTCAATATCGTGCGCACTTATCAAATCATTACTAATAGTCTAAACACACTAGACTGACTTAGTTACTAGTGATCACACAGCCTATTGACACTCAATAGGTAGCTAGTTTCTTCGGATCGCACACTAGATTCTTATACATAAGCTTTGATAAAATCATATAACATACCAATGAATCATATAAGATGCGATGCGTTTATAATATAATACTCCCTCCGTCCATTTTTAGTTGTCGCTTTAGGCTATATTGCCAAGATTAAGTAAGTGCTTCTTTTGTCTTGAATTATAAGCATAAAAACTAATATAACCCTATTTATAAACTCCACTATTGAAAATTTAGTTTTGAAAGTAGAGTTATAACCCACTATTGGATGATTAACTTTGAAAATTGAACTATCATTTAATGAAGTGAATTAATAAGAAGGTCAAATTTGGAATACTATTGTAAAAATCACATAGAAATCCTAAAATGACAACTATTGATGGACAAAAATATTTGCCTAAAGCGACAACTAAAAATGGATGGAGGGAGTACATAAGATATACTATCAAATAGCTTTTATAGATAATACACGAAAGTAAAATACAACTCACTTGAACCGCTATCCAATCTATAACGTGGTCGATATGATAATATGCTCGTATTATTCCTCATCCGCTGACCTCTTCGCTAGTTGACATGTCTGTTACATATTATTTAATATTTAATAGTTAGACGTGAATTTCGTATTTTATATGCGTATTACTTTTAAATTCTTGGGTTTAAGTTTATTTGATTCCATTCTTTATGCGATTTATGAATTCGATAACCTTTAATCGCATTCACGGTTTAACGAATACTACTTCTTGTATTCACCGATCATATTATTGTCTTAATGTTTTCTACTTCGAATATTTATCTTTAAAACGTCGAGTTTAACTTTGATTTATGTCTCTCGGGGTTCGTAACTCATTTTAAAAGTCTAACGCTCTAAAAATCGGAAGTCTAGGTCGAATGGGGTAAAAATGCCTATTTTGGTCCATTGGCCAACTGTGCGGGCGCACATGAGGTATTGTGCGTCTGAACAGGTTGATGTGCGGGCGCACAGCCTGGCTGTGCATTCGCGCAGCCTTGCTATGCGTTCGCACAGCATGGCTCCACCACGCACAGCCCCGGAAAACCATTCTCTAGGCGCCTTGACGTGCTCCGACCCTCCACACCTATTAAAAACACCCTTCTCTACAATACCCGCAGTTTAGTTTCTCCAAAAACACTAAAACGACCTAGTTACGACGAATTCGATATATGTATAACATTTAGCTTCAAAAAGAGCCAACATTTCCAAGTTCAACACCAAATCTCAAAGTTTTACCTTATAATGAAGCTCAAGGATGATAGAGGATTCGATTTCGAGAAGATCGACACCAAGGATGCGGGATTCGACGTCGTAAGGCGAAGTTCTCGAGATTGCCGTTTCTTCGTCGATGGTTTTCTTCTTTCTCTGGAATCTTCTTCTCCTTCCTGCGATTCATATCTTTTGAAAATGGTTTTTATATATAGAATTGTTAATGTGCTTCTTTGGTCCTTGTTTTCTTTATTTGATACAAATATTTCTTTTAACTTATCTTTTATTCAATTTGATCGATCGCTTAATCGGATTATACTCTAATCAATTTATATACGTATTATTTATACCAATAAATAATACAGTCCAAGAATCAATATTTTTTGTCAAAAACTTATAATTTCAATTCTCGAGACTTAATTGGTTAATTACCACTTTGGGACTTAAAGTTTATCTTCTTGTAATTTTTCTTAACATTTTCCTTAGTCCTAATTTCATTATTTAACTAAAGTCAAATATCAAACTTTTTTGTATTCGAATTCTTAAACTCGGCTTACTAGAATTCTATCTATTTTAATTTCCTCATAAATCTCTCTGATGCCGCTACTCCAGCAACTCAAGATTTGACACGTGGTCTAATTGGATAATTTAAAATTGCGGGGTATTACACCGGGTAAGTCATAAAACTATTTGAGATCGCTTTGTTGAGTACTCTTTTCGTTTGATTAGATACAAGGTTGAACTCGGTGGAAGTATCTCAGGACATGTATCTCGAGTTAGCTCGGTGCAACTATCCCGGGATTTATATCGATCGTTTGGTGATAAAAAATGGTACAAGTTTAACTCGGTCGAACTATCTCGAGACTGTACCACTTGGTAAAGGTTAAACTCGGTCGAATTATCTCGGGACCATACTAAAAGGATTTAAGAAATCTTATTCGCTCGTTATGATTAGGAATTCTACCCTAGTCCAGGATGGTTTTGGGAATAGGGTTTCGATCGGATCAAATACTTGGCGTATATTATATATACTTGCTTTGCTTTCTAAATGCGATGCTAATTTTTTAGTAGAACTATTAGTAATGTGTACACTCACTCAGCATAGTCTGACCCCGTTGATGTTTACCCCTTTCAAGTGGCTAGTGTCGGATCGAACAGTCAATCTCTTTTGTGCCGGAAGTCGTTGGCTTGCACAAAGTACGAGCTCTCTTAGCGCTACAGTAATATACGGTGACCATTTGTGGCCTAGTATAGCGGGGTTTTACATGTCCAGTATATGTTCATATCTGCTATCTTGTGTGTGTATATTGTTAGGCTACACTATATAGTATGATCGTTTTGATGCTGTTTATGTTAACAGCTTTTGTATAGATAAATAGAGGGGTTAGCACCTACAAGTTACGGAAGTTGAACACCCATTATTATAGTATCGTATGTTGTATTGACGATTTGTTATTTATGGTGCATCGTTGTGTTTACAAACGTGTCTTTGTTGTTACATGTTTGTATGTTGTGTTCATGTTTCCGCGAAAAAGTTAGAGTGGTTCTAGGCTTGCTACGGGTTTCGGAGCTACCACTCCCATTCTCTAACGCGGTCGCGACTCAATAATTTGGGTCGTGACAGCTTCCTAGCAGTTGAAAAGGCATGAGGTTAACTATCTGACGCATGATTTTGAACTTGCGGTGATAGTTTTCGCTCTTAAGATTTGGAGGAACTATTTGTACAGTGCAACTTGCGAGTTATTCACGGGTCATATGAGTTTGAAGTATATCTTTGATCAAAGTAAATTGAATATCTGACAGAGAAGACGGCTGTAGTCATTAAAGGACTATGATTGTACCACACAGTATAATCCTGAAAAGTCAATATGGTAGCAGATGCGTTGAGCTGAAAATCTTTAGAAAATCTCGCGCATATTTCTGAAACTTAGAATACAGCATTAATTTGGGACATACATAACATATTCAATCAAGGATTGCAATTTTTCATATCCAATTTCGATGATTTGTTAGCTCACCTTAATTTGTAACGTGTGTTAAGTGATCAAATGAAAGCTTTACAAGCTAATGATCCTCAATTAAGGAAGGAAAATGTCAAGATTTTGTTTTCAAAGAGGAGTGTTGAGACATGGTACTAGACTATGTGTTCTGGAAGTTGAAAATTTAAGACATGAGTCTATGTACAATTTACAACCCAATTCTACTAAGATGTATCAAGATGTTAATAGTAACTATCGGTGAATGGAATGAAGAAGGATATACCGAAATTTGTTGTTAAGTGTTCAACATGTCAGGAAATGAAACTTGAAGACCAAAGACCCTTTGGATATTTACAAGATGTTCTTGTTCCTATGTGAAAGTGGGTAACGATATTTATTAAAATTGTACCGGATTTTCGCGAACATACCAAAGGTTTAATTCAATTTGGGTGATTGTGGACCAAATGACTAAGTCGGCACATTTCATCTAAATCAAGATTTCATATACGGCAACAAGATTGGAACAAATTCATATAGAATGAATTGTATGTTTGCATGGCGTGCCAGTATCGATTATTTCCATAGAGGTTCAGTATTTACCTCTTGATTTTGGTAGAGTTTACAAGAACCTTTTGTACGCGGTTAGATTTTAGCACTTTTCTCCTGCAAACGGATGAGAAGTTTGAAAGGATGATTCAGACGTTAAAATATATGATTGGAATGTGTGTTAGACTTTAGAGGAAGTTGGATTATTTTCCTTTAGTGGAATTTTCTTATAATAATAGTTATCATTCGAGTATCGAAATGGATATGTATGAAACTTTGTATTATTAGAAGTTTTGATATCCAATATACTGGCAGGAAGTTGGTGAACAAAAGTTAACGGCATCCGAAATTTTTCAAATGACATCTGAAAATGTATCGTTAATCAAGCAATATTGGAAGAGCTCCTTTCGCCAACAAAAGAGATATGCGAATTCGAAAAAGAAAGCGGTGGAGTTTCATGTTGGCGACTTTGTATTTTTGTGAGTATCACCAATGAAAGGAGCTATTCATTTTGGTAAAAAGAGTAAGTTGGCTCCAAGATATGACGGGCCACACAAGGTAGTGGAACATGTGCGAGCTGTAGCTTACAAGCCAACTTTATCACCACATATATCGCATTTACGAAATAATCATGTCGTCTTAAGTCTAAGGATTATATACACTATGTAACCTAGATAATGTTATATATACTTATGTGATATATCATGTACAGATTATCTAACGTCATAAGTTCGACCCACTAATCACATAAATTCCCCACATGTTTATTTTTATCTCCATCAAGTAGTATGAAATTCACTACCTCCACCCGTTAGTATTTCATATAATCTAGAGAATAAACGTATATGAATGACCAAATGATATATGAAGCACTATGCATATATCTACGATCATCAACTACTAAAAAACAATTGTAAAGAAGGTATTCGTCACTCATATTATGAGAATAAATTCCTTTAGCAAATTGACTATATATATATATATATATATATATATATATATATATATATATATATATATATATATATATATATATATATATATATATAATTAATGAAAACACTTTTCCTAACATACATGTAATGCATTAGAAGCTCGGTGATTTATCAATTTTTATTTTTAAACCCACGTAACTCTTTATAAACTGAAACGAAAAAATAAATAAGATAAAATAAAATAATCATTCATATAATTTAAAATTGATAAACATATTCCAAAATATGTATAATTTGAAATTTGGAATTTTTTGTCACAATTTATAAAATTAACGGAACAGAATATATAAATCATATATTAATAGAAGGTCAAACTCTCAAAAAATATCAAACCTCTGTGATTTTTCTCATTTTTGACCATACTTTTCAAAATTTGCAAATACAACCCGTTTTGGCAAATTATGTTCCTTTTTATAGCCATTTTTGAATCGGTTTGGTTTTTTTATTGTGATTAAACCTTTTATTATGACACAACACGCAAATGTTTGATATTTTATTGTAATTAAATTTTATATACATGCTGATCATATTGGCAAAAAAAAATGATTTGATTCGAATATGGCTATAAAAGGAACATAATTTGTTAAAACGGGCTATATTTGCATATTTTGAAAGGTTTGACCATAACTAATAAAAATTGCAAAAGTTTGGTATTTTTTAAGGGTTTGACCTTAGTAAAATGATCAAAATTATTGATATAAAAATAATTTTCCATACAATATATCATAATTATGGAGAATGTTTCAAATCACGTTTGTGTCATTGTGGATTTGTCCATATTAAATTTGCAATAAAATAGATTGCCATTTATGATAAAAAAAGATAAAAATAGAAAAAATAAATTATTCTCAGGTCTCCAACATACGTCATAATTTATAATTTCGTCTCTCATTTGAAGATAAAACAATATGATTTTTTAATTTTATTTTGTGAAGGTGTAGTCCTTCACAAAATAAAGTTAAAGGACTTAATTAAAAAAATTGAAGTTCAATTTAGCTGTAAACTTTATATTTTTTAAATTAAATTAAATTTTATATCTTATCAAATTTAATAACTTCAATTTAATTGTTTAATATTTATTAGCGTTGAATTTTTTTTTAAAAAAACTACATTTTTATTATTTCTACTTTTTAATTTTAAAATTGAAGTAAAAAAAAAATTAAAACTGAATTTATTAAACCGTTAAATGTCATAATAATATAATTTTTATTTATATTTTTGTCAAAAACAAAGACTAAATTGAAATTTTATTCTTTTAATCAAGTTTTGTAATTTAGTTGGCAAACACCAAATATAAAAGAAATTTCTAACATTAATTTTTAAATAAAAATGATAAAAGTAAGAATTATGATGGAATATAAATAATGAGAAGGAATTAATAATCTGATTGCGATAATTTTGATCTAACGGTGAAGATACATAAGTGAAGGACAGATGTATGAAGCGGATAAATTAAGGAAGGCAAGTTGAAAGTGGATCTGTTTGTGCAATATATTTCCATTTTTGCATAGATACAATAGATAATGTTACATAAAAAGAAAGGGACGGACCTACCTACATGTAGTGCACACTGAAGTGATAAGTTCCAAACTTTTGAGTCTAACACGCTAATTGTTTTGACAACTACCCTAACGTTGTTTTCAATCTTTTAAAGGACTCTCGAAAGCTTCCAAAATGCAGCCGCCCATCTTGAACATTTACTAATTACCCCACCACTATATGTATCTCTACATTTTCTTTATATCAGAAAAATTAACATGGCAAAGTTTAATAAAAAAATTCTCAAAAAATTTGATGAATAGATTTGATTCGGCGTCGATTTTTTCTTTTTTTTTTTATCAGGAAATAGAGATTTATACTATGTTAGTTGTTAGCGGGGGTTAGCGGAAACTAGTATGCATTTTTTAAATTTAAATCAGGCAAATCACGGCTTGAGGAGATACGGGGTTCGTTTTAATAATTCCTTCATTTCGCCCTGCTCTATAACTATTTTTTCATATCAACTCCATCAATAATCAAGTTGAAGACATTAGAAAGTCAATATTAACTGGGAATATCATCAATGGAGAGATCCACAAAACTGACATGAGCAAGAAAGATCAAGAAAGATTCACAAAAAGAAAAACATCATTTCCACTCAAACATGTATTCATTACAATACAAATTTACCAAAAACACATTCCTTACCACCACATACGGCCTTGAACCGATGAACATAGGCAGAAAAGTAACAAAAACAACACAAAAGACGCAGCTAATACTTATTTATTTCACAGTCATATTATATGTATATTAATGGACAGCAGGGTGAATTCATGGGGACTATTAGTGCTTTTTTTTTCTTTATTAGCCCATTTCTTAACCCTGCTTCAGACCTATCTAACACTTTTAGTCCTACATGGTAGAAATAACAAAAAACAGAAATATATAAACTAATACCAGTTCTTAGCTTTCACTGGTTTGCAAAAGCCTAAGGAGAACATAATGCTCTATCTTTACGTAAACCAGATTGGAATGTCCTGCTGCTTCGGCAATGCCTCCATTGCCAATCCTTGTAGATCTTCCTTGTAGTCGAAGGACGACAAATCAAATGGAGATCCAAACATCATGTTGAAGCTGCTGTTGTTATTGTTGCTGTGCTGGTTGCTGCTTTCGAACGGAGAGTTCAGAGCTTTAAACCTGTCAAACTGATTACCATCATGTGAGAACATTTGATGGTTGTGGTGGACGTTGGCATCTTCGAAGATATTTCCATCCATTGCGTTGCTTTGACCTCTGAAGTAATTGTCCTGTTGATGGTGAACCTTTGGCTGGAAAAGATTGTGACTTTCAGTAACTTGATTATTGCCGGTGTTTGTGTTCTTGTTGCCTTGGATATTGGTGTCATAGATTGACATGAGCTCGCTGATCATCTTTTGCCCGTCTTCTGGAACTCCTGAGAGATCAAAGCTGGCTGGAGCAGCCGCCTTTGGTTGAGGAAATATAACAGGCTTCACATCACTGACATGAAAATTTGACCCTCCAAACTCTAATGACGAACTTCTGTATGCACAAGTTAACTGATGATTGTCCCGAGAAGTCCGGTCATGGAAACCTAGGCGCAGTTGACTGTAAGGACATTGAACAGATTCGCATGTGTAGATCTTCTGCTCCACCATCATGTTCATATCATTGCTTAATTTTCTCTTCCTGATAAAATCAACATTCGAGATCAATTCGCCCTTAATCGGATAAGAAGGTTGCCGAAATGGCAGCCTATCCCTCATTCTCTCCATTCCCAAGCCAGAAGCATTGAGACTTTCAGGTTTGCACTCGTGCACATCGAAGTTGGACTCATCATCAACACCTTCGACATCATACTCACTTGAATCATGGATGATCAGAGATCCACTTCCTGCTGATGCCAAAGGTGGGCAGGCATCAGGATAAAGCTCCCGGGCTAATGCCTCCTCTTGGTTGATAATTGCAAGCCAAGTGGCACTCTCCTTGGCTGTCATCTTGTCCTGTAAGCACTTGGACTGTCTCACAAGCTTGCGAATCTTGGCAATGTCTGGAGACATATGCTTAATAACTGCAGTTAGAACTCCGACTTTCCATGCCTTCTTCAAGTCATGAGGCTTCTTGTAAGGCGGAGGGCCCTGATCCTTGGGTAAGCCCAATTGAGGCCACCAGTCTTCATTTCCGTTAGGCCACCATGGCGGAGGAACACCTTTCTCTAATGGAAACCGCCTCTGAGGGGGATCACAGTGCTGCATAAGTGCGGATAAGAGAGAACCAAGAGTAGTATCTTGAAGCTCCTGCAAAGTGTGTGGGGTTGGACCGATTGAATTACAGCCCTCATTCTTCCCCGGGATGGAATTATCTGCCTGGTACTTAGCTATGGCAGCTGGACCATTTCGATCAAACCTCACTTTATCCTTCCACCACTCTCGAAGATTATCAGACGCCCCAGTAACGGGCTTTCCCTTCTCAGGGATAATCCCATAAACAAATCCTTGAGCTTTACAAACTTCCATCATCTTGAGCATGTATTTCAAAATCCCATCTTGTGCGCGCGACATCTTCTTCCTGCGAGCCTGTTCCTGAGACTGCCGCTGCTTGACCATATCGATGCCCTCCTTACTTTTGTTTTGTTCTTTGAGCCTCTTAAGACGCATCTTATCCCTCCACATTCGGCGTTCCAGCTCATCAACATCAATCTCCTCATCACTATAATCATCCTCCACGGGGGTTTCAGGATCGGGCTGTTGAGCAGTGACATCATCCCCCATGGGACCAGAGAAGAAATCCAAGTCACCACAAAACCCCATCTCCTCAAACATCATCATTTTAACCAAACAAATGGATTTAGAACCCACAAAGTCTCAACTCCTTAATACAAATGAAAACCTGAAAACATGAATATGATAGAGAACATTAATTAAAGAGAACCCAATACAGTTTGGTCAATCTTTCAAAGTGATCAGATCACAGGTCTTTGCTCAATCTGGATTTAATAAAAGTATGGATGAAGGATAGATCTAGCAGAAGCAGATTAGAGAAATCGAATTGAAAAGAGAGGAAGCAGATCCCTCATCTCAGCGTTTGTAACAGATGAGAGAAATATGCAACAAGTCATAAAATGATAAGTAGAAGCTTGGATCTACCACAAACCTTGAAGGATCCATCAATAACCCAAAAACAAAAAAGAAGAAAAGCCCACAAACAGCAGCAATAAACAAAGTTAGAAGAAGAAGAAGAAGAATACCTGAGAGAAGACGATTGACTTTGGATTGGTGGGTTTTGAAGGTCAACCCTGCAACTTCTTTTGGGTTTGTATTGAAAAAAGAAGCAAATTATGACCCCAGACTAAACTATTTATGCTTTAAAGAGTTGTTGGTGGTGAAAGTAAAGAGAAGAAAATATGGCGGCTTAATCCAATTCACTCAACCATCGGGATGTCCATAACACTTTGCTTTGCTTTCTTATTATTTAAGACACAACTCTCTATCTCTCTCTACAAAACAAAGAAATAAAGAAATTGAGTGTGGGGGTCGTGTCCTGTTCGCTATGTATGAGTTACTATTACTACCATCCATCTGTCCATACACTTACCGCTTTTGTTTGTGAGAATGCATTTATTTCTATTTCATTTTCTGTTACATTTTCTTCCTTTTAATGCTTCCTCTTTTGTTTTATCAAAAAAAGAAATGCTTCCTCTTTTGTTCTTTCTTAATACACTCTTTTAACGGACTACTTTTTTATCCATTATTTTACCACCATACTTTAAATTAATTTTTCATTCCTCATCCTATAATTATAAAAAATATCATACGCGCTACATACTCATTCTGTAACTTTTACTTGTTCTTTTAGAATTTTAAAATAATTTTAATTATCATTTTTCAAATTTATCATTTCATAATAAATAACTTCAAAACATAATTGCAAAATATTTATTAACTAATAAAATTTTATTACTATTTATTTTTATAATTTAAAATAAAAATCAACTTCTTTAATATGTGCAATTTTGAATAAATGAACAAGTAAAAAACAGATAGATGGAAAAAAAATCTCAAAATAAAACCCAAGGCCCAAACCCTAGCCAATCCAATCACCACTTCAGCAGCAAACCGCCGACACCTGCAGTCTACAGCTCGACCTTCACATTCTACCTTCACCCCCGTTGTTCTCTATTTTGAGAACTACCCGGAACACTGGTTTTTTACCGACATACAGAAAGCTTTTGTTACTTTTGGTGTTTATGGGACTGTTACGTTAGCAAGGAAGAAGAATAGATTGAATCGAAAATTTGGATTTCTGCGTTTAGATCATGAATGTGATATTTCAACAATCTTGAACAGATTGAATCAAGTTAGAATAGGGGCTTATCGTATTAGGGCTTTCCTTTCAAAGTATCCTAGACCTAATCAAGCTTCCAACATGCAACGCCACATACCAGCTCATCCTAAGCCCTTTCACCCAAAACACCCTCCTGCAACTTTCAAGGAATCCATTAGAGACAATCGTTCTTACTCACAGGTCGTTACCCATAAACCTTTAATCTTCAACACACCAAATGATGAGCCAAAACTGTTCCAGAATAGCTTGATTGTTTCAGTAAAACATATAGACAAGCTGTTACATGTTCACTCTTTTCTTAAGGATATTGAGATCGTTTATGAAACAATTTCATTCCTGGGAGGACGTTTCTTCTCAATTGGGTTTCACAATGAAGTCTACATGAACTGTTTCAAATTGAATTTTCCAAGTATGGAAGCATTCTTCGATTCCTGTATTCCTTTTGATGAACAATTTGCTTCGAACGAACGATACGTATGGATAACTTTAATTGGTGTTCCCATCTCTGCATGGAATGAAATTTTTTTCATGATGGTCGGTAACACCTTAGGGCAATCAATAACCATCCATCCTTCAATAATTTCCAGAGAGCGTCTTGACTGTGGTTCGGTTTTGATCTCGACGGCATCTCATCAAATTGACTGCTACATTAATGCAGTGGTTAATGGGAAAGATTTTATCATCAGAATTTATGAATCTGATATTCCAGTTAACTTTTCTGGTGAGCTTTTTGGTACACAGTCTGCTTCAGATTCAGTAACTGATTCAGACTCGGATTCTCAAGCAGCTTCAAAATCTGATTCTGATCCTAAACATGTAGTTTCCCCCTCAATATCAGGTTCAGCTAAGTCAATCAACTCGGCTGCAACTTTCCCAACTCCGGACTTGTCTTTCATAACTCAGCGTCACAAGGATATACCTGTTCACACTCAGACCGAAAAACAAAATTTATTTCAGGCGGAAGAAACAGAAGCACAAAAAACATGGGCAATAGGGCTTAAATTGGGTTTGTTTTCAGAAGAACATGAACGAGAAATTATTGAGCTGATTTCACAAGGGATCAACAAGGATCAGCCAAATCACTCTTGAAGTGTTTTGCCTGTCGAGGTTAATATGTTATAATGTTTGATACATTTAACTTTATATCGTGGAATTGTCGAGGGGGTGTTTCCCATTTCAGAAAACAACGTTCTATCCCATCTTTTGTTTCTTTACATAATTTATCAATTGTGGGTTTGATTGAAACCAAAAGAGCATCATTTGATGATTTTTTAATTAGACGTCTGTGGCCGAATTTGGACTTTGGTTATTGTTTTTCGAGTTCTACAGGGGCTTCGGGTGGTTTAGCTTGTGTTTGGAACACTGCTTTAGTTACTCCTACTAGAATTATCACTTCTAACAGATGGATTTCTCTGGATTTTATTTGGTGTAATTCTTCTATTCGCTTTATCGTTGTTTATGCTCCCAATTGCCCGGTCACAAGATCTATTTTTTGGGAAGACCTTCTCCCTGAGTTAACCTGTGACCGTCTTTGTATACTATTAGGGGATTTTAACGAAATTTTGCATCCGTCTGAGAGATTCAATTGTACTGCTTTTTTCCAGTTTCATTAATTCGGAAGCTTTGGTAGAAGTTCCTCTTCATGGACGCTTTTTCACGTGGAATAATAGTTTCTCGAGATCCAAAATTGATCGATGTTTTATTTCCCCTTCGGTGTTTGCACTTTGGCCAAACCTTCACCTTAAAGCATTACCTCGATCCTTTTCCGATCACACTCCTATTCGTTTTACTTCAGCTGCTGCAATCGATTGGGGTCCTCGGCCTTTTCGATCTTTAAATGCTTGGTGGAAGCATGAAGATTTTGCTATTTTTGTGCATAATTCTTGGCATTCATTTTCTGGTATGAACAACCAGCATTCTCTTGTTAATAAGCTTCGGAATCTTCGTCGTGTTATCAAAGATTGGAACAAGAATGTCTTTGGAAACATGAATGCGCAGGCTGTTACAGTTCAGCAACAAATAACAAATCTGGAACAGGTTGCAGATGTTAGAATTTTATCAGATTTGGAGAAATCTTCTTTAGCAACTCTCCATTCCCAGCTTTTTGACATAACTCGGCACCTTAAGTTAATATGGCTTCAAAAATCCCGTCTAAATTGGAGTCTTCTCGGAGACAAGAATACGTCCTTCTTTCATTTGGCAGCTACGGTTCATGCCAAAAACAATCAGATTTCAGAAGTAGTTGTGGACAACATTTGTTATACTACTCCTTTTGATATCAAGAAGAATGTCAGTGGTTTTTATCAGAATTTATACAAGCGAACTAGTCCTCTTCAATTCAGCCTTTCTTTTTTGACCTTCAAGAAATTAACAGCAGATGATGCGGCAAATATGATCACAGGTTTTGATTTAGAGGAAATCCACTCAGCCCTATGCAATTGTGACTCTAACAAGGCTCCGGGACCGGACGGTTTTAACTTATTCTTCTACAAGCAAGCTTGGGAGATCATTAAAACTGATTTGTTTAATCTTTTTCAAGAATTTCACCGGTCTTCTCACTTCCCGGCTAGCCTCAATACAGCTTTCTTGATTTTGATTCCGAAGATTAAAGGTGCTCGTGATATTAAAGACTTCCGTCCTATAAGTCTAATCAATGGGATTTTCAAGATTCTTTCAAAGATGCTCGCAAATCGGTTAGGGGCTGTTCTACATTCCTTAATCTCTGAAAATCAGTTCGGATTTATAAAGGGGCGTAATATACATGATTGCCATTCAATTGCATCTGAATTAATTCACTTGACTTTGAAGCGTAAGGAGCAGTACTTCATTATTAAGTTGGACTTTCAAAAGGCATTTGATAGTGTGTCTTGGTCTTTTATCCTATATGTTATGGAAAAAAATGAATTTTAACAACACTTGGATCCAATGGATTTCTTCGCTTTTCAAATCCTCACAACTTTCGGTTTTGATTAACGGGAGTCTGTCGGATAATTTTCGAATGGAAAAAGGTGTCCGCCAAGGGGATCCTCTCTCTTCGTTGCTCTTCGTCATAGCAGCTGAAGGATTTAAAGTGCTTATTGACAAAGCAAAAGTTTTGGGTCTTCTAGAGGGAATCAACATTGAAGGATATTATGAATCAATTTCCTTATTACAATTTGCGGATGACACTCTCTTATTTATTCCAAATGATTTGGAAATGGTCAGAAATCTTCTTCGGATACTTCGCTATTTTGAGCTTATCTCGGGCCTCCGGATTAATTTCAATAAGAGTTCAATTATTGGCCTCAATATAGCGGATGAAGATGTTTCTTTAGCTGCTGAAATTCTGAACTGCAAAACTGATACGCAGCCCTTTACTTACCTCCGCTTGCCCCTTGCCAGGAAGTGTTTGAAAATATCTCAGTACGCCCCCTTAGTTCAGAATTTTGATTCCCATTTATCACTTTGGAAAGGAAAATTGTTGTCACCTGCGGGTCGACTCGTGTTGCTAAAATCTGTTCTCGCAAGCTTGCCTGTATACTTTATGTGCAGCTATGCTTTACTTGCAGCTGTTATTAACACTCTTGAAAGTAAAATGAGACAATTTCTTTGGTCCGGATCATCAACGATTAGAGGGATTTGCAAGGTCTATTGGTCCACGGTTTGTCTTCCTTATAATCACGGCGGTTTGAATGTTCCTTCCCTTACACTTAAGAATCAAAGTTTGTTACTAAAATGGATTTGGAAACTCCTTTCTTCTGATAAATCCTCTCCTTGGTATTTGGTCATCAACAATAGCTCAAACATCGGATTTTGACATGATTTAACTTCTGTAAATAATGCAAATCTCTCATTATTTTGGCGGGGAATTAAGAAAATTTGTGTTTACAACACAGAGACATGGAATTGTTTTCAGTCTAATGTTATCTTTAATTTAGGTAATGGAGAAGATATTTATTTTTGGAGAGATATTTGGTACCCAAATCAGTTGCAGCCATTGTCTTCTTCCCATGCCAATCTTTTTAATCTTTCATTGAATAGAGATGCTGTAATTTCAGAGTTTTGGAATCCGGATTCTAGCTGAATTGAGTTATTCAACTGGAGAAGGAGACTGCGAATTGGGGAGTCAACATATTTGAATAATTTGCAGCTGCAGTTTGCCGATATTCATGTCAGAACAGGTATCTCTGATCATGTTGCTTGGCATAGACGGAACCATTCTTTCACGTCAGCAGCCTTCATAAACTGCAGACCTATATTTCAGCCACATAACTTGTTTCTTTCATGCATTTGGAAGCTCAAGGTTCCTCCTAAACTTCAATTTTTTACTTGGCTATTATCAAAGGATCGAATAACCTCCAATCATTTCCTTTACCTTCGTCATGTGATTTCATCCGAGCAGCTCCTTTGTTCTTCTTGCTCTGAAATTGAAAATGGTACTCATATAATTGTTCATTGTTCTTTAGCTTGGTCTTTTTGGTGTGATCTTTATCGTAGAGCAGGGTTCACAGCTTGGGTGGTTCCATCAGATGTAAGCAGCTTTTATGTTCAGTGGTTGGGATTGGCAAAAGCTAAATACAAGGATCTTTGGAGCACTATTTGGATATTTGGTGTTTGGGAAATTTGGAAGGCAAGAAATAAAAGGATCTTTAACAATGAATTGACGGATTATTCAGATTTGATTTTTCTTTGCATAACAAAAACAATTGTAGTCCAAGTCTACAAATTGGACTAATTGCAGTATCTTATAAGTTTATGGGCCAATTTGCAAATTTTATGGATTAAAATTGACCGTACACAAACTCATAGGGTCTTAGTAGCCTTTTTGACACTTTTAGGCACCTTAATTGACTTTTATCCCTTTTTTAATTAGCTAATCAGTCCAAATCCGAAAATTAAAAGTACAATTCTAAGGTAAATAATTTAAAGACTTATCACTTGACACTTCTTCAACCTTAACCCAAGTTCTAAATAGGCAAAATAATAAATTAACTTAACCTAAATCCTAAACCTAATTCACCTCTATATAAAAAACCTTAAGACAACTGAGTTAGGGGTCGGACCGGAAAGGTAAAATCCCTAGAGCTAAAATTCGACCCCTTCCCCTAGAAAAAAATCCTAATTTGGTCGAACCCCCTAGCAAACACATACAAAATTATTCAATTTCAGTCCCTAAAACCACTATGCACATGTTAATTCTCCAAGAACACAGCCCTGCACAGACTTGAAGTTGGATTCCGCATCCACTTCACCAACAAACGGGCCAAGTTCTAAATAGGCAAAATAATAAATTAACTTAACCTAAATCCTAAACCTAATTCACCTCTATATAAACAACCTTAAGACAACTGAGTTAGGGGTCGGACCAGAAAGGTAAAATCCCTAGAGCAAAAATTCGACCCCCTCCCCTAGAAAAAACCCTAATTTGGTCGAACCCCCTAGCAAACACATACAAAATTATTCAATTTCAGTCCCTAAAACCACTATGCACATGTTAATTCTCCAAGAACACAGCCCTGCACAGACTCGAAGTTGGATTCGGCATCCACTTCGCCAACAAACGAGCCAAAGACTCAGACCGGTAATTTTGAGGACCCTCTTAAATTTTTTAATACCCCGAATATTTAAAATAAATTATATCATGCCACGTGTGGTAATTTTCGATAAATTAAATCAAAGTGGATTTAATTTAATAATATGGGAAATTTGGAAAAATTTCTATTAAGCAGAATTGTCGGGATTAAGAGATAATCGAGAAAATTAATATAAAATAAAATATAAATTCCATGACGATAATTATTCCGCCAAAGTTCTTAGAGTAATTTATAGTATATTTGGTACACATTTCGTATCGATCGGAGACCGTTTAAAATTTAGACGCAAACGTGTTTATGGGTTAAATTGTAACATTAAAAAGTTATGGATCAAAGTGTATTTTAACCCTCTTTTATATAGTAAACCTCATATATTAAGGAATTCATCTCCTTCATTTAGAATGATCCAGAGAAAGAAAAATGAAGAAAATGTTGGGTTTTATAGGTTCATAACGCAGCGGAATTTCAAAAATTTATCTAAAAACCCCAACCAAGATCCATGTAATTCGAATTAACAGAATAATTACTTACTTGTATGTCGAATTCAACAGCAATGTAGGAAGGAAGGAGGTGGTTCACTTTGGTGATACCTGGCCTCGGATCAGAAACGCCTCCAAAAGAACGCTTCCTCTACGAGTATCCACACGAACAGACCTTAGCCAAAACTAGTGCTTGTGTGCTAGCACTATTGCTTCACAAGCAATTTCGAATTTTAGTGATTTAGTGAATAATGAATTTCGTGATTCTCAAACCAACTGCTTAATGAGTATTTATAGTGATAAATAACACTAGGGTTTGAGACAAATTCGAATTTCAATCTCATTGCAATTCTACAAGTTTATGTTTATCAAAAACTCCTTTTTGATAATTATCCATATATATATTAATTACTATATTTATTATCTTCCAAAAATAATAAATTAAGGAAAACACTTATCCTTAAATTTCGAATTAATATATATATTTATTAATCTATATATATTACAAATTATATATATATATAATTAATCACTTAATCACATTGGGCTTGTACAACCCATAACTGTTTTGGGCCTGTTTTTAGTGTGCGACCCTGTAGGTTCATATAACGTTGGCAGTAGGCTCGAAATCCCTATTTCAGCCCACAAGTCATAAGTGGCCTCTAGAAAGACATTATGACTACCCAAGTTATATGAATATCGATAATCCGATTTAACCATTTACAATAATATTTTAATCCCTTTGTCTCTCGATATCCAAATTGAATATAAGGCATAGTTATGTCATCCTTATAACATTCAATCATTAGTTTCTTGACTTTAAGTAGACTGAAAATGATAACTTCTTATCAATTAGCATGGCCATGCATTTTCTTCAGTCTATCTTCTTCAAGGGGCCTATAGATATCTTACTCAAATAAATGAGGGACAAATTCCTTCTCAGTCACTCACATTTCTCACATAGTTACTTTCATATCCAATGACAATCTATTCCATTATCCTGTTAAAGATAATGTAAGACTGTATCAAAATATGAAATAGCTATGTAGAAATCCATGATGATTTCAAGGTTTTGGGATTATACTAATAGAACTGTAATGAGAATTACTTATGACAGTGATCTACGTAGTATTCTCACAGTGGGTCATCCAGTGTCTTATTTCTCAAATAGCACCTATGATTTGACTTAATATCTCATATACATGATTAGTAAAACATAATCATCAGTCAACATCATACTAGTCTCAATGTTCTATTAAGACTAGGGATAGATGGTATATAATTCTTTTATTAAACCTAAGGGTTCTACTATCAAGTCACATACTCAATGACCTTAGAAAGAATTAACCATTCAAGTATTTTAATCATTAATATAAAATGATAAAAACTGCCAATCAATAAATAATAAAATGATAAAGTCAAAACATGGTCAAACATGATTGACCTAGTGCATATCACTAACAATCTCCCACTTGCACTAGGCCCAATCTACATTAAATCTAATTCCCATGGACCTAGTATGACTCTCATGCTTAGGCTGTGGAAGAGCCTTAGTTAGCGGATCAGCAACATTATCATTTGTCGAAACTCTGCATATCTTCACGTCTCCTCTCTCAATGATTTCTCGAATGAGATGATAACGTCTAAGTATGTGTTTGGATCGCTGATGTGATTTGGGCTCCTTTGCTTGTGCTATGGCCCCATTGTTATCACATAACAAGTTCACTGGATCGGATATACTAGGAACAACTCCTAATCCAGTTATGAACTTTTTGATCCAAACAGCCTCCTTAGCTGCGTCTGAAGCAGCTATATACTCAGCTTCTGTTGTAGAATCAGCAACGGTGTCCTGCTTCGAGCTCTTCCAGCTAAAAGCACCTCCATTCAAACAAAACACATATCCTGACTGTGATTTATAATCATCAATGTCAGTTTGGAAGCTAGCGTCTGTGTAACCCTTTACAATCAGCTCATCTTCCTGACCACCATATAGCAAGAATGCATCCTTGGTTCTTCTCAAGTACTTAAGGATGTTCTTAACTGCTGCCCAGTGACTTTCACCTGGATTTGACTGGTATCTGCTCGTTGTACTCAAAGCATACGAGACATCAGGTCGAGTGCACAACATTGCATACATGATAGATCCAATAGCAGAAGCATATGGAATCTTACTCATGCGGTCTCGCTCATCCTGTGTCTTAGGACACTGAGTCTTGCTGAGACTGATGCCATGTGACATTGGCAAGAATCCTCTCTTGGAGTCTTGCATACTAAACCTGTTTAATACCTTATCAACATAAGTGCTTTGACTTAGGCCAATGAGTCTTCTAGATCTATCTCTATAGATCTTGATGCCTAATATGTAAGCAGCATCGCCCAAGTCTTTCATTGAAAAACACTTCCCTAACCATGATTTAACATTTTGCAGTATGGGAATGTCGTTTCCAATGAGTAGTATGTCATCAACATAAAGCACTAAGAAAACAATCGCGCTCCCACTAACCTTCTTGTACACACAAGGTTCATCTTCATTCTTGATGAATCCAAACTCTTTGATTGCTTCATCAAAACGAAGATTCCAACTCCGAGAAGCTTGCTTTAATCCATAAATGGATTTTTGAAGCTTGCAAACCTTTCCAGAATTCTCTGGACTGGCAAAACCCTCAGGTTGTGTCATGTACACATCCTCAAGTAAGTTTCCATTAAGAAACGCTGTTTTGACATCCATTTGCCATATCTCATAGTCATAATATGCAGCTATGGCAAGGAGAATTCGAATGGATTTGAGCATAGCAACTGGTGAAAAGGTTTCATCATAGTCTATACCATGTATTTGTCTGAAACCTTTTGCAACTAGTCTTGCTTTATAGGTATGCACATTGCCATCCATGTCAGTCTTCATTTTGAAGACCCATTTGCACCCAATGGTTTTTACACCATCCGTTGGGTCAATCAAGGTCCAAACTTGATTATCATACATGGATTGCATTTCAGATCTCATGGCTTCGAGCCATTTTTTCAGAGTCAGGACTATTTATGGCCTCTTGATAGGATGTGGGTTCTTCTTGATCCACAATCATCACATCATTGTTCTCAGTAATGAGAAATCCATATCTCATAGGATTATGACGTGTCCTATCAGACCTCCTTTGGCCTTGTGGTACTTGTACTGGTTCAGCAATTGCTTGTTGATTCTTTTGAGGTTCCATACGTGGTACAATGCTATTTTGTGGTTCTTGAATTTCTTCAAGTTGTACTGTACTCCCACTGGTTCCTTTGGAAATAAATTCTTTTTCCAAAAAGATACCATTTCGAGCAACAAACACTTTGTTCTCATAAGCATTGTAGAAGTAATATCCTTTAGTTTCTTTAGGATATCCTACAAAAAGGCATTTGTCAGATTTGGGTGCTAATTTATCTGAAATTAGTCGCTTCACATAAGCTTGACATCCCCAAATCTTAAGAAAAGACAAACTAGGAGTTTTTCCAGTCCATATCTCATATGGTGTCTTTTCAACTGCCTTTGATGGAACTCTATTCAAAATGAATGCAGCGGTTTCTAAAGCATAACCCCAAAATGAGATTGGAAGATCAGTTTGACTCATCATTGATCGAACCATATCCAATAGAGTTCGATTTCTCCGTTCAGACACAGAATTCCATTGTGGTGTTCCAGGTGGAGTCAATTGAGAAACGATCCCACAATCTCTTAGATGATCTACAAATTCTTGGCTTAAATATTCACCACCTCGATCAGATCTTAGTGTTTTAATATTTTTACCAAGTTGATTTTGTACTTCATTCTTAAATATTTTGAACTTTTCAAAAGATTCAGATTTATGTTTCATCAGATAAACATAACCATATCTACTGAGATCATCAGTAAAAGTAATGAAGTACTGAAATCCACCTCTAGCATTTGTACTTAATGGACCACATACATCTGTATGTATAAGGCCCAATAAGTTTTTAGCTCTTTCACCTTGTCCAATAAAAGGTGTTTTTGTCATTTTGCCCATTAGACAAGATTCACATGTTTCAAATGATTCATAATCAAATGAATTCAAAAGTCCATCTCTTTGAAGTTTTGATATGCGTTTCTCATTGATATGGCCTAAACGACAATGCCAGAGATAAGTAGAGTTTAAATCATTTGACTTAAACTTCTTAGCATTGATGTTATAGATTGATTTTTCATCAGTGTCTTCAACATTTAAAATATAAAGACCACTACTGCGTGGAGCATATCCATAAAGAATGTTATTATGCGAAATACTGCATTTATTATTCCTAATAATAAATTCAAAACCATCCTTGTCCAAACAAGAAACAGAAATAATATTCCTACACATGGTAGGTACATAATAACAATTGTTCAAAGATAAAATAAGTCCACTAGGCAAAGATAACTCATAAGTCCCTACAGCTAAAGCAGCAACTCTTGCTCCATTGCCAACTCGTAGGTCCACTTCGCCTTTTGTCAAACTTCTACTCCTTTTGAGACCCTGCACATTAGTACAAATGTGAGATCCAGATCCAGTATCTAATACCCATGAATCAGAAGTAGAAAGATTAATTTCTATAACATGAATACCTGAAGTGGTAGTCTCACTACCCTTGTTCTTCTTCAGATCATCCAGATATTTCTTGCAATTCCTTTTCCAATGTCCAGGTTCCTTGCAGAAAAAGCAAGTTCCTTCCTTTGGCAGTTTTGCTTTGGGTTCATCCTTGGTCTTGGGCTTGGACTTGGGTTTAGACTTCTTGAAAGCCTTTCCCTTGCCCTTACCAGACCTTTTCATACCCTTTCCCTTGTTGACCATAAGAACATCCTTAATCTCATTCTTGATGTTCTTTTCAGCAGTTTGAAGCATCCCATGCAACTCTGTGGTGGTCTTCTCCATATTATGCATATTGAAGTTCATGATGAAACCATCATAAGCCTCAGGCAAAGATTGGAGAATAATGTCTGTAGCCAACTCTTGGGCAATTGGGAGACCGAGCCTGTCCAAATGTTCAAGATGACCCTTCATCTTCAAAACATGAGGACTAACTGAGCCGCTAGTAGTCAACTTGCAAGAAAGCAAATCCTTGATGGTATTGAACCTTTCAATTCTTGCTCTCTCTTGGAACATTTCCATGAGATCAGTAATCATGGTGTTCGCATCCAATTCCATCATTTGCTTTTGGAGTTCATTCTCCATGCATCCAAGCATAATGCAAGTGACATCAGTAGAGTCATTGAGATGCTTCGTATAAGCATCCCTTTGAGCTCTAGTAGCAGCAGGAGCTGGTTCCTCAGGGAGGGGTTGATCAAGGATATATTCCTTTCTTTCTTGCCTAAGAACAATTCTTAGTTTTCTGCACCAGTCTAGAAAGTTAGTGCCATTGAGCTTATCCTTCTCAAGGATTGATCGCACTGATGAAGTAGGTGTAGTGTTTGTAGCCATCTCTACAACAATAAATATACAAGTAGCATTTAATAAAAGGCACAATAAAATTCCCACAACATATATCCATAATTCATATAAAAACCCTTAATGTTAATTTCAACAATTGAAAAATAATAGTGGGACAAGATCCATATTTCACCCTACTTCAAGTAAGCTTTGGCTTATCACTTTAAGTATGGTTTATTTAGGTAGGTAACACTTTACCAATTACATCTCATGCAATTCTTGAACATAGAATATTAACATCACATGCAGTCTTGATATTCTATCTTATACCCTAGGTTCAAAACTATTTTGATAACCTAGTTAAGTCTAACCAAATCAAACATATGGATATCACTTTTATCCAACTTATCTTACTTAGATGACTTTATACATCATGCTTTGGCATAGCCTATACATAGCAATCTAAGTCTTGATAAGTGTTATTATAATGGGAGGTATATTGAAGACTTAATATTAAATAAGGGTTTGTTATTTATCCTATTTAGTTATCCTATCTTATCACATGTAAAATAATCATGCAAAGCATATAACCAATAAGATAAACATTAAAAACATATTATTTTACTATTTTAAATCATATTTAACAACAATCATATAAATATGTTATTCATGATAATTTAAATCATATTTAAAATTTATCATTAAAGTATTAAAATAAAATACATGACAAAAACACGCCGGCTTAAAAGGATAACGGTCCTTAATGGGGTGTATCAGTGGGGTTCAAGGGGCGCGGCCCCTTGGCGGGGTCTGGGGGCAGCGCCCCTAGCGGGGTCCAAGGGGCAGCGCCCCTGGCGGGGCCCGGGGGCAGATTACGGTTTAAAATTTCTTTATCCGAAATCAATAATCTTAACTGATTACGGTTTATTTTAATATGTTCAAAACAGATTAAAATAACCCCAAAACCCTAATTACTGCATCTTAAAAACTGTTCAGAAACAATTTATTTAACACTTAAATAACAACAGTTTCATTAATTCGGCTCATAGCAGAATTAAATACAGTTTTATAAATTATGTTCATAACATAATTAAACACAGTTTTATCAATAGAATCAAAACAGTTTCACAAACAGTTTACTAATCCTATTCAAAACAGAATTACTAATAGAATCAAAACAGTTTCACAAACAGTTTACTAATCATATTCAAAACAGAATTACTAATAGAATTAAAACCAGTTTCACAAACAGTTTACTAATCCTATTCAAAAACAGTTTTCCTAATAGAATTAAAACAGTTTCATAAACAGTTTACTAATCCTTATTCAAAAACAGTTTTATTATTCTGTTTCCCCTTTTCTTATCAATTCGTATGAACATTAATACTACGAAACCTTTAATCAAATTAAAACGTAATATTAATTTAGAACAATATATTCGAAGTTTTAATCACATTAAACAATTAATCAAATTAATTCTTCATACTATTTTTCATACAATTAATCACATAAACGTTTTATTTATAATTACAACGAATTATAATTCCTTCAAAAACAATTTCGAAAAACAACCCCTTTTTCAAAACAGAACATACAATAAGCATATATCACATATATACTCAGAATCTAATTAATCAAATTACAAGCAGCTTTGATACCACTGTTGGGTTTTATAGGTTCATAACGCAGCGGAATTTCAAAAATTTATCTAAACACCCAAACCAAGATCCATGTAATTCGAATTAACAGAATAATTACTTACTTGTATGTCGAATTCAACAGCAATGTAGGAAGGAAGGAGGTGGTTTACTTTGGTGATACCTGACCTCGGATCAGAAACGCCTCCAAAAGAACGCGTCCTCTACGAGTATCCACACGAACAGACCTTAACCAAAACTAGTGCTTGTGTGCTAGCACTATTGCTTCACAAGCAATTTCGAATTTTAGTGATTTAGTGAATAATGAATTTCGTGATTCTCAAACCAACTGCTTAATGAGTATTTATAGTGATAAATAACACTAGGGTTTGAGACAAATTCGAATTTCAATCTCATTGCAATTCTACAAGTTTATGTTTATCAAAAACTCCTTTTTGATAATTATCCATATATATATTAATTACTATATTTATTATCTTCCAAAAATAATAAATTAAGGACAAACACTTATCCTTAAATTTCGAATTAATATATATATTTATTAATCTATATACATTACAAATTATATATATATATATATATATATATATATATATAAAATTAATCACTTAATCACATTGGGCTTGTACAACCCATAACTGTTTTGGGCCTGTTTTTAGTGTGCGACCCTGTAGGTTCATATAACGTTGGCAGTAGGCTCGAAATCCCTATTTCAGCCCACAAGTCATAAGTGGCCTCTAGAAAGACATTATGACTACCCAAGTTATATGAATATCGATAATCCGATTTAACCATTTACAATAATATTTTAATCCCTTTGTCTCTCGATATCCAAATTGAATATAAGGCATAGTTATGTCATCCTTATAACATTCAATCATTAGTTTCTTGACTTTAAGTAGACTGAAAATGATAACTTCTTATCAATTAGCATGGCCATGCATTTTCTTCAGTCTATCTTCTTCAAGGGGCCTATAGATATCTTACTCAAATAAATGAGGGACAAATTCCTTCTCAGTCACTCACATTTCTCACATAGTTACTTTCATATCCAATGACAATCTATTCCATTATCCTGTTAAAGATAATGTAAGACTGTATCAAAATATGAAATAGCTATGTAGAAATCCATGATGATTTCAAGGTTTTGGGATTATACTAATAGAACTGTAATGAGAATTACTTATGACAGTGATCTACGTAGTATTCTCACAGTGGGTCATCCAGTGTCTTATTTCTCAAATAGCACCTATGATTTGACTTAATATCTCATATACATGATTAGTAAAACATAATCATCAGTCAACATCATACTAGTCTCAATGTTCTATTAAGACTAGGGATAGATGGTATATAATTCTTTTATTAAACCTAAGGGTTCTACTATCAAGTCACATACTCAATGACCTTAGAAAGAATTAACCATTCAAGTATTTTAATCATTAATATAAAATGATAAAAAACTGCCAATCAATAAATAATAAAATGATAAAGTCAAAACATGGTCAAACATGATTGACCTAGTGCATATCACTAACAGAAAATTCGTAGCTTATTCTCATCTTAACGATCCAAACTTCGATCGATCGCCGTTTCTTCGTTTCTCGTCCGAATTGAGCGATTCTTGCGGCCACGGAATGAGAAAAGGATCCTCTATCGTTTCGAAGCATCAAATCAAGGTAAGGGTTTTGTTTTTATGGTGAATGTTTCTGTTTTAGTGGCTGTTTGGGTTGAAATAACTACACTTGAATCGTACGTATAGAAATAGAGTTGTTTTGATAGTTTTAAAGTGTAAAATGATGAATAGGATGTTAAAACAAATCGAATATTATAAAAATTGTTGTTTTGATCGTTTCAGGACGTCGGGACCGGCGAAGCAGCTCCGAACGGAAAGTTGAAAGTTTCATTTCCCCTCCTTATGTGAGTCGTTACTTATGTTTGATCGATAGCTTACGACATGTGCGTTTTGGTTTTGAATTAAAAATATAATTGTTAAATATGTGAGGTGCGTGAGATGTTATGATGATTGTTTGATAGTAAATTATAAGATGCGCGTGCATACATGATTTGCTTATGCGCTTAAATATGATTATATGAGTATGCGATACGTGCTTTACATTGTGTGCTTTTGCGTGAAAATTTTATGAATAGTAATTATGGGACACGACATCGAGATTTATGTATCACGCGTTATAAAACGTGAAGATACTAGCGGAATCAATCAATAGTGGCGACAAACAATTATGGATCGACAAGCGTGGATTCATGAAAATGGAAAAACTTACCAAGTTAGAGAGTTTAAAGGTCCGGAGAACTTACAGAGTAAAAGTTTATAACTTGTTAAAGTTATTTTCTAAATGATATTAAAAGCATAATTGTGCCTAGACCTGCGATAGTCATTGATAATTGCCACGACATTGATAGAAATGCATCACTACATACATCAATACATGCATCAATAGGGCATGTATCATATGCATTATGCTCAGACAAAAAGGTGAGATGTGGCAACTCCTTAGGGATGAGAGACGTCATCACCCTAGTGCATAATTTTGCTAAGATTTCAATGGAATTTTGAGATAAATTTCAAAAAGAATCGTCTTATTTAGAAACATTTTCAAGAGATCTGTTTTATGTGAGCATACCTAGATCGAGACTCTGTAACTAAGATAAAATGTTCGATGTCAAGCTGCAAGCAATTTGCGAAGGCACATCGAATGTACGCATGATCGAGGGTTTAAGGTTTATGTTTCATAAGTACGAAGTTAGTCATAGTTTCTCAAACTATAATACGAGTAGAACGACAACGCGTAAGCAGAGATCGAAATATAATCGATTAAACTATAAGTTAGGTTATTTCTAACTTTAAGTGAGGTGACTAGAATACCGTCCTATGAAACAATAGAATTATGAAAGATGATGGCAGAACATAGTGATCGACCCTTAGCTTAAACGTTTGAGATAGAGGATAGTCTCTACGAATGAATGATACAAGTTATACGAAAAATCAAAAAATCATCAAGTTTAGTAAAACTAAGATATCGTTTGATCGATCCGTTAGATCGAGTTAAGATCGGAATATGATGTTCCTAAAATAGTTATTTGAGGATTAACTGTTGTGATCGTTAAATTGAGAACTAGACGTAATTTTCATAAGAATATCGATAATGGATATATATGGATAAAATTGAATAGCCGAATTGATTGGCAATAAGGGTATGAAGTATAGAATTGGACCAGCTAAGTGTAATTAATACCAGCTCCACAAAGGATTGAATGATTTGAGGGGTATGAGAAGAAAGATTAGGAGACAGACGACACATAATGCGATTAGTGAATTGAAAGTTTGAAATCTCCAACACCAAGTATGTGATTACGAAGTTAATAAGTAGACCACATAAAGTATATATATGATGTATGTTTGTGAAGTGTCAGAGCTTATATTTTAGATTCGGATAATAATAAGTGAAAGCATAGTACGATTGAAGTATGAAATGAAAGATATGAGTAAAATACCTACGAATAGGTACTCATGGATGAGAAGGTATAAAGACCCAACAAGATAGATAGAAGATACAAAAAGATCGGTCAAGGTAATCTGCATTGAGAAGATTTGAATAACTTGTGTATATCAAGCAGTACTCAAATCGAGTAAAGGAAAAGAGAACATCGCATGGAAAGTTGACGAGAAGGTAAGATGGATTGAACTCTATGTAGTCATGGACGCATGAAACAAAAAGAGACCAACTTGACATGAGTATAGGATTAACCAAACTGATAGTCGAAGTATCAACCAGAAGGTGATAGATGATTAAGTACCCTATCAAGAATGCAGCACATTGAGGAATCCGAACAGAGTAGACCACGATCTGTATCGGTAAACGACATCGAGGATGCTGAAATAAGAAGTACAAGATGTACGAGATTCGATGAAAATGAGTACAAGATGTATAATGGAACGTGACCGACAAATATGATAAAAGTAAGATTAAAGGATAAGAGACAAATTTCGTAGGGCTAAGTACTGATGCTACTAATCCTAATGGATAATTAAAGATATGAAATGGAAAGGAGATTGTAAAGAATACATAAGCGACATAGATGAGATGAAGATCATGAGGAATACATCTACGGTATAGATTAAAGAAAGAAGTTTAAATGGAAATAGTAAGATTTTGGATAGTGATAAGAAGTAAACTTAAAACTACATGATAATAAAAAAAGATAGTTTGGAAATTAAGAGTCAAACTAAGATCAAGTATTGAAAAAGGGAATAAATGAAGAATAGTCAGATCCTGGCAATGAATGCTAAAAGCATATTTGAAGATCGAAGGGTAAACAATGTCAACCATACGACAAAAGAGCAAGATGAAATAGAAGTAAAAAGGTCAGAAATAAGAGTTAACATATAACCTAAGGGTTAGTACTAGAGTTAATATTAAGAGTCCTAATGAATGAATCGCGACGAGGTGAATAATAAGAAACTCAATGAAAGGAAAAAGTATTATTAAAAGGAAATTGATGTAGAAGATTGTAAGATGCCAACACAATAGTAATAAGGACTCGAACGTTGTGATGATTACCAAGATCAACATTTCTAAAGATTGTAAAGAAAGTTTACGCTTTCCATAAGGATTGATAAAGATCTTCGCAAGAGTACGGAGCTAAAAGCTGAAAGATCGATGAAAGATACACAAGAAAAGTGCTTATTTTTGTAATAATGACACTACTAAAGGTAACCACTGGCTAGAAAAGCGGGAAGGATCAAGAAATCTCATTGGAAATGAGTAAACGGATTGATTAAATAGATCAAAGAGTATGTAAAATATGAATGAGAATATCGAGCATAGAACAAGTAACAACACCTCTAAAGGATATGCTGGTATGTGTGAACAATTGGAGAAGGATTAAAAATCCTCATTTAAGTAAGTGAACAAGAGAGTATAACATAAAAAAGGATCAAGGATAAGAAGGGTATATCGATAAGATCGTTAGCTTATACGGAATCCCAGCATCGATTGTTTCTGACAAAGATTCAGTATTACCTCTCATCTCTAGAAAATATTTCAATATGTATTGGAAACGCGATTAGTCTGAAAGGACAATTCAGACTCTGAAAGATACGCATCGATTATGCGTTTTATATTTCAGAGGTAGTTGGAAAATGTACTTACCCCTAGCCGAATTCGCCTACAACAACAGTTATCATTCGAGTATCGAGCCTTTAGTTGACAGAAGAGCTACGCTGATCTTAAGAGGAAGGATGTGGAATTTCAAATCGGAGATTACGTTTTTCTCAAGGTGTCACCGATGAAAGAAGTAGTTCGTTTTGGAAAGAAGGGCAAATTGACCCTAAGATACATCAGACCCTACCAGATAGTAGAACGTGTGAGCTCAGTTGCCTACAAGATGAAATTGCTATCTGATAGGTTGCGTGATTCAACTTCAAGCGTTGAATGTGAGTGAGAAGCTATCGTATAAAAGGAAACCACTACAAATCGATGATACACAAGTACAACAACTGCGGACGAAGCAAATTCATATAGTTAAAATTTCATGAGGAACATTGCTCCAGTAAAGAATGTAAATAAGAATCAAAAGCGGATATGAGACCGAATGATCCATATCTGTTTGCTCAAAGTATGTGGCTAAAGTTTTAAATTCGAGGACGAATTTATCTTAAGGAGGAGTGAATGTAATACCCCGAATATTTAAAATAAATTATATCGTGTCACGTATTGTAATTTTCGATAAATTAAATCAAAGTGGATTTAATTTAATAATATGGGAAATTTGGAAAAAATTTCCATTAAGCGGAATTGTTAGGATTAAGAGATAATCGAGAAAATTAATATAAAATAAAATATAAATCCCGTGATGATAATTATTCCGCTATAAATCTTAGAATAATTTATAGTATTTTTGGTAAAAATTTCGTATAGATCGAATACCGTTTAAAATTTGGACGCGGACGTGTTTATGGGTTAAATTGTATATTAAAAAGTTATGGATAAAAGTGTATTTTAACCCTCATTAATATAGTAAACCCCATACATTAAGGAATTCATCTCCTTCATTTAGAATGATCCAGAGAAAGAAAAATGAAGAAAATTCGTAGCTTATTCTCATCTTAATGATCCAAACTTCGATCGATCGCCGTTTCTTCGTTTCTCGTCCGAATTGAGCAATTCTTGTGGCCACGGAACGAGGAAAGGATCCTCTAATCGTTTTAAAGCTTCAAATCAAGGTAAGGGTTTCGTTTTGATGGTGATTGTTTATGATTTAGTGGCTGTTTGGGTCGCTTAAATCGTACGCATAGAAATCAAGTTGTTTTGATAGTTTTAAAGTGTAAAATGATGAATTGGATGTTAAAACGAATTGAATATAATAATTTTTTTTGTTTTGATCGTGTTAGGACGTCGGGACGTGGCGAAGCAGCTTGGAACAGAAGTTCCGGTGCTGTGCGAACGCACAGTGCCCCCGTGCGTTCGCACAACAACGTGAAGGCACTCATACGGCGTTTTTCCCCTCCTTTGGCTCGGACCTTCTTAGTTAGTTTATATGGACTTTAATCGGGAAAAAAATGTGACGAGGAATTCAGAATGAAATTAAATAAGTTTGATAATTAGTTTATTTAAGTAAACCTAAAGTTTAAATCGAGAACCGAATCGTAAATTATTAAGAAGCATGATTTCATTTATCGGAAAGGATATGTTTAGAGTACGGTGGATTATATTCCGTGCTTATATCATGTTTCGTAGCTAATGTAATCATTAGAATAGGATTCTTTAAGTTAAGCGTTTGAACAAATAGAATCCTATGATAGATGCGACAGGTTATCGAGCTATGAGTATGACGAACCAGGGTGTTCGACGAGGATTGACGGACCAATCTCTTGGAGCTTTACGTTTGGATATAGAAAACACCAGTTACAGTGAGTTTGTTTATTATGCTTGTGTATTATCGTTATAAATTGATTGTTGTCTTATGGTGATGTTGATTGCATAGTTTATTATATGAATTATATTGTGATGTGATCGTGAATAGCTTGTATTGTGACATGATCGTGAATAGCTTATTTGTGGTTGTGATTATGGTTTTGACAATCCGAAGGAACGTGATACCTATTGGGCGTCAATAGGACTGTGTCATCACCGGTGAATGTGTAAGTCTAGACTGCCGTTTTGTGAGAGAGGTATGTTGTATTAGATACAAGGTTTAACTCGGTGGTTTTATCATGGGACATGTATCTAATGGGTTAACTCGGTTGAATTATCTCGGGACCCACATCGATCGATCGTTGCATATAAGAAGTCGCCAGTTTAACTCGGTTGAACTATCTCAGGACTTGTGCCACGTGGTATAGGTTGAACTTGGTTGAATTATCTCGGGACCATATCACAAGGACTAAGAAAGTTATTATCGTTAAGCATCTATCGGTTGAGCTATGTTTCGGGATTAGGGTTTCTATCGGATCAAATTATTGATTTGCTGTGCAAACATTTGATTTGTTGATCGGATAATTGTTTTGCTGACCAGATTCTTGTTTTACTTACCAGTTAATTACTTTATTTTGAATATGTGTTCGATGATCGAGTATTTGATCATTTTGCCATATGTTTTCTGAGTAAGCAATTTATATGTTTAATATCTTCCATAATTGCAAACTCACTCAGTATTTCTCCAAATACTGACCCCCTTACAGTGTTTCTTTTCAGGTCTATCTTTTATTAATGAAGTCGAGCTTCCATCTCCGATTCTGGAAGTCTTAGTCTATGTCTCCCTGGGAAGCTTTTGTTCCCTTCTATAGCTGTAGTAGTCAATGGTAGTGGAGTTAGTTTATTAAAATAAGTTAATTAACTTTTTTACTCTGATATTTGTTATTATCAAATAAAGTTTTATAAATGCACTTTTAATAATCGAGTTTTAATGTAATTTTATAAGTAAAATCTTTTGATCAATTTAGGCTTGCTACGGGTTCCGGAGCTACCACTCCCGTTTCCTAGCGCCGCTCTCGGCCCATGAGATTGGGTCGTGAAAAAGTTCTTATCACTTTTATGCCACATTAATTGCAATTGCTGAATTTTTGTGATTAGGATGCATGTTAGGTTATTTTTGCTATTTTTGCAATAATTGCCAAATTATGTATTATTAGAGGAATTGCCATGTAAATTCAAAACTTATGTGATTATTGGCTGTTTTAATACACATTGTATGTTAATAATCTAGAATTATGAGTTAGAATGCATGCTAGAGTGTTTTTAAACTCATCTACCTCAATTTGCTTTAGCTAGCTATTTTGGTGTTTTAATTCGCTGTTAGGCACTTTATATCAATCCCAGTATGTGTTTTTTGCATTCCTTGTATTTTTTTTGTGTTTTTGAGTTTTTTCATGAAAAATCGTGCCAAAATGACGAAACGGAAAACTGCCAAAGATGTTTCCTGCAGCGTCGTCGCCTCTGTAGCCGGCGGCGCCGCCAGAACAAGTCGGCGGGGTCGCCACCCCATACTTGCGGCGCTGACAGTCACACCGGCGCTGTGTTTGTCATGCCCAGACTCCCAGAATTAGACTCTCAGATTCACCGGACTTCCATTCAGACTTTCAAACGTGTTTTCGGGCTTGTTCAGGCTCAGAATCTGGCCCGGTTTGAATCCAGACATACACAATCTAATGTACTTTAATTTTCTACACTTTATGAGTCAGACCCACTGTATATCGGGCCCATGAGCCCATATATGTAACATAAAGTATAAACCGGGCCCACGAGATCGAGGCTCGTAAACCTAAAAACGTCCAAAGCAGATTCCGGATTCACCAGAACTCGGAGTCGACCACAGTTTCAACCGATAGAACTTAATCGACGAGACAAAAAACTTCCATTTTCCGACTGAGAGCGAATTCTGACCACACTGATGGTCTAACTCGCGCGAGTGCAAGGAACTCAAAAGTAAACGAGGTTCAAAAGTATTCTTAACCTTGTATGCATGTCAACTGAACATCGGCCAGGTTGCAATGTAAACTGCTTTCCAAAAGCATGCCAAAGCCAATATTAACAGGCTAAAGGACTAACCACGTTAAATTAGCAAATCAAATCAATTATTGCCAGTCACTTAGACATCATAGGAATACCATGAAAAAGTAGTAAATGGTTGTATAGGGCATTTAAGATGACTTAATAAAATCAATCAAACTAAGACATCCAGTTTTTAGGATTTATGCATGTAATCAATTCAGACCAGCCAAACTTATGTTATTTGCTAGAAACCGACAGGTTTAGATGTAAATAAAACAAATATTTCCAGCAATATATCATATGGGCTGGTATCAAACGTTGAGATGAAAATAAAACGAATATGTCCGCTAAATAAAGGCAGTAACTAATAAGCCAAGCACACGAGTCTCGGGGAGGTCCATGAACCCGGTCTTTTGGTTCAGCGTACGATAAACTTACCGAAGGCGAGTGAGGTTATCCAGTCGGTAGAAAAGGCATTTTCTAGTTGAACTAGGTGGCGACCCCATTTTTCAAACCATTTAAGATTAAAGAAGTTAGCCATAAGCATGGGCGAGCGTCCCATGAACCCCGCTCCGCTCACAATGGCGATTCCACTAGGATTAAAATCAACTGTTTTTAAAACATAAAACATAAAAATGTTTTCAAAATTGCTTTCAAAAATGGTTATCATGGACCTAAACCGCACGGCTTGCTCCTTATAGATCACCCGCTTTATTTACCAGACATATTCGCACATGTTGCATTGCATTAAAACTTTCTCTTCTCATCCACTATCTAGGAGTCCCTATCCAGTCCGGATAGTCATAGTCGCTCTCACGCTCTGGCGTTGCACTCCAACGTCCAGAACGTATTATGCGGAATAGTATCACTCACATCCCAATACGCCGGTCGTTTGTACTCGTGATTGGGGAGACCTATCAAAGGTATATCAGTCTGTGGGAGCCTTAAACTAGTTACTATAAAAACCCATCGACCTAGCCCACATGCATTCCAGCCTCGACACTACCCTCTATGAACATAATGATTGTACTTGAGGCATTCTATCAATGTAATGATTGCAAATTCAAATTTTCAAAAACTATTATTTCAATTCCAGTCTTAGGTCAGGCCTAACAACATTTTCCAGTTTTCAAAACCAAATTTTGAAAATATATCCTATTAGGCCCGACCTAAAAGAACTAGATCCAATAAAGTAAAATTCCTTTGCTTGATCAAACCTCTAATAACAAGTCTAGTGAAAACTCCTTTAACTAGAACCAGCCGAAAGGCTAAAATATTCCAGAATATTAAAATAGACTTCCACGTCAAATCTATATGTTTAAACTCCTTTTAGAAATGCATAAAAATTCATTACGTTGACAAATTGCTGTCTATTTGCTTTAGAACTGACAGAAGAGAGCTTGCAGGAATGACAACTATAACATCTAGGATGCAAAAGTCCAGACCAGGTCGAGTCATATGCGCGTCAAACGTGTATACTGATTTCAAACTTGTTTATTTCCAGCAATATATCCTATGGACTACTATCGAACGTTGAGATGAGAATAAAACGAATATGTCTGGTAAATAAAGCCAATAACTAATAACAAGCACACGATTCTCAGGGAGGTCCACGAACCCGGTCTTTTGGTCAAGCCTATGATAATCTTATCGGAGGCGAGTGGGGTTATCCAGTTGGTAGAAAAGGCATTTTCTAGTTGAACTAGGTGGCGAATCCATTTTTCAAGCCATTTCCAGATCAAAGAAGTTAGCCACAAGCCTGGGCGAGCGGCCCCTGAATCTCGCTCCGCTCATATCACCCTTCTAACGGAGTTTCTTTGTGATTATTCAGGATCTCGTTGAGGAGACCCGACCCGACGCAGATATCGTTTATCATTTGGCGTCGTCTGTGGGAAAGAAAACAAGAAAGTTTCCCCCTTTCTAACTCATAGACTTTTGTGAATCAGAGAGATGGTAGAGGAAGACCTCACTGAAAACACAACGGGAATCGTAGGAGGAGTAGATACGTGCCTACGACAAAAGGCACTGGAGACAGCACCTCTTGTCCGGTAACTTTTACCCAAACCACACCCAGTATAACTGTCAGGACCATATTTCCACCCGAAACTCAAGCCGAGACTGGCTCTAGGGAATGGGAGTGGTTGCTAGGAAACCCGTAGAAAGCCTAAAATCCTTTACAAATTTTTCGCGTTTAAAACATAAAAAGATTTGCAACCTCGTTGCTCAAACACATTAAAACCTTTTTTGAAAACGCGATCGCAGAACCATTATTGTATTTCAAGAAACCAGAGCGCAAACTTCAATCTCTTATGACGTACCTGCTCTGTTTCCAATGCAATGCTAAAATGTTAAAAACATGAAAATAGTGTATCTCTCAAACAACTTGTCTAAGCATTTTTGAAAACACGCAGCCTTCTAAAACATATATTTTATACAGTAGTTCAAATAAGAGTTTATCAAAATAGTTTGAACTACTGCAAACAGAAAGACAGACTTCCCGGTACCCAACTACTTGCATCTCTACAGATACAGACGACGACTTCCAAAATTATTGTGGAAGCCTAACCTCATAACCCTATAACCTTAAAGGGAAAACAGTGGCGGGTCAGAAATATAAATATTTCTGAGTGAGTATACACATTTATATTCAAAACGCATATATATAAACATTTGTATATATAAAATAGGCCTAATTACTTAAAAACCACTCACCTTGTAACTTTTTTTTATTTATACCACGACCTAGGAAAATTTTCAATTGTACCATGTTTTTGATTTTTATGTTTCGTTTGTACCCCAAGAGTAATTTTTTTGATAATTTAATTAATTTAAAGATGAAAATATTAAAAACAAGATACATAAATGATTAATATTAATGTTTTATTAAAATATAGGTTAAAAATAAAGGATTAATTTAAACTTTTTTTTTAAAAAAAATAGGTTAATTCAACTCATTAGGGTAGAGATGAAACATAAAAATCAAAAATAGGGTACAATTGAAAATTTTCCTAGGTCATGGTATAAATGAAAAAAAGTTACAAGGTGGGTGGTTTTTACGTAATTAAGCCTATAAAATATTACCAATTACTTGATCCAGATGAAAACCTACAAGGTACACAATTGTATGGGTCTCAATCTACACAACCTGGGCTTAGACCGTGAGCTGAATCACTACCGTCTAAGCCAGTGTCTGGACCGTAACCGTGAAACTGCCATCACAGTGTTCTTTGTGACCGTAACCGTTCAGACGTCTCAGACTGTTAAATCAGGATCGCTAGCACTTCCAACGCTCAATGACATTAACTGACCTCTATGTCAGACACAATCTCGTATCTAGCATACTGCTGGTGATCACACAATACTATTGACAACCAATAGGAAGTTTGTTCCAATGGATCTTTCATAGTGTAATTATACTAGTGCGATTTGTTATTTAAAAACAATTTAAATATAAATATTCAAAAGTAAAAACCACAAAGTAAACTCACAAAACCGGTGTCCCCCAAAAGTGTATGCTCCTGATAGTCCACTAGCCAAACACCCTAGTGTTCTGACTCGGCATATTGACTACTCCTCAGATCTAGTTACAAATCAAACATCAAAACATAAACAAACATCGAATCTCTAACTTTACCTGTATCACAAATACAAACTCGGCTCGGTGGTAAACACCTTGTTTAACTTTCCGAACGTCCTCGTTTATGTTTACAGTGTGTAAAACTCACACTTTGAAACGCAAAGCTGAAACACTATTCATATGCACATTCATGCACCTTGTTGCACGTTCGTGCACCCTTGTTGCACGTTCGTGCATCACTGCTGAGATGCACGTTCGTGCAACCTTTCTTTCACGTCCGTGCATCACTGCTGTGATGCACGTTCGTGCAGCTAGGGCTGCACAGTTGTCACAATCCGATTTCCACCCGAAACTCGAGCCGAGACTGGCGCTAGGAAATAGGAGTGCCCGTAGCGAGCCTAAAAAAACCTTTGTAAATTTTCCGCAAATCAAGTCCATACATCACGTATGATCATTTTTCAGAAAACGTCGTTAAAACATTTCTCTCGTTTAACGAAAACACATTTTTGAAAAATGGGTTCTTAAAACACCGATTATATTTCAAAAAATCAGAGCGCAAACATCAATCTCTTATGACGTACCTACTATGTTTCCAATACAATGCTAAAATGCTATAAACATAAAACCAGTGTATCTTTCAAAAAACTGGTCATAGCATTTTAGAAAACACGCAACTTTTCAAAACATATATCTTATACAGTAGTTCAAATCAGAGTTTATCAAAATAGTTTGAACTACTGTAAACAGAAAGAAAGACTTCCCAGTACCCAACTACTTGTAGCTTTAGCGGTATGGTTGACATTGACTTCCAGAATTTTTGTGGAAGTTTGACCTCGTACTTGATAACTTAAAGGTGAATATAACGGAAGGTCAGAAATATAAATATTTATGAGTGAGTTTACAATTTTACAATTGAATATTCAAATCGCATATACATAAAGCATTTGTATATATAAAATATTACCAATTTATCGATCCAGATGAAACCCTAATAATGAATCCCCATTTGGAACTATAGGCGACGATATAATAATTGCTTTCTTGTTTAACACAGGATGAACTCTGCACCCACAACGTCACAGCCATCTTAACTCTGTGTAGGGTTATCAGGGCCGTAAATTGTATTACTGCCGCTACAGGACTACTCGTTAGGTCTAGGCCGCTTTGCAAGCATCTGACCATAAGATCCAACCAACATGCAATCCAATGCCATAATTTGTTAACACCGGTGAGCACACAATCCTATTATTGCCCAGTAGATAGCATGTTTCAATTGATGTATAATGGCTTAGTTATAATAGTGCAATTTGTTATTTAAAACAATTTAAATATAAATATTCAAAAGTAAAAGCCACAAAGTAAAACTCACAAAACTGATTTCTCCCAAAAGCGTATGCTCCTGATAGCCCACTAGTCAAACACCCTGGTGTTCTGACTTGGCAGATCTACTACTCGTCGTATCTAGTTGGAATTCACATGTCAAAACAATACCAGACCTTGAACTCCTAACTTTACCCATCACATATAGACATGTAGATTTTAGACTATTCTTGTCTATAAACCTCTCTAACTAAACACTGATATTGAACTTCTCGTTCAATTTATAAAACCATTCTCAGTATGGACTTATAGTCCATTTTTACCATAAATCATTTCGATTAACCTAGGGCTTTATTAAAACGTCACATTGTTTTAATAAATCGACTATCCTCAAACGTCTAGGTTCTTTTTAACCTTTTAAGAAAATAAACTTACGTTTCAGAAGTCCCTTGAATTAACAATCGAGTATACCACTCGAACTAGGACAAAAACGTCCAAATACCGGACCTCCGACTCGTTGTGTGTCCGTACAGAGGGGCTCTGCTTTCTCACAGCCTTTGTCAAGGCTGTGCGCCCGCACAGCCATGGGGACACTCCCCGGGCCAATTCCGACGTGCTTACACGCGTTAAGCACTCCGAACATCACAACAATATCCAATTCAATCCTAATCCGCAATCGGAACTTCAGATCGATTTGAATCCAATCGATTCGATACAGTCGACATTATAACTTTAATTATAACTCAAATTACTAATAACCGAATTTAAATTACTGATAATTGAATTCAAATTAACGGTTATTACCTCAAATATGTGCGGATCCTCTAAAAAATCGGAGTCGGAATCGAGAAATCGAAGAAACTTAAATCGCGCATACTGTTTTTAACTAACAGGCACGTCAATACAACTAAGCAGGCAGCTGACCAGAAAAAAAAAGAGAGAATAAGCTGCGGGCATCCTATTTATAATGATTCTTAATGGCATAAGTACCATTTGGTACTAGCTCAATTATGCACTTTAATTCTGATTTTAATTAGTCGTCCGTAGCCTAAACGGAGACTAATTCTAAATTTTATGAAACTTTACTCAAAAATCCAATAAAATATAAAACGATTAAAAATATAATTTTTATTCGCATCCGACTTATATTTTATTTTTAATAAATATCCAAAGATTTATTAGATCCAAACTAGTCTCGCTTAACTAAAATAACTACGTCCAAATTTCATAAAAATTTGACAGTAGTTTCATCAAATTATTTCGCGAATATTAATACAAAATTATTCGCTCGGAACTTATAAATTATTTTATATTAATTTGGATTAACTAATAATATTTAATTCATTAATAACTGAAAACTAATTGAAGTAAAAGTTTAAGGACTAAAATGAACACTTATCCATATTTCATCCCCATCTCCTACTCCACCGCCTCTCTTTTTTTCTATATATTTATTTTTAATATATATATCTTAACTTATGCTTGTTAATTACATGTCGAGACTTCTGAATTTCGACATTTTAATTTTGAGATTTTGTCCAAAACATTAAACTCTCCATTTATAATGGTATATTGATATATTAATAATTAACATATCAATTTATACAACAATAAAATGTATTCTTAAATTTATTAGTCCCGTTCACACTCGTATATAAAATTTAAATTTCCAATTTAAATTGTAAACTCATATTATTACGATGTTATTTTATGGATACGTATAAATTAAATTTATATTTAAATTTAATTTACATATTTTGAATTTATTAAATCACTTCCCGTGATTTAATTTAATAACTTTAAATAATGAAACCTGATTATTATCCTTTAACTATTAAACTTAGTCTTTCCGAATATTTTTCTTAATATTCGAAACCTAAAAATATTATTTTTAATATTTTGACTACTCAAATTTGACCTCGTGACATATTCTAATTACTTAAAATTACGGGGTATTACATTCTCCCCTCTTTATAAAAATTCGTCATCGAATTTAAAATCTAAAGCCACGTACTCAAATGACTCCATTCAAACCTTTTATATGTCAATCATTATGCTTTACGTAGCATAAGTTTAACTCCAGATATAGGTAGGTACTAAGCCCTATCCTTATAGTAGTCGTGTACGAAACACAAAATACTTATCACGACACTAGCTCGTCAGCTGCATGTTCATGCAATATTTTTACATGTCATGATTCATCATGACTTGGAGTTAACACTCCACATTTCGTTATAACCTAGGTTATACTCTTTATCATATTCCTCTTAACTTATCTATTACTCTTTAACTTTGGCTCAGTGTCTCTCGCCAAATGTTCTTCGTCTATCAACAAAGCGTAACTCCTGACACTGTTCAATCGTATATACTTACACGATCTCTATCTCTGTCCACTTTCCTTTCCCTTTGAATTTATGCATTTCAGCCATCGACAAAGTGTGTCTTTTCACACTATTCCATCGTATATATTTACATGATTTATTTATTTTATTGCCTTTTTTTCTTTTACTTCTCTTATAAAAAGAGATCAATTGTTTTGATCTCATAATGTCTTCTCATAGCATTATTCTATGATCTTTTATCATCGGTTAGGTTCTGCTAACTCCATAGTCTTTTATACACTTGGGATGTGTATACTCTTACTATTGGGTTTACCCCTTTAAGTCGTTTATTACTTATGGGCAACAAACGGTACTACTGTCCATTCATTAATCTGAAACTTCTAACAAGTGTTAGTCGTCCGTAGACTTCATCTTTATCGTTTAGACTCTCATCAACTTGTTGTTACATGAAAAGTTTTGAGAGTATGGAACGTATGACTTTTATTATACTGTCCACAACCATTACCTTGAGTCAAAATTTTCCTAATACTTAGGTATTTTGACTACAACCCTTTTTCCATATCCTCTAATTTCCAGTCTAGTTCTGGCAATAGTTGCCAAACTAGTATAGTCACTGGCATTCTAATTTGACTATCGGTCTTTTAAACACTTTACTACCATCTTGGTCATATCTTTACTTTATCGTTCCACGAAGACACTTCTTTGACACCATAGTACCTTTTCATTGTACTGTGACAAAACACTTTATGTGATATTCAGACTATACATGTCCAGTTCACACAATCTATCGTCATGTTTCAGTATTTCATTAATAATATCGAAATTGCAAACTTTTCTTTGCGTATCCATATCCATCACATATTTCATTTGATTGTTTCTAACTTATAGTATCTTTGATTAATCACCTTGTATTGGTCTCATACTTGGCTGAGCCAATAGATTTCTAAGGTTTACGACCTTACGTCTTATACCTGACAATTCAAGGCATGAATGTCTTACTTAATAATCACTAGCACAATAGTGTACTATGCATATAATTTCTGCTAATCTCCACACTTCCACTGCGCTACTCTTACATACAACTCACTAACTTATTTTTTTACAGTTGGATCGTAGGATCTCTATATAACATTCTTCTTCTATTATAATCATTTGGTTTTACTTACCAAGCATATTTTCCTGTCTAATAAAAATCAACATCCATTGACTTTTAATTCGTAGGTAATGTGCACATTATCCTGCAGGTAGTGTCTCTCAACTTCTATCGCAATATCTCATATTGTCTTAAATAGTTCGCACTTTATATCACACTACCAGTGTCTTTCAACTTTCAGTGCGACTATAACTATTGTCACTTCCAATTCATACAATGGCAATTACCTCGTGCTTTCTCGGCCATCAAGGAACACTTTCTATATCTCAATCATGTTATATCATAACATATCTCCGCTTGACTCTTTAACACATCTTATGTATCTTATGAATAGTGCTAACACTTGCGCTATTGCCAATCATTCCTTTTAAATCTCCAAAATCTACTTCACAGTGATCTATCCAATCAACCTTCACACTTTCTTTATTGAATTTCATTGCTAATGCAAAGATTATTGAAAATCATGCAAGCAATATTCACAGAATACTGTGAAACTCAAGAAATTACAGATTTCTTTAATCATACTGATTACTTCCACTTGTTAACCACTTGAATCTTTCTCAGATCAACTAGGTATCATCTAAGATTTCTGGTATTTCCAAATTGTCACTTACATTTGGAAGTCTTCACTTAATTCTGACGTTCTCTCAGAATTTACAACACTGGTCACACACATTGTGCGTCACCTTTCCTCATTAGTCACACAGACTCATTGTCCATGAACACCACTTCCAGATATAATCTGGGAGTAGCTTAACTCCTTGTTCTTATATATCTCATAAGAACAACTAAAGTGTTCGCTCACTCCATGTTCACATCAGAATTAGTAGTACTCATACTACGTTCTACAAATCCACTTATTAGATTTAACTTATGCTACCTTCACGATAGGTTGTATCATAACCTCTTCCGTGTCCATGTTTTACAAACATGTAAAACATATTTCTATTATACTTCTCTATTCCCCTTTCGTGCAATACTCGTTTGCACCCTTATAATTACGTCTACTACTGACACCTTCACTGTTAGTGTATCTTATCTCAATCTTAATTGAGCTTAAATTAGTGACTTTACTTACATTATAGCTAGGTAAAGTCAAACTCACTATTGCACGTATCGATAAACTATTTCCATGTTATTATTAATATCGATACACACCAATTGCAACTTATGTTTTCTCTTTCCATTTAATAAGCGATTTACCTTACACTCATACGCTTATTTCATCGTAACTCATTTCCTACGACGTTAGCTTCTATGTCACTTTCTTATCTCCTCATATACCTTTACTATCTGCTGTGTCCCTTCACGGGTCTACAGTCCTTTTTTTTAATTATCACGGAACTCTTATCTTGATATCCGAATATTTCTACTCTTAACATGTCATTTACCTCAAACTATGGCTTACTCGGAATCTTTTATTCATTATGATGCATAACATTCTCAGACCTTACATCTTGATCCGAGTATCGCTATCTATCACCTCTTAACTTTATACATATATAGCTTTCTTACTCACAGCTAAGAGTCATTTTCAATGCTCTATAGCCACTTGTACATTTAATTAACTGATTATCAACTTCTCGCTCCGTTTCCAAAACATTTCATATTAAAAATAAAACATATGTTTCACATTTTCCACTTTTGGTCGGCCATACTTTACACATTTCTGGCCCGACTTTCAAATACATGTACTTTACATGTATATTCTGCACCAGCCAGCCAAGACTTCAAAGTCACTAGGCCTAGTTATCGGAATTTTCACAATTTGAAACCACTGTTTTTCAACTGTCTTCAAATTCATTATATATATATGGAGCTTACATTGATAATCTTAAGTTAATTAAACTCAATATTTCATAATTTAATCACTTGCACTTTTGACTTACTGCCAAAATTCACACAAGTTTCTCATCAATAATTTCAAAAATAGCTATTGTCTACCTCTCCGTTCGACGATCGCAACGGTTAATCTCTAAATAACCGTCTTAGGAACATGATATTCCAATATTAAACCGATCCAACGGTTCAATTAAAAGTTATAAGGGTTTTACTACACCTTGTCAGTTTTCAGACATCATCTGAATCTCGCTTCATCAATACACTATCTCTATCTACTACACTTTGAATCACGCGTCTTCCACTTACCTTGAGTCTTCTTATACTCAAATTATACTAATTTCTAGTGAGAAATCACGTATCTCTAATGTCTTAATCATTGCTCGATCAGTAGGTTCTATCTCTCCTTTATTACTCCTTATGTCTCACGGTACAATTCCCTAAATACCTTTTTAAGGATATTCTTATCCTTAACTTATCGTAACTCTGATATATATATCTATACGATATAAGTTGTAATTCGTTTAACTACAACTAGCTGTGTACTTCCTAGTCACAACTGTATACTCCAACTTCCACTCTTGTATGCTTCTGTTGCCCCCTTGAGAATCACGTACTACTTGATCTCGAGTATTTATTTTTGTTACAAAGTTTTGGTCTAGGTATACTTATTAGAAAAACAAATCTGTTTGAAATAAGTAAATCACCTTTGGCGCCTTTTCAAAACAATTTGTTTTGAAAATCACTTGTAAAACATATTCATAGTTGTGCATAGGGTGATGATGTCTCATGTCTAGGCACAATTATGCTTTTAAAATCATTTAAATGAATAACCATAATAGGTTATATCATTTGGTTTAGTAAGTTTCCTTTGGACCCTAAACTTTGTAACCAGTATGATTTCCTTCACAACTACACCACTTCTCTGAATTTGTACTTCCCCCGTCAATCGTCTCCTTGTACTACTATCGAATGACTTCGACAGTGTCTTCAAATTATTTCAGTGCTTGATATTCAAGCATTGTTATCGAGTCGTCTAGACAGCACACACACGCGCATATCGCAGTCTTATATCCCCATAAGGGAAGGCTGAGAACCTATGAAACGTAAGAATATGTGTAAAAGACATAACTCAAATCCTATATGCTGCAATAGTTCCCATGAGTACCTATGACACTTACCCTATTCTTCATTTCATGTATCAGCAATGTTTTTAAATTCTCGAGTCCGAGAACTATTGCTCTGATACCAACTTTGTCACGACCTGATTTCCACCCGAAACTCGAGCCGAGACTGGCGCCAGGGAATGGGAGTGGTTGCTCCGAAACCCGTAGCAAGCCTAAAAAAACCCTTTGTAAATTTTTAGCAAATCATGACCATACATTACATATGATCGGTTTTCAGAAAATGTCGTTAAAACATTTCTCTCGTTTGACGGAAACACATTTTTGAAAAATGGGTTCTTAAAACCTCGATTGTATTTCAAGAAACCAGAGCGCAAACATAAATCTCTAATGACGTACCTGCTCTGGTTCCAATACAATGCTAAAATGCTATAAACATAAAACCAATGTATCTCTCAAACAACTGGTCATAGCATTTTAGAACACATGCAGCTTTTCAAAACATGTATCTTATACAGTAGTTCAAATCAGAGTTTATCAAAATAGTTTGAATTACTGTAAACAGACTTCCCAGTACCCAACTACTTGCAGCTCTAGAGGTATGGTTGACATTGACTTCTATAATTTTCGTGAAAGTTTGACCTCGTATTTGATAACCAAAAAGGTGAATATTGGGGAGGGTCAGAAATATAAATATTTCTGAGCGAGTTTACAATTTTACAGTTGAATATTCAAATCGCATATACATAGTATATATAAAATATTACCAATTAATCGATCCAGATGAAATCCTAATATTGAATGCCCATTTGGTACTATAGGCGATGCTATAGTAATTGCTTTTTTATTTAACACAGGATGAATTGTGCACCCACAATGTAACAACCATTTTAACTCTGTGTAGGGTTATCTGGGCCGTAAATTAAATTACTGCCGCCACAGGATTACCCGTTAGGTCTAGACCGCTTCGCAAGCATCTGGCCATAGGACCCAACCAACATGCAATCAAATGCCAAAATTTGTTAACACCGGTGATCACACGACTATTGTTGCCCAATAGATAGCATGTTTCAATGGATCTATAATGGCATAGTTATAACAGTGCGATTTGTTATTTAAAACAGTTTAAATATAAATATTCAAAAGTAAAAACCACAAAGTAAAACTCACAAAACAGATGTTCCCAAAAGCGTATGCTCCTGATAGCCCACTAGTCAAACACCCGGGTGTTCTGACTTGACAGATTGACTACTCTTCGTATCTAGTTGGAATTCACATGTCAAAATATTATCAGACATTGAACTCCTAACTTTACCCATCACATATAAACATGTAGATTTTAGACTATTTTCGTCTATAAACCCCACTCTAACTAAACACTGATATTGAATTTCTCGTTCAATTTACAATACCATTCTCGGTATGGACTTATTGTCCTTTTTTTCCATTAATCTCTTCGATTAATGTATGGCTTTATTAAAATGTCACATTGTTTTAATAAATCGACTATCCTCAAACGTCTAGGTTCTTTTTAACCTTTTAAGCAAATAAACTTACGTTTCAGAAGTCACTTGAATTAACAATCGAGTATACCACTCGAACTAGGACAAAAACGTCCAAATACCGGACCTCCGACTCGCTGTGCGTCTACAGAGCCCTGGCTGTGCGCTTGCACAACCTTTGCTAAGGTTGTGCGTCCGTAGAGCCCTGGCTGTGCGCTCGCACAGCCTTTGCTAAGATCCTCTCCCTAGGCTGTGCGCCCGCACAGCCACGGGGACACTCCTCGGGCCAATTCTGACGTTCTTACACGCGTTAAATGCTCCGAACATCACAAAAATATCCAATTTAATCCTAAGCTGCAATCGGAACGTCGAATCTATTCAAATCCAATCGATTCGATACGGTCGACGTTATAACTTTAATTATAACTCATATTACTAATAACCAAATTCCAATTACTGATAACCGAATTCAAATTAACCATTATTACCTCGAATATGTGCGGATCCTCGAAGAAATCAGAGTCGGAATCGAGAAATCGACGAAACCTAAATCGCGCGTACCGTTTTTAACTAGCAGGCACGTCAATACAACTACCAAGCAACTGACCAGAAAAAAAGAGAGAGAATGAGCTGCGGGCATCCTCAATTTGTAGAGATTCTTAATGGTTAAAGTACTATTTGATACTAGCCCAATCATGCATTTTAACTCTGATTTTAATTAGTCGTCTGTAGTCAAACGGAGACTAATTCCAAATTTTGCGAAACTTTATCCAAAAATCTAATGAAATATAACACGAAAAAAAATAAATTTTTTATTCGCATCTGATTTATATTTTATTTTTAATAAATCTCCAAAGATTTATTAGGTCCAAATCAGTTCCGCTTGACTAAAATAACTACGTTCAAATTTCATAAAACTTTGACGGTAGCTTCGTCAAATTATTTTAAGAATATTAATATCAAAATTATTCGCTCGGGACATACAAATTATTTTATATTAATTTGTATTAATTAATAATATTTAATTATTTAATAACTGAAAATTAATTGAAGTAAAAAATTTAGAGACTGAAATGAACATTTATCCATACTTCATCCCCACTCCTACTCCACCCCATCTTTTTTTAAATATATATATATATATATATCTTAACTCATATTCGTTAATTACACGTCGAGACTTCCGAGTTTCAACATTTTAATTTCGAGATTTTATCCAAAACATTAAACTTTCCATTTAGAGTTGTATATTGATATATTAATTTTTAATATACCAATTTATACAACGCTAAAGAGTATTCTCAAATTTATTAGTCCCATTCACACTCGTATATAAAATTTAAATTCTCAATTTAAATTTTAAACTCATATTATTACAATATTCTTTTATGGATACGTATAAATTAAATTTACGTTTAAATTTAATTTACATATTCCGAATTTATTAAATCACTTCCCAATAACCTTATTAAATCTGATTTTTATCCTTTGACTACTAAACTTAGTCTTTCAGAATATTGTTTTTAATATTCGAAACCTCAAAATATTATTTTTAATATTTTGATTACTCAAATTTGATCTCGTGGCATATTCTAATTACTTAAAATTACGAGGTATTACAACAGTCGTGGATCCGTTGTGTGCTGGTGTATACAGCGGCTCAGAAATCAAATTTCGGCCCTCCGATTTACAAAACATCCTCCTAAAACGTTAATACACATACCTTACAACTCATTTTCGCTATTGGAACTTAAAATCGATTCGTATTCGATCTATTCGATACGATAACCATTATATATTCAATTATAATCCAATTTCTATACAACTAAATTCACAATAACGGTTATTACCTCGATTATTATCGAATTCACGAAGAAATTCGAGTCAGAAACGAGAAATCAGATCGAAAACCCTAGCCCTAGCTTCGTCGTTCTTTATGAGTAAAAGAGAGAAAGAAATGGTTGATTCTTATACCTAAATTTAAAACAATTGAATTTATATAGTTTTGGCTAAAAGCCAAACTGATTCCTATGACCTACGAGTCACTTTAACCCAAAATATTAAATATTCGTCCGTAACTAAAACGGATGACAAACTCCAAACTTTATAAAATTTTACCCAAAAATTCCATAAATCATAATAAGAATAAAAACGTAACTTTTATTCTCACAGGACCTATATTTTATTTTTAATAAATCATTTAAGATTTATTAGGGCTAAATTAGTCACACTCAATAAAATTTCTATATCTAAATCCTATAAAATTTTAGGTGTAATTTCCTAAGAATAATTCGTGAATATTGACTACAAAATACTCACACGGGACTTATAAATTATTTTATTTTAATTTTCTAAACCTTATTACTCCCGTTGAATTCCGATTATTAAAATTTAAATTTCTCAAATTTAATTTTTAATCTTTTATAACCTCAATACATTTTTAGGGACTCTTATAATATAAATTTACGTTTAAATTTAATTTACATACTCCCGACCCTATAAAATCTTAATGTGTGGCTTATTCTGATTATTAATAATTACGGAGTGTTACAATAGCCGGTCACATCAACAGATACCCGTGGCGAATGCCGTTCCCCGGAACAGCCCCCTCGAGCTCACTCATAGCCTTACGAGAGGTAGCAGGAAACTCTCAACATCCCGGTGTTTTCGTCACCCTGACACCTCAAGTCCAATAAAAGTTTTTGCTAGGCCGACAAATCACCCAAACTCAAGTACAATTCCAAAAAAACACTATTAGAGTCACCACATCATAACTCCCCACCGATTAAGGCCCCATGTACCAACAAATACAAGAATACTTCGAATACCATGCTCGCCAAATGGCCATCTTCCAACAAATACAAAACACATTTATACAACCAATTACCCGAACAACGCCCCAATGACTACCAATCCCCCCACAATACGTTCCAACCTTGCCATTGGCCCCCCAGAATTCTATCAAACTGGGGCCAAACCCACCCACACCACACCAATTCACCGAGATGAACGCCACCAATCTCTAAGACAAGTGCTGATAGTACCACCAGGACACCGGACAGGCTATCCGAAAAAACTCGATGAAATCAAAACCCAAGCTGAAGAAAAATCTTTGAGAGAGGAGGGCAGAAATCCGAAACAGATAGAAAATGAGGAGACCGTGCATAGCTCATGCGTCGAGTAAGGAAGAAAGAGAGACCTCGAGCAAGAAATCACTGAAAGGATCAGAACTGAGCTTGGCTGAGCTAAACGGAAGGAAGAAGCAAAAAACCCGAGCTACTTAAAGTTGGGTTCCCCTCTCTCAGCAGCCATCTGAGAAGAGCCATTCCCGTTGAATTACGGTATTGGACCACTACGATGGCAAAGGGGGCCGGATGGCCCACTTGATTTTTCAAGTTACTATGATGGTACAAAGCCAATCAGAGTTTTCCGTATGCAAAATCTTCCCTACTACTTTGAAAGGGCATGCAAGTTTGGTACCAGAATATAAAAGAAGGATCAATCAGCAATTTTGACAGCCTTGCAATTTCGTTTAAAACACACTTCGTACCAAGCATACAAAAGAAGAAGAAAGTCTACTTATTTGAAATAGTGCTATCAAAAGCTAGGAGAAAGTCAAAAACATTTCGTACCTTAGTTTTATGAGGAATCCATTTTAGGAGAAGACTTAAATGATTATAAATCAATTGATGCCATGAAAGACAACATAACTATGAAAAGTTCCCGAGACAATTTAATCACGAACCCAGTAGAAACTTACCCATATCTGATGAACCGAGCATGGAATTACATCAACCTCGATGAAAAGAGAATGAGAAAAATAGCCTCTTCGGTAAATAAAAATTTCGGAGAAAAGCCACCCTTTTCACTGAGCAAGAAGTTTGACAGGTTTAAACCTCGAGAACATAGACAACACCGTTACCACTAAGAACAAATTCAAACCAGATAGTGAGGCCAGAAGACCGAGTCTACCTCCCACTTAACACACCCAGATCACATATCCTGATGTGGATCCAAAACAACAATGAGCCAGTAAGATACCCAGAAAAAAAGATTCAAAGGAGTAGACAGAAAGAAATACTATTAATTTAACGAAGGATACGGGCATATAAAGACGAGTGCGGGAGCCTGAAGAAAGAAATTGACCAGTTAGTGCAAACCGGACAATTGAAAAATTTCATAGCGTAGATCAAAAACTCCGCCCCTTCAGGAAGTAATCAGACCGATCACAATAAAAGACTAGACGATAGTCCACCAGCAAAAAGAAAAAATGTGGCAGGATTAATCAACACAATAGCAGGGGGCATGGTTGACCTCGAGTATAAAAGAAGAAGAAGAAAGAGGCAAAAGATGATAATGAGCGTTGCAATCGCAACTCCAATACTAGAGGTCAGTTTCGGACCAACGGATGGAGAAGGGATTGATTTCCCACATCGATACCCATTGTAATCTCGAGTCTAATAGAAAATTTATGTGTTATGAGACACCTGGTAGACAAAGGCACTTCAGTCAGTTTGATTACAAAAGAAGCATATTTGGGGATAGGATGCTCGGTCTTAAATTTAAAACTTGTTAGTATGTCTTTTGTCGGTCTTGGAGGAACACCATTGAGGGCAGAAGGAGTAGCCGAACTCACGGTCGAGTTAGGAAAAGATAATGGAACCTCGACAGGATGTGTGGTCAGAATCACAAAGAAATTCAAAACATTGTTCATGGTGGTAGACATGCCATTAACTTATAACATCATCCTGGGGAAGCCGATATTGTATAGCACATGAGTAATCACATGCATTTGATATCTCTCATTGAAGATACCTACCGAGAAAGGATTTATCACTGTATAAGGAGATAAGACATAGCCAAAATGTGTTATTTAGTATCCAAGAAGCATGTATCCGAGACACTGGTCATTGAAACTATGGAGATCCCGGAATCCGACAAAGGCAAGTTAGAATGCATGGAAAGCTAGAAAAGATAAGCCGAGATCGGTCATGATCGGGGCAAACTTACGAAACTTGGCAAAACAAGAGATCACAAGCATGCTAATAAAAAACGAGATAGAATTTGTCAACATATCGGGAGAGATAAAGGTAGTAGATCCTACCATCATCTCACACAAGTTAAACATGGATCCAAGCCACAAACGGTGAAGCGAAAGCAGAGAGCATTTGCAGTAGACCAACAATATCCATATGAAACGAGGTGGACATCTACCCTCTACCAAATATTAACCAGCTAGTGGACTCAACTAGTGGCTATGAAGTCTACTCGTTCATATCAAAAGACATATCAAAGACTGATGAATTTTATGTTCTAGGACCAAATCGGTCGAAACATAGAAGTATATATAGATGACATAATTGTGCAATCCAAGAAAGTGGAAGACCTCGCCAGGGATTTAGAGGAAGTATTTGAGAAGCTCAAAAAGTACGAACTCAAGCTAAATCCAGACAAGTGTGCTTATAGTGTGCTGGTAGGAAAGTTCCTAAGCTACCTAATATTGCAACAGGACATTGAGGAAAACCCGGAGAAAACAAAAGCAATCATAGACATGAAAGCACCAAAAACGGCCAAGGAAGTCCAGAAACTGAATGGTAGAATCACAACCCTCGGACGATTTGTGTCAAACTCGGCTAAGAGGTATCTCCCACTTTTCAAACCCTTGAGAAATGTAAAGAATTTTGAGTGGAACTCTGAATGTCAAAAAGCCTTTGACGAGCTCAAATATTTCAAATTTTCACCTCTATTTGGCCAACTAGAAGCAAAGGAAATCCTATACTTGCACCTAAGTAATACTAACAAAACAGTAGCCTCGGTGTTGGTCAAAGAAGAGGAAGGAGGGCAAAGACCAATGTATTACACCAGTAATGTGTTAAAAGGGCCCGAGCTTTGATACAACAAGATAGAGAAGTTTGCCTTCGCACTCATCCTAATCATCGACAAACTGGAGAAATACTCTCAAGCACACATAATAGTGGTTCGAACAAACCAACCTTTGGAAAAACGTTATAGGCAGACCAACAACGTTGGGGAGACTGGTTAATTTGTCAGTCATGCTAGGAGCATATGATATCAAGTTCGAGACCGTCACTGAAGGCACAAATTCTAGCAGATTTCATGGCTGAAACGACAACGCATGGTCAGCCCACAATGGTGGACGAGAGCATCATCAGTTGGCCTCTAAAGGTAGATGGGGCTTCAAACATGGTCGAATCAGGAACAAGGATAGTACTCACCGTCCCACATTCCATAAAGATGCAACACTCAGTAAATCTAAACTTCCTGGCCACAAACAACTCGGCAGAGTACAAAGCTTTAATTGACGGTCTGAGGATGGCAACTATGGTCAAAGCAGAATTCTTAAAAATTCAAAGCGACTCACACTTAGTCGTAAATCGGGTGCTCGACACTTTCAAAGTTAAAGACCCCAATATGAAGAAGTATGTTGGAAGAGTCAAAGAATTTCTAGCCAAATTACGGAAGAGGGAGGAAAATGGGAATTAGAGGAAATTCCAAGAGATGAAAACAAAGAAGCAGATATGCTTACAAAAGTCAGGGCTGCAAAAGAAATAATAACAGGCACACCTTTCTCGGTTTAAGACTTCAGCAATATTCAAAATCCAAAAGCTATTTTTCTAACTCACCCGCTGAATCAATGGATGGAACATATAATAGCTTACATGGAAAATGCAACCCTGCCTGAGGATAAGAAAGTAGCAAGGAAAGTTAATAGAAGATCACCACACTTTTCCAATAGAGATGGAGTACTATATCGGAAATACTTCACACAACCATGGTTAAGGTGCCTCACAGTTAAAGAAGGGAAATACAGCCTAACATAAATTCGTGAGGGTATGTATGGAGGCCACATCTCTCACCTCGCGCTATTTCACAAAGCTGTGCTTCAAGGATATTTCACGCCGACTATGGCACAAGATGCCACCGACTTAGAACTCAAATGCGAAAAATATCAGTACCATCAGAATGTTGATCATCAGCCCACAACCGAGTAGAACCCCATAGTGAGCCCATGGCCACGTGGGGGATAAACATTGTAGGGCCTTTCTTAACGGCTAGCGGATAAAGAAGGTTGCTGATTACGGCTGTCGATCACTTCTTAAAATGGGTCGAAGTAGAGGCAGTTTCCACAATAACCAAAGCTCAAGTTCGTAATTTGATCTGAATAGAGATAATCTGCTGATTCGGCATATGAAAGATTATAATCATTAATAATGGCAAACAATTTGACATCAAATTGTTCAAAGAATATTGTGTGGAAAAGGGAATAGACTAAGGCTCAGCTTGGTAATCCACTCACAAACCAATGGAATGACCGAAGTAACCAACATAACAATAGTAAATGGGTTGAAAGAATACTTAGACAAGGCCAAAGGGCGATGGGAGGACGAGCTACATAGCATTCTATGGTCTTATAAAACAACTGCCAAAGCAAGAACCGGAAGAACGCCATATAGCCTAACATATGGGTGTGAAGCCATGGTACTAGTGGAAATAGGTATGCCAACTCTCAAAGTACAATACTTAGACGAGCATAAAAATGAAGAAAGTATGCAAATTTATCTCGACCTACTCAAAGAAAGAAGAGAGCAAGCCTTAACACGTATCGAAGCTTATAAGCAGAGGATGGCTATGTATCAAAATAAAAGAGTTAAAACTCTTACTTTTAAAGTGGGCGACCTCGTATTAAGAAGGGAAGACATATTGAAAGAGGAAACGCATGAATAGGCAAACTCGGAGCAAACTGGAAGGACTTTATCAGGTAAAAAAAGTGGGAAAAGGTGGAGCATACTACCTAACTTATCTCTCAGGCAGAGGCCTACCAAAGATTTGGAAGTCTAGAGTCCTAAAGAGATTTTACCAGTAAGAATCAAGTAATCGAGTCTGTTAAGGGTCTTTTCATTGCATTCGAATCAAAAGCCTGTTGTAGATTAGAATGCAAATTTTTTCCTATCAATAAAAGAAAAAGTTAAAGAAAAACCATAACTTACATCCAATTTAAGCCATAACTTATTTTCGAGTTAAGCCATAGCTTACATCCGAATTAAGCCATAGCTTATTTCCGAGTTAAGCCATAGCTTACATCCGAATTAAGCCATGGATTTTTCCGAGTTATGCCATAGCTTATATTCGAGTTAAGCTATAGCTTACTTTTGAATTTAGCCATAACTAAGCCATAGCTTATATCCGAATTAAGCCATAGCTTACATCCGGGCTAAGCCATAGCTTACATCCAAGCTAGGCCATAACTTATATCTAAATTAAGCCATAGCTTCGAAACAAATACAAATAATAGTTTAAAACTGATACAAGTGATAGCTTACAAAACCAAGCTAAATCAATATTAAAGGAAAAATCATACGAATAGGCAAACCGATCTAAACTTATATTTTGTTAACAAAAAGTTAGATATTACATTATCACCTGATCCATTACAGTGTTACTAACATCATCTGGCAATGACACGCTAGGTCCGGATATAGAACCTCCCCCCTCACTCAAGCCGATTTCCTCATAGTCATGAACTTGAAGTTGTTTAGTGGGAGAACTGGGCACTGTAAAATCATCAACCATAACAACATCTTTAGAGTTGTCAACATCATCAAGTTCCTTGCGCAGTGCAGGCTCAAACTCTTTAATTGGGTCAGACATTATCTTTACTGGTGTCAGATTTATTAGACCCACAATCCTCAATACTTCGAATATATCAGACAACGGTTTTTTGATCTTGGAATATTTTTTGTGAGGAGTTTTGGCACTTTCAAACCTTAGTGGCTCTTCTTTCGAATGGTGTATCGTGTATCATCGGGAAGTCCTTGTATAACAAGCTCTTTGTTCATGGTTCTGAACATGGCCATAACTTTGTTCTTTATCTCGTATTTGAAGGTTTCAATTTTGGCCCTTAAACTTATTATTATGTCAGTTTTGAAAACTGTTAACTTTTCATATTTAACAGCATTCCCTCCAGTGGTCTCTACAAGGACTTCGATTTTTCCTTTCTATCAAATCTTGGATAGCATTCTTCAATCTTGTGCACTCCTCTGTGGTTTGCCCCATCTTCTTATGGTACTCGCGGAACTCTTTTGATGACAGCGGTTCTATATAACCCTCCTCCATTAGTTTTCTAAACACTTAGGTGATTGACCCTCCCAACGTAAGAATGAGTTTGTGCCACTCCTCATTGAAATCTGTTTTGATGGCTTTATTGAATGGTTGGTTTTGATCCTTAGCCAAATCCAAAGATCCATCTTCACGCTTATGTCTTTTAACCCTTTCCTCTGATGATTCAGAAGTGCAGAGTTGATTTCCTATCTCTTGCCTCTTTTGGTTCCTAGCTTTGGTTTCCGGCTAATGCCATGCTTTGAGTCTGGTAAACCACTAGCTTATGGTTGACATCTTGGACGTCGAATGGGTCCCTAAAATAATAGTCAAAGGGAGGGCGTTCTGATTCGCTTCCTTCGCGATTTCCTCATTTCCTTGAGAGGAATTTTCCATTTCGGCTCGAGCTGCGATCCGGTCCTTGCTGTTGCGGTGCGCCATCTTGGAGATGTTCCGGTTGAGCATTTGAAATCCTCGACCTTTACCTTTGCAAGTAGCAGTCAGAGCTATATTTCCTATATGGCTATATCTACAAGGTGTTAGTATATGATGTATTTGCATTAAGGATGCATGATATGTAGGGTCAGTTTAACATATAGCACGTAGCACATAACAATTTAGCATGTAGAACAGTTTGAAATCATAGAGACAGATTGTTCCTTCCAACCTTATTTCTCTTACATACGTGTTCCGAGCGAGGTTTCATTCCTAGGTGTTTTATTCTGGACCCCCGCATCACAATGTAAGAGTCGACGTATACCTGCAAGCTCTCTTTAGTAGTTCTAAACATACAAGCGGCAATAGTCGATGTAAGAATTTGTTTGTATCCTTCTAGAGGTGTGAAAACATAGAGAGTGGACCTATTAGTCCGTTTTCAAATATGGAAATGATTTAGCCGTATGGCTAGTCAAGTGCATGGACAGACACTTGACTGGACTTGTATTGGAGTTTGTAATCAAGTGAAGAGGTTTCACTTGATCGAGTTTTGTATTATAGGTCTTGCCTAATAGAATATTTTAAAAATCAGGTTTTACAATTGGAAAATTTGTTAGGCCGGACCTAAGACTGAGAATCAAATGGTAGTTTCTTTGAAAACTTGGACTTGGAATTATTACATTAACAGCATGCCGCAAATACAAACATTATGTTAGGTATTTTCCTAGAGGGTAGTGTCTAGGCTTGAAAGCATGTAGGCTGAGTTGATGGTTTTGCTACTAACCAGTTTAAGGTTCCCAAAGACTAATATACCTTTGACAGGTGTCCTCAATAAGATGTTCTGGACGTTGGAGTGCAACGCCAGAGGATGAGAATAGCTATGAGTATCGGGGCTGAATATGGACTCTAGAGAGTGGGTGAGAAGAGAAAGTTCTAATGCAATAACAGGTGCAAATATGTCTGGTAAATGAAACCGGTGATCGATAAGGCGCAAACCGTGCAATTTACGTCCATGGCAACCATTTTTGAAAACAATTCAAAAAACATTTTTATGTTTTATGCTTTAAGAACAGTTGATTTTAATCCCCAGAGGAGTCTCCATTGTGAGCGGAGCGGGGGTCGGGGGTTGCTCGCCCAGTCTTTTGGATGACTTATTTGATCTGCAAATGGTTTAAAAAATGGAGTCGCCGCCTAGTTTAATTAGGAAATGCCTTTTATCCCGACTATATAACCTTACTCGCTTATGGGTAAGATTATCGTGCATCAGACCAACAAAAACCAGGTTTGTGGACCTCCCCGAGACTCGTGTGCTTCGCTTATCGGTTACTGGATTTATTTACCAGAGATATTCGTTTTATTCTCACCTCAATATTCGATAGCAGTCCATAAGATATAGAATTGGAAATCAACAATTCTAGTAAGCAGTAAACACGCTTGACGCGCATTCGACTCAATCTGAACTAGTCATGCAAAGCAAGTAGCAGGTTTTCCTAAGCATACATCTAAACCTGGCGTTTTCTAACAAATAACATAAGTCTGCCTGTTTTGGATTGATTACATGCGGAAAGCCTAAACCGGGAGTCTAAGTTTGATGATTTTATTAGGTTATCTTGAATGCCCTATACAAACGTTACTACGTTTTCATGTGGTTAGTCCTTTAGCCTGTTAATACTGAATTTGGCATGCTTTTAGGAAAGCGATAAATAATGTTAACATGCTCACGGGCAGTTGGTATGCATACAAGGTGAGGAATACTTTTAAACCTCGTTGATGTTTTGAGGGCCTGACACTCGCGCGGGTTTGATTGTCGATGCGGTCAGAACTCGCTCTTGGTCACAACATACAAGCAGTGTTTTAAAAACCGGACCGGACCGGTTGAACCGCGAACCGGCAAGTGGTCCGGTCTAAAACTGTGAAAAACCGGATCTTTTTGTTGGACCGGGTTGAACCGGAATGAACCGGTAAAAAACCGGATGTGAAACCGGATCGGACCGGATTGAACCGGTATAAAACCGGTGAATCGGAATTTTTTTAAATTTTATTTAAATTTATTAAACCGGTTGAACCGGTCATTGAACCGGTTCAACCGGTTGAACCGGAAACCGGTGGCCTCACCGGTTCGGCCACCAGTTCGGTTTTTAAAACACTGCATACAAGTTATCCGTCTCGTCGATACGGTTTTATCTATTTGAATCACGGTTTATTCCGAGTTCTGGTGAACCCAGAATCAACTCTGAAAGTTGCTAGGTTTGCGAAGCTTGGGCTTGTGGGCCCGGTTTACACTTTAAGTTACATATCTAGACTTATGGGCCAGATTTAAAGTATGTTTGACCCATTGTAGTGCATAAAATTAAAATGGTTGATGCCATAGTAAAACAATAAGTTCAAATTCTAATTCAACAAACTTAGTAAATATAGAACCTATATACTCCGCAATTATAACACACAAAAATTATAATCGTTAATATGTCCCACATGTAACAATTTAATTTGTTAAAGGAAAAAAAGAAACAGCTTTAAAAAAACGATATTTCCTCCTTTAAGTCTATCCCAAACCCTAACTAATTTCCTTCATTTCTACCCAATTCCTTGCTTATAAAGATGTTATATGTACAATTCCTACTTTAACACCAGCCTCCAACCTCTCACCAGTCTCTACTTTGAAAACTTCCCAGAACTTTGGAAGTTTTCTGACCTTCAACATGCTTTCAACAAATATGGTGTTTTGGTCAAGTTACTATTGCTTGGAAGAGAAATTGATCCAATCAAAGTTTTAGGTTCCTAAGATTGAGACCAGATAATAATTTGGAGGAGTCTTTTTTATTTGAATAGGGTTATTATTGGTTCATACAATATTAGGGCATTCAAAGAAAAATACCCTGGCCCGTCCCCAACACTGATTCAACCTGCTAAACGTGATCATGTTATTTGTCCAGCTATTCAGAGGGTTTTTAGACCTTCTGTATGTGATTATTGTTCATATATTCAGGTTTTGAAGAATGATCTTATCATTTACAATCCACCATCGGATTTGGTTGACGTTTTTACGCAACAATTATTGTGACTGTTAAGGATTATCTCTCTATTGTACGTGCATTTTTGTACCTGCATGATTGTGGGTTTAAGTTTTGTTCCTCTTCTTTTCTGGGAGAGAGATCCATGTTGTTTAGCATTGAGAATACCATGGACAAGCAATCCTTCCTTGAATTTGATTCAGCTGGATTTTTTGAATCAATTGTTCCATGGTTTAAATAAGTTAAATTAGATGAGAGGTATGTGTGGGTTAAAGTATCAGATATTCCATTGTTTGAATGGGGTGAGGATATTATTAAATTGGTCGGTAATCGTTTGGGATACTTCATTATAGTTCATCCATTTGCTGTTTCACGAGAAAGAATTGATATAGGCTATATTTGCTTCTCGTCAGCTTTTGATAAGATGGATTGTTCTATTTCATTTCTTATTTATGGAGCTTATCATATTACTTATGTCCTGGAGACTGATTCTCCTATTCTGCTGCCAAAAGTTTTAGATTTTGATTTATCTTCGGACTAATCGGTTTATAATTTTGAAGATGAAGATTTTCCAGCATCTGATCTATCTCTTTCGCCTGTTCAATTTACTGGTCTTGTTTATTCTCTTGTTGATTGTTTACCTTAAAACAAAGATACGTTCCAACTTGCACAATATCTTTGCAATGTCTTTCTCCATCTCAATTAGGTCGTCCTCTTTAAGCGATGTGCAAGTCATGTCTTTTAAGAAGATGATCAACTTTGTAATAGGTTCCCACACGGACGGATGAAGAAGTTCCCGAAAAACAATTGGCAAAAGACGCTGCATGAAAACATGACAGTCATGACTCTTCATGCCGGTCATTTTTAGCTTTTTCAAATCGACACACCTTCCCAAATTCGACAAATGCCCATCGGGGAGCTTCAACTAGTCAACCCATTCCAGTTGAACTTGTTTTTTTTGTTGTCTAAAGCATATACTTCCTTCGGATATTCCCTAGTTGATTGATTAAATTTCAGGTCCGAACGATTACAAATATCATTCAACTCTTCGTAGCTTTAGCTGTTACAAGCCAGAAGCCCAGCAACTTTAGTATTCAATTTTTACGCCCCTTCTACTCTTGTAACATTGTAGCCGACTCCATATCCTTTACTTGATCTATAGCTACCGTTTACTGGCCAACTATTCAACAAGAAGGAAGTCTGTAAGGTTGGTCCAAGACCGGATAATACGTACTTTAATCATTGCTAAGAGTTAACAGGCGAAGGTGTGCTAACTATCTTTTTTATTTCTGGAAATAAAAAAGATAATACGTACTTTAATCATCCTGGTCGATTAGATCCCTGTATACAAGACGGACTCGGATCTTCCTCTGACTCCCGCACTCGGGAAAAGAAGAGCTAATTACACTATATCCGCTATCTTTTACATTACGCCATTAGAAAACTATTAGCTACTTTTTCTCCTTGATCCATTTACCGATCGGAGATTTCTTCCACCCAAGACTGATTCCTATTCTATATACGATGATAGTGGCTTGCCTATCGCTTCCTATATACAATTCCTAATGCCCTTCTGACAAAGAAATAGCTACTACTCCTACTACTACAGTCACCTCCTATAACAAATGCTACCCACGTTCAGTTCAAGCCGAGGAGAGCTCCTATAGCCTTCTACTTCAAACTTATGTCTTACCGACAACAAAGAAAAGAGACTTGCAACTAAGAGAAAGGTGTGTAGCAGGCTTCTTAACGCAAAGCATGGAAAGGTATCCAGAAAGCAAAGTAACAGCTATGATATAGGCGCCCTCTCACCTAATGCCTGCTACTAAGGATTGAAAGTAGCACAATGGGCTATAGAACTCCAGATCTACGAATAGCTGCGGGCAAGCACCTTTAACAAGCAAGTAGCTAGCTTTCACCTTACTATAGAACAAGCAACAGATTGAGCTGCGCGAAAGCCTTCGCCTATAGCTTCTACTTCTACTTAGCAGCCCAAATAAAGTAGCCCTTTAACACACAAGTACGCTCACGCTAGTACAAAAGTAAGTAAACCACCTTCTCATGTCTCCGGACCTTCTATGAACAGGACTTTGAACTATAGCAAATAGCCTATTGGTTGAGCTTCGCTCTATGCTAGCTTAACTGTTCCTATGTCTGCTCGAACAGGAAAGCCTAACGAGCAAATGTATTTCTTTATTAGCCCGATTATAGGTTGCGCATCTATACAGAAAAGTGAAGTTCGAAAACTCTCCTTTTTGTTCAGATGGGATTACTCAATGCAAGTGTATTTCTTTCATTTTGATTTGGCAATCGTCGAAGTCGGAATCCACTTGAGTATACATATGGGTGGGTCGAGCTATTCCTTCAGGATCGTGGTACTTCTTCTTTTCTCATTAATGTCGCCGTGGTGATTGAATGTATCCGTTGATCCAGTGACGAACTCTTTCACGCAACAACTGTGATTAAAGAAAGCAATGCTTTGTACCAGATGTTTGTGCTGCAGAGATGCAAACCGGAAAGCAACTGTCTTGACATGACAAATAAATGGGCTGGGCTCTCTTGATGATGATAGATAGCCGAATCCAGGAATCATTTTTTTCTTCGGAAATGATAGGAATGTCACCCCATCGACTGAGAAAGAAATCGATGGTCTATCGATTCGAGAGCTAGCCGAATAGCTTAGCTATCAGTGACATATGCGAACGACCAGTTCATCAGTAAAGTTGTTGGTGGAAAAATACACGCATGATCGGGAACCAGACGTCAGGATCAGCCAGAGGGAGACTCCTTCAAGGTTCTTTCTCTAGCTCTAGGAATTAGCAGGTTGGCTTAATAAAAACTTACTTACTATATGAAATGATACCCCCAGGGAATGACTTCTCATCTAACTTGCTTACTTCTAAAACCTTGCTTTGCACTTCCTTACTTGAGAGCGAGGGGCTGACTTATGCTAGAACGAGAGAATAGCTTAAAAGCACCGGACTCTTTTATGAAATTCTCTATCCCGTGGGACTGGCTGACTCTCAAACCTGGCTTACGAGAGATCAACGCACTAGATGGGACTTCCTTTCTCAAGTCCTTTCCCTTTGGTTGCCTTACTTGCTTACCTGGGAATGACTTCATAACTACTCTATAACCTTTAAGCTCCGGCTTCGATGACTTTTTCTAAAGCCTTCCTTACTTTAGCTCTAGAACGAGGGTAGACTTGCTTTCTTATGCTAGAACCTTACTCTCTCTATCTCTATCTCTATCCCTAGAACGAGGGGATTACTTAAAAGAGCACCAGGCAAGGTCACTCTTTCACCTGGGAAAGCTCTAGAACCAGCACCGGTGATTTCCTCTAGCTGGTTTTTCCCATACTGATAATGAAATAGCACGCTTTCATATCTCGTTGGAGTAACATTTGAGGACAGCTGATATGCGCTAATCAAGAGCTACAACTCATTTGCGACTCTTACTCTGCTATAGGATTTCTAGTTAACGTGAGTTCTATGAAAATAAAGCCTGTAACCCTTCTCCCAAGGGCTGAAGTGCAAGATAAACCTTAGTTTTAAACTTTGCTTTCTCGCTGGCTTGAGATAGTCCAGCTTTATAATGGTGTCAAAGGGCCGAGTCAACCTTATTTATAGTAAAAGAAAATGACAGGAACTTAAAGAGAGACTGCTGCAAGAAACCTTATTTGATCGGTCGGGCCTTCCTTAACCTCTCACTTCGTTCGAGCTCCATTCCATCGACCCTTTCGTTCGAGCAACTACGTACCTTTTAGTCGAGCATATTCTAACCTCGCGTATTCCCTTTTTGAAGGGTACCATTGACTCGATAGAAAAAGAGCAACCTCCCTCTTAGTCGAGCATATTCTAACCTCACTCAAACCGAAAGAAAGATTTCGCCTGAGACGGATTAGGCTGAAAAGCAAGGTGGGCTGATAGTGGAAAAAGGATATGCCATCTATTAACAGGTTAGATTGACGGAGGAAATAAAACAACTTGCTCATTTTATCTGCGAAACATGCTTGCTCGGGGAAAGAGTCCTTACTGCTTAACCATATTTATGGGTTAGACAAGAGTACAACAATCACCAGATGAGAGGGGATAGGTTCACTAACTTTCTCAATAACTGGATTGCTTACTGAATAGCTTGCACTTTAATGAGAGATTCCCCTTGCCTGTTTGGTGGACGTAACCAAACTAGCACTGGTTGGAGGGTAAGGCTAGCGCTTTCTAACCGAACGACTTATTGGCTCGGGTTCCTTCTCTCCCTTTCATTTCAAGTGAAGACGTTAGCAAGAACAGCTGATGAAAGAAGGTCGGAGTCGTGAACAGGAAAAGCGAAGACCCGTTATGCCGAGAGGACAGGGAAAGAAGCTGGTGTTTTTCGCTATGATCCGGATGAGGCAGAATTGGAGATTGAATGACTTGCCTGGCGAAAGCATTCCGTAAACAAAGGGTGATAACAGTAGCCTAAGTAACCAATGAACGGGTTTAGATCAGGAAAGAGAGAAGACCGGATAGAAAACAATAAGTATGCTTTGCGAAAGAGAGAGCTATTAGACTCGCTGTAAAAGCACTACATCTTGCTTTTTGTTGTTCCCGAGGCACGGCTGTAGATAACAGGACCAGTTGAAAGAAAATAGTGGGACTATAGAGAATAGTTCAATGCCTTATTTCGGTCCCTTCTTTGCTTTGTTCACTCGTCGTAGCCCTGCTTTCTTAACTATCTGGCTATCTCAAAAGAGTGAGAAGAATTAAAAGATCTCTTCGCTTACCTTTTTCCGGGTACGAGCTCTTCTCTTCGGTCACTCCAGTTCTATCCATATTTCTGATCCGGATTAGTGAAAAGAAAAGAAAAAAAAAAGAGTCATGATTCAGTCCGGATTAGTGAAAAAGGTAAGCGAAGAGAAGAGCTCGTACCCGAAAAAGCGAAGACCGGTTGAGATCTCTTCGCTTACCTTTTTCTTTTAAGAACCTGAATCATGACTCTTTTTCTTTTCTTTTCAGTCCGGATTAGTGAAAAGAAAAGAAAAAGAGTCATGATTCAGGTTCTCAAAAGAAAAGGGGAGGAAAGTCAATAACTTCATTCTATAGCTTCTATATAGCTAAATCTTTCTAAATTCGTGCTACTTCCCTTCCTTATTAGCGCTACGTGGAACTGCCTCTTCGTTGGAATGCTTTGATGCTGTTAAAAGATCTCGCCTCTTTACTTAGAAAGACTTTGGCGAGGCATTGGTTACGGTTCCTGGAGGTTACTTCGCTTACCGCCTAATCCCCATCCTTTTTATTAGTGGAATTGGCTGTTATCAAGCCAGATGAAATAGCTTCAAAACACTCATCATGTCATGCCATTTCCCTTAAATCAAGTCCCAATCCTAAGGCATAACCAGAATTAGAAGAGGGGGGGGGGGATTCCCTACTTCCATAAATAGGGGCTAAACAGGCTCTTCAAGGAAGTCCTCCTATCAAGAGGCATCCTCAGCTTTTCTTTTCCACTCCTTAAGTCATCTAACTGGGACACCTGTCCTTTGCAAGCCCTTCTCGGAAGGGCAAGCATCTCGAAATGCACATGGATAATCTGCGTTCGCGACCCTGACGTGCTGTACCCGGTAAGATCTTAACCTATACCCTCTGCTGCGCCATTGATGAATGGATTTCTTCGTTTTACTGAGACTAAGGTAGGTGTGCTTACCACAGGTAGGTTCGTCAATCAAATCTCGACATTTTGACATTTTAATTTTAAGGTTTTATCCGAAACTTTTAACTCTACATTTAGAGATGTATATTAATATATTAATTTCTAATACATTTACCTTCTAAACTTTATTTGTTCCGTTCAAAACCGATTATTAAAATTTAAATTTCCAAATTTAAATTTTAAATTTTTATAATTACGACCTACTTCCTAGAACACCTATATAAATTTATTTTACACTTAAATAATACGTAAGTAATTGAGTTTAATCGAATATTTGATCGTAGGTAAAAAAACATTAAAAGAAAGATAGTATAAGTTAAAGAAATGAAGGTTGAGAAAACTATTAATCATATTTCATATTAATATAAAGACAAAATTAAGAAGGAATTAATATATTAGTTGGTTTAAGAATGCGGATTATATGAATGCGGATTGGGTGAAAAATTTGTGGATCCAGGCACAAAATTGGTACTCCCTCCGTCCCAATAGAGTTGTCCACTTTGAGAAATTTTTTTGTCCAAAAATACTTGTCCACTTTCAAAAAGTAACTAACTTTTACACTTAATTTTCGTATATTACCCCTATTTAAAATCCACTAATGAGTAAATTGAAAGTAAATTGCAAGTGGGCCCTATATTAAATAGGGGTATGACAAGAAAAGTAAGTAAAAATTCACAAAATCCACAAATAATAATTGTTTTTCTTAAACTGTGTGATAAAGGCAAAGTGGACAACTCTATTGGGACGGAGGGAGTATTATTTTTCAAACAGACATAAAATTAGAATTTCTTAAATTCCGTAGAAACAAATCCGTCAAAAATCCTATGTTCATTCAAGTGAATGAATCAATGCGCAGAACCATTTATTTGATTCCAAATGGAATCAGAGAGCTGGTTAGCTCTCAGTTGGCGCCCCTAAACCTAAAACAAATTAGATTTTGCGATTTTCGATCCGTTCTGCGATTCTGACTCCGATTTCTTCGATAATCCGCAAGTTTACGAGGTAATAATCGTTAATTTGAATTCGATTATTATTATTTTGGATAATAATTAAAGTTATAACATTGACCATATTGAATCAACCGAATTTAAATCAGTTTAACGATTTAATTGCGGATTACGATTGAATTGGATAGCGTATAAATGTTCGGAGCGGAAAACAATGATCGAGCACGTCGGAAAGGGCCCAAAAGGGCCAAGCTAGGACTGCACATACGTACAGCCCTTGCTGCACGAACAAGCAGCAACATAGCTGCACGAACGTGCAGCCACCTGTCATGGGTTGCACGTTAGGCTGACTATTGGATGGAGGGACTTTTCAGAGGAGCTTTCGCCCTGTTAGTCCAGTGTGTTTTCGTTGGTCCGAAAATATTTTAAACGGAACTTTAAAGTTTAAATTGCGGACTATTAAACATAAGCTAGAACGTTTAGAAGGTCTAAAAGGTTTAAAAAGAACCTAGATGTTTGAGGATAGTCGGTTTATTAAAACGATGTGATATTTTAATAAAGTCTTACGTTAATCAAAGTTATTAATGTTAAAAGGACTATAAGTCCATATTAAGAGTGGTATTATAAATTGAACGAGAGGTTCAATATCGAGGTAGTTTATACGTTTTGTTTATAGAGTCGTCTATAAACAGAGTATGTCTAAAGTCTATCCTGTATACGATAAGACTAAAGTTAGGAATTCTAAGTCTAATTATGTTTTGACGTTTGAATTCCAACTAGATGCGACGAGAGTTGATCTACCGAGTCAGAACACTGGGGTGTTTGACTAGTGGGCTAGCAGGAGCATACGCTTTTAGGGGAACATCGGTTTTGTGAGTTTACTTTGTGGTTTTTATTTTTGAATATTTATATTTAAATTGTTTTTAAATAACAAATCGCACTAGTATAATTAACTATGAAAGATCCATTGGAACAAACTTCCTATTGGTTTTCAATAGGACTGTGTGATCACCAGTAATACGATAGATACGAGACTGTGTCTGACATAGAGGTAAGTCAATGTCATTGGGCATTGGAAGTGCTAGCGACCCTGACTTAACAGTCTGAGACGGCAGTAACGGTTACGGTCACATGCAATACTATGATGGCATTTTCACGGTTACGGTCCAGACACCTGGCTTAGACGGTAGTGATTCAGTTCACGGTCTAAGGCCCATGTTGTGTAGGTTGAAACCCATACAATAGTCTGCCTTGTAGGGTTTTATCTGGATCGACTAATTGGTAATATTTTCTATATACAAATGTTTTATGTATTTGCGATTTGAATATTCAATTGTAAAATTGTAGACTCGCCCAGAAATATTTATATTTCTGACCCTCCCCAATATTTACCTTTCAGGTTACCAAGTACGAGGTTAAACTTCCACAATAATTCCAGAAGTCATTGACAGCCATACCTCTAGAGCTGCAAGTAGTTGGAAACCGGGAAGTCTGTCTTTTTATTTACAGTAGTTCAAACTTATTTTGATATACTCTGATTTGAACTGCTGTATATGATATATGATTTTAAAGCTGCGTGTTTTCTAAAATGCTTTGACCAGCTGTTTGAGAGAAATACTGGTTTTGTGTTAAAAGCATTTTAGGATTGTATTGGAAACAGAGAAAGTATGTCATATGAGATTGATGTTTGCGCTCAAGTTTCTTGAAATACAATCGGAGTTTTAGGAACCCAGTTTTTAGAAATATGTTTTCGTTAAACGAGAGAAAGGTTTTAACGATGTTTTTTGATAACAGATCATACGTGATGTATGGTCTTCAATTGTGAAAAATTTATAAAGGTTTTTAGGCTTGCTATGGGTTTCGGAGCAACCACTCCCATTCCCTAGCGCCAGTCTCGGCTCGAGTTTCGGGTGGAAATTGGTTCGTGACAAAGTTGATATCAGAGAAATATTTCTCGGACTCAAGAATTTAAAAACATTGCTGATACATGGAAATAAAGTGTGGGATAGATGTCATAGGTACTCATAGGAACTACTCCTACATATATTCTTATGTTTCATAAGTTCTCAGCCTTCCCTTTTGGGATATAAGAATGCAATATACGCGTGTGTGCGGTCTAGACAACTCGATTGCGATGCTGGTATATCAAGCATGGAAATAACGTTAAGACACTGTCGAAGTCATTCGATAGTAGTACAAGGAGGCGATTGACAGAAGAAGTATGAATTCAGAGAAGTGGAGTAGTTGTGAGAAAATCTTATTGGTTACATAGTTTAGGGTCAGGAGGAAACTTATAAAACCAAATGACATAACCTGTTATGGTTATTCATTTAAATGATTTTAAAAGCATAATTGTGCCTAGACATGAGACGTCATCACCCTATGCACAACTATGCAAATGTTTTAAAAATGAGTTTTAAACAAATTGTTTTGAAAAAGGGTACCCAAGATGATTGAACCATTTCAAACAGATTTGTTTTTATTGTAAGTATACCTAGACCCGAACTCTCTAAAAAAAGTAAATACTCGAGATCAAGTAGTAAGCGATTCTCGAGGGGGCAACAGAAGCATACAAGAATGGAAGTTGGAGAATAAAAGTTATAGACGGAAAGCACAAAACTAGTTGTAGTTAAACAATTACAACTTGTATCGGATATATATATATATATATATATCCGAGTTACAAAAGGTTAAGGATAAGAATATCCTTAAGTAAGTTGTTTAGGGAATTGTACCCTGAGACATTAGGAGTAAGAAAGGATAGATAGAACCTACTAATCGAGCAGTGATTAAGACGTCAGAGATACGTGATTTCTTACTAGCGATTAGTATAACTTGAGTTTAGGAAGACTCAAGGTAAGTGGAATAGGTACGATTCAAAGTGGAGTTGATAGAGATAGTGCATTGATGAAGCGAGTTTCAGATGATGTTTGAAAACTGACAGGGTGTAGTAAAATCCTGATATCTTTTAATTGGACAGTTGGATCGGTTTGATTTTGGAATATGGTGTTCCTAAGATGGTTTTCTAGAGGTTAACTGTTGTGATCGTCAAACGGAATGTTAGACGATGGATATTTTATAAATTATTGATGATAAACTTGCGTGAATTTTGGCAGTAAGCCAAAAGTGCAAGTGATAAAAATATGAATTATTGAGTTTAATTAACTTCGGATTATCAATGTAAGCTCCATATATATGTAATGAATTTGAAGACTGTTGAAAAACAGTGGTTTCAAATTGTGAAAATTCCGATAACCGGCCTAGTGACTGTGAAGTCTTGACTGGCTGGTGCGAAATATACATGTAGAGTACATGTATTTGAAAGTCGGGCCAGAAATGTGTAAAGTATTGCCGACCAAAAGTGGAAAATGTGAAACAAATGCTTTATTTTTAAGGATTAATTACATATAAAATCACTAACTTTACACGAATTTTCAAAAATAACACGACCTTTAAAACATGTCAATTCAGGGCATCACCTTTCATTTCTTTTTAAAAACAACATGTGCACATTTTTAGATAAAATTTTGCTGACTTGGACAACTCAATGGAGTGCCATGTGCCATGCCACGTCAGCAAAAACGCCATTAAAAATATGCCCATGTTGTTTTTAAAAAGAAATGAAAGGTAGTGCCCTGAATTGCCACGTTTTAAAGGTCGTGTTATTTTTGCAATTTTGTGTATAGGTGATGATTTTATATGTAATTAACCCTATTTTTAATATGAATGTTTTGAAAATGGAGCGAGAAGTTGATAATTAGTTAATTAAATGTAGTAGTATCTATAGAGCATTGAGAATGACTCTTAGATGTGAGTAAGAAAGCTATATATGTATAAAGTTAAGAGGTGATACATAGCGATAGTCAGATCAAGATGTAAGGTATGAGAATGTTATGCATCAGAATGAATGGAAGATCTTGAGTAAGCCATATTTTGAGGTAAATGACATGTTAAGAGTACAAATATCCGGATATCAAGATAAGACTTCCGCGATAATGAAAGGAAAAAGACTGTAGACCCGTGAAGGGACACAGCATATAGTAAAGATATATGAGGAGATAAGAAAGTGATATAGAAAGTAACGTCGTATTGAAACTAGTTACGATGAAATAGGCGTACGACTGAAAGGTGTATCGCTTATTACATTAAGAAAGAAAGAATATGGAAAAGAAGTATTGAGTCTAAGAGCTTATATTAAAGAATTATATGAGCTACAGACGCAGAATAAAAAGAGAAAACATAGATTGCATTGGTGTCTATCACTATTAAGAATAACATGGAAATATTATATCGATACGTGCAATAGTGAGTTTAACTTTACCTAGCTATAATGTAAGTAAAGTCACTAAGTTAAGCTTAATTGAGATTGAGATAAGATATACTAACAGTGAAGGTGTCAGTAGTAGACATAATTATAAGAGTGCAAATGAGTATTGTACGAAGAGAGATAGAGAAAACTAACGAGAGTTCGTCTCACATGTTTTTTAAACGCAGACACAAAAGAAGTTAAACTAAGGTCTATCGTGAAGATAGCGTAAGTTAGATCCGAGTGATGGATTTTTCAAAACTAAGTATAAGTGGAGTTGCATAACGTAGTATGAGTACTACTAGTTCTGATGTGAACATGGAGTGAGAAAACACTCTAGCTGTTCTTATGAGATATATAAGAACAAGGACATAAGCTACTCCTATATTATTTCTCGAAGTGGTGTTAATGAACAATGAGTTTCTATGACTAATAAAGAAAGGAGATGCACAATGTGTGCAACCAGTGTTATAAATTCTGAGAGAACGTCAGAATTAAGTTACGATTTCCAAATGTAAGTGACAATTTGAAAACACTAGAAATCTTAGATGATATCTAGTTGATCTAAGAAAGATCGATATGGTTAAAAAGTGAAAGTAACCAGCGTGGTTATAGAAATTAGTAAATTTCTTTAATTTCGCAAAGTATTCTGAATGATGGTTGCAAGAATAATAAGAGTTAACCCATGAAAGGGGTGAAAGTGGATTAGGCAAATCAATAGAAAGTATGTTTTAAGGATTTAAAGGAATAACTGACAATGTACAAGACTTGTAACAGTTATAGTACACTGAGTATTAAAGAATCAAGTAAAGATATATTATGATATATAACATAATCGAGTTATAGAAAATGTTACTCGATGGATGAAAAAGCACAAGGTAAATTGTCAATGTATGAGTAGGAATTGACAATATTTATAGTTGCACTGAAAGTCGAAAGACACTAGTAGTGTGATATAAAGTGCGAACTATTTAAGACAATAGGAGATATTGTGATAGAAGTCGAGAGACACTACCTATAAGATAATGTGTACATTACCTAAGAACTAAAAGTCAATGGATGTTGATTTTTAGATAGGAAAAGATGCTTGGTAAGTAAAACCAAAATATTATGATATAAGAAGAATGTTATATAAAGATCCTACAACCTAACTGTAAAGAGAACAGTTAGTGAATTGTAAATCAGAGTAGCACAGTGAAAGAGTGGAGGTTTGCAAAAAGTATATGCATACCACACTATTGTGCTAGTGATTATTTAACAAGACATTCATACCTTGAATTGACAAGTATGATCAGGTATTAGACGTAAGGTCATAAACCTTAGAATTATATTGGCTCAACCAAGTATGAGACCAATATGAAATGATTAACTCAAAGAGAGTATAACTTAAAAATACTCAACTGGAGTATGTTCTAGATGTAGAGAAGCAAAGAAAAGTTTGCGATTTTAGTATTATTGATAAAATACTTAAACAACACGATAGATTGTGTGAACCAACTATGTATAGTCTGAGTGTCACTATAAAGTGTTTTGTCAAAGTACCACGAAGAGGTACTATGAAGTCATAGAAGTGTATTGTTGGAACGATATAAGTAAAGCTATGACAAGGATAATAGTAAGTGTCTAAAGGACTAGTAAGTAAAACTGGAATGCCAGTGACTATACAGGTTTCAACAACTATTGTCAAAACTCGAATGGAAATTAAAAGAGATGTCAAAAGAGTTGTAGTCAAACTACTAGGTATTGGGAAAGTTTTGACTCAGTATAAGTGATTGTGAACAATATGATGAAGATCATATGTTCCATACTCTCAAGACTTTGCAAATAACAGCAAGTTGATGAGAGTTAAAACGATAAAGGTGAAGTCTACGGACGACTAAAACTTGCGAAAATTTTAAGATCAGTATATAGACAGTAGTATCGTTTGTTTCCCATAAGTAACAAACGACTTAACGGGGTAAACCCAGTAGTAAGAATATACACATCCCAAGTGTATGAAAGACTATGGAGTTAGGTTAATCTAACCGATAATAAAAGATCATAGAATAATACTATGAGAAGTCATTATGAGATTAAAACAATTGATCTCCTTTGTGTTAAGAAAAGTGAAAGAAAGAGAGGCTATAAAATATATAAATCGTGTAAGTATATACGATTGAATAGTGTGAGCGGATACACTTTGTCGATGGATGAAGTGCATAAATCCATATAGAAAGGAAAGTGGAAAGAGATAGAGATTGTGTAAGTATAACCTAGGTTATAAAGAAATGTGGAGTGTTAGCTCCGAGTCACGATGACTTGTGACATATAAGGAGATTGCATAAAGATGAAACCGACGAGCTAGCGTCGTGACAAGTATTTCGTGTATCGTACACGAATACTATAAGGATGGAGTTAAGAATCTACCTCTAATAGAAATAAGCTTATGCTACATAAAGCGTAAGGATCGAACTATGAAAAATGTTAAATGTTAATAAAGTTATGTGGCTAAAATTTTAAATTCGAGGATGAATTTTTATAAGGAGGGGAGAATGTAATACCCCGTAATTCTAAGTAATTAGAATATTCCACGAGGTAAAATTGGAGTAATCAAAATATTAAAAATAATATTTTGAGATTTCGAATATTAAGAAAAATATTCGGACAGACAAAGTTTAATAGTAAAAGGATATTAGTTAGTTTTGACTATTTAAGGTTATTAAATTAAATTACGGGAAGTGATTAATAAATTCGGAAAACGTAAATTTAATTTATACATTTCCGTAAAAGAATATCGTAATAATATGAGTTTAAAATTTAAATCGAAAATTTAAATTTTAATAAAAGGGATATGAGCGAGATTAATATAACAAGGAATACGATAGGACGTCGTAGATAAAAATATATTGATAATTAATATATCAACATACCACTCTAATTGGAGAGTTTATTATTTCTGACAAAACCTCAAAATTAAAATGTCAAAACTCGGGAGTCTCGACGAGTAATTAAAGAAATTAAGTTAAAGATATATATAAGGGTTAATGTTAAAAAATATCACAAACTTTACTCGTTTTCACATCTTAATGACGCACTTTAATTTTTTTTATTTTTATGCGCAAACTACCACTTTTTCTCAAATTCATGCACGGTGTTGAGGTGGCACTCATTCATTGGTGTAAAATGACTTCCAACTCAGCGAATTAAACCAATGGAGCCGTGACACTTCAGCACCGTGCATGAATTTGAGAAAAAGTGATAGTTCGTGCATGAAAATAAAAAAAATTAAAGTGCGTAATTAAAATGAGAAAACGTGTAAAGTTGGTGAATTTTTATGACATTAACCTTGTATATATATATATATATTAAATAAATAAATAAAAATGAAAAAGAGATAAGAAGAAATGAGTTGGACGGTGAGAAATGGCTGCCAAGTAAATGAAAAAAGGTGATTTTAATCTCTAAACTTTTACTTCAATTAGTTTTCAGTTATTAACTAGTTAGATATAATTATTTAGTCCAAATTAAAATAAAATAATTTATAAGTCCTGAGCTAATAATTTTGGTGTCAATATTCGTGAAATAATTTAGCGTAGCTACCGTCAATTTTTTTATGGAATTTGGACGTAGTAATTTTAGTCAAGCGGGACTGACTTGGACCTAATAAATCTCTCGGGATTTATTAAAAATAAAATATAAGTCGGATTAGAATAAAAATTATATTTTTATTCGTTTTATATTTTATGGAATTTTTGGGTAAAATTTCATAAAATTCGGAATTAATCTCCGTTTAAACTACGAGCGATTAATTAAAAAATTGGATTAAAATACATAATTGAGCTGCATGAACTAAAAAGTACTTTAACCATTACTGTATATGTTCATTCAAGTAAATGAATCAATGCGCAGAGCCATTTCTTTGATTCCAAATGGAATCAGAGAACTGCTTAGCTCTCAGTTGGCGCGTGTAAGCCTAAAACAAATTAGGTTTTGCGATTTTTCATCCGTTTTGTGATTCCAAATCCGATTTCTTTGATAATCTGCATGTATACGAGGTAATAATCGTTAATTTGAATTCGAATATTAATATTTTGGATTATAATTAAAGTTATAACATCGACCGTATCGAATCGACCGAATTTAAATCGGTTTAACGATTTAATTGCGGATTAGGATTGAATTGGATAGCGTTTAAATATTCGGAGCGGAAAATAAAGATCGAGCACGTCGGAGGCCTAAAAGGGCCAAGCTAGGATTTCACATACATGCAGCCCTTGCGGCACGAACATGCAGCAACATAGCTGCACGAACGTGCAACCATCGTCGTGGGTTGCACGTTAGGTTGGCTATTGGACAGAGGGACTTTTCATAGGGGCTTTCGCCCTATTAGTCCAGTGTGTTTTCGTTGGTCCGAAAATATTTTAAACAGAACTTTAAAATTCGAATTTAACGGACTATTAAATGTAAGCTAGAACGTTTAAAAGGTTTAAAAAGAACCTAGATGTTTGAGGATAGTCGGTTTATTAAAACAATGTGATGTTTTAATAACGCCTTACGTTAATCAAAGTAATTAATGTTAAAAGGACTATAAGTCCATATTAAGACTGGTATTATAAATTGAACGAGAGGTTCAATATCGAGGTAGTTTATACGTTTTGTTTATAGAGTTGTCTATAAACAGAGTTTGTCTAAAGTCTATCATGTATACGATAAGATTAAAGTTAGGAATTCAAAGTCTAATTATGTTTTGATGTTTGAATTCCAACTAGATGCGACGAGAGTCGATCTGCCGAGTCAGAACACTAGGGTGTTTGACTAGTGGGCTAGCAGGAGCATACGCTTTTGGGGGAACATCGGTTTTGTTAGTTTACTTTGTGATTTTTATTTTTGAATATTTATATTTAAAGTGTTTTTAAATAACAAATCACACTATTATAATTAACCATGAAAGATCCATTGGAACAAACTTCCTATTGGTTTTGAATAGGACTGTGTGATCACCAGTAATACGATAGATACAAGACTATGTCTGACATAGAGGTCAGTTAATGTCACTGCGCGTTGGAAGTGCTAGCGACCCTGAATTAACAGTCTAAGACGGCAGTAACGGTTACAGTCACAGGAAATACTGTGATGGCAATTTCACGGTTACGGTCCAGACACCCGGCTTAGACGGCAGTGATTCAGTTCACAGTCTAAGGCCCATGTTGTGTAGGTTGAGACCCATATAATAGTCTGCCTTGTAGGGTTTTATCTGGATCGACTAATTGGTAATATTTTACATATACAAATGTTTTATGTATTTGCGATTTGAATATTCAATTATAAAATTGTATACTCACTCACAAATATTTATATTTATGACCCTCCCCAATATTTACCTTTCAGGTTATCAAGTACGAGGTTAAACTTCCACAATAATTCAAGAAGTCATTGACAGCCATACCTCTAGAGCTGCAAGTAGTTGGAAACCGGGAAGTTTGTCTTTTTATTTACAGTAGTTCAAACTTATTTTGATATACTCTGATTTGAACTGCTGTATATGATATATGCTTTTAAAGCTGCGTGTTTTCTAAAATGCTTTGACCAGCTGTTTGAGAGAAATACTGGTTTTGTGTTAAAAGCATTTTAGGATTGTATTGGAAACAGAGAAAGTATGTCATATGAGATTGATGTTTGCGCTCAAGTTTCTTGAAATACAATCGGAGTTTTAGGAACCCAGTTTTCAGAAATATGTTTTCGTTAAACGAGAGAAAGGTTTTAATGGTGTTTTCTGATAACAGATCATACGTGATGTATGGTCTTGAATTGCGAAAAATTTATAAAGGTTTTTAGGCTTGCTACGGGTTTCGGAGCAACCACTCCCATTCCCTAGCGCCGGTCTCAGCTCGAGTTTCGGGTGGAAATCGGGTCGTGACTGTCTTCTCCACCTAAGAAGAGAAAAAAGACAACCAATGTGGGAGTTGGTTCAGTTGATGTATCCGAGCTGAACCTTACTTCTCGGGTTGTTTCTTGTTGGCTTAATGAGAAGATTGGCGATGATATTGTTGATACCCTTCCTATTCTTGTCCGTTTGACGAAGATGATATGTTTGCCACGCGATCGAGAAGCTTTGAAAATGACTCATCCCGGAGATTATCTAGCTACGAGTATATCTCTCTCTCTTTTCAGGTGTATTCCATTTGTTTTGTTTATGTTTCTAGTTTATTTTATTTTATATTATTAAGTATGTGTTCGTTGTTTTAGCTTCTCAACAATTTGTTGGGCGCCTGGGCGTATCAAGAATGGTTGGTCGATCAAGCTTCTGGGATCGAGAAAAAGCTGTGACGGTCGTTGCTGAGCTAGAGAATGAGCAGTTGAAACGGGCTAACATGGAGTCCGTTTTGGAAAGTAATATAAGGAATTTCAATTCTAAGATTGATGAGCTGAAGAAAAAACTTGCCGCCCTAACCAAGGAAAAAGAGGAGCTTGCTCGGTTAAAGGATGATGCTAAGAAATAGAAGGCTGAGATTCGAGCTCAGTTGGCCAAAGATTTTTCCAAGGAGAGAGAAGAGTTGTAGAGCATTATCACCGGTCAGAACAAGAATTACATGAAACTTCATGACATTCTTGATGACATCACCAAGCTCGTGGAGAATATATGGGGATGATATAGTTAAGGAGTTTTCTCAGCTGACGGATTCTATGAAAGATGATATTAAGGGGCGTGTCGGATCGCTTCTTCGTCCTGAAGTAGATCATGAATGTTTGTACCTTGACATGGCCGGTTTGTATGCCAAAATTCTTGAACAAGGGGAGCATAGCGGAATCATTTCAGAACATTGAAGAGACGGAAGTAACAACCCCATCCACGATTGGGGAATTGGAGATCTATTCTCTTGAACATTTTTATTCCTTTTCCAGTTTTTCTATTTTTTGCATTCAGATATTTTTGAACAATTAGTTTATTTGATTTTATATGATTTCCAGAGTCAATGTCGAACTCCATGTTTGCTAATTTATGTGATGTGTTGCCTGATGGACATGCTATTTTCAATAATTATATATGCACACGTAATAAAATCGAGCTATGGCAATAGCTCATTTAATGACTGATACAAAGAACTTAAAAAATTCTAGAGATAACTCTTTCACAAGAGGTCTTACCCTTGAACCATGAGATAAACCAGAAAAGCTTTCCCAAAAAAGATTCCGGCTTGCGGTGCGGAACCCACAGGAGATCCCTCAAAGATCTCTTGGCTAAAAAGTATTTGGCCACAAACCGGAAGTCCTGCACAACACAAAGACGCCCAGTAGTAGAGGCACACGTTAAACCAAACAGTCTAGACTGTATAGGAAACAGAGAGGAGAAGATCCACACCAACAACGAAGTCCACCACCCAACAGTAGCCAATCTTGGAGCGAGACGATCTAAGTAGTGAGAGACGAATTGCGCTAAAAGCCCTCCCCGGGAAGCCTACGAGTTGTGTAAGACACTCATAAAAAATAGTCAATTATGAAAATCTGAAAGGACTGATTCATGACACGAGTACGACTTCTTAAAACAGAAAGTATCTCAATTGTACCGGTTATTCAATGATCTAGTAATATAGATCTTTTATCATACATGCATGCCATGATTATTGACCAGGGCATTTCTCTGAAAAGGACAGAAAAATGACCATAAATCTGAAAGCATAACTTTTCAGAAAGTGGAACAAGACAATTTATTTAAACTTTGAAATTCAAAATTTTCTTATGCATTTTTTTGCAGTAGCACTGTTGACAGTTGAATACGCATAAACTCTAATAGAAACTACAGATTGGTCCGTCCAAGGCAAAATTACAGAATTCAGAATGAGTAGATCCAAGAGCCAAACTCTTCATTGAACCATCCAGTTCCTCGATCAAAAAACTGCATGCTTCAATGAGGGGGCAACACAAAGTCTAGAATGGGCACAAGCACAAAAAATTAAAAACAGGGCCAATTTTTGCAAATTTGGAGGCCCCATACAGACTCAAAAGCATCTATAACCAGACTATATCTAGAGAACCACAGGCAACAAGCGTTTCAGCACCAGAAACGCAAAGGGTAACTAGCATCCATGCTAGAAGTACATAGAACAGGCGCTATGCCATTACTATCCCGAGACAAAAATATGGATAGAAAGGGGCATCGAAACCCTCATCACAGGTTCCACGCCTCATACTCAGCTTAGGCGCTATGCCTCTACCGTAGTACGAAAGACATCCGGATAGCAGGGGACATCAAGGTGCTCATAGCAGACTCCAAAGTCTCTATACTATTAGAAAGACCCAAATAGGCAACATGCCTCTACTACTCGGAGAAGAAATTCCGGATGACAGTGGACTTCAGAGTCCTCTCAATAGGCTTTACGCAGACATGCCATTGCTATCCTAAGAAGGAAACCTAGATAACGCAAGGGGGCATCAGAATCCTTATCCCATATGACAGAGGGAATCATAGTCTTCATCCCATAATTAGGGGAATCAAAGTCCTCACAACAAGCGCCAAGCTTTCCACTATGGAATAGACAACGCGGCTCTATTATCAAAAGTATCCAGAAACAAGATGTGCTTATGGCCCCCTTACTCCAGAAGTATGCTGAAAACGGCGTCGGGCCTTCCTCCTAGAGACAAGACAGGTTGCCGGCTTCTTACCCAAGAAATATCCGGACCAGACGTAATGCCTCTACTATCCTGAGACAAAAAATTTGGATAGCAGGGGGCATCAAAGTCCCCACAACAGGCTTCGGGCTTCCTCAATCATAACCATCATTAGTTCTTCCTTCAGAAATAATAACAGGCGACATGCCTTTACCTCCGAAAATATGAGAACAAGCCAAATGCCTCCGCTATCCAGAGACGAAAATCTAGATAGCAGGGGGTATCAAAGTCCTTCATTAACAGAAAATAGGGTAGCAGAAGACTTCCTTAGCCAGACATTAGAGGCAGAAAAACTCCTCGTCTACAATATTGGTGACTTAAAATCCCCATCACCTAGAAATTAGGAACTTAAGATCCCCCTCACTCCAGAAACCACATGCTCTGAGCCTCCATCTACATCGAAATCAAAATAGGCGCCAGCCTTACTCCAGCATCAATACAGATGCTAGCCTCACACCAGCTAGAAACCATAGGGTATTAGGTGTCCACCAGCCAAAACCTAGGGGCATCAGGTCTACACCGTCCAGAAAGGCGAGGGCATTAGGTCTCAATAGCCAAAAACCAGAGGGCATCAGGTCTCAAACAACCAAAACCAAGGGGGCATCAGGTCCCCACCAGCCAACAACCGAGGGGCATCAGGTCTCCAATAACCTGGAATTAAGAGATAGAAGTCGCCTTCAACTCAATACCAGAATTACAAACTCCCATATACGGACGTATGAAAAGCTAAACTAGACATAGCAAAAAACAAAAATTATGCGATACAAACAGGGCATCCAAAATACCAGATATACAAACGGTGTGGTAACATATACAGTCATCGTCAAGGCAAATACATGCCTAAACATCAGAGTCTGAATTTTGCTCTAAGGTGTCTGAATCTCTGTAGCAGCTCCCAAAGGGCGTGTCACCAGCATAGCACCCAGTCTGTGCGCCACTAGAAGATAAGGCAAATCTCCACGACCTCTACGCACGATTTCTCAGCCCACGACCACCGACACAAAAACTTCCTCCGACGCTTGGGAATCCAAGAGGAATGTCACTATCAACAAAACCCAACACGGCCAGATGGAATCGTTCCTCCGGATTATCAATTCAAAACTACAGAAGAAACCACAGAGTAGTCAGAGCTATAGAGTTGCATACATGCATACACATAGGATGTAACATATTGCATTTTGTTTTTACCCTCATTTGTGCAGAGATAGCACACAATCGATCACGCACATTGTAGACACCATCTACAAGCAAAACCACCTCAGACACAGGTTCTTGAAACTAGAAAAGGAAGCTCAGTCTATGGGGGCAAATTGATCCTCAAAATAAAACATAAGCACAAAAAAACACTGTCGTGTGTACATTTGGCAGGCACAAAAGAAAGTGTGATGTATAATAGAGGAACAGAGTCTTGCAAAGGCCCGCGCACATTATCATAGTTAGCAGATCTCTCCGGCATCTGCCTCAAAGAACTAGAGAACAGTCAGCAATACCAGCTCGTCCACTAGTATGGACTCGGCTAGAAGACCCAGGAACGTCTACCCTAGAATGGATAGAACGAGGCCCGCCTCTATCTTCTACTTGAGAAAACACCAGAAAAAGAACTCAAGCAGATGTAGAAATCCCAAAAAAAGAAAGCCAGAAAAGTAACACATACCTGTGGCCCAACAGCCGCCCACTGAACCTGAATGACAGGCACTCCATCCGGAGGTAACCTCACTAAAAGACGAGGTCTCGCGAAGTATTCTAGATAACTCAACTGAGGGACATATACTAGGTCCGGTCAAAAAGCATGTGATACCACGTCCCAGTCACGTAGTATCAATATAGGAGATCCGACAGGGACCATACGTGCACATGGGCCACCCCACGAGATAACGCATGCCCAACCTGTCTACAGTTCCACATAGCCACCGAGGCCAACGAGCTCTAGGTGGAGTATTCCAAGTTTTATCCACCTGTAATTAGTAATACGGGTCAAAATAATTATCCAGATACAGAAATAATTCAATAATAGAGTTCAGTACTCACGTCTATCCACGCCAGCGCGCTCAGCCGACCACTACACTCAGCTCCCTAACTCAGCATCAAAGTACTTGAAAAATCCCAGAATCTAAGCAGAGGGAACCCCAGCCCCAAGACAGTACCAAAACAAGTCAAGATACCCATCTAGACAACCCAGATTTGAAACAAAAAACCGGATCAGATTACAAAGTGAATAAAAAAACACGATGCAAATAAAGGGTAATAAAATAACTCACGTATACAATAGGCCACATCCCAGAAAGATGCGATCCGCCACGAACCACTCGGTCCTTGCTAGTTTACATATGGGTTAAAGCAGCGGAACCCCACTCGTAAGACCCAGCCTGATCTAACTCCTCCAAGGCCGGAAGCAAGAAAAGAGGTAGAGTCTACACCAAGATACAAAACAATATGGAACCCAGTAGATAGCATATAAAAGCACGAGCAATTTGATCAACCTCGTCACTAATCTTGGGAATGCACTCCCCTTAACGCTCCTACAGCTCACTATGTCAGAGATTAATACCCTTCATCTCCGGTTTAAAACCTAGCATCTCAAAGATATATTCGTCTCTTTGACCATAGGATGCCAAACCACTGTCAAAAGGCACAATTGGACCCCAAACGTCATCCCCGTGATCAATGAGAAGTCCAAAGGAGTCATTGTCTACTACCCAACCAGAGTGTTAAAGGTATGGGTGGTAGCCATCCACCGGTCTATTAGCGCACGCGGAGAAGCATTGTCACATACCCTTGTTGCAGAAAACAAATCGCAAGCAAAATGGCAAAAGCCTGCAGCATCTACCAGAGAACGAACAGCATGGGGCAAAGAATCGTGCCGGATACGCGCGTCAACAAAGTTTTCAGAAGTATAGAACGGATCCTTCTCCTAAAAACACAAAAAGATAAAAAAACCGGAGTTAAAATCGTCAGAAATCAAACCGGAAAAAGACAGAAATAGTCCAGAGAACGCGTGCTAGAAGAGCACTGGCGGCGCCGCAAGAGTGTAGTAGCGGCGGCGCCCCTATGCCTTGGTGCCGTCGCCACTATTTGCCCTTCTCTGGATCACATTTTTAGGGTCTATACCCACTTTTGAATGAGTTTCAACAATATATTTGACATATTTCAAACATACAAGCAATAAAAAGGTCTATCTACAAGCTAAAACATAGTAAACGCACCTCAGAGTGTGCCTTCACACGTAAATGCTGCTCTAGACGCAGCAAGAGCGGGACCTCCTTGCTCATATCCAGTAATGCAGCAAGCTGATAGCCTGTCGTCTAAGATCTCTACACGGTTCCCTAAAACCTCAGGGTGGCGCCATAATCTAGAATAAAATAAATCAAATTTGCAGGTTCAGATAATGCAGAGTAAAGAGAGAGAGAAATACTATGGGATGAAATCCCGAGTTATTACAAAATAAAGAAAAATGAAACGATTAGATTTTAGATTATGGAAGTAAATATTCTTGCGTTTCTTGCGATTGCCCTGTTCATTCTAGTTCCTACTGCCTTTTTACTTATAATTTACGTAAAAACGGTTAGTCAAAGTAATAGTGATGAGAAATGAGGGAAATCCTCTCTAAAAAAGGTACAAGGGCACTAAAAGACGTAAAAGTACACTCCTAAAGAGTATGCTAGAAAAGCGCCCCAAAGGCAGACCTGTTCATGGGCCGGGCTTGGGCGGGCTCGGGCCGGGCTTAGGTGGGCTTGAATTTTTTAATGGCAAGCATGGTTCAGGATTTAAATATACTATCCAAACCCGACACTAATGCACTATTTTTATGGGCTCGGGCCAGACTTGGGCGGGCTTACGTTGTTTTTTTTATAATATTAGAAGCCCGAGCCCGCCCATAAAAAATCGGACATTTTTCAGGCTCGGGCCGGGCTTGGGACCAAAAATTGGTGTCCAAGCCCGGCCTAAGAGAACGGGCTTGGGCGGGTACCCAAGCCCATGAACAGGTCTACCCAAAGGACACGGAACATGCATTCCCTAAAAAATCTGACAAGATCATAGAAAGTCATATCAGAAAATTTCCCCAGACAGTAGAAGACAGAACAAAGAATTCTCTAGCAGACTGAGCTAGAAATACAAACACCTAAAATGGTGGAAACGAAGAATACAACCATCATAGACGATGGACATCAGAAATACAGACATCCCAGATGATGGATACCAAAAATATAAACACCTCAAATGGTGGAAACCGGGAATACAAACATCCCAAATGATGGATATCAGAATTACAGACATCCTAGATGTTTGACATAAAAAATACAAACACCTGAAACGGTGGATATAAGAAATATAGACACCTCAGACGGTATGAATCGAAGATATAGACACCTTAGATGGTGGAAATCAGAAATACAAACACCTTAAATGGTGGACATCAAAAATACAGACGCCCTATAGGACCATAATAAGAAATACAGACACCTTATATGGTGGATATAAAAAATACAGACGCTCTAGAGGACCATAACTAGAAATACAAACTCCCCAAAGGATTAGAATCATAGTTACAGACGCCCCAGACTGTGAAAATCAGAAGTACAAACGCCACGGAGGACCAAAATTAAAAATACAGGCGCCCTAGAGGACAAATCACGAATATACCTAGAAAACCAGACATTGCCCAATAGATGGGATCAAATCAACCAACGATAGAATTACATGCATAATGTAGTCGCAGTGGTCTAACCTTATGTGCCAGACTCCAGATGGAGGATAATTTATTGTCAAGAAGACACCTCAGACACTGTCTACAACAATTCAAATAAACTTCATACATTTTTGCTAGTTCGGGATAACTACGGGAACCAGGCACCTACAAAATAGGGTGGCCTTTGGGACGGCTAACGGGATGTTTTTCCCTTTACAAATTTGAAAGGCTTCGGACAGGATGATATCAGGATCCCACGTAATAAGGTGGCCCTTGAAACAGCCAAGGGGATGTTGTCCCTTCTGCAAATCTGAGAAATACCGGATAAGATAATTACTAGAGATCCATGTTAGCGTAGCGGGACGCGAGGGTCATGATCGTATATTTCAATTCAAAATCGAAATTCCAACAATTCGAATCCTAAAGTTGATCATATCAATAACAAATGGATCGTCGTATCATTTTGTAATTAAAGCACGCATCTAGGAATCGTAAGAAGAATACCTATGTCAATTCTCCAACGATTCTTGTAGTCCCAAAAATACGGCAACATCAAGCTCGTCCACACGAGTATGCGTCCGATTGAATCCTCGCCTTGAAGTAATCTGCAAGAGTTCCTGTTGCCGAGCGGGCCTAAGCTCAAACTCTCGCCGCGATTACGTCATTGCTCGGATGTATGAAAAATGTTACCAAGCTTCTCTCGTGATTGGTGACTACTTGAACTCCTTCAAGTGCTTTCACTCTCTACAACTTTGCAGTGAGATGTGTGTTGTGTGGTCTTATGAAATGAGCAAGGAAAAGCTCTATTTATAGGCTAGAGCATGTCTTAAGAATGCAACACCTTGCATGCTAGGTGTCACACACCAAGCAAAGGTGTTGCCACCACATGACACCTTTCATGTGGTGACATGACATAGGTGACATCATATGACATCACATATATGATATAAGCTTATCTCATTACATCATAACCATGACATCATCATTCCATTAGCTTATGATTACTGATTTAAGTATCATTAATTACACTAATTAATTACTTAAGCCTTTTAATCATAAAACTTAGTTAAAATATAATTAGGTTCCTACTATAACTCTTATAAATTAGTCCCTAATTAACATGGAAATAGTACAATTAGGTTCCTACTAATTTATAACTCTTACAAATTAGTCCCTAATTTGTACTTGTTTTTCATCTTAGATTAATTTTCGAGATATGCTAGTATCTTTATGAAATCGATCTTTCGTAAACTCAATCGGTTGCACACTCTATTGTGTGTAACTAACTAGTTTCACATCTATATGGCAACGAGAGTCATAAGAAACGCCTTTATTATATTTAATAATTAAATCCCATTTCATTATTAATTCTCGTAAATCGAGAGTGACGTCGAGCAACATATCACGACCCCCAAATAGAGATGAATGTTTCGATGCATTCTTTATGAACCAATGTTCATAATTACCGTACACTCAAAATTCCCTTCATCAAAGATTCCAATCACGACAAGTGCCACGGTTAAGTCAAACACTGTTTGTCTTGATCATATGACCTCATCTCTCAATTCTAATTCTTGATAAATATGACTTCCACTAGAAACAACTTTCTAAGTAAGTCATATACACCTGTGCAGGTTTTATCATCCACCAAGAACAATTCGAGATAGCATAGAATCTTATCTCCGTTCATCCAGAGTGATGACTCCTTTCTAAATTAAAGCCCTATCTCCATATACAACTAATTATAGCCAACACATCCCGCGGCCCTATCGCATGAAATATCTAGGGTTAAGGAGTATCAAACTCTAATCACCTATATACAAGATAGTGGCACTGCAAGTAAAAGGACATATGTACAATTATGAACTAGATGACATTAAATTGACTTTGATGAATTACCATGTACAAGTCATCTAGCATCACTTGTTTGACTCACTCAACACCTTGAGTGTCCACATGTTTATTCTGATCCCCATCAAGTAGAATGAGACTCACTACTTCCTATAATTAATAACTCTTTACTAATCATGAGAATAAACAGAGGTGACGATCTTTCCGAGATAATGCGATGCCCTTATTCGTAGGACCCCATCGATCATGAACGATTATTTAGATCACTTGTATAATAGAATCTGACACTCATATCTTAACACCATAAGAATAGATTATATCACAATGTGATAAGGACAATATGTAATAAATAAACACTTAGTTGATGAGACACTTAGTTCAAATAAAAACATATATATCATTGCCTATGGGATTTGTTTATACAAGAATAAATACTAAATGGCCCTAGGGCACATACTACTAACAATCTCCCATTTGCACTAGTGCCGTTGGCTACTATATCTAAGCCCCATCTTCTCAAGATGTAAATCTAATTGTCTCTGGGTCATGGGCTTTGTTAGTGGGTCATCCGTGTTATCGGCTGATGCTATCCTTTGGAGAGACACTTCTCCTTTTCCAACAATTTCTTGGATAATATGATATCGCCTTTTGATGTGTTTGGATTTTTGGTGAGACCGGGGTTCCTTTGCCTAGGCTATAGCACCATTGTTGCTGCATAAAAGAGGAACTGCGGACTCAATGGTAGGAACCACACCATGTTCAGATACAAACTTCTTAATCCAAACAGCTTCCTTTGCAGCATCTGATGCTGCAATATACTCGGCTTCTGTAGTGGAATCCGCAGTGGTTTCTTGTTTGAAACTCTTCCAACTCACTGCTCCTCCATTACACGTGAATACGAATCCAGATATAGACTTGTGATTGTCTATATCTGGTTGAAAATCAGAATCTGTAAAGCCGTCTATTTTAAGATCACCTCCTCCATATGTTAAGACCATATCTTTAGTTCTTCTCAAGTACTTAACGATATTCTTAACCGTCATCCAGTGTTTTGAACCTGGATTGGATTGATATCTGCTAGTCAAACTAACTGCATATGCAATATCTGGCCTCGTACACAACATAGCGTACATAAGACTACCAATTGCCGAAGCATATGGTATCTTTGCCATTTCATCTCTTTCTTCAGAAGTCTTTGGAGACATTTCCTTCGAAAGGTGAATTCCATGCCTAATAGGAATCAATCCTCTCTTAGAATTTTCTATATTGAACTTTTTCAATATCTTTTCTAAGTAGAGCCTTTGGGAGAGACCAATCATTCTCTTAGATCTATCTCTATAGTGTCTAATACCGAGAATGTAAGTCGCTTCTCCAAGGCCTTTCATGGAGAAAGTTTTGGACAACCAAAGATTTACAGAGGTTAACATACCAACATCATTTCCTATTAGTAAAATATCATCTACGTACAAAACTAGGAAAGTAATTGCACTCCCACTAACCTTCTTGTAAATACATGGTTCATCTTCGTTTTTGATAACTCGTAACTCTTTACAGCCTCATCAAAACGACTATCCAACTTGTCGAAGCTTGCTTCAATCCATATATGGATAGTTTTATCTTACACACCTTGGAACCTTCTTCGGATTCAAAACCCTTAGGTTGTTCCATATAGATTTTCTCCTCAATATATGCATTAAGGAATGCGGTCTTGACATCCATTTGCCAAACCTCATAATCTAAATGTGCAGTTATGGCAAGAAGAATCCGGATAGACTTAAGCATGGCTACCGGCGAGAATATCTCTTCATAAACGACTCCTTGCCTCTGGCGAAACCCTTTCACAATAAGCCTAGCTTTAAATGTTTCCACTTTTCCATCAGCACCAATTTTACGCTTGAAGATCCATTTGTTCCCTATTGGTATAATACCTTCGGGTGGATCAACTAGCTCCCATATTTGGTTATTGTACATGGAATCCATTTCGGATTTCATAGCTTCAAGCCATCTTGAAGAATCTATATCACATATAGCTTCCTCATAAGTAGAGGGATCAACTATTTGATCATTTTCTCCATGAATGAACAACTCTTGTATATCATGAATAAAACCATATCTCTCTGGTGGATGAGATACTCTACTTGATCTTCGAGGTGTTTCTGTAGATTTTACTAATTCTGGTTCACTATGGGTTTGATCAATCTCCATTTTATCATTTTGTTGGTCTTTAGATGATTCCTCATCTAATTCTATATTCCTTCCTTTGCTCCCTTCTTGAATAAATTGATTTTCAAGAAAGACTACATCTCGACTAACAACAATTGTTTGTTTGGATGGAATATAGAAATAATATCCTAAACTGTCTTTAGGATAACCAACGAATCTTCCCATGATTGATTTCGATTCCAACTTGTTGGTTATCAACTTTTTAATATATGCCGAACATCCCCAAATCTTAATATGCTTAAGACTTGGTTCCTTACCATACCATATTGCATACGGTATTCTCGGAGTAGATTTAGTTGGAACTCGATTTAGAATATAATTTGCGCTAAGAAGTGCATGACCCCATAATGAAATGGATAAATCAGTATAGCTCATCATTGATCGTACCATGTCTAACAATGTAAGATTCCTCTGTTATGATACACCATTCAATTGTGGTGTTCCTGAAGGAGTCAGTTGGGAAATAATACCGCATTCTTTTAAGAATGTACCAAATTCCGTACTCAAGTATTCACCTCCTCGATCAGATCGAAGGATTTTAATACTTTTTCCAATTTGGTTTTCTACTTCATTTTTGAAATTTTTGAATTTTTCAAAAGCTTCACTCTTGTTCTTCATAAGAACAACATATCCATACCGTGATAAATCATGGGTGAACGTAATGAAGTATACATAACCATCTCGTGCCATTTCTTTAAATGGTCCACATACATCACTATGTGTGATCTCCAAAACATCTTTGGCTCTACCACTTTGTCCAACAAAGGGTGATCTGGTCATCTTGTCTTTAAGACATGACTCACAAGTCGAAATTGATGCAGAATCAAGATTGCTCAATATTCCCATCTTATCCAACTTGTTAAGTCTATCTTCCGCAATATGTCCTAATCGTAAGTGCCAAAGTTATTTCGGGGTTTGATTACTTACGGTATTTATTTCTAAAACATTATTTGTATTATGAACATCTTTATTTATACAATAAAGACCATTTTGTACATAACCATAACCAACGATTTCATTATTATAGATAATTTTACAAAAATCTTTTGTAAATAGAAAATCATATCCTAATCTTGTCATACAAGAAATAGACATGCTATTTCTATAAGCGTTTGGTAAGTACAAAACATGCTTATACAACAAAATAGAAGACGATCTGATAGCTTTTGCCGCAACACATGCGTTATTTCCAAGCTTCAAGATCACTTCATCCCTGTCCAACTTCCTCCCATTTGCTATATCTTGTAAGGATGAACAAATGTGATAACTAGCTCCGAAATCGAATACCCAAGCTTTGGACGAGCTATCTTTATTGGAATTGAAAGAACAAGAAATAGACATACCCTCACCGAGATTTTCATTCTTCTTGTTCTTGCCCTTAAATTCCTTATATTTGGGGAAATTTCGTTTCCAATGTCCCTCGCCCTCGCCAAAGAAACACTTTCCCTTGTTCTCCGAGGTGCGCTTCCTCTTTCCAATGGCCTTTTGGGCCTTCAAAATATTCTTCTTAGTTTTCTTCTTCTTAGTCTTACTAGAAGAAGCAACCACAAGAGTAACTTCCTTTCCCTTAACATTGTTCTTTTGAGCGGTTATTAACATGCTTGATAACTCGGCAAGTGTACATTCTATCCGATTCATATAGTAATTCGTGATGAAATTACCATACGAATCCGGAAGGGATTGGAGGATCATATCCGTTTGTAGATTGAAGTCCATGATGAAATCTAGACCCTCTAGACGTTTGATACATCGAATCATCATGTTCACATGTTCTCCAACATCCTTTCCCTCGGAGAGCTTCGCTCGAAATAATTGCTTAGATATCTCATATCTAGCAGAACAACTTGATTCACCATATAACTCTTGTAAGTGAAACAATATTTCGCGGGCTCCCGGATATTTCTCGTGTTGCTTTTGCAACTCGTTATTCATAGATGACAACATGTAGCACTTGGATTGTTCATCATCTAACTTCCACTTGCACAATGCCTCATGTTCCTCAGGAGATACCTCAATCGGCAATGGTCCCGGAACATTTGCCTCAAGAACATATGCTATGTGTTCACTTGCAAGAACTATTTTGAGCTTTCTTAACCAATCAACAAAGTTTGGACCCACTAATCGATTATTGTCGAGAATGCTAATTAACGGATTCGATTACATCTTATCTTATCAACCTATGGAGAGCAAAGATCTCTAATTAGTATTATAGTCTTGTATATTTTACCATAAAGATTTGGTCTTTATCAAAATGGTCTCCTACTATCTTTTTCGAATCATACATTTCAAAATAGGAAACGTAAATCTTCGTTGGAAAAGATTTCAAGCGGGTGATTGAGTTCTTATAGTCATTGATCTTTCCCTCAGGTACGCCTAATTGCCGTTATTGGGATCACAATGTACTACAAGTGAACAACACTTTTTCATCATATCTCATATGAGGTTCAATAGGCTTTCACCCTCATATACCCATTGTCGTTATTGGGTTTTCACATTAGTTAAGTTTAGCACATTGAATCAACTAAGATGTATCAATTTGAATAATACACGACTAAAGTACGCCTAATTGCCGTTATTACCATGTACTATATCGATACACCCGGAACATCTCATGCTTAACAATAAACTCAACAACAGCCTCTTGACTATATCATCTCACCCCTATGTATCCATAGCCGACAAGATGATAACTCAAAGTGTGTTAGTTTATTGCTCCAATGGAGAGCCATTGATAAATCAATTTAATGATTAATCAATATAAACTTAATTTTTCAACTTTTTAGGAAGATTTCTTAGGGTTTTAAATTATTACGGTCATATTAAAGCTAAAATCAATCATACAATCACACATGTATGATCATGGACTTCCTAGGTCTCATTCTTTAGCCACAAAAGAATGAGCAAACTATTACATATATCGGAAATGATTTTATAATCATTCAATATGTAATATCTGCTTTCTTTAGGTATCGAGGAATCATCCTAGAACCTCCGAAAACTTCAACCGATTGCTGATCCTAAAAAAAATTATTATTATTTTTTACGTTTTCTTTTACGTTTTTTTTCGAGTCGGAAACTTTTTCCCCGGTGTAAAACCTCTTTTCCAACATGTCGGTTTTTTACAGAAAAAAAAATAATTTTTTTTCGAGCCGAAATTTTTTTCCCGGCTGTAAAACCCGTTTTTCAACTTTTTTGGTTTTTATGAAAAAAAATAAAAAAAATTCAGGTTTCGCTTTTTCCGCACATCCCGTTCATGACAACATAATGCACAAGCGAATCACGTATTGTGTTAAATGGTCACATTAGAAAAATCTCAGGATAGATTGGAGGGTCACGAGAGGACCACTTAAGTACCAATCTCCTAGAAAGAATTTAATCAAATGTAATTAATATCACAGTAGCGTTTATTCGTTTTTGAAAAAGAATTAAGCCCTCAGAATTATAAATTACATGCCCAATAATAAATCCTAAGTCCATGATTATTTATACATGTATTCAATCGTAAAGCGTTAATACTCGATGATACGGTGGCTTTTATACCACTGTTGGCGTAGCGGGATGCGAGGGTCCGGATCGTATATTTCAATTCAAAATCGAAATTCCAACAATCTGAATCCTAAAGTTGATCATATCAACAACAAATAGATCTTCGTATCATTTAGTAATTAAAGCACGCATCTAGGAATCATAAGAAGAATACCTATGTCGATTCTCCAACGATTCTTGTAGTCCCAAAAATACGGCAACCTCAAGCTCATCCACACGAGTATGCGTCTGATTGAATTCTTTGCTTGAAGTAATCTACAAGAGTTCTTCTTGCCGAGCATGCGTCCGATGATTGAGTGACGTCAAACAACATATCACGACCCCCAAATAGAGATGAATGTTTCGATGCATTCTTTATGAACCAATTAATGTTCATAATTACCGTACACTCAAAATTCCCTTCATCAAAGATTCCAATCACGACTAGTGTCACGGTTAAGTCAAACACTGTTTGTCTTGATCATATGACCTCATCTCTCAATTCTAATTCTTGATAAATATGACTTCCACTAGAAACAAATTTCTAAGTAAGTCATATACACCTGCGCAGGTTTTATCATCCATCAAGAACAATTCGAGATAGCATAGAATCTTATCTCCGTTCATCCAGAGTGATGAATCCTTTCTAGGTTAAACCCCTATCTCCATATACAACTAATTAGAGCCAACACATCCCGTGGCCCTAGCTCATGAAAGATCTAGGGTTAAGGAGTATCAAACTCTAATCACCTATATACAAGATAGTGTCACCGCAAGTCAAAGGACATATGTACAATTATGAACTAGATGACATTAAATTGACTTTGATGAATTACCATGTATAAGTCATCTAGCGTCACTTGTTCGACTCACTCAACACCTTGAGTGTCCACATGTTTATTCTGATCCCCATCAAGTAGTATGAGACTCACTACTTTCTATAATTAGTAACTCTTTTCTAATCATGAGAATAAACAGAGGTGACGATCTTTTCGGGATAATGCGATGCCCTTATTCGTAGGACCCCATCGATCGTCAACTATTGTTTAGATCACTTGTATAATAGAATCTGTCAATCATATTCTTAACACCTTAAGAATAGATTCCATCACAATGTGATAAGGACAATATGTAATAAATAAACACTTAGTTCAAATAAAAACATATATATAATTGCCAATGTGATTTGTTTATACAAGAATAAATACAAAATGGCCCTAGGGCACATACTACTAACAGTCCAAGCCATTGGACGACTCTTAGGACTGCGTAGAGTTTATAGCTCCATCCCATAGGGCATATAACAGGCAGCCCAGACTCAATGGACGATCTCTAGGACAGCTGAGAAGACTTACTCCCGACCAACTGCGGAGTATATCAGAACTAGGGGGCATGAAGCAAGAGTCATGCACCACAACGGGTAATGCTCAGGCTAGGGCGTCACCTAACTACCAGGTAAGATAATACCTCCGATGGTGGACAGTATCTTTATCGCTCTAACAGCGAGTCACTTCTTTAACAAGAATTGACCTACATTATCAATTCTCGTTAAAGAGGGGCAAACTATAAACACCTATTTTTCTGACAGGTAAAAAGTGATAAGGGATTAAAGCGTTTAATGATGATATCCAGAGAAATATGTCCAGTTGACTAGTTATTAATGTTTTGCTTGCTGGAGTTTAAGCAAGCGTAATATGTGCATTAAAACGTAATTAGCCGCAAATAGCCTATAAAAATCCAAATAAATTCTAATCTAAGTCTAGAAATTGGACTAATTGCAATATCTTATAAGTTTATTGACCAATTTGCAAGTTTTACGGACTAAAATTTAGCATACCCAAACCTATTGGGTCTTAGTAGAAATTTTTGACACTTTTAGGCACCCATATTGACTTTTAGCACCTTTTTAATTAGCTAGCAAGTCTAAATCGGAAAATTAGAAGTAAAATTTGAAGGTAAATAATTAGAAGCTAATCATAATCCTAACTTATCACTTAACACTTCTTCAACCTCAAATCAAATTTTAACAAGGCAAAACAATAATTAGCCATAATCTTGACCTAAACCCTAATTGACATCTATATAAACAACCTTAAGACAGCTGAGTAAAAGATCGGACCAGAGATACAAAAATCTATTAGACCCATGATAGACAAGTTTTTTTTAAGAACCAAAGATCTAATAAGTCGTTGCTTTGTAGAAAAAAGGCAGACCACAACAGCAATTCCAGGAAATACAATTAATTGTGTTCGACATAAAATAAATAAATTACCTGGAAAAAGAATAACTCATCACGATTTAATCTCCGAATCCTTGAAGAAACTCTAACAAAGCAAGTCTGTAATTGAAGACCTCTCTTCCATGTCTTTTCCAAATCAAAAACCGAGTTCTTAATAGCCTCATCTTTAACAATAAGCTGCATTGAATTTGATATGTTCCTGTTTGCAATGAAGATACCTGCAAAGAAGATATTTCTACCAAGAGTGGTCGTTCTAGAGAAATAATGCTGCATTTTGGATTGACTGATTCAATTTCTTGTGTCGAGTAATAAATTGCAAATTTTGAATCCGATTGAAAGTAGAAGCAGTCTGATTAAGAGTAGGAACATGTGATTAAACAGAGTCTTATATTTGAGTATTCGAAGGTGGACCAGGAACAAGAGAATAAACAAGTCCAGTAAATTGAACATGCGAAGGAGATAGATCAGAGGCTGACAAATCATCATCTTCGTAATTAGAAACAGATGAGTTTGAAGATGAATCATAATCCTCAAATTCTTGCAGCAGAATAGATGAATCAATCTCCAGGACATGAATAATATGACCAACTCCATGAATAAGAGAAAAGAATAGAACAATCTAGCTTATCAAAAGTAGAAGAAATGAGAATGTAGCATGTATCAAGTCTTTCTCATGAAACAACAAATGAATATACTGTAATGAAGCTACCCAAAAAATTACCCACTATTTAAAAATATCCTCACCCCAAGCAATTAAAGGAACACCTGATACTTTAACCGACACATACCTCTCATCTGATTTAAATTCTATAAACCATAGAACATCTGATTCAAAAAATCAAGTTGAATAAAATTAAAGGAAGGACTTCTTGTCCATGGCATTCTAAAAACTAAACAACATGGATTTCCCTCCCATAAAAGAAGAGGAACAAAAATTAATGCAATGATCATGCAGACATGAACATGCACTTACAATAGAGGGATAATCCTTATAAGTTACACTAACTGTTTACGCAAACACGTCAACCAAATCCGATGGTGGATTGTAAATGATATGATTATATTTCATAACCTGAATATATGAACGAGAATCACGTACATAAGGTCTAAAATCCTTCTGAGTAGCTGGATGAATAACTCAATCGGGTTTAGCAGATTGAATCGGTGTTGGGACGGGTTAGGGTATTTTGCTATGAATGCCCTAATTATTTAGAACCAATAATAACCCTATTCAAATAAAAAGGGACTTATCAAAATTATCATCCTGTCTCAATCTTAGAAACCCAAATCTTTGATTGGCTCGATTCCTCTTCCTAGCAATGGTAGCGTGGCAAAAAATGCCATATTCATTGAAAACACGTTGAAGATTAGATAACTTCCAAAGTTCTTGGAAGTTTTTAAAGTAGAGGACTGGTGAGGGGTTGGAGGCTAGTGCTGAAGTAGGATTGGTACGGATAACAAGTTTAGAAGTAAGGCATTGGGTAGAAGATGAAGGAAATTGGTCAGGGTTTGGGTATCGCTTAAGGGAAAAAACATCGTGTTTTTTGAAGCTGTTACTTGTTTTCCTTTAACAAATTAATTTGTTACACGTGGCATAACTTAACAATTAAAATTTTAGGGTATTACAATTTCTGAGTATATAAATTCTTTATTTACTAAGTTTGTTAAATTGGAATTGGAGCTTACTGTTTTACTATGGCATAAACCATTTTTACGTCTTAAAGTATCTCTAGATGTTACTAAACCATTGTTAAGATGCTTTTCAAATGAAACTAACTTCGCTAAACATAAACGAATTTGTTTTAAATATAAAAAATGTTTACCATATGTTTCTATGTGGAATTGTGGGTCATAGGATTAATGATTGCCACCGTATGGAATTTGATAAATACAATGGTATTTCTTTTCTGAAGATTTTTTATATGGCTATTGGTTAAACTGGGCTATTAATCAACCATTGCACTTGAGTTTAGCCCCTCTCACAAAACCCTCTAAGAAAATAAAATGTCATTAAACCCCCTAAGTTTTACTAATTGGGCCAATAAACCCCTTTGGCCCCGACCATAATACTCCTCAAATCTGTAACAATACAAAAACAATTCTAACCCGATCCAACCCAACAGAATAAAACCTAAAACCACATAAATAAAAATAATCTAAATTGGAATACAAACCCACAAAAAGTCAAGAGAAATCCATCTATCCCCTTTTGAAATCCGACTTGGGTTAATAAGAGACTTGTTCCAAATACAAATGAGGCCTCCCGAAGCACCCGTAGAAGGAGAAAAGCAAAAGTAAAAATCCAATTTAGGCCAAAACCTTCTAACTAAAAAATCATCAAATTCTCCTGTTTAGTTTCAATTAGACCCATGATAGCCAAGTTATTTTTAAGAACCAAATATCTTATAACTCGTTGCTTTCCAGGAAATACAATTAAATGTGTTTGACATACAAATAATAAATAACCTACAAAAAGAATAACTCATCACGAGTTAATCTCTGAATCATTGAAGAAACTCTGACAAAGAAAGTCCGTAAATGCCTTCTTGTGTTGAGCTGAAAACAATACCAATTGAAGACCTCTATTCCATGTCTTTTTCAAATCCAACCCCAATTTAAAATAGCCTCATCTTTAACAATAAGTTGCATTGAATTTAATATGTTCCTGTTTGCAATTGCAGATACCTGCAAAGAATATGTTTCTGCCAAGAGTGATCGTTCTAGAGACATAATTGTTAGAGCAACGGGACGCGAGGGTCTAGATCATATATTTAATTCAAAACCAAAATTCCAACAATTCGGATTCAGAAATTGATCATATCAATAAGAAATGGATCGTCGTATTATTTAGTAGTTAAAGCACGTATCTAGAAATTGTAAGAAGAATGCCTATGTCGATTCTCCAACAATTGTTGTAGTTGCAAATGTACGACGACCTAAAGCTCGTCCACATTAGTATGAGTCCGATTGAATCCTCTCCTTGAAGTAATCCACAGGAGTTACTCTTGCCAAGAAACCCTGAGCTCAAACTATCGCCGCGATTACGTCTTTGCTCGGATGTATAAAAAATTTCACCAAGCTTTTCTGTGATTAGCGACTACTTGAACTCCTTCAAGTATAGTTTTATCTCTCTACAACTTGGTGTTGTAGTATGTTAATTGTGGTGTTTTTAATGAGAAAAGACAACCTCTATTTATAGGATAGAGTTTATGGAAAAACTCCAATACCTCGCATGCTAGGTGTCACACAACAAGTAAAGGTGTTGCCACCATATGACACCTCGCATGCTAGGTAGCACACACCAAGCAAAGGTGTTGTCAGCATCTGACACCTCACATGCTAGGTGTTACACACCAAGCATAGGTGTTGCCACCATCTGACACCTCACATGCTAGGTGTCACACACCAAGACATACATGACATCATCACATGACATCATCACGTCACTAATCACACTAACTTGGATAAAATACAATTAGGTTCCTACTAATTTATAAATCTTACAAATTAGTCCCTAATTTGAACACAGTTTTCATCTTAGATTACTTTCGGAGATATGCTAAAATCTATATGAAGTCGGTCTTTTGTAAAATCAATTGGTTGCATACTCTATTGTGTGTGACTAACTAGCTTCACTTTTATATGGAAACGAGAGTCATATGAAATGCCTTTCTTATATTAATTAATTAAATCCCATTAATTATTAGTTCTCATAGATCATGAGTGATGTCTAGCAACATATCACGATCCATATATAGAGATGAATGTTTTGATGCATTCTTTATGAACCAATATTCATAATTACCGTACACTCAAAATTCCCTTCATTTAAGATTCCAATCTCGACTAGTGTCACTGTTAAGTCAAACATTGTTTGTCTTGATCATATAATCTCATCTCTCAATTCTTATTCTTGATAAATATGACTTCCACTAGAAACAACTTTATAAGTAAGCCATATACACCTGTTCATGTTTTATCATCCATTAATAACAATTCGAGATAGCATAGAATTTTATCTCCATTCATCCGGAGTGATGAGTCCTTTCTAGGTTAAACCCCTATCTCTATATACAACTAACTAGAGCCAACACATCCCGCGACCCTAGCTCATGAAAGATCTAGGGATAAGGAGTATCAAACTCTAATATCCTATATAGAAGATAATGTCACCGCAAGTCAAAGGACATATGTACAATTATGAACTAGATGACATTAATTTGACTTTGATGAAATACCATGTATAAGTCATCTAACGTCACATGTTCGACTCACTCAACCCCCTTGAGTGTCCACATGTTTAGTCTGATCCCCATCAAGTAGTATGAGACTCACTACTCCCTATAATTAATAACTTTTTACTAATAGAAAGAATAAACAGACGTGACAATCTTTCCGGGATAATGTGATGCCCTTATTCGAAGGACCCCATCGATCGTGAACGGTTATTTAGATCACTTGTATAATAGAATTTGTCACTCATATTCTTAACACCTTAAGAATAGATTCTATCACAATGTGATAAGGACTATACGTAATAAATGAACACTTAGTTGATGAGACACTTAGTTCAAATAAAACATATATATCTTTTCCATTGGGATTAGTTCTACAAATATACACGACCAAATTGCCATAGGGCATATACTATTAACATCAATGTTACCTACTGGATTTACTGATTTAATTTTCCTGCGTCGAGTAATGAATTGCAAATCTTGGATATGATTGAAAGTAGAAGCAGTATTATTAGGAGTAACAACATGTTAGTTAACAGAGCCTTCTATCTGAGCATTTGAAGGTAGATCAGCAAGAAGAGAATAAACAAGACCAGTAAACTGAACATGCAAAGGAGATAGATTAGAGGCTAACAAAAGCAGAATAATTGAGAATCTATCCTATATCATGTCTTACTCGTGAAACAACAAATGGATGAATTGTAATGAAGTTACCCAAACAATAATCCACCTATTTAAAAATATCCTCACCCCATGCAATAAAAGGAACACCTTATACTTTAACCCACACATACCTCTCATCTGATTTAAATTCTATAAACCATAGAATAATTGATTCAAAAAATTCAGCTGAATAAAATTAAAGGAAGGATTGCTTGTCAATGGCATTCTATAAACTAAACAATATGGATTTTCCTCCCAGAAAAGAAGAAGAACAAAACGTCAACCAAATTCGATAGTGGGATAATTCTTAACAGTCCCAATAACTGTTTGCGTAAAAACGTCAACCAAATTCGATAGTGGATTGTAAACGATAGGATCGTTGTTCAAAACCTAAATATATGAACGAGAATCACATACATAAGGTCTAAAATGCCTCTTAGAAGCTGTACGAATAAAATGATCAGGTTGAGCAGCTTTAATCGGTGTTTGGGATGGGTTAGGGTATTTTGCTATGAATGCCCTAATACTATATGAACCAATAATAACCCTATTCAAATAAAAAAAGTACTCCTCCAAATTATCATCCAGTCTCAATCTTAGGAACCCAAATCTTTGATGATTCCTCTTCCTCCCAATGGTAACTTGGCCAAAAACGCCATATTTGTTGAAATCACATTGATGATCAGAAAACTTCCAAAATTTCGTGAAGTTTTAAAAGTAGAGGACCGGTGAGCGATTGGAGGCTGGTGCTGAAGTAGGATTGGAACGCATAGCAGGTTTAGAAGCAAGGAATTGGGTAAAAGATGAAGGAAATTGGTTAGGGTTTGGGGTAGGGTTTAAGGGAGAAAACATCGTGTTTTTAAAAACTGCTTTTTTTTCCTTTAATAAATTGATCTGTTACATGTAACACTACTTAACAATTAAAATTTTGGGGAATTACGATCGCTGATTATATGTCACGGCCTAAAATCTTGAGCCGCGACCGGCGCTAGGGAATGGTAATGGTAGCTCCAAAACCCGTAGCAAGTCTGAAAACCTATACAAATTTTTTCGCAATACCAAACGTTTTCTATATCATACACAATATCAAAATACATACGACCCCTGTTTGAAACATACATCAGAGTTAAAGCACTTCACAAAATAGATTCAGCATATTCTAAACTACTACGGACTTGATAGAATGAGAACCTTGTCTCATGACTCGTACTACTTCCGAGAATTAAAACTTTGGAAGCTTCGTTCTCCAAATCATATCATACTTCTTCTGAAAATGGGAGAGACAATGAGGTTAGTATAAACTGCGTGAGTGCACCAAATCACAAGCAATATTACATAAAGGGGAAAACGTTTGAAAAACCCTTTATGTAGAAAATACTCTTTTCGAATCATACTTTGTATGAGCTTACCTGCAAAACATACTTCGTATGTTTATAGTTACTTTCATATGTCATGTACGTCTCATAAACCAAGCATTTATGTCATAGACGTACTCGACACCTTTTCCTCCTTTTCATATCTTCTGTTCGTTTCATAAACTTCAAGTTTATGATACATACGTACTTGACATATCTTTTAGGTTTAGTTTTAGTTTGATGTCTTTCTTTTCTTGTTTCGAATTCAATTTCAAATCATACAAAACGACTGCCAATCATATCAAAGCTTACCTATTGGCCCAAGTCCCGAGATAATTCGACCGAGTTACATTGGTGAGATACAACTCCCAAGATAATTCCATCGAGTTACTCACGTATCTTGATTAATGTAGTCTTGAGATAGTTCACTGAGCCCGTAGCCCGAGATAGTTCACCGAGTTACTGGCATTAATCATTTCCTGGTGAAGTCCCGAGATAATTCAATCGAGATCACTTCCACCAGTCTTATCTTATGGCTTGTATATTATGTTTATCGAGTTTGTTATTTCTGTGTTTCGTATATGTTTTGTTTTGTTGATCCTATATGGACCATGACAAGCAAAATACAACTATACATTACAACACACACACACAGATAGGGTATTTATTATGATTTATTGTACATATAGGGATGCACTATGCTTTCTTGTTCATATCTTGTCGATAATCGTATGTTATTCGACATTTCATTTTATATCACAATGCTTTACCCTTTCCCGGTTCTTTAAGCATTCGTATTTATTTAATATAATTATGTTATTTAAAAATGACATAATACACTCATTTCAAAATATACCTACGTAATACTTTTCAAATCATTCATATCATATACATTTCGAACATATATATATATATATATATATAGTCGTCCGTATATAAAAATACGCGACCTTATGAATATTAGCGAGTAATTAAATTGTACTAACCACTTGTTATCCATAACCTTTAAACAAGAGTGCCGATATCCCAATCCATAAATTTCAGAGCCTCGTCAATAGTCGCCTCCTTGGGTCTACGCAATTATGATAATAGCATGAATTAATAATATTCAAGCTATAACTACATTAACTATAAAGTTAGATTTCTATCCAACTTCGGATATTAAAACAGTTCACTTAAAATAGTCCGACCCCTAACAAAAACTGACATTCATAAAGTTCAAAATGTCGCATACAACTTCCGTTTAGGTCTCGGACTAAAACTAGCAACTGAAGGTGTCAGAATCTTGTCCGGTAGTTAAGACCTTGGACTGTCCTACACGCAGAACTATTTTGCATAACATAATGTTCTGCCTCATATGACCATGTTAGAGGCAGATGCAAAGAAAAATCAAAACTAAAACTTTGAAAGGACACTTTCAGATTTTTGTAACAACAAACATGACCTGATTTGGAGCTATAAAACGCTAGATATTTCCCTCATAATATCACTTTTCTGCATAACAGTTTTCTACAAATTGTTAAACAATATTCAACACTCAAACTCACCCAATAATCAGGTCTAACAACTGAAATACTATGCCTATGATCATTATTTTATCTCCTACCATCACGTCCTAACCATGGCTGAAACTTTAGGTCAATATTAATTCCATTATTACACTTCATAACAAAACAATTCCTTAGCTACACATTCAATCATCAATCATTACTAAAACATCTATCAATGCCGAACCCTAAGCTATCTTCATCATTCAAAATCATCAACTCAAACTCATGAATTTCTGAATCTCTTCTTACCTTGGAGATTGATCATAACTGAAGGTTCCCCAAGCTCCAATTCATCATCAAAAGCTTCCATTGAAGCTCATAAACACCTAAAGACATCAACCATTCAAAAAACCTAAAAATCAATCTTAAACCCTAATTTTTTCGCATCCATAATTCACCAAGATTAACCATTCTAATCACAAATTGATAGACTTACTTTAATTATCCTTTGGTTTGTTATTGATTTGCATCAAGAATGACGGATATTGGTGAAAGAATGATGATGGTTAGAATGGAGGTGATGGTTCGACACTCTAAGGAGAAAAATGTAGAGAAGACGACTTTTGCTTAAGGATATGGGAGAATTAATGATATAACCCCTTAGCCCTTAAGTTATTGGCAAAAGATTACTTTGGCTCAAAATGGCTAGAAGCTCACTTTAGTTCAAAACGGTCAACCGACGTATTATACTTCTCAAATGATATCGGAATCCCTTTTCCGATTAATTATTAATTATTTTAAATTATAATAATCTTTTTTTTAGATTATCATTGGCTAAAATTCAATTTTAGCTCAAAGGGCGAAATTGCACTTTAACCCTTATTCTTACATAATCATCAAACTTACCTCTAAAACGATTTCGTATACTTACGAAACTTTGAAGATTATTAATTATTAATATTTCACAGGCCTTGGTTTGAATATTATTGGATCGGGCTTTCCAATTTATTTATTTCCTTTCCTTTTAATCCCGCTTAAATTCAATTCATCGAATAATAATTTCTCTCTTAAATTATTAATTTATGATGACTTCAATAGACCGTCTTTGGTCAAAGTTCTTATTGTCCAATCTTAATCCTATATTCTTGACCTTAATGTTTACGATTTAGCCTCGTGGCACTTATACGTAATACCTAAAAATCTAGGTTACTACAATCTTCCCCCCTTATAAAATTCGTCCTCGAATTCTTATAATCATCTAATCTTACTTAACCCATCTTTGACGCTTATCAATCTTTTAATCCTTGTATGAAACTTATACTTGTACTTTGCTCCTTATTACGGAGGCTATGAGGGTATCCCATAGTGGTTTATGGGATAAGGGTGCGAGGGAATATTCTCTTGCATCACATCGACCTTTTCCCTTCATGGGACCTCCATGCTTTCGCTGCGTACTGATAGGAGTAAAATTACTCCTATATTTTATGTGTTTTATATGTCATATATGTGCATTTGACGTTTGGTTTTGAACTTCTTTGTATTCATTTTGTGTTTGAGCATTTCAGGAATAATTGGGAGTTTGTCATGATATTCATGCTAATTGGAAGCCATTTGGATCATAATTGAAGCTTAAAGGAAAGTTGTTCGAAGATCCGATGAAAATCGGCACCGAGAGCACAAGTTTCTACTTGTGAAATTGATCCCTGTTCATCGATTGGAGATTTTGCATTGTTTAGAGACTTCAATTGACTTTGCGTTCTTCATAAGAAATAAAGTAGACCTCCTAAGCTTTCCAAAGAATCAAGAATCGACTCATTCCAACATTTCTACACCGAGTTATGACCTTTTGAAGTTGATAGTGTGCAGCATATTGGAAGTGTGCGAACGCACACTAAAATGCAAAGGAGTGTGCGAGCGAAACAACATTTCCGGTGAGTTTTGAAGGAAAATTTTGGCTAAGTACATGAGTATGCGAACGCACACCCCTAGAACATCGAAAAAGTATGTGAACGCACACTCAAGTGTGCGAACGCACACCTGACGATTTTAGGGTTAAAAAAGGTCGTTTTGACCCTTCCACATCACCCGAATTCACTTAAACTTGATGGGTAACTTCGAAAATACACATGGGTACAAGTCAAAACCCTTTTCTGAGCTGAAAGACGTATGTATACCTCATTATCTCACCAATGCAGGGGTTCGCCACGTTAGACATTAGTTTTTACATTAGTTTAGTTTAGTTTTTGATATCCGTTCATCGTTTTAGCTTGTATTCTGGATTTTCTACGTTATTGTTTTGGGATTATTGTTGATCAAGGTACGATAAGTATTAAGAGATTAATTTTATTGTTTCTTATTCAGCCATGAATTCTTACTACTTTATTGTCGAATTAGCTTTGAATATGTGTAGCTAAACCCTTCAATAGGGATTATTAATGGGATTTATGTCCTTTTAGAAAAATTGGATTTGTGGATTGTTGTTCTTATTATGTTTTAATTATTGTTCTAAACGCTTGAATTTATTTAGCTAATTTATTCATTGTCCTGTGTTTTGCTTTTAGCTTGAGAGAGTAAAACTTGAATAGACCAATATAATTAAGAACATAGGAGTTAATTGTGCGAAAGTGAATTTACGGGTACGTGTTCCTAGGGTTTCCTTCATAATGGTTCTTGAACTGCGGGTCTGAGTTTGATCCAACCTACAAAAGAAAATAGGTTAGAAGGATTCGAGCCGGTGTTGGCTCGAATACCCTCCGATGCCTAAGTCAGATAGCTTGGAGTAGTGTTGAGAGTGAATATGGGTGAAATTAGGTTTACCTGACTCAGGGCTCGGTTTATATACACCATTGTCATTGTAATGTGTTAGGAGTCTTCTCCTGTATTCTGATCTCATCTTCTAGATATGATGAGATGTTCTTTGTCATTATCCCTGATCTTTAGGGAAGATTGACTTATCCGTGCTACTAGTTAGTTACTGTTAGGTTCAGGGTCAAGGACCTGCGACTGGTCTTATTGTTCGAGACCTGCGTCTTGTTGCAGTCTTCTGGTACTGTTTCAGGTGTGATATCCATCATTAGTCCCTCCCTCAAGATTGTGTCTTTCAAGCATTTATGCTTGTTGGTCTGGGCCATTTGTTTGGGCCTGTTTCTCGCTGTGCACCTTTTTCTTTTTGCCCGTTAGGAGTAATTGCCCCTTCTCTTGTCTTTTCAATTTCGTTTTTCAAAATTTAAACTGCCATCATTTCGTGTTTCTGAATGTCCGCCACGTTTTTATCCTAGTAACTGCTGTCACGGTTACCTAGGTTCTTCTTTAAATTTCCTTGCTTTTTTTTCCATTTTCTTCTACCTTGTTTCTTGCTGATTGCTTCTAAAATTTCCTTGCTTTTCTTCGCCGCCATTATTACTTTTCGCCTTAGTTCTTCCTTGTGGTTTCCAGGTAAGATTCGTCTTCTTTCTTGATTTTCTGTACTATGTATGACTCGTACTAGGTCTTCTGTGTCTCTCCCTTCGTCCGGCGCTGCCGTTGATTATCGTAATTCTTTAAGTTCGTTTGTTACCAATATTGATAGAGAGTCTTTGGGTGAAATTCGTGATGATTATGGGATTCCAGTGGCTTATTCCCTTTCTGTTTGTGGTGCTCGTATGAGTGCTAATGAGAATGTCGGTGATGGGAAAGTAATCGTTTATAGAGAGCAATTTCGTTGTGGGTTATGTTTCCCTTTAGATCCTTTGATTGAGTCTTTTGTTAAGGACTATGGGATTCCCTTAGGTCAAATCCATCCGAATGCCATTCGTGTCTTGTGTTTCTTTATTGAGTTAGTCTGCGACAAGGGTTTGACTCCTTCTTTGGGTCTGTTGAATGACCTTTTCTTTATAACGCATAGGAGTAATGAATTTTATCACCGTTTGGCTGCTCATCGAGGTAAGTGTCTGATTGATGCTCTGCCAAAAATTACTAAGCGTTGGCAACGTTCTTTCTTTGTAATGGGTCATGATTGTGCTTTTGCTAACTTCCCCTCTGATTGGGTAGATGATTCTGAGTCCCTATCTTTTTCTCCCCTTTGCGTTACTGACTCAGAAGCCATAGATTCTTTAGTAGATGACGCCCAGTCTCGTTTATTTGATTGTTGTGACTTAGTGGATAGGTACCTGTACCGTAAGTTCCCTCATATTGAGTTGCCTCCTCGTACTGTGATTGAGGGGCCTCTTGAGAGTGATGGTACCCTGTCCCAGTCTTGCCGTTCTCCTTCACCTCTATCTTTTGTAGATTTGACGTCTGCGTCTCAGGGTATGCTTCTTGTTAGTCTTTATTTTTGCCTTTATCTTGTTTGGATGTTTATTTATGCATGTTGCCTTTGCAGGAATGGGGGATGATTTCCTTGATGCTTTGACTCTCACCTTTGACGATGACTCGGCTGTCATCACTGGGTCTCGTCCTGCTTCCTTGTCCTTGCCTCCTCGTCCCTCTGTCAAAATCGAGAAGGGCGTTGAGCCTGGATTGCCTGCTTTTTCTAGTAAGAAAGGGCGTGATATCCGTGAACGAACCAGACAGGGGCTTGCTAAACGTCTTAAGAAGAACTTAGATGCCTGCCCCAATCCTAGAGAATGGTTGGAGCAGAACGTCGAGGGGCTGTCAGCTTCTTCTTCTGAGGTGGGTGCTTTGTTTTCTCAATTTGTGCAGTTTCCGAAGGACATGGAAGTTTGGGATAGTTGTACTGGGTCTGGTGCTTGTGACCGGATCGATTCTGCCTTATTGCAGGTATTCATTTCTTGTTGTTTCTTTCCTTTGTGACCTTTTAGTGTCTTCTCTTTCTTCATACTTTGTTTTCTTGTTTTCAGCTTATTCAAGGAAATGCCTTAGTTCGACGCAAGGTGGAGGAGGCTGCGTCATTGGAGTTGAGGCATGAGAAAGAGATGACTTCATTACGGGACTCTATGTCTGCGGAGAGGACGAAGCTGAACAAGCAGCATCAAACAGCCCTGGATCGCGTCAAGATCCTAGAGAAGAAAGTTTCTGATCGTGAAGCTACTTTATTGCAACTTCAGGCTACATGTGAGAGGCTGACTAAAGAGCAGCAAAACAACAAAAGGGATGCGAATATTTATATGAGTGGATGCTTGACTGACTTTTGTGCCACGGTGATCAAGATAGTACGCGAAGATTATCCAGATTATGACATCAACAAGTTTCTTTCTATTGATCTCCAGGCTCTGGGTCAGCGTGTTGCGGCTAAGGTAGCTACCAAGAAAGCTGGATTGCCTGTGTCACCGGTGCTTCCTTCTGATGTTATCAGCGAAAGTGTGAAAGATGTTGTAGATCCTCCTGAGAAATTATCGGGTTCTGATCCAGATGCTGGCAGCGACAAGGGTCCTCTGGGTCAATCCTCTGCGTCAGAGACAGCCTTGGTACTAGTCAAAGACTCTCATCTTTCTGATGCTCAGGATCAAGATCCCTTAGCTTCTGATTTAATCGAGGAAAATTTGGAGGACAAGATTTCAGAAGATACGATTGGTCCAATGGAGGGAGCGACCCATCCAGAGGAAGTGTAATTGGCCGTATGTTGGGCCATTTAGCTAGCTTTCTAATTTATGTACTACTTTTGTTGTAGCACTTCTGTTCTTTTGTTTCTTTGCTTGGAGGGTTTCATGGGAAACTCTCCTTTTTCTGGTATTTCTGAACATTTTCGCTACTTTATTAATGTTGTTTTTGTTTGCTTTTCGTTGCGTTTGTTCACTGAGTCATATTCATGCATGATAATTCTGTAGATATGTTAAAAATGGAAAAATACGAGATGCAACTTTATTCATTATTCGTTTGTTACATCTTTCACTGGAAATATTTCTTCAAATTCTCGATATTCCAGGTTCTAGGTAGTGGCGTGCCTTCTAACTGAGCTATTCTATATGCTCCTTTTCCTACGACTTCTGTGACTCGGTAAGGACCGTCCCAGTTGGGCTCGAGTTTTCCTACTCCCGCCGCTCCTTTCCCTATCTCTGCTTTTCGAAGGACTAAGTCTCCTTCTGACAGGCTTCGTTCTTTGACTCTGCATTATGATACCTAGTCATTTGTCTGCGATAAGCTTCTGCGCGTATGGCTGCTTGGTGCCTTCTCTCCTCTAGTAGATCCAAGCACAGCTTCAATGCTTCTTCATTGCGCTCTTCGTCTATGACCTGTACCCTTAGTGTGGGCATTCCCATTTCTACGGGGAGGACAGCCTCTGTTCCGTAAGTGAGTCGGAAAGGTGTTTCCCCTGTGGCCCTTCTGGGAGTTGTTCTATAAGCCCATATGACATGGTATAGCTCATCTATCCATCTCCCTTTCAAGTCTCCGAGTCTCTTCTTGATTTCGGATAGGATAGTGCGGTTGGTTACTTCTGTGAGTCCGTTGGTCTGCGGATGGGCTACGGAAGTAAATTTCAAGTTGATCCCTAACTCGGCGCAGTATTCCCTGAACTTTGCGCAATCGAACTGTTTCCCGTTGTCTGTGACTAGGGTATGTGGTGTCCCAAACCTGTTACGTATTAGTATTCTTTCATTTGAAAGGTCTTCATTTATATAACTTTGAAATTTTACCTGCCTATGACTTCGTTTGAAAGCCAATTGATGATCTTCTGGGACGTTATGGTGCTCATTGGTTGCACTTCCATCCACTTGGTGAAATGATCTACCGCAACCACAATAAATTTGACTTGTCCTCTAGCTGGGGTGAATGGTCCCAGTATGTCCACTCCCCATGTCATGAAAGGCCATAGACTTCCAATTGCTGATTGGTGGGCTGCTGGAGTTCTTATGATTGTGCCAAATCTTTGACACTTGTCGCATGTTTTCACCATTGTTTCTGCGTCTTTCTTCATAGTTGGCCAATAGTACCCCATGAGTAGTGCTTTCATGCTCAGAGAGCCTGCTCCCTCATGTGCTCCACATTCTCCTTCATGGATCTCCTTCAGTACATAGGCTCCCTCTTCCACCGAAATGCATTTGGACCATGGGTGTGTGACCGAGGTCCGGTACAAGGTACCTTCTATCATGGAGTAGACGGACGATATTCGCACCAATTTGGCTGCTTCTGCTCTCCCTTCTGGGACTATTCCGTCATTCAGGTATGCAACTATGGGTTGCATCCAAGAATCCATCTCTGTGATCGGCAAAATTTCTTTCTCGTCTATCATGGGACTTACCCTCTCCTCTTTCATGTAGAGTGAGAGATACAGAGGACTTTTTGCCGCAGCTGCCTTTGCCAGGGCGTCTGCCCGTGTGTTTCTTTCTCTAGGTATTGGGATTATCTCCCATTGCCCGCCATTCCTTTCTATTTCCTTTAGCACCACCTTTGCTCTTTCCATGTATTTTGCCATGTTTGCGTCTTTCGTCTGGAATTGGCCCAAGATCTGACTTGTGACCAGCTGGGAGTCACTGTGGATCCTCAGCTTTTCTGCTTTTACTTCTCTCGCTAATGTGAGCCCTGTTAGAAAGGCCTCATATTCTGCTACATCATCAGCAAGACATGAGTGTCTAAGTAATTATATGCAAGGAAAAAATATTTACGTACTCGCGTACCTGCCACATTGTTGGTAGCTCTGAACTTCAGATGTACAGCATGCTCTATGACTACCTTCTGAGGTCCAAGTAATACTATTCCTGCTCCAGCCCCCTGTTCACTGGAAGCTCCGTCCACGAACAGGTTCCAGGTTATGTCCTCTGCGACCGCGTCAGGTGGTTTCTCAGTCATTTCTGCGACGAAATCTGCCAGTGCTTGTGCCTTCAGCGTCTTTCTTTGTTCGTACCTGATATCGTCTTCTCCCAGCTGTACCGACCAGCTTACTAGCCTCCCAGATGTTTCCGGGCGATGGAGAGCTTTGCGTAAAGGTTGGTTTGTCCGGACAATGACAGTGTGCCCTTGGAAGTATGGTTTGAGCTTCTTCGTCGTAACCACTACCACTAACGCCAACTTGTCAATGGTTGGGTAGTTGAGCTCTGCGCCTTTAAGCGTCCTGCTTACATAGTAGATAGGTTGTTGTTCTTCCCCTTCTTCTCGGACTAGGACGGATGCGATTGTCTCTTTCCCTACTGAGAGGTATAGGTATAGCGTCTCTCCCGTGATGGGTCTGCTCAGGAAAGACTTCAGATTTTCAAATGCTTTCTGGCACTCTTCATCCCAAGTGAATTTTTTCATATTCCTTAGTTGCTTAAAAATGGTAAACATTTTTTAGCCGATGAAGAGATGAAGCGTCCCAGTGCTGTGACACGGCCGTTCAACTTTTGCACTTCTCTGATGTTTTGCGGAGCCTTCATGTTTGCTATAGCTTGGATCTTTTCAGGGTTAGCCTCTATTCCCCGTTGGCTGATCAGGTATCCTAGGAATTTACCTGCTCTGACTCCAAAGGCGCACTTGGCTGGGTTGAGCTTCATTCTAAATTTGTTTAAGACTGAGAAGGTCTCTTCTAGGTCTTGGGCGTGTCTCTCCTCCGTAAGGCTCTTTACAATTATGTGATCCACGTAGGCCTCTACGTTCCTTCCTGATTGATCTTTGAACATGAAATTTACCAATCTCTGGTACGTTACTCCGGCATTCTTTAGTCCAAATGGCATGACGTTGTAGCAGTACGTCCCCTGGTCTGTTACAAAGGAGGTCTTCTCTTGATCTTCTTTGTCCATGGGTATCTGGTGGTAACCTTGCGCTGCGTCTATGAAACTGTACAAGAGGTAGCACGCGGTTGAGTCTACTAACTGGTCTATGCTTGGGAGCGGGTAACTATCTTTGGGACAAGCCTTGTTCAAGTCAGTGAAATCCACGCACATTCGATATTTTCCATTTGACTTCTTGACTAGGACAACATTTGCTAACCAGTCTGGGTAAAACACTTCTTGGATGAAACCATCCACTTCCAATGTCCTAACTTCGTCTGTGATGACCTTCTGTCTTTCTTCTGTGAATCGTCGTTTCTTCTGCACCACGGGTCTGCTCCCTGGTTTTATGTTTAGCTTATGTGAAGCCACTTTTGGGTCGACTCCTTTGATTTCTGCTGGTTCTGTAGCGAATGATTCTGAGTTGTTTTTTAGGACGGACTGTATTTCTTCTTTTACTTCTTTTGGGACCTCTGTCCCTATCTTTACTACCTTGGTCGCAATTATTTTGAAATCCTCCATGTTTCCGACTGGTTCTGCGCCTCCTACTTCTTCTTCGTCTACGACTATCCCAGGGAAAGTGGCGATTGGTAGGCTTTCTCTATCTTCCGTTGTTATCATGCAGCATTCCCTGGCCATTTCTTGGCTTCCCCTTACTACCACTGTTCCTTCTGGGGTAGGTATCTTTAAGGTCAGTAACCTAATACTGGTTACTGCGCTTGATTGGTACAAGAAAGGTCTGCCAAAGATTCCGTTGTATGCTAGAGGTAGATCCACCACATTGAACTGGGCATGTAGTTTCTTGAGTGGCCCTTCAGTCTTCTCTCCTAGCTCTACATACAGGTTTACAGTTCCTTCTGGCCGAATCGGCTTTCCTCCAAGTCCGATGAGTGGGACAGACGCTTTTCGTAAGTCGGTAATCGATCCTTTCATCTCCTTAAAGGCCTCCAGGGTTAGTAAGTTCACCGAACTTCCTTCATCTATCAAGATACGTTTGACCAGGTGGTTTCTTATGACCGCCTCTATCACCAATGCGTCATTATGAGGTCCTCGTACGTGTCCGCCATCTTCTGGGCCGAATGAGACTTCCTGTGTTACTTCCCTCTCGATTGCGAAGATCGTCGCAGAACCTCTTCGATTCCTTTTCTTCTTTTGGGAGTTGCTATAAGGGTCTCCTCCATCGATGACATGTATTACGCCTGCGACTTCTTTGGCTTTCTTCGTCTGTTCCTCTTTTTCGGTGGCGTCTCCTTTCCTTTTTTCTCCTGTTTTTTCATGGACGAATTTTCTTAGCACGCCAGATTGGATTAGTTGTTCTATTTCTCTTTTAAGATCCCAGCAGCGATCTGTGTCGTGGCCGTAACCTTCATGAAAACGACAATACTTGCTCTTGTCCCGTTCTTTGTCTGGGTCCATCCTTCTGGGGGCATTGAACATTACTCGATTTTGTTTCATCCAGCTAAGTATATAGACTGGAGCTCGGTTCAATGGCGTGAAATCGTAAGGTCTGCTTAGTCCTCCAAATCTCTGTGTCCGGGGTCTCTCCTCTTCCTTCTTTCCTCGATACCTGGAGCTGTCTTGTTTCATGGTCTCTGATTTCTTGGTTAGAGTTCTCCTTGCTTCGTCTAGTTCCACATACTTGTGTGCTATCAGCATCAAGTCCTGGAAGGTGGTTGGCTTTTTCATCAGGATTTTGTCTCGGAGCTCTTCGAATCGGGTTCCCATCTTCATAGCCTCTATGGCTGAGTCGTAATTGAGATTCTCGATCTGGACTGCCTCTTTATTGAATCTTTCTACAAAATTTTTCAGTGTTTCTTGGTCTCCTTTTTTGCACTTTCCCAGGTCGCTGGAACTTTTTTGCAGGGGAATGTTGGTCCGGAAGCGTGCTTTGAATCCTGTGGCCAGATCAGAGAAGGAACCGATTGAGCCAGCTTTGAGGTGTGAGTACCACTTCTGTGCCGAACCTTGCAGTGTTGCTGGGAACACTCTACAGAGCATTGGGTCTGTCACGTCTTGTAGCATCATAATTGTTTTGAACTTAGAGATGTGGCTCTTCGGGTCTCCTGTTCTGTCAAAAGAGTCAAATGTTGGTAATTTAAATCTCGAAGGGAACCGTACCAGTTGAATCTCAGATTTGAGGGGTGAGTCTTCGTCCTCCTTGTCTTCGTCTCCTCCCTTTCCTTCGTCTCGAAATTTTCTCATTGCGTTATTGATCTTTTCGTTGATGTCTATTTGTTCCTCTGCTCCCCTTCTCTTGTTTGAGGAGTGGCTTTCTCTGTCTTTCTCTCCAGCCTTCTTCTTTTTCTTCGCTGATACGGCCTCCTTGGATACGCGATCATCGTCAAGGTGGATCCGATTGCTCTTTGTTGTCTCTGCGCCTGCACCCTTCTCTTTGTTCCCCAATTCTCCTTCTTTGTTTCGTGGGTGAGCATCCGCCTTATCTTTGTCTGCGTGTTTCCGCTGAGGCACTGGTTCGGACCGCCCTCTCCTCGCTCCTTCTTTCGCTCCTCTACCTTGCGTCTGGGCTTCGAGTCTGCGTCCTTCCACCGGGATCGTAGGTTGTGCTTCCTTCCCTGCATGTCATTCTGCTGACTGGTTGGCTAGTCCCACCAAGTAATCCTGAAAATCATTAACACTTTTCATTACTGCTTCATGGTATAATGGAGGCAACGGTACGCCTTGTGGTACGTATGGCGGAACAGTTGTAGTCGATGTCACTGTCCCTTCTGTGTCTAACGACGGAACGGAATTGGTTGGACTGGTCTTTGGTATCCTTGGTAACTGGGATGACTCCAAGGAGGATATCCTGGGTACCATCCTGATTGCGGATACGTCATGGGTGCTTGATATTGGGGGGTGTAATAACACCATGGGGATTGCGTCTGTCCCGGAATTCCCCTTCTTAGCGGCGGTGGAGTAATGTCGTACGGCACTCCTGTTGTTGGGGGAGCAAGGTTGATTCCTGGTGCAATTCCTCCTCCGGTGCTGGCTACGGGGGGAAGAATTGGGCCGCTGCTTATGGGCAGATCTCCCGTCGTTACCACCACTCCTGGTGGCGGTGGTTCTTCCTCGTTATTCATCCTCTCGGCAAGAAACCAAAATTAAGAATTTTTAAGTACGTAGAAAACGAACTAATCGTTCCCACAGACGGCGCCAAATAATGGTTCTTGAACTGCCGGTCTGAGTTTGATCCAACCTACAAAAGAAAAGAGGTTAGAAGGATTCGACCCGGTGTTGGCTCGAATACCCTCCGATGCCTAAGTCAGATAGCTTGGAGTAGTGTTGAGAGTGAATATGGGTGAAATTAGGTTTACCTGACTCAGGGCTCGGTTTATATACCCCATTGTCATTGTAATGTGTTAGGAGTCTTCTCCTGTATTCTGATCTCATCTTCTAGATATGATGAGATGTTCTTTGTCATTATCCCTGATCTTTAGGGAAGATTGACTTATCGGTGCTACTAGTTAGTTACTGTTAGGTTCTGGGTCAAGGACCTGCGACTGGTCTTATTGTTCGAGACCTGGGTCTTGTTGCAGTCTTCTGGTACTGTTTCAGGTGTGATATCCATCACTTCATAAACATCAATTGATCAATAATTAGGTTAATCATTATGCGAGAGTGAGTAATTAGCCTGGTTTAGTTCGTTGTATGTTTTTTCCTGCAATTGCTCGAGAGAGAAACTTAGGTGCTTACGATTAGCCTGACCCTTAGTAAAATAACCAAATCCATATTCCAATCTGATTGAACAGCATAATGAAAGTACATAATCCCTGCTTTTCCATTATTGTTAAAACCTTATTTTCATTACAACTTTAGTTAATTTTAGCCATAATTATTATTTCAGTTTATTTATTTGAATAATAACATTCATATATCTTTTTGGCTATTCAAATTGAGTCTCCTAACTGGTTGTCTTTTAAAGCTTTCTCTGTGTGTACGATATCCGGACTTCGCAGTCTGTATTACAAGTTTGCATACGTACGCTTGCGTATTTTTACCAACAGGTTTTTGGCGCCGTTGCCGGGGAAAACGTATCTTTAACAACTAAGTTAGGATTGCTTAGCTTTTTTTAGTCTTTACTTTTCTTGTTTTACGCGTGTGGTTTGTTGATTGTGTTGTTTCAGGTACCCTTCTCATAGTGTATGCATAATAATCTACGCAAAGGACTACCGCTAGAACCATTTCAGCAAGACCTCGCTACCTTTGAGCGCAATGTTCGAAAAACAGCGCACTCAACTCAAAGGAATCTGAATATGGAGGAAGACGGTGTTCCACCTGGTCTCAATCCTGTAGGTTATAACAGAGTGATCCCGCAGGATCAGAATCAGAAGAATGCACAAGGACAAAACAATGAAGGGCCGAGAGTGAAAACACTGATGGAGTTATTTCAGCCAAATGTGGGGAATAATACTCATGGCTATTTTTCACACCCTGTGCTGACTCCTCATTATGAAATCAAAACCAGTGTCATTCAACTATTGAAGGATAACTGCCAGTTATATGGGCTGCCTAATGAAGATCCTAACGCACACCTCGCAAACTTTTTGGAAGTGTGTAGTACATTCAAGATCAGTAACATGACTGAAGATGAGGTGTGGTTGCGCCTATTCCCATTTTCTCTGAGGGATAAGGCAAAACAATGGATCCATGCTTTACCTAGAGCAGGCGTTAACACTTGGTCAGACTTGGCGAAAGCGTTCCTGAACAACAAGTACTTCTCCATGGCAAAGACTGCAAAGCTGACAAGGGACATTATGCTCTATCAAGAACTTGATGGAGAGTCAGTACATGAAGCGTGTGAGCGGTATAAGGAGATGCAGAGACAAGTCCCACATCATCACATCACTCGATAGAACCTGATCCAAACCTTCTATAATGGATCAACTAAACTGTGCAGAAGTACTATTGATGCAGCTGTAGGAGGGTCTCTATTGATATGGGAGTGAATGGTTGTTTCTGGCCAAATGAAAGAGCGAAAGCACCCGCGCAGAGAGGGGTTATGGCAATTAGTGTTGATCCTGCAATGGAGGCCTTGAAATTGAAAACTGCAGCACTGCAAACTCAAGTGGATTTTCTTACAAGGCAAGCTGCAAGAACCAACATTAACAATGTAGCTGCAATTCAGAGTAACTGCGAGGTATGTGGGGAGCATGGTCATATGTCGAATGAATGCTCCATATGGTCTCAGCCTATCAATGAGCAAGTTAATTTCGTGGGAGGGCAAAGACCACAAAATGATCCATACACAGTCACTTACAACCCAGGATGGAGGAATCACACGAATTTTTCATGGAAGGATAATGCGGGAAATGCCAACAATCAGACGGGTCCGAATTTTCAAGGAGGACAAAGGCCACAGCACAATCAGGGCAACTTCCAAAATCAGGGGAACTTTCAGAATCAGGGGAATTTCCAACATCAAAATAACCGACCACAGTATCCACCTGGCTTTCACCAGAGAGAGCAGTGCGAGTCTCTCCACAGCAAGTTTGATATGATGATGAAGAAGGATGCTGAGACGCAGCAAACATTCAAAAATCATGCTGCTACTATCCACAATCTTGAGTTGCAGAATCAGCAGATGGCCCAAGAACTGCAGACTCGAAATCAAGGGGGTTTACCATCCACTACTGAGGCAAATCCAAGAGAGCAAGTCAAGGCGATTACACTGAGGAGTTCAAAAGTTTTGCCGAAACCTCATGCAGATAAGGTTGTCGTAGAGGCAGTGAAGGAGAAGTGTGAGGGTGGTGCCGCTGAGTTACAAGTTTCAAAACCATATACTCCACCTCCACCATATGTTCCTAAGGTTCTGTTTCCGCACAAACTGAAGAAGCCATAAGACTCTTGGAAGTTTCACAAGTTCTTAGAAACTTTCAAGAAGCTACAAATAAATATCAGCCTGGCGGATGCACTTAGAGAGATGCCGCATTATGCAAAATTCTTGAAACACATTCTGATGAACAAGTGGAGCTGGGACGAGAGTACGGGTTCATTTACAGAGAACTGCAGTTCAATCAGTTTGATAAAGTTGCCTACAAAGCTCAAAGACCCAGGGAGTATTTCAGTTCACTTTACTATTGGTGATTTAAGAACTACGAATTGTCTTTGTGATTTGGGTGCCAGCATAAATTTGATGCCACTTTCTTTGTTTAGACATCTGCTTGGTGATCAACAGGTTAAGACCACTCCTATGCTGTTGTAGCTTGCTGACCACTCTGTTAAGAAGCCGTATGGAATTGTAGAGGATGTTTTAGTTAAGGTCGACAAATTCATATTCCCAGTGGATTTTGTCGTTCTTGACTATGAGATCGATAAGGAGTGCCCTCTAATTCTTGGAAGGCCATTCATGAACACTAGTAGGGCTCTCATAGATGTGAACGCAGGTAAGCTGAATCTACGATTAGAGGATGAAAGTGTGGAGTTTAAGATGAAAAAGAGAGTGCAAAGGCTGAGTAGTGAGGGAAAATGCATGAGAATTGACTGCATGGAGGAGAGTGAGCGTGAGAACATGAAGGATGTGTTTTACTTAGACTGTCCTATGACATGCCAAGAATTCAACCCATCAAGCAAAGAAGAACCGTTGCAGAAGCCTTTGCATGGTATGCCTGCGCAGTTAGTAAAGAAGAGAGCACCTTCGAATCCTCCACCCTCAGCTAAACAACGAAAGGGTAAACCTAAACAATGGGCAGGGTGGAAGTTGAAATTTTGCTCCACGACGAGTAGCAGAGATCCAGTACAACCCGGAAGCACTGATGTAAGTGAGCTTGTCATTCTAAACACTTCTCAAGTGCATTCATGTGCAGGTAAGCGGGTATCGCAGTGGAGTGGACCATTCAAACTCCGGCGTAAAATTGGTCCCGATTTGGTGGAATTGGAAAGCGCAAATGGCGAGATCTTCAAGGTTCTTGAACAATGGAGTTGTAGATCAACAGGTTAAGACCACTCCTATGCTGTTGTAGCTTGCTGACCACTCTGTTAAGAAGCCGTATGGAATTGTAGAGGATGTTTTAGTTAAGGTCGACAAATTCATATTCCCAGTGGATTTTGTCGTTCTTGACTATGAGATCGATAAGGAGTGCCCTCTAATTCTTGGAAGGCCATTCATGAACACTAGTAGGGCTCTCATAGATGTGAACGCAGGTAAGCTGAATCTACGATTAGAGGATGAAAGTGTGGAGTTTAAGATGAAAAAGAGAGTGCAAAGGCTGAGTAGTGAGGGAAAATGCATGAGAATTGACTGCATGGAGGAGAGTGAGCGTGAGAACATGAAGGATGTGTTTTACTTAGACTGTCCTATGACATGCCAAGAATTCAACCCATCAAGCAAAGAAGAACCGTTGCAGAAGCCTTTGCATGGTATGCCTGCGCAGTTAGTAAAGAAGAGAGCACCTTCGAATCCTCCACCCTCAGCTAAACAACGAAAGGGTAAACCTAAACAATGGGCAGGGTGGAAGTTGAAATTTTGCTCCACGACGAGTAGCAGAGATCCAGTACAACCCGGAAGCACTGATGTAAGTGAGCTTGTCATTCTAAACACTTCTCAAGTGCATTCATGTGCAGGTAAGCGGGTATCGCAGTGGAGTGGACCATTCAAACTCCGGCGTAAAATTGGTCCCGATTTGGTGGAATTGGAAAGCGCAAATGGCGAGATCTTCAAGGTTCTTGAACAATGGAGCAAACCATGTTCTAGAACTTTAATTGCTCAAGGACATGGGCAAGTTGCTCTTTTTGATCCGCCATGATTTGTCTGCCATACGGTCAAACTAATTACCATAAACAATCGCGCTTGGGAGGCAATCCCAAGGGTATCTTTCCTTTCACCCTTTACACTTTTATGTTTCATTTATGTTTTATTTCATTGCATTGGGGACAATGCATGAACTAGTGTGAGGGTGGGGAAAACATTGCGTGTTTATGTTTTTAGCTTTGTTTATTTTTGTTTTTATTTTTGTTTGGTATGTAGGATGATATGTAGCAAACCCCTTTATAGATGTTTTTGTATGTCTTTTGCTTAGCATGTTCATGCCTTGCTTGTTTGGTTTGTCCTCTATATCATGCTTATGCCGTATTTCTTACCAATGTGAGAATTTTGAAACTTTAGTGTTTACGCCCCCCCCCCCCCATATTTAATGATTTAGTTAAGTTGTGTTTTTGTGATTGAACAACATGTTTAGAATGACAGTCAAATAACTTTTGCTTTTAGCCGACATGATCTAATAAGACTGAGGTGAAAATTTGTACTTCACAAATGCATAATTTATGTTGAAAGTCATTTTTTAAGGCATATGAACTTGGCAAGAACATTGTTGAACAACTGAATCTCTGAGCTTTTAAGAGTATTAACCCGATTTGTGAGAGGATGTTGAGCCGTATCGAGCATATTATTTTTTATGTCTCATTTGTTGTGGTGTGACTCAATGTATGTTAATTCTCTAGAATTTTCCATGTGACCGTAGTAAAATTGCATGATCAGTTAAATAAATTGAAAATGATAAATGGCATCTAGGAATACCCATTTCTTTAGACTACTTGAAATAGCCTACTCAATTTTCCCTAGATAACCCAAGTTGAGCCTGAGCCTTATTTTTGTTACATTTATGTTTACACATTTACCATTTCTCATTTACCTCTTTCTACCCATTGGCTTGACAAATTAATAAAGTGTTAAAGGAACAAGTGTGAGGATGTTTAACATACATAGCTCATGTTATTATATTGTTTATCTCTTGTGCTATATGATTAGTATGCCTCGTGAAGTTAAGAAAAAGAAAGTGAGAGCAAGAAAAAGAAAAACAAAAAAAAATAGAAATTTGAGTTTAAAAGATGAAAAATCCGAAAAAGCGCAGAACTTGAGGCATGAAATAAAGAAAAAGAGATTGAATTATTTTTTGAGCCTAAGAATTCAAGTGTTAATTCCTTTTGATATTTGTTTAGTTTGTCAAGTCACATTACCCATATTTGTTTACATGTATCATACCTTAACCAAAACCCCATTACAGCCCATGGAAAAATCCATTTTGATTCTTTTTATTTGATTTAATTAGTAGCGGAATTATGGACTACTGGCAAACCTATGGTAGAATTGCGTGTTTTGGCATGAGAGCTTCAGTGATTACCCTTAAACAGTTGTGTGTGCGAGAATACCTTTTGAGATACATACTTCTTATTTGCTATACATGTTATTTTTCTGCTCAGAATATGATTTTCATCTTTGTTTTGAGATTGTTTAGACAGCCCTAGAAATTTAATTGATTTATAAGTTATGCAGGAGTGAGAACACTTGAGTAGTCTCGGTGTTATTGGTTCATGTGTGAGAATTTGACAATGTAATTTGTTGTTTTTCTCTCTATGTTGTTCTTCTCTAAAGCATAATTTGATTGATTCATTACTTAAAGGGAGTGAAAGTGCTTTAATTTCTTATGTTCTGACATGGTTGTGTGATTGGCATTTGGGCATTGTTCTTTATTTGCTTGAGGACAAGCAGAAAGTAAGTGTGAGGATGTTTGATAGGAGTAGAAATACTCCTATATTTTATGTGTTTTATATGTCATAAATGTGCATTTGACATTTGGTTTTGAGCTTCTTTGTACTCATTTTTGTGTTTGAGCATTTCAGGAATAACTGGGAGTTTGTCATGATATTCAAGCTAATTGGAAGCCATTTGGATCATAATTTAAGCTTAAAGGAAAGTTGTTCGAAGATCCGATGAAAATAGGCGCTGAGAGCACAAGTTTCTACTTGTGAAATCGACCCCTCTTCATTGATTGGAGATTTTGCATTACTTCGAGACTCCAATTGACTTTGTGTTCTTCATAAGAAACAAAGTAGACCTCCTAAGCTTTCCATAGAATCAAGAATAGACTCATTCCGACGTGCTTACACCAAGTTATGACCTTTTGAAGTTGACATGTGGATCAGATCGGAAGTGTGCGAACGCACACTAAAATGCAAAGGTGTGTGCGAACGAAACAGCCTTTCCAGTGAGTTTTGAAGCAAAATTTTGGCCAAGTACATGAGTGGGCGAACGCACACTATGGTGTGCGAACGCACATGCCTGGAACATCAAAAAACTGTGCGAATGCACACCCGACGATTTTAGGGTTAAAATAGGTCGTTTGACCCTTCCACATCATCCAAATTCACTTAAACTTGAGGGTAGCTTCGAAAATACACATGGGTACGAGTCAAAACCCTTTTATGAGCCGAAAGACGTATATATACCTCGTTATCTCACCGATGTCGGGGTTCGCCACATTAGACATTAGTTTTTACATTAGTTTAGTTTAGTTTTTGATATCCGTTCATCGTTTTAGCTTGTATTATGGATTTTCTACGTTATTGTTTTGGGATTATTGTCGATCAAGGTACGATAACTATTAAGAGATTAATTTTATTATTTCTTATTCAGCCATGAATTCTTACTACTTTGTTGTCGAATTATCTTTGAATATGTGTAGCTAAACCCTTCATTGGGGATTATTAATTGGATTTATGTCTGTTTAAACAAATTGGATTTGTGGGTTGTCGTTGTTACTATGTTTTCATTATTGTTCTTAACGCTTGAATTTATTAAGCTAATTTATTCATTGTCCTGTGTTTTGGTTTTAGCTTGAAAGAGTAAAACTTGAATAGACCAATATAATTAAGAACGTAGGAGTTAATTGTGCGAAAGTGAATTGACGAGTACATGTTCCTAGGGTTTGCTTCATAAACATCAATTGATCAATAATTAGGTTAATCATTGTGCGTTAGTGAGTAATTAGCCTGGTTTTAGTTTGTTGTATGTTTTTGCCTACAATTGCTCGAGAGAGAATTTTAGGTTCTTACGATTAGCCTGACCCTTAGTAAAACAACCAAATCCATATTCCAATCTGATTGAACATCATAATGAAAGTTAATAATCCCTGCTTTTCCATTATTGTTAAAACCTTATTTTCATTGCATCTTTAGTTAATTTTAGCCGTAATTATTATTTCAGTTTATTTAGTTTAATAACAACATTCAAATATCTTTCTGGCAATTCAAATTGAGTTTCCTAACTGGTTGTCTTTAGAAGCTTTATATGTGGGTACGATATCCGGACTTCACAGTATGTATTACAAGTTCGCATACGTACGCTTGCGTATTTTTACCAACACGCACTTTGATCAATTACTTACTAACTGTCGACCTTACGGTTAGATCCATACTATCTTCCATCTTACATGATCCTTGGGTGGAGTTGCCTCAATATACTTATCAAGAAACTTCTTATGCAAGCAATCTTTGTCTCATAGCCTTCTTAGTACTTGATTCATATTCCTTGTGGATCAGTTCTCTTTCGTCGATCGTCTACAATACTAATCTACTTTTCACATAGGGTTAACGTCTCGTGACGTAGCTAACTTCTATATTTGATCCCCTCATTCTAGAGGTGCGTTCGTTCTTAGTTTATACGTGGTCGCTTATTACTTTACAAACGTGTAAAGTAGCGTCGTTGTCTTCGTATTCAACATACGAGACTGCTTTAGAGATTTGCAATTGAAATCTCGATTTGTTTCGATTCGCGTTACGCTACTCATCGTTCTATACAAGCATGCTCTTATATAGGCCTAACAAGGTGATCATACTTGATCTATGCCTCTATGTACAAAGTTATCGTCTGAGTCTACTTACGTTTGAAAACTCATCCATTTAAAATCATAATTCCTTTCATATTCTCAAATCATATCATAATTGTGCACCGGTGTGAAGACTTCTGTCCTCATAAGAGTTGCAAAGACACTATTCGTATCAATGCAATGTCTTAATGATTTGTGTCCGATCACACTTATGTCTTTTCAAAACATCTCATTTCAATCGAATGCTTTTCTTTTCACAAAACGGGTTTTACTTAAGTTTCTTTCGACATAACTCTGTAATTCTACTCGTTCTTATCGTTTATCGTACTATCGTTAGCAATCTATATACATCTTTTTCACACAAAAAGATGTAGTTCTACTCGTCTGCTTCTGACATCGTTCGAAAAGTACGCCCTAAGAGTTCGTGTTTACACTAGACTAGCTCAAAAGGTTTGATCTCTAACGAGCTTCTAGCGTTTGTACTTTGTTATGTTTGCTTCTACTTATCTGATCTATCTTGTTATGTCTTAACCAGAATTTGTCGCGGCAACTCTGTCTTCTAAGAAGACGATTGATTCACATTACCCGTGGTATCCTATCACACGGGGTGTTGCATTATCTCACGTAATGACTTTACAGCTACCATCGTGAGCATTTGTTCGTCTCAGCTTAACATCTTCTATGTCCCTTCTACCGCATTGCGGCAGAAAGGATTCGCAAAGTTGAAACTTCCTTTTTCCGACTCCAAACCAATGGTTTTAGCCTTCTTGGCTACTTTCCTTGTCTATCTATCGTATGAGTTCGATCATATCTCTTTTCAATCTCTTTACTCCTCTTATTCTTCTGGATTATCTCATATCATACTCCTTGTATTAATCTCCCTTGTATCTCCCAGTCTTTATGATACACTTCGTTTACTCATTCCCGATGAGTTTCTCGATGCACTCAACTTTTCTGGCCATGTACTGCCTTTGGCAGTGTCACTAATTTCATTCCTAGTACTTGTCTCGTTTACTGACCTTTGGGTCTGTTAACCTACTCTCTTCTATTTGTTCTTGTCTATCTCCTTGTTCCGGAGAGCTTTGCCAATTCCTATGGCACTTGTTGACATTCCTTACACTCTTCACGGTATCGTAATCCTTGTGATCACTGTTGTGTTTGACTTCTCTTTGCCACCGTATTGGCATCTTGTAACTTATTAGCATCAGTCTCTTTTAGACTTTTTCTTCCTTCTTACAACTATGGTTCTGATCCTTGGGTTGTATTTATCGTTACTATCTTACTTCTTACTTATGCTCATTGCTTGTCCTTCGTCTGTCTGAAGTTCATAAGCATTTTGCTTCACTTCTTGAAGAAGATCAAGCGTATCGTTTGATCCGTCAAACTCCTTTAGTCTTAACTTATGTATGCCAATATCAAACCTCTATATGTGTTCCTCTCTTCACGTTGAAACTGTCTTTGTATCCATCGTCCTATTATTGGCATGCAATTACTTATATCAGTTACTTCTAATGCTAACTGATTCATATACGTTGGCTTGTTGCGGCACTCCCGGTCCTTGTACATTCCCACTTCGTCTATGCTAGGTTCCTCTAACCTTCGTCTTGTCCTTGGCCTCTATAGGCCAGATGGACTGGGCCACATTCGCCTTCATTACTTCTGGCCTCTTCTCGGGCCTCATGCACTTACTATGCAACGGTAGGCGCTCGAGTGATTCTTTGTTCATGTTATGGCAGATGTATATAAAGGAATCCCAATGAATTCCTTATAATACAAGACATACTAGTCATCACAACTAACCGTCATCCTCATTAGTTAAACCTTAGGAATGTCTCCTTCCTTTAGGCCTTCTACATCCTCGTCTCATATTATAAGTCTTCTGAGTATTCTTACTCATTACAGACTTAATAAGATGTCAAGACATAAACTCGCATCATATATATTCTATACGTATTACTATCGTAGCTATAGTCATCTATGTTGACCAAGTTCAAAGAAAATCTGTATCCCCTAGATCTTGTAAGCATTCTGCTTACCATAGACTTCGCAAAACATTAAGAACATATATTTACAACGTACGTGTTCTATTCTTATTCTACGCATGCCTATAAGCAAGCTATGTTGATCAAATCTAAAGAAAATCTGTGTTCCCTAGATTTTCTTCGGCTATGTTGCGTATCTCAAGTCTCGAGAGCATTTTACTCACCACAAATTTAACAAAACAAGCAACGTTCCATCATAAGGCACACCTCATATTCACAAAAATTAATCACAAATATATACGTTCCATATATCGTACAAATGCTTACAAGTTTACGTAGCTGTGAGCATATCACTATCCAGAGTGATCGCGCTGCATAACAACTCACAGCCCATCTTATCAATCATTTAACATTCAATCATTTCTAACTCATCACGGTTCTTGACGATACTCTTATATAATATGAGTCTCGACAGTATATAACTCTTCACAGACTACAGATACTTGAAAGCGTACTGCTTACTCGAGTAAACACAAACATGTATTGTACTTGCGCACATATCTAACACGAATCCTAATAGTACATAAGGGAGAGGACCTATTTTGCAAAAACGTTCGCAAAATCGATGAAAAGGTTGATATTGTTCAAAAGACATGATTGGAAATCCCTATAATCCACAGCAGTTCCTAGCTTAACCTAGTGACATCGTATATAGGAACTACAAACATCAATCGCATACAGATAATGGTCTATGAATCTAAATCATTGCTCTGATACCAACTTTGTCACGATCCAAAATCTTGAGTCGCGACCGGCGCAAGGGAATGGAAGTGGTAGCTCAAAAACCCGTAGCAAGCCTGAAAACCTGTAAAAAAAATTTGTGAAACCAAACGTTTTCTACATCATACACAATATCAAAATACATACGACCCGTGTTTGAAACATACATCAGAGTTAAAGCACTTTACAAAATAGAGTCAGTCTATTCTAAACTACTGCGGACTTGCTAGAATGAGAACCTTGTCTCATGACTCCTACAACTTTCGATAATTAAAACTTCTAAAGCTTCGTTCTTCAAATCATATCCTACTTCTCCTGAAAATGGGAGGGATAATGGGTTCAGTATAAACTGAGTGAGTGCACCAAATCACAAGCAATATTACATAAAGGGAAAAACGTTTGAAAACCGCTTTATGTAGAAAATACTCTTTTCGGATCATACTTCGTATAATCTTACTTGCAAATCATACTTCGTATGTTTATACTTACTTTCATATGTCATGTACGTCTCATAAACTAAGTGTTTATGTTATAGACGTACTTGACAACTTTTCCTTCTTTTCATAACTTACGTACGTTTCATAAACTACACGTTTATGATACATACATACTTTACATCTTTTAGGTTTCGTTTTAGTTTGATGTCTTTCTTTTTTTGTTTCGAATTCCATTTCAAATCATACAAAACGGCTGCCAATCATATCGAAGCTTACTTATTGGTCCAAGTCCGGAGATAATTCGACCGAGTTACATGGGTGAGATACAGGTCCTGGGATAATTCCATCGAGTTACTCTCGTATCTTGATTAATGCAGTCCCGAGATAGTTCACCGAGGCTGTAGCCCGAGGTTGTTTACCGAGTTACTGGCATTAATCATTTCCTATTAAAGTCCCGAGATAATTCAACCGAGATTACTTCTACCAGTCTTATCTTATGGCTTATACATTATGTTTCTCGAGTTTGTTATTTCTGTATTTCTTATATGCTTTGTTTTCTTGATCATTTATAAACCATGACATGCACAATACAATTTAACTGTACATACAACACACGCACAGATAGGGTATTTGTTATGATTAATAGTACATATAGGGATTTACTATGCTTTCGTATTCATATCTTGTCGATAATCGTATGTTATTCAACATTTGATTTCATATAATTATGTTATTAAAAAATAACATAATACACTCATTTGAAGATATATCTACGTAATAATTTTCAAATCATACATATCATATACATTTCAAACATATATATATATATATATATTAATATAGTCGTTCGTATATAAAAATATGCGACCTTATGAATATTTGCAAGTAATTAAAGTTTACTCGCCATTTGCTATGCATAACCTTTAAACAAACGTGTCGATATCCCGATCCATTAATCTCTGAGCCTCGTCAGTAGTTGCCTCGTCGGGTCTATGCAATTATAATAATAGCATGAATTAATAATATTCAAGCTATAACTACTTTAGATAGTCTCACCCGTAAACGAAACCAACATTCTTAAAGTTCAGAATGTTTTCTACAACTTCCGTTTAGGTCTCGGACTAAAACTAGCACCTGAAGGTGTCAGAATCTTGCCCAGAAGTTAAGACCTTGGGCTGTCATAAATGCAGAACTGTTCTGCACAATATGATATTCTGCCTCATATGACCATGTTAGAAGCAGATTCAAGGTAAACTCATAACTAAAAGTTTGTAGACGACACTTTCAGGTTTCTGTCATAACAAACAGAACCTGATTTGGAGTTAAATAACTTCAGATATTGCCCTTGCAATATCACTGTTATGCAGAAAAGTTTTTCTGCAAATTATTAAATAATATTCAAAACTCAAACTCACCCAATACTCAGGTTTAACAACTTAAATACTATGCATATGATCATTATTTCATCTCCTATCACCACGTCCTAACCATGGCCGAAACCTTCGGTAAATATTTATTCTATTATTACACTTCATAACAAATTAATTCCTTAACTACACATTCAATCATTAATCATGACTAAAACATCTATCAGTGTCAAAACGGTTAACCGACGTGCTAAACTTCTCAAAAAAAATTGGAATCCCTTTTCCGATTAATTCTTACTTATTTTAAATTATAATAATCTTTTCTTTAGATTATTACTAGCTAAAATTTTGTTTTAGTTCAAAAAGGGGTAAATTGCACTTTAACCTTTATTCTTACTTAATTATCAAACTTACCTCTGAAACGATTTCATATACTTATGAAACTTTGACGATTATTTATTAATAATATTTCACAGACCTTGGTGTGATTATTATTAGATCGGACATTCCAATTTTTTTGTTTTCTTTCTTTTTAATCCCGCTTAAATTCAATTCATCGAATAATAATTTCTCGCTTAAAGTATTATTTTACGATGACTTCAATAGACCCTCTTTGGTCTAAGTCCTTACTGTCCAATCTTAATCCGATATTTTTGACCTTAATCTTTACGATTTAGCCTCGTGGCACTTATACGTAATACCTAAAAATCTAGGTTATTATAATATATAGGTTCTTTATTTACTAAGTTTGTTGAATTGGAATTTGACCTTACTATTTTACTATGGCATCAACCATTTTTACGTCTTAAAGTCTCTCTAGATGTTACTAAACTAACTTTTTCAAATGAAACTAACTTTACTGAATATACATGGATTTTTTTTAAATATAAAAATATATTGTATTCTATATGAAATTATAGGTCATAAGGTTAGTGATTGCCACCGCATGGAATTTGATAAATGTTACTATATTCCTTTTATGAAGATTTTGGATATGGCTATTGGTTAAACTGGGCAATTAATCAACCATGGCACCTGAGTTAGCGCCCCCCCTCCCCCTCCCCCCACACTCCCCACTTATAAAACCCCGTAAGGAAAAAATATAGTCATTAAACCCTCTAAGTTTTACTAATTGGGCCAGTAATCCCCTTTTACCCGTAAAATGACCAAAGTACCCCTAAAATGTGTAATAATACAAAAAAATCTAACTCCATTAAACCCAACAAAATCAAACCTAAAACTACATTATCAAACCTAAAACTATATTATCAAACTTAAAATCATCTAATCAAAGGTAGAACCATCTAATCAAATCTAAAATTGAAACTCACCCACCCGTCGCCGCACCCGTTACCTCTGCGACCTCTGACCAAAAATAAAAAAATTTACTTTTTTTTCAATCTGAGAAGACGAAAGAGATATCAGTTCGTCTTCTCACACAATGTTCATTAACGATGAACACATCTAGGTCTGTTTATCGTTTAAGAACAGTTCCATGGTCTGTTCGTTGACTTAATGTTAAAAAATCTCGTTTTATTTCATTTCGCAATTGGAAAAACTTTGTGTTACCTCAATGACAAGAACACCTTTTCTTTCCCTTGAAATCCACAATTGAAACTCATTTTAATAAATATTGAGGTTTATAATATATGATCAACCGAAAACCGACTTTAGCTTAAATTACACCTTAAAAAATCCTTTACTTTCCTCATAAAATACTGTTACTTCTAAATAAATTTCCGTTTAAAAACATTGTATATATGTATATACAGAGCATAACCAATCCTTAACCTTCTCACTCCAAATTCTCAAATTTGAGCTTAATAACCACATCATCGAATTTCGATCATTCAAATCGAGAAAAAAAAATTATTCTATACGTCGAGTGCAAGTCAATCCACTATCACAACACCATATCATAAGTCTTTATTTACCATTATCATCATAGAGCATATGTCTAGGTACCTATCAGTAAAGATTTTAAAATTGTTTACAATTCAAAAACTTAAAAATACATTTATCAAAACATGACTCGCAACTTCCTTTTCAAAACGTCTTTTCAAAACCATTATATCAATGAAATTATGGTACATAATTGTGCCCAGGGTGATGACACATCTCATCCCCAAATAGTTACAACTAACTCATGTTTCTAAGGGTGTGATGCATGTTTTATTTATGCATGAATCAATTTATTAATTTCTTATAATTAATGAGCATTTAACGTGTCAAATGCAACATACCCATGGCATAACAAAATGCATGTTCGTGACATGTTTGAAAACAATTATGCGATAAAACATTTCAAAATAATTTGATTCAAGAAACTCAATATTCAAAATAAAATTCCCAATTAAACATTTTCTATATTTTTAACTCCGTGAGAAGTGCACTTGGTATTCTCAATATTATTTATTCTTAAATTCTAATATCCTCAAATCACCAATTATATAATTAAATAATAAAATCCAATTTTCTTCGAATAACACTTATATTAATACTTTACTTTAAATATCATCTCATCACGCTGTCTTCTCAGCCGACGCGACATGAGACGATTCATGATAGATGTTGGGATTTTACAAGAGGTTCCTAACACATGATTAAATTAAAGGTATGAGTTTCGTGTCTAATAATGTGTTAGTGAGGTGTCTGAATATCTGATCCTTATGAGTATTTAAAATTGGTCTATTTATAGGCAAACGTGCATTATTTGCTTCTCCTGAACAATGTGAGATTTGTGTGTTTCGTGTGCTTTATGGTCTTATTCCATCATATTCCCCCCCCCCCCCCTCCTTAGTTCATGTTTCGCATAGATATTTATTTCTATATTGTGAAGCGGGATTTATTAGGCCGAGTTGTCTGTTTAGTTTCTCTTCTTCTCTTTTCCTATGCCTTTCTAACAGCATGATATGCTGCACTTAATGCGTCTTGCACCGTTTGGTGTTCTGCCGTCATTTCGTTTCTCTTTTATTTTCAAAATTTTCTTGAAGTATCTCTTTTTCCCTTTTTATTCTCTTTGTTTTCCTTCTTTTCTCTTTCTATCCTTACTCTTTTCTCAACTTTTTGCTCTTCTTCCTCCTTGATCATGGCTGAAAGTTACCAAAACGCTGTTACTTCTTTGAAGAAGTGGCCCTGTTCTCTCACCCAAAAATTGTTAGTTTTTTTTAGAGAGACCTACGACATCCCTGATGATTATCTCTTAGATCTCCCCGCCAATGTTCAGTTTGCGAATTTGCATCTTCCTCCTGGTCGTTTGTTTGTTTTTGAAGAACAGTTGCTGAATGGTCTCTGTTTCCCGTTGGACACGTTATTGCTTTGCTTTTTGGATAACTGGAGCATTGCTCTGTCTCAACTGGACCCTAATGCTATATGTCACTTCATTTGCTTAAAATCACTTTACCATCTTCATGGTGTCCTACTAACCCTTAACCGTATTCACTATTGGATTAACTCTTCATACCGCCGCAATGTATTGTCGTTCATCACATTAAGCTTCTGTTCTGGGTTGAAGATGCTTAGTGATATCTTAAACTCTTTGAAGAAGTGGAAGGGCAATTATATAATAATATCGCACCTGATTCGCTCTTTTAGGCCTGGATCCTCGCGTTTGGACATCAATCCATACGATCCTATGGAGGTATTGCCGGAGGAGAATGCTTTAATTGAGAGTATCGGGGCAACATACGCTGAGGGATTCCGATCCTATGCTGATTTTATTAGCGAGTATTTGTGGAGACGCACCACTCCAGCGACCATTTCTCTTCTGGTTGTTACTCCTACCGCTAGTATGTTGTCTTTTGTTTGTTTCCTTTATTCTAAATTTCATTTATTTATTATTTGTTGTTATTATATTTTTACTCACTTTTTCCCCTACATGTTTTGGTAGGTTGCTCTTCTAATTTTTCCGCCCCTCTTCCAGATGAGCTTGTTGTGGTTCCTCAGAAGTGCTCCCGGAATGATGACTCGGAACTTCCTCCTAAAAAGAAGCATGTGACCGTGCCTCCCCCATCTGCGTCTATTCCTTCTTACTTGCCTTTGATGTTAACTGGCGCTACTCCTTTAGTTTCTTCCGGAGGTCCACCCGCTATTACGGTCTCATCGCCTTCTCGTACCGAGGCTGCATCAGTTCCTTTGGTCTATTCATCCGCTCCTCTATCTCGGATTTGGGTTTCTGCTACTCCCTTGGATCTCACGGCTTCTTCCGCTTCTTCCTCTTCTCTAGTTATTGAAGAGGACGTGGTGGTCTTCCCTGGTAATGTTATTCACCGAGGTTCTCATCTAATTCTCACATTTGGTAGCAGCCGTCGCGATTTGGGCATTCTTTGCCAAATTCGTGATTTTATCGGATGATGGAGCCTTCTTCCCTTTATCATCGCCTGGAGGAAAATGATCTTTATGACTCTATTTTCCAGGGATTTCTAAACGTTGTTGATGGTGTGCGCGTTGCCCATCAGCGATACGTTGCTAAGGAGTGTGAATTTATGGCTAAGCAGGTGAATCTTAAGTTTGCCACTTTACAGGCGAGGGAGACTTTGATTGAACAAGACCTTCAACGAAAGGAGAACATCAACCTTCGGGCCGAACTTAGTCGGGTTAAGGCTGATCATGCTGCAGCGGAAAAGGGTTTAGAAGATTCTACTTTTCTTGTTTCATGGTTGTTGAGGTTGCATCAAAGGGATATCTGTGACGACTACTTGTCTCTTCACCCTGGTGGGGATACCTCTTTCCTGGTTTTCGATTCCTGCGTATTGTAGGAAGAAGCTAAGAGTTTGTTAGCAGAGCATAAGCATGCTTAAGCCATGCCACCTCATGTTTGTTTACCTCTGTCTGTTCCTCCTGGGCCTTCAGTTCCAGTTAGCCGCCACAACCTTCCTCCATTGTCTCTGGGTGTTGCATCTCCATTTGCTTCTCTTCCTTTGGCTATGCCGGATCCTAGTATTTCGTTTCTGTCGGAGGGTTTTGGTTTTTTGAGCACTCCTAGTGGGGGGTAACTTTTGTAATTGATGTTTTTTATAGACTCTTATTGGTCGTTACCATTTAATGAACTTACATTTTTTTTACCTTTTATTTTGTTTTTATTTCTCTGTTTGCTTGTATTATTTGATTATGCCTTCAATTTGCATTTTCTTGGTGGAATTTTGTTTCAGTCGAGTGATTGTGTTGGTGATTGCTTCTTTTGCTGTGGGGATTGTTCCCTGTATCCTTTGTTCTTGCCTTATTTGCTGTTGTGTTTTTTTCTTAAGGGATGTTCCTCAGATGGTTTGGCCTTTTCCTTTTCAGAAATGTTTCTTAAATGTAGTGGTCATTGCCTTTTGGGAATTGTTTCCCATATATTTTGTTTGTTTATGCACATATTATAGCTTGTGATAAACGTTACCTTATGATTTTTATTCATGATACAATTTGAGGTGTTCTACATTCCAGAATCTAGGTACTTCCTGTCCTTTTATTGTTTCTAGGTGGTAGGCTCTGTTTCCGGTTGTCTTGATTACTTGATACGGTCCCTCCAGTTGCTTTCTAGCTTGTCTACTCCAGCATTGCCTTTGCCTATTGCAGCATCTCTTAAGACCAAGTCCCTCACCCTAAAGTCTCGTGCTTTTACTCTCCTATTATGGTATCTAGTTGTTTGACTTCGGTAAGCTTCTACTCGGATATTTTCTGCATGTCTTTTTTCTTCCAAGTGATCCTTCGACAACCTCATCTCATATTCGTTTGTTTCTTCATTGTAGTGCTTTGTTCTTATCGTAGGCATTATAATTTCTACTAGGATGACTGCTTCCAATATGTATGTCAGTCGAAAGGGCGTTTCTCCCGTTTCTTTCCTTGGTGTCATTCTATATGCCCATACTATGATGTTTAGCTCCTCCGCCCAATTGCCTTTTTCCTTGTCCAACCTTTTCTTAAATCTTTTGCAGATTGTTCTGTTTATAACATCTGTCATTCCATTAGTTTGGGGGTCTTCCACCCATTTGGTATAATTGTCAACTGCCACAAAGATTAATTTCTTTTTATTCTTCACCGTTGGGAATGGTCCGAGGATGTCAATTCTCCACTTTGCAAACGGCCAAGGAATGCGTGCAGGCTTTGTCTCTTGGGCGGGTATGTGCGATTTTTCTCCGTGATTTTTACATTTATCACATTTCTTGACCAGTTCCTTCGAGTCTACTTCAATAGTTGACCAATAATATCCTTTCAAAGACGCTTTTCTTACCATAATAGTCGGCCCTTCATGGGCTCAACATATTCCATCATGTAGTTCGCTCAAGATGTATTACCCTTCTCTTCGTGATACGCATCTGGACCATGGTGTTTTTACGGTCGTTCGAATCATCGTTCCTTGGTAAATTGTGTATCGACTGGATGCTCTTCTCACCTTTTCCGCCTCCCCTTTGTTGTCAGGAGTTTCTCCCTTTTTAGGTATTTCCAGATTGGCTCAATCCACTTGTCTATATATTGCATAGGATAGTTTTTTAGTGCGTCGATGGTCAGCGACAATATTTCCTCTTTGAGCTCTATTTGCTAGAATTTGTTATTTTTCTCCGAGGCTTCTTTTGCTATTATATCCGCTTCTGCATTTTCCATTCTCCGTATTTTCTTTATTTGCCATTGTCCTCCTCTCTTCTCGATTTCTTTTAACAGTTCCTTTGCTCTTTTGTGATATTTTATCAGGTTTTCTTCCTTTGTGGCGAATGTTCCCTCAATTTGTCCAACTACCAACTGCGAGTCACAGTGGATCTTCAAGTTCTCAGTTCTTACCTCGACCGCTAGTGCTAATCCCGCTATCAGCGATTCGTACTTCGTTACATTGTTCGTTGTTGTGAAGTTCAAGTGGACCCCGTACTCGAGTCGTACGTTGTGCGGGCCTTTAAGGATGAGGGCCTTTAAGGATGACTCCTGCTCCTGCTCCCTTCTCACTTTTTGCCCCGTCGACATATAGTTCCCATTGTTCTTTTACTTCCATATCTGTTGTGGAATATCCAGTTAGCTCCGCCATAAAATCAGCTAAGGCTTGGGCTTTCATTGCTTTTCTTGACTCGTATTTGATGTTGTGTTCTCCTAGTTGTACTGACCATTTGACTAACCTCCCGGAGAGTTCCGACCTTTGAAGCATCTGCTTTAATGGTTGGTCGGTTCTTACGACTATCGGATGTCCATAGAAATACGGTTTTGATTTTTTTTTCCGTTGTTATTAGGGCTAGCGCCATCTTTTAGATTTCCGGGTATCACTACTCTGCGTCCTTCAAGGTCCGACTGACATAGTACACTGGTAGTTGTTGGCCTGCCTCTTCTCTTACTAGAACCATTGCGGTTGTGTCTCTACATATCAAAGTTTAAAGGTAAAGGATTTCTGCATCTCTATATCGGCTCAATAGTGGTGGTTTTATCAAGAACTTATTTAGGTCGTCAAAGGCTTAGTCGCATTTCGTGCCCCATTTGAATGTTTTTGTTTTCAATGTATTGTAGAACGAGAGGCATCTTTTTGCTGATGACGAGATGAACCTTCCCAGCACCGTTACTATTCCGTTGAGGATTTGTACTCCCCATTGATTCTTTGATGGGGCATTTCTAGGATGGCTTTGATTTTTTCTAGGTTTGCTAACACTCCTCTCTGTGACACCATGTATCCAGAAATTTCACTCGTTCTACTCTGAATGTGCATGTTTCTGGGTTCATATTCATGTTGAACTTGTCGAGCACTTCCATCATTGTTTGTAGGTCTTTCGGGTCATCTTCTTCGCTTTTGCTTTTCACAATCACATTATCGACGTATACTTCCATTGTCTTACCGATTTGATCTTTGAACATGTATTTCATCAACCGCTGGTAAGTTGCACCTATATTTATTAACCGAAACGACATCATTGTGTAACATTAGGTACTTTCGTCGGTGACAAACCTTGTCTTTGTCTGATCTTCCTCCTTCATCGGGATCTGATTGTACCCTTGCGTCATGTCCGCCAGGCTATACAACACATAGCCCGTGGTAGATGCACATGCGCTGTTTGCCTTTGTTTAGGTTCGTTAAGTCGACGCATATGCGGTGTTTGCCATTTGCCTTTTTCACTAGGACCACGTTTCTTAGCCATTCCGGATACTTGACCTCCTTGATGAAACATGCCCCCATCAATTTCTCTACCTGTTCTGTTATTACCTTTTGTCGATCTTCAGAATGTCTCTATTTCTTCTCCCAAACTGGCTTCATGGTTGAGCTAATGTTCAGCTCGTGCATGCTACCCCTGGGTCTACTCCTTTGATCTCCAAAGCCTTAGTAGCAAATGTTCCTTGGAACTCGCGAAGCACCTTTTTGATTTCCATTTCTGTTGACTTCCTCACGCTAATGCCTATTTTCACATTTTCCCAGCATGGATTTCCTAGAGCTTTGTTTCTCTGACTGGTTCTGCCGTTGATTCCTCGTACGGGAGTTCCAATATTTTGTCTATGTGGAGAAACTCAGCCAGGGCCAAGAGGTGACAAACTTTCTCTTCCTTTCGGCTCCCTTCAATTATCATTGTTCCTTCCTCTGTAGGGACCATCATTTTCCTTTTTCTAGTGTCAATAGCTGCTCCTGATCTGTAGATTAATGGTCGTCCTAGTATTAGGTTGTATGGGAGTTTTCTCTTTACTATCTAGAATGGGGAGGTAATCGTTCTCTTCCATCCTTATTGGTCTTTGAAGACCATATGGATCTCTTCCGCTCCTATCGTCGGGAGTCTTCCCTCCTTTTCCTCGTAAGTTATTAAGCCTTCTCTTTATCCGGATCTGACTCCCGCCTGTAGCCTGATAAGCCTCCTCCGTGATTACGTTTACCTAGGCTCCTTGATCTATTGATATTCTCCAGACCTTTCATCCTCCCATCATTTCCGTTACTACGAGGGGTCATTCCCGTTCCTCCTGATGGAGATTCGGAGTCACATTGTACTCAACCGCTGGTAAAACGATCTTGTTCCGCTTGTATCCTTTTAGAGGATCGTCTGCATTTACCGCTCTCTTTCTTTTCATAGCATGTTGTTTATCTAATATGTCTATCTTGGTGTCACAGCCCAAATTATTGAGTCGAGACTGGCGCTAGAGAATGGTATTGGTAACTCTGAAACCCGTTACAAGCCTAAAAGAATTAAAACGTTTTCGCAAATAAACATTCACACAATGACTAAATAGTCGGAAACAAATATACAAACATATATATATACACACTAGTCAATCTAAAACAATGGGCATATAACTTCCATACCACGTACATATAGGCCTAACGATACTGTATACATACTAGTGTATCTAGGTCATATCACGGGTAACTAACACCGGGAAACAAAATACAACTGGAATTGATGACTACTATTGCAGCAAGTAAAAACTACAGTAACATGCCACGACTTTGTCAACTGATGACTACTACTGCAACTCTATGGAAGTCAGGAACTATACATGCAACTGCAGACTTCCGGACCCAAAAGGTGGACTCTAGCCAAGTCCAAACTTTAAGCACGTGAAATTGTTAAATAACAACGAGTCAGACTATGTTGAGTGAGATTACATATTACTAGAGGTATTATAAAAATTACATCGCATTTAAATAAACATTTGTATAAATATATAATATAAGCCAAGCATTTAATCCGATCGAAACCCTAATCTTGTAAACGATCCTGAACTAGGTATTTCCTAGTATTTGCGAGGGATATTGATTTCTCAAATCCTGTTGGTAAGGTCCCGGGATAGTTCGACCGAGTTTAACCTATACTAAGTGGTACAGTCCCGGGATAGATCGATCGAGTTAAACTAGTACCAATACTTGTAACCAAACGATCGATATGTGAGTCCCGGGATAGTTTGACTGCGTTCAACCCACTAGACACAGGTCCCGAGATAGTTCCATTGAGTTCAACCTTGTGTCTAACCCGAAGGAGTTAGTCTAATTCTATTTGCTAAGACTTACCCGACAATGGTGATCACACAGCCTATTGACACCCAATAGGTAGCTTGTTCCCTCGGATTGCACACCAGATTCTTATACTTAATACAATCAATACAATCAAGTCATATAATATGCAATGCAATGGATAATAATACTATTATATATCAAATAGCTTTTACGAATGATATACGAAATTATAATATAACTCACATGGACCGCTTTGCAATCTACTATGCTATAGATATGAGTATAAACCCTTGCTAATCCAAATCCGTTGATTTTGTAGCTTGCCTATGTGTCTGTCACATGTTTAAATCAAATGCACGTTTAGTATATAAATGTGAACCTCGCATATCTAAAACAAAACCTTAAGTTACGAACATAGGTTGTTTCAATCTTGTCTGTACTACGATTATTGAATTCGATAACTCTTAATGGCTTTCTATACTTAGTCAATAACACTTGTTATACTCTAATAAACGATTATCAATTGTTCGACAATTAAATTCTGAAACCTTATCCTTAAAATTCTAGTTATAAATCAAATTTCATGATTTATTTCGTAGTCCAATAAGTGATTTCGAGCCAATGTACGTTGTGTCGAACCTCGACACGTCGTGCCCGGAAAAACATTTGCTGGGCACGGTGTGCCCTGAGACCGAAAGACTCAGTCTCACGTCGTGAGACATGGGTCTCACGTCGTGAGACCTTTGTCTCACATCGTCAGATAGCCTAAGAGTCTCACATCGTGAGACAGTCTAAGCTTGTCTCACGTCGTGAGACACTAGTCTCACATTGTGAGACAATCGAGAACAGCTCCTAGAGCTGTTCCGACGCGTCTTTGACCATCAGAAAACCCTCCAATCGATTCCAACATGTTACCACTTCAGTTCAACACAAATCCCATCTCGAAAACCATAAAAAACGACAAAATAACATGATTTCAACGTGTTCGATTATAACGCAACATAACTCAACTAAAACATCCAATAAACCATCAAAAGCCTAAGTCAAAAATACATAATGACCTTGCTTTGAAGCTTATAGATGGTAGAGTTTGATTTCCTTAAAGCAACAGAATGAAAATCGCGCGAATCAGATGTCGAACGAGTAAACCCTAGCTACCGCCAACTTTTCCTTCAAGTTTTCTATCTGATGCTTACTTTGCTTTAGAATTCATATGAACGTTTCGTATTCATAATTATGTCCTTATTTATTTAGGTAAGATGCTCCTTAATTCCTTCAATTCTTTAGCTTAAACAATCTTTTCTTTTAACTTATCTTTTTAATCCAACGATTAACCATTAACTTTAATTCCAATACATACGTATTATTTATATTCAAATAAATAATACTAATCCATAATAATATTTTCCGTCGATAATCTTTTAATTATGATTCCCGAGAATTAGTATATTATTTACAGATTTGGGAGTTAAACTCTATTTTAATAACTTTTCTTACCATTTCCATTAGTCCCACTTCTATCTTTTAATTGAGTTCTAATATCAAACTTTCCATATTAGAATTTTCAAAATCGACCTACTCAGGACTTGTTTTAATATATCTCTTTGATAATCTTTAGTCTGATAGTTCTGGTTTCTTAAAAGAGACAAGTTGCCTACTTTGGCAACGTCAAACGTACGAGGTATTACATTTTTCTCCCCTTATAAAAAATTGTCCTCAAATTTTCATATAACTTACTATCCTTTTGTTGTTCTTTTCATAACCTTGCAGTTTATTCACTTCATGGTATTAGTTGGCGTGTAGTTTCGCTTCTCCGCTTCTCATACTTGGTACCATAATGGTTTGGAATCGACGTTTGAAAAACCTTCTTTTGGTGGTTTATTCCTCATCTCTTATATTCAATCGGTTGCTTTAAGGGTCGAGTTTATCACTTCATTCCTGACAAATCCGTTCTTATTCTCTCATTTGAAAAATTGCAAATTTTCCAATTTGCAATTTTGGCCTAGCAACTATTGTTGGCTTGTCGATCTATTCTCTTAACAGAACTTCAATTCGTGATACAATCCTTAAAATTCTTCGTATTCTGATTAGGGACGTGTAATCGTTGTCATCGATCGGTTTTCACTTCACCGTTGTCACACAACTTGAATTACTCTCCAAATTTGGAAGTTTATCACCATTGTCAAATGATCGGGACTTCGCCTCGGTCATCATTGACTGGGCTTACTCGATCTGTCATTTAATTCTTAACGATCCTTTCGATACTTGAAATTATACTTGATTACCCTTTCTTGTGTAGTTTTTGTTATAACGTCTGCATCTTATATAATATGCTAGTTGCGATGCATACATCGATAGTTAATTATCTTTGTCCTTGATGATCTATGGTCGTACTTCCATCCATTTGTCTTTTGTTATGAATCTCTTTCTTCATGTATAGCTGTCTTCTAATCTTTATTCTTGTCGATTTCAATCGTACCTTAACCGCCATTTCTTACTCGCTTGATCTCTTTAATTACATCTACGTAATGTGATCATAGAGCAACCGACTTTCTATTGGATGTTATACTCGTCCTCCTTTACCCATTAACTTATGATAGTTGCATACGTTGCACACCGATTATGTTTGGAACCTATTTCGTTTATATCTGAATCGTTCACGATTTCTGTTTCACATAATACAATTGTTATTCCCATAGCGAAGTACTGACCAAATCCCCATATAATAAACCCTTGGTTTAGCGGCTAACTTATATGACATGCCTAATGAATACCTTCATTTTATAAGGTTGGGTGTGATACCATTTATATCCTTTACCTTCTTCAAATTCTCCTCTTTTATCCACTAATGATCATAACGAGCTTCTCGTCGATTTATCGGTCAAGAAAAGTTCACTACTATTCTTGAGTTCTTCATTCCATGTTGACTTTAACTATTCGCTTCATATATCTCGTTATTCAATAACGTGCAAAGCTTTAGTTAACAATTCTGTTAATTCTTCACTGATTCATTCATCGTTATGCTGAGATCGTTGTACGACTGACGACTTTAACAAGTTCTAACTACATCTTTCATGCATATTCCTTAATGTATGAGCGATTGTAATTATCCATTTTACAATTCTCCATCCATCATTTAACTTATATTCACTTGAATATCATCCTTGCTCATTGCACAAAGCTGATTTCGTAATTTATAATTACTTAATAAGCATCATTCCTTCCTTGTACTCTTGTACTATCACTAATCTCCTCTGAAATATCGTGGTTTATACGTGTCTTTCAAATTGTACTTACATTTCATATATCTAAAGGTGAGGGAAATAACCTTATTTCCTTTGCTTGTTACACCTTTTATTCTCATAATGCTTATAGCATAATCACACTTCGCTTCTCGAATAACCTTATATTACTCATAGGGGTACCCCTACTTACTCCTCACATGACTTCATCATTAGGTTTACTCTACCCCTTCTATTGCAACCATAGCAAATTATATCTTGTCTTAGACAATCATAGAAAACTTGGTACTGTTTCTCATGTTATCTCTCGTCCATTCATTAATTACTTGCTCTTTAATTGATTGGTTTAAACTATTATTATCGTCTCCACATATTATACCATTCTCTTTCTCCTTCACGTTCTTCTTCTTAGTGCTTTCTTTCGATATCTTTTTTCCTTAGCATCCACGATCTTTTCTTCTTGGTCCTTAGGTTACTTCATATCTCATAACATATCTACTACCTTCATTTTTATGTTCTTCGGATACCTCGACTATCAACGTCAATCTTGAACTTTATCAAATGTTTCTCTCAACTTCATTCGCCATTCGTCTATATAAAGTTGGATCCTCCTCTTTTGATTATTTTCACCTTTATTATATTCATTTTGTTACTTGTGGTCATTATGCGTCGTACGCAACCTTCCAATATGTATATATAACTTGGCTGACCTCCATAGTCCTTAGCCAAAATATAACTTTCATCCTCTTCATTTACTCTTTAGGGTTATGCGCCTCGATACTTTTCATCTTTCGTTTACACCCAATTTGCCATCGATATCTCGTCTTCATTTTATCAATTCCATAGGCATCTTGTTATTAACATGGCTTAATTATTTTATTGGGGGTTCAGTCTATGATTCTTAATTTTGCTTATCGATGATCTTTTATTATATGTCACAGAGTTTTACATCCGAGTTCACTCACAAACAAATATGACTTCAAAAATCTTTTGGCTGGCCAGCTTTTCAATCCTTTCTCCAATTCAAATACTTTATTTTTAAATCGTTTGAAATTATTAGTACAATTGTAGCTCAGAGTGATGGCACCTCTCATCACTAAAGAGTTGCTTGGAAAAATCACGTTTTCTTCAATATTTATACAAGTATGATTCATGATCTACAATTTAAAAATCATTCTTTTATAGAAATTACATACATAATAATACTTGTATGCATGGCTAACGTGATTATGACATGCCATATGCGATGTCTAAGCACAATTGCACTGTTAAAATTATAAGGTTTACGTATCTTTTGTAAAACCGTAAGTTCCTCCATACTACACACTCTCCGACAATGTAATGGAGTATCTTTATTATTTATTAGAGTTTATTATGATTTTGATATTGGTATTTTTGTTATCCGATAACACTTATCTATGTTTTTCGCAACCAGCGATATTTTCCTTCAGCATTTCTGATCAATATTCTGCTTAAAGCCTTCCATAGACTATCCATCTTCACAATAAATCTTCTCGATCACAACTTGTATAGCATGACCCTTAGGCACACGTACTAACTATTCACAACGATCTTTCTTCAATATACATGCTATCCTTCGTGATAACTAAAACGTAATATAGGTATTACGTTTCACGATAGATTTATTATGTGTTTTTCATCCAATTATTGTCCTAATAATTTATTTATAGACGTTTCTTCATTAAGCGCATGTTCATCGAAATCTATTTCTATAGGCATTAGCTACACAATAAACTATTTTATTAATGCACCCTATTAATTAAATGCTACTATGCAATACACATATAAGTACAAAACAATACAAACATAAAAGCACACAAAGCATATCGATCATATCATACATGGTGGTGCCTGATGTGGAACGCTAGGCTCCCGAATCATTGTTCCATAGCATCGTCCCTTAACTCGCCTAGTATTACTACCACCTCTCACTATAAACGCGGGTTTGTGCCAATTAGCACTAGCGCGGTTTCTAATCACCGGATAATACTAGCGCCTGAAGAAAAAAAGTCGGATAGGGTCATCATCCCACTCACTCTCAATGGCTATCCTTCGAGCCCTAGCAGGCAGCAATCAATAATGCTCATCGACATGGTTAAACAACCCAACAATCTCGGGTCCTAAGCCCCTAATATACCTATGGTTCACCTCCTCGTTATCCCTATTAAGTCTAGGAATCTCCTCAATCATACGCAGGAATTCCGTAGTATATGCTCCAACTGAGAGCATGTCCCTCAAATAATAACGGATTTGTGTCCTAATCTGGTTCAGGCTAGCCTCTTCTGACTATCTCTCACCGCTGCATCTTCTCTCAAACTACGGTACCTCTGTACCTTAGCCCAGAACTGTTCACCTCTAAACTCTTCGACATCAGATTCCTGTGATGGGTCTTCCTCTGATGATTCTTCTTTTGCTGGGTCCTCTTCACTCTCCTCGCTACACTCTATCTCGGGTGAAAGAGTCCTACTCCTAGCGACAAAGACCTATCACTGTCTGACATAAAACCGTTCTGATGGATCTGAGGTGATCTTCTAGTGTCAGTGTGAAATCCATTCTTGTGGATATCTGATGGTCCACCAACTTCTAGATGAAACCCATTCTGATAGATAGGAGGCACTTCCTCCTCTTCTAATACAGCATGCGGCTGAGCTCCGTTTTACCCACACATGCTGAAATAAATACAATCTTTAGTTTGAGATACGGTCTAAATCCAATTTCCATAATAACTGATAACTTATCTTATGATATGTACAATATACTTAATACTTAGTCAACTATCTATGCATATCACAAACACTTAAGCATTTGTAACACTTACACCTTCTATATAACAATAAATAACTCACAAAATCAACCGAATTCAAACAATTAACATTCGACTCTTTTGCTACATTAGTTCCTAGGTTACATAATGACAGAGCATCTAAGGTCAAACAAACATTATTCACAGACTGGCAGTGGTATTCTTGACCAACTGCACTCCAAACGTATACTAGCAATGGTAACTAGACAAACTGCTTTGATACCAATTTTTTCACGACCCAGATTATTGAGTCGAGACCGGCGCTAGAGAATGGGAGTGGTAGCTCTGAAACCCGTAGCAAGCCTAAAACAAGTAAAACTTTTTTGCAAATAAACAATCACACTAGGGCTAAACAGTCGGAAGAAAATATACAAAAATATATACATATAAACACACTAGTCGGTCGATCTAAAACACATAGGGATATAACTTATGTACCACGTATGTACTAGCCCAACGATACTATATACATACTAGTGTATCTAAGTCATATCACGGGAAACTAACACCGTGAAACAAAATACAATTGGCGTAGCCTACCAAAACGATATACAAAACAACAACAAGTAAAACTACAGTCACAGGCCACGACTCTGTCAATTGATGACTACTACTGCAGCTCCGCAGAAGTCAGGAACTATACATGCAACTGCAGACTTCAGGACCCAAAAGGTGGACTCTAGCCATGTCCAACCTCTAAGCACCTGAAATTGTTAAACAACAACGGGTCAAACTATGTTGAGTGAGATTACATATTACTAATGGTATTATAAAAATAACGTAGCATTGAAAAAAACATTTGTACAAATTTATAATATAAGCCAAGCATTTGATCCGATCGAAACCCTAATCTTGTAAACCATCCTAAACTAGGTATTTCCTAGTATTTGTGAGGGATAGTCATTTCTCAAATCATGCTGGTAAGGTTCCGGGATAGTTCGAGCGAGTTTAACCTATACCAAGTGGTACAGTCCCGGAATATTTCGATCGAGTTTAACCTATACCAAGTGGTACAGTCTCGCGATAGTTTGACCGAGTTAAACTAGTACCAATACTTATAACAAAACGATCGATATGTGAGTCCTGTGATAGTTCGACTGAGTTCAACCCGCTAGACATAGGTCCCGAGATAGTTCTACTGAGTTCAACCTTGTGTCTAACACGAAGGAGTTAGTCTAATTCAATTTGCTAAGACTTACCCGACACTGGTGATCACACAGCCTATTGACACCCAATAGGTAGCTTGTTCCCTCGGATCGCACACCGGATTCTTATACTTAAAACAATCAATACAATCAAGTCATATAATATGCGATGCAATTGATAATAATACTATAATATATCAAATAGCTTTAACGTATAATACACGAAAGTAAAATATAACTCACATAGACCGCTATCCAATCTACTATGCTATCGATATGATTATAAACCCTTGCTAATCCAAACCCGTCGATCTTGTAGCTCGCCGATGTGTGTGTCAGTCAAATCAAATGCACGTTTAGTATATTTATATGAACCTCGCATATCTAAAACAAAACCCTAAGTTACAAAGTTAGGTTGTTTCAATCTTGTCCATACTACGATTATTGAATTCGATAACTCTTAATGGTTTTCTATTCTTAGTCAATAGGACTTGTTATACTCTACTGATCGATTATCAATTGTTCGACAATTAAATTCCAAAACCTTAACCTTAAACGTCTAGTTCTAAATCCAATTCCATGATTATTTTTTGGAGTCCAACAAGTGATTTCGAGCTAGAGTGCGTCGTGTCGGACCTCGGCACGTCGTACCTGGCTAAAAATTGGCTGGGTACGGTGTGGCCTGCCTTCTCACGATGTGAGAAGGTAGTCTCACATCATGAGACTGAAAAACTCGGTCTCACGTTGTGAGACATGGGTATCACATCATGAGACCCTTTTCTCACGTCGTGAGACAGCCTATGCTTGTCCCACGTCGTGAGACACTAGTCTCACATCGTGAGACTATCAAAAACAGCTCCTAGAACTGTTCTGATGCGTCTCCGACCATCGGAAAACCCTCCAATCGATTCCAACATGTTACCACTTCAGTTGAACACAAAACCCATCTCGAAAACCATCAAAAACGACAAAAACAACATGATTTCGACGTGTTTGATTCGACCGCAACATAAATCAACTAATTCACCAATAAACCATCAAACCCTATGTCAAAAACTCATCCGTACCTTGTTTTGAAGCTTAGAGATGGTAGATTTTGATTTCCTTGAAGCAACAGAACAAAAATTGCGTGAATTGGACGTCGAACGAGCAAACCCTAATTATCGCCAACTTTTCATTCACGTTTTTTGTCTGATGCTTACTTTTATTTTGAATTAATATGAATGTTTCATATTCATAATTATGTCCTTATATATTTAGGTAAAGATGCTCCTTAAGTCCTTCAATTCTTTAACTTAAACAATCTTTTATTTTAACTTATCTTTTTAATCCAACAATTAACCATTAAGTTTAACTCAAATAAATACGTATTATTTATATCCAAATAAATAATACTAATCCATTATTAATATTTTCTATCGATCATCTTTTAATTACGATTCCCGAGTATTAGTATATTATTTACAAATTTGGGACTTAAACTCTATTTTAATAATGTTTCTTACCTTTTTCATTAGTCTCAATTCTATCGTTTAATTAAGTTCTAATATCAAACTTTCCATATTAGAATTTGCAAAACCGACCTACTCGGGTCTTGTCTTAATATATCTCTTAGATAATCTTTAGTCTGATAGTTCTAGTTGCTAATAAGTGACAAGTTGCCTACTTTGGCAACGTCAAACGTATGGGGTATTACACTTGGCTAGGCTATGGGTAATGTTGTGGGTTTGCTTGGTTCTTGCAGTTTCCCCGCTTCTATCAATAAAATTTGTTTTTAGAACTAGTCCCCATAGACGGCGCCAAATGATAGATGTGGGGAGTTTACAAGAGGTTCCTAACATAAAATCGGACTAAATATGTGAGTTGTTTGAACATCCGATCCTTGTAAGGATTTAGTAATGTATCGATGAAGTGTTTGAACATCTGATCCTTGTGAGGATTTAGGGTTGGTATATTTATAAGCGAGCGTGCATTCTTTGCTCTTCCTAGACGATGTGGTATTTGTGTGTTCCGTGTGCTTTATGGTCTTATTCCATATGTTCAGTTACCAACTTGCATCTCGCACATACTTTATGACCATCCACTTCTTGATCAGTCCTCGACCTCAACGCTTCCACTACATTTACACATGTCGCACACACTTCCATGTTGTTCACCATCAAATCTGGTATTGCAACGTTCATACTAATAAAAACGTTGGTGTATTCCTTCACTGAACGATCACCCCTAGTCACGTTTCAAAATCTTTCTTCAGAATATCTAAATGTCGATCATTCTGATATTCCAACTCATATAAGGTTCGACTCTAACCACAACACAAACAGCAGATTCTCATGAGCAGAAACAAGCTCACGATGTTTGGCCATATTATAACCAGTATAACTTTCCCACTGATTTTCGTTAGATTCTCGCTCTGATTCCACCAACAATTCCAAAGGGTCACGCTCCTCTTCATCCTTATAATTATTTCTTAAATGATCCTGATTCTCATTAACCGACACACCTATTTCAGTATTATCAGATTTTGACATATAAAACAATTACGAGGGTCAACACTATGGTTCAACTCACAACACGTACTCAAAAGTATCGAGACTACACCAACAGTAAAATATGCTAAACGACCTTGCATGCTACTCACACGACACAACAACAGAGATCGAACAAACAACATGGCATATCTCATCTAACATGCGGGGCATACAAAAAGAACACCATGTAGATAGGCTACGACAACCACATAACCCACAAAAAACTATGCATGCGTTATCATATTTATTCAATATTTATTCATATACTATCATATTCAATCTGATCGATCCAACTGGTAGGGTCCCGAGATAGTTCAACCGAGCTCAACCTCTACCATAACTTAATCCTAAGTTGTGGGTCCCGAGATAGTTCGACCGAGTTAAACCCATTGAATACGGGTCCCGAGATATTTCGACCGAGTTAAACCCATTGAATACGGGTCCCAACATAGTTCAACCGAGTTAAACCTCGTATCCAATTCAATACAAATTCAAACTTCGATATTCGATGTTCGATATTCGATATTATAGGCCCTTTTTATAACTTCTCAAATCAAAACTGGTGATCACGCAGTCCTATTACCACGTAATAGGAATGCGCGTTCCATCGGATCTATACTGGTTTTCAATTCAAGTATGAATACAATTTCATTTAAACATTCACGATATAAACAAGTGTGATATAAATAAATGATAAAAGCATTTGCGATATGAAAACGATATACTTTTTAAATACTTCAAAAGTAAATAGCAAACTCACAGATCGTGCTATTAACAGCAAAAGCAAAGCAATCTCTTTGATCAGGTTCCTGAAGCTCCGGGTCCAATAACTGGATGGTTCACAGGATCTATAGCCATATTATATAAACTCAAAATCAGGAACCTATTCTAGAATTGAGTCTAGACTAAAGACGCGACCCATTAAAATTATAAATCGTCATGCTTCCCACGTATCAATTTCGATAAATGATATATAATTCATTCGATTCATATTGATCCTTCAATTCGATTCTTGATCCGATCTAAACTTTTAGGTCAACTTACATAAATCAATCGATAAACCAATTAATTTTGATTGATTACGATACGCGAATACGAAACAAACTGTCGAAAGCAAAAACGATGGAACGATTCACTATGCGTTCGCACGTCTGTCTGTGCGTTCGCATAGAGGCTGTGGGACCGCACAGTCCTTTATAGACTGTGCGCTCGCACAGTCTGGCTGTGCGTTTGCACAGTCTCTCCAGACTGGGCTTCCGCACAGTCCTGCAGTGTGTTCGCACAACACCTGTGTGATCGCACAGTGTGTTGTGCATTCGTACAGCCGAGCTTTGTTGCGCACAGCCGCGGGCTCGCATCCCGAGGTGCTTCCAACTCCGAAACAATTAAACTTTGATAGCCCATCTCAAACACGATGTCAAATAACCAAAAACAAAATCGAAACATTATAGAAACATTAATCTCGATTTTAAACGATAGTCGATATAAAAGCCCCTAAACGATCAAATTGATATACCGAGAGATTTACTCAACCGAAATATAAAACATTAAGCGTACCTTATACTCCTCAGCGATACGACAAATTAGAGATGAAAAACTTGAAAATCGGATCACGAACGGCGACCCAACGGCGAGGATGATGATGAACGTGAGCTTAGGCTAGAAAAATGAAATCTTCTTCTTTCTCTCTTGAATTCTCTAGAGAATTCCTCTTCTTGTTTTAGGAAATGAGTTAGTGGACTTGGAGATAATTCTTAAGCCTTATATAGGGATGGCTATTTTGCACTTAGGTCCTTAAACTCTTTAAATTTGCGATTTGACCCGAAAATAAATCTGCGTCCGAATTTGGAAAAGTCTCTGATCGATACGAAACTTTTATCAAAAATACTATAATAATATTCTAAGAACCTTGGTGGAATAATTATCGTCGCGGAATGTATATTTTATTTTATATTAAATGTCTCAACTTTCATATAAATCCCGATAATTCTGCTTAACGAAAATTATTCTGAATTCCAATATTAATAAATTAAATCAACTTTTATTTAATTTATCGGAATTCTCGACATGTGGCACGATTTAATTATTTTAAATATTCGGGGTATTACATTCACCTCCCCCCAAATTTAATTCGTCCTCGAATTTAACACTTTAGTTACGTAGCTTGAGCAAATAGATATGGGTACTTTTGCCTCATATCTTCTTCTGTTTCCTACGTGCATTCCTCCACGGAGTAGTTCCCTTAAAGAATTTTCATTATGGGAATCTGCTTCATCCGCTTTTGCCACACTTGTGTATCAACGATTTGCACTGGTTCCTCTTCGTATGATAGCTCCTCATTCACATTCCACCGCTTGCGGTTGAATCACGTGAGAAGGATCTGATACATTCTTCCGATGTATGGAAATATGAAAGACATGATAAACCTGCGACATATCCGGTGGCAAGTTTAGCCTGTAGGCAACTGAGCCTACGCGCTCCACGATCTGATAAGGTCTGATGTACCTCGGAGCCAATTTGCTTTTCTTTCAGAAACGAAGTACTCCTTTCATTGGTGATACTTTGAGGAAAACATAATCTCCGATCTAAAACTCCACATCTTTTCTCTTGGGGTCTGCGTAGCTCTTCCGTCGACCGAAGGCTGTATTCAAATGTTGCTTTATCAACGGTACTTTCTCATAAGTAATCTGGATAACTGCTGCTCCAGTTAACTTTCTCTCACAAACTTCATCCCAACAAATGGGAGATCTACACTTGCGTCCATATAGGGCTTCAAATGGAGCCATCTCGATACTTGAATGGTAACTGTTGTTATACGCGAATTTGATTAAAGGTAGGTAGGTATCCCAACTACCTCCAAAATCCAGAACGCACATTCGAAGCATGTCTTCCAGAGTCTGAATCGTTCTTTCAGACTGGCCGTCTGTCTGAGGATGGAAAGTAGTGCTGAAATATAATCGCGTTCCTAATGCCTCTTGTAAACTCTTCCAGAACCGAGAGGTAAATACGGAACCTCTTTCTAAAATAATCGATACCGGTACTCCATGTAAGCTAATGATCTTGTCGATTTACATTTGGGCTAGCTTCGCTGCAGAATAAGTCGTCTTGACGGGAATGAAGTGTGCTGACTTCGTCAAGCGATCTACGAACACCCAAAATGGAATCAAATCCTTTCTGCGTTCTTGGTAATCTGACAACAAAATCCATCTTTATTCGCTCCCACTTCTATTCCAGAATGGCAACGACTGAAAAAATCCATATGGTCGCTGATGCTCCAATTTGACTTATTGACAAGTCGGACATCTTGCCACAAACTCTAAGTGATGTCTTTCTTCATTCAATTCCACCAATACGTTTCCTTAATGTCGTGGTACATTTTTGTAGAACCCGGATGAACACTGTAAGTCGATCCATTGGTCTCCTCCATGATTTGCTGTCTTAAGTTGTCCGTGTCTGGTATGCACAATCGATTACCGTACCTCAACGCTCCGTTGACGATACTGAAATCTTGACACTTTCCTTGCTGGATTACATCGATCAAAATGCTTCATTTGAGGTTCTTTGACACTTTCCTTGCCATTCTTTGATTCGATCAATTAACGTTGGTCGTATAGTTAGCTGAGTCATCAGGTTTCCAAGAGATGAAACCTCGAACTTGACTCTTTGGCTAAACATCGTATGAATTTCTTTAACTAATGGTCTCTGCCACGTTGTTGCAATATTCGTGAGACTTCATGCTGATTTTCTACTTAAGGCATCTGCCACTACGTTGGCTTTACCTGGGTGGTACTATATCGTACAATCGTAGTCCTTCAATAACTCTAAACATCTCTGTTGTCTGAGGTTTAACTCTCGAGAGGACCTTTCCCTAGTACGAGAGGACCGGGAAGGACGCACCTCTGGTGTACTCAAATCTTTTTTTCGACATGAGTGTTCTATACCGAAAAAAATTTCCAACTAACCATTAAAAGAACACCCAATAATTTATTGGGTACTGTACGAAATATTTGAAATTGATCAAAGATGTACTTCAGACTCTTTTGATCGGTAAATATCTCGCACATTGCACCGTACAGATAATGCCTCCAAATCTTTAGCGAGAACCTTCCCGCTGCTAGTTCCAAATCGTGAGTCGGATAATTCACTTTTTGTTTCTTCAATGGTCGAGATGCATAGGCAATCACTCAACCATGTTGCATAAGGACACAACCTAGTCCCACTCTCGATGCATCATAGTAGACTGTGAATCCTTCCGTTCCTTCTAGTAGTGTTAGAACTGGTGCTGTTGTCTAACACTCCTTCAATTTCAGGAAACTGAGTTCACACTGATTTGTCCAATTGAATCTGGCGTTCTTTTGAATTAGCTTTGTCAATGGTGCAACGATCCTCGAGAAGTCCTGCACAAATCGTCTGTAGTATCCTACTAAACCGAGGAAACTTCAAATTTCTGTAAACGATTCAGGTCGTTTCCATTCCGAAACAGCTTCGATTTTCTTTGGGTCAAACCTTGATGCCATTTTGAGATACTATGTGACCCAATAAGGCTACTTCCGTTAACCAAAACTCGCATTTGGAAAACTTGGCATAAAGCTAATGCTCCCTCAGCGTTTAAAGTATTATCGACAAATGATGTGCGTGCTCTTCTTCTGTACGTGAGTAACTCAAAATTTCCTCGATGAACACGATCACAAACTGATTCAAAAATGGCTTGAATATTCTATTCATCAAATCCATGAAAGTCGCTGGTGCATTGGTTAGTCCGAATGACATAACCGGAAACTCATAATGACCATATCGAGTTCGAAAAGCATTATTTGATATATCATAATCTCGAATCTTCAATTGATGATATCCTGATCTCAAGTCGATCTTGGAGAAGTACTTTTCTCCTTGTAACTGATCGAACAGATCATCGATTCTAGGTAACAAATACTTGTTTTTAATCGTCACCTTGTTCGGTTGTCGATAATCGATGCAAAGTCGAAGCGATCCATCTTTCTTTTTGAAGAATAACACTGGTGCACCCCACGGGGATACACTCGGCTTGATAAAACCACAATCCAACAACTCTTCCAGTTGGTCTTTCAATTCTTTAAGCTCTGCAGGGTCCATACGATAAGGAGGTATCAATATCGGCTTCGTACCAGGAGCCAACTCGATACAGAACGCTATCTCTCGATCTGGGGGTAATCCAGGTAATTCCTTGGAAAGACATCTGGATATTCTGATACTACCGGTACATCGATTAATTCCATAGATTTCTTCTCCACATCTCGTACTATGGCTAGAAATCCCTGACATCCTTTCCTTAACATACGAGAAGCTTTGATAGCTGAAACGATGCTCATAGGAGATTATGTTTGATCACCCTGAATTGAAATTGGTTTAATTCCAGGCGTGTTGAACGTTACCGTCTTCTTCCGACAATCAACATTGGCGTAGTGTTGAGCTAGCCAATCCATTCCTAGTATAACGTAAAAAACTAACAGTTCGAGCAAAATAAAATCGACCAATAAATCTCATCCTTGAACCTTCACAGGACAAGAGTGGTAAACGATACTTACTTCCACACTCTCACCAACTGGAGTGTCTACCGATAAAGGATTTCTTAAGATGCGCCGGTTGCATTCCTAACTTAGTTGCGAAACTAAGCGAAACAAACGAATGCGTAGCACCCAGATCAAACAACATTAAAGCGTCTTGTGAAGCGATAGGGAATGTACCTTGTACAACAACATTGGAAGCCTGAGCCTCCTGATGATTCAACACAAATAATCTTGCTTGACTTCAACCAGCTTGTGAAGTCTGACAAGCTCCACGTCCTCCATCAGTTCGACATCCCCTATTACCATATCCTCTTCCACGTTTCCCAGTAAACGTACTTCCTTGCCCAGATTCCACTGGTAGGCAGGCGTCTACTGCTGATAAGTTGGCTGGGCCACACTAACAGTCGATCCTGAAGGTCATGATCTTGGACAATCTCTAGCAACGTGACCCTGTTGGCCACAGTTGAAACATGCCCCAATAGCAATGTGGCACACGCCGTAGTGCCTCTTATTACATGTCAAACAAATAGGAGCTCCGCCTCCCAATCCACTTTTAGATCTAGCATTGAACCCTGTGCTAGTTGTTCCAACTCGAGGTCCATGTCGACCTCTCTTGCGATCTTGCTGGCGCTGTGATGGCCTTGGATGAGTTCCAGCATACAGCTGTGCTGGAGCACTCTGAATAGTGCGATAGGTATCACTTCGTGCAGGCATATAACTAGAAGGATCTGGAATCCTTCCATGTTGAATCAAAGATAGCTCCATCTGCCTGGCACTGTCGATAAGCTGTACCAAAGGCTTACTCACGTCCGATGTCAAACATACAAATTCGGGCCCTAATCCTTGAACGAATCTGGCATTAGTTCTCACTGGATCCGCGGTCAAATCTGGTATGAATCTACTCAACCTTGTAAACTCAATCACGTACTCGTGTACAGATCTTCCATCACTATTCAACATCAACCACTTGTTACGATGACTCTCCATTACAACAAACGGTAGAAAGAACCCTCTATAATGGTTGAAAAATTCCGCCCAAGTCATCTGATCCATTGTCGATTGGATATTGCGCTGAAACCAATCATAGGCAGATCCTCACATTGACATTTCTGCCAGAATGATCGATTGTCTTCCGTCTACTTGCATACGTCTAGCGTTGCGTTCCAATTCTTCCAGGAAGTCTAAAGCATCCCCTGTTCCGTCAAACTTGGTTGGCTTAAGATTTATGTAAGCCAAAACGATTTCTCGATCAAAATTAGCAACATTACGAGCTTGGTGGTGTTGTAGTTTCTCTCGATGCATTGCACCTCAACTTGCTTAGCTTGCATAGCTGCAACTCCCGTAAGGAATTGATTCAAATTAAAGCCTGCAGGATCAGGCTGATGACCTTGTGGTTGCACTCGTGGTGCCTGAGCTTGTGGTTCCACCGTGAACAGAAGACTCATCTTCAGCTTCTTGTAGAAGATTCCGCGCTGCTGCGTTCTGTGCGGCTACATTCTTTGCTGCTTCAGCAGTAACTCGTGGCGCTGTAGCTTGATCTTCAATTTGTCGTTGGTCAGACATCCTGACCAAGAGAACACCGCTATATAACCATTTAAGCATCTTGTCGCAAACGTAAAGCGTATAACGTATAATTCCACGTATTCATCGTATACAATCAAACCAACACATAACATACTCACATCATAAAGGGAAAGCTGAAAGTTTTGAAAATCAAATGAATACTTGACAAGGATATGACTCAATCCCTATGTGATGTAGTAGAATCCTAGGTGTTCGATCACTTAACACATATCCGACATGAGTAATAGTAACTGGACCATGCTCTGATACCAACTTTGTCACGACCCAATCTCATGGGCCGAGACCGGAGCTAGGAAACGGGAGTGCTAGCTCCGGAACCCGTAGCAAGCCTAACGATCTATCGATAATTCCGAAATTCACTAAACGATATGCATGACAGTTATACATACGTGTCATGCCAATAACGATCAAACGATAATGCGCATATATAACTTAACAATAAATACATAAAACATCAGAGTACGAAAGTACTAAAACTTTAGTTACAACACACAACACCAGGACATCTGTCTACTACAACTCTATGATCAAAATACTTTTTCTGTACATACTTCAAAAATAGGTAGACTTCTAAAGTAAGGATAAAAGTCTGATTCTTCAAAAATACTTCTTGCCTGAAATGTAAGAAATGTGAGGAGTCAATATATGGGGATATACTGAGTGAGTTTGCATAGTTACTAATAAGCATTTAAATAAAACATGGAATCGATAATGTAAACAATACGATCAAATTAGTTAAGTAACAGATCCGAATGAAACCCTATTCTCCAATATTTATTCATATACGATCATATTCAATCCGATCGATCCAATTGGTTCCCAAAATAGTTCAACCGAGTTCAACCTCTACATCACTTAATCCCAAGTTATGGGTCCCGAGATAGTTCGACCGAGTTGAACCCACTAGATACGGGTCCAGAGATAGTTCAACCGAGTTAAACCTCGTATCCAATTCGATATTCGATATTATAGGCCCTTTTTATAACTTCTCAAATCAAAACCGGTGATCACGCAGTCCTATTACCGCGCAATAGGAAGGCACGTTCCATCGGATCTATACTGGTTTCAAATTCAAGTATGAATGAAATTTCATATAAACATTCACGATATAAACAAGTGCAATATAAATAAATAATAAAAGCATTTGCAATCTCAAAACGATATACTTTTTAAATATTTCAAAAGTAAATAGCAAACTCACAAATCGTGCTATTAACAGCAAAAGCAAAGCAATCTCTTCAATCAGTTTCCTGGAGCTCCGGGTCAAATAACTGGTTGGTTCTCCGGATCTATAACGATATTAGATAAACTCAAAATCATGAACCTATTCTAGAATTGACTCTAGACTCAAGACACGACCCATTAAAATTATAAATTGTCATGCTTCCCACGTATCAATTCTGATAAACGATTTATAATTCATTCGATTCATATCGATCGTTCGATTCGATTCTCAATCCGATCTAAACTTTTAGGTCTACTTACATAAATCAATCGATAAACCAATTAATTTTGATTACGATACGTGAATACGGAACGAACTGTCGAAAGCAAAAACGGTGGAACGATTCACTACGCGTTCACACGTCCGTCTATACGTTCGCACAGCGGACTGTGCGTTCGCCCAGAGGCTGTGTGATTGCATAGTCCTCAAAAGACTATGCGTTTGTACGGTCTCTCCAGACTGTGCGTTCGCATAATCCTGTTGTGCGTTTGCACAACACCTATGTGATCGCACAGTGTGCAGTGCGTTGGCACAGCCGCGGGCTCGCATCCCGATGCTAAATTCCGAATTCCCGAGGTGCTTCCGACCCCGAAACAGCAAACCTTCGATAACCCATCTCAAATACGATGCCAAATCACCAAAAAAAAAATTAAAACGATATAGAAACATTAATCTCGATTTAAAACGATAATCGATACAAAAGCCCCTAAACGATCAGATTGATATACCGAGAGATTTACTCAACCGAAATACAAAACGTTGAGCTTACCTTGTACTCCTCAGCAAAACGAAGAATTAGAGACGAAAAAATTGAAAATCGGATCACGAACGGCGACCCGACAGCGAGGGCAATGATGAACGTGAGCTTAGGCTAGGAAAATGAAATTTTCTTCTTTCTCTCTTGAATTCTCTGGAGAATTCTTCTTCTTATTTTAGGAAATGAGTTAGTGGACTTGGAGATAAGGCTTATGCCTTATATAGGGATGGCTATTTTGCACTTAGATCCTTATACTCTTTAAATTTGCGATTTGACCCGAAAACACATCCGCGTCCGAATTTTGAACAGTCTCTGATCGATACGAAACTTTTATCAAAAATACTATAAATTATTCTAAGAACCTTGGCGGAATAATTATTGTCGCGGAAATTATATTTTATTTTATATTAATTTTCTTAGCCTTCCTATAAATCCCGATAATTATGCGTAACGAAAATTATTCCAAATTTCCAATATTAATAAATTAAATAAGAGTGTATTTAATTTATCGGAATTCTCGACATGTGGCACGATTTAATTATATTAAATATCCGGGGTATTACAGCATCAACCAACAGATATACAACAACACAATTCTTTAAATATGCTTAATCAGCGTGTCACAACCCGATCTTCGAATCGCGACCGGCGCTAGGGAATGGGAGTGGTTGCTCCAAAATCTGTTGCAAGCATAAATCTGATCACATAATATAGCTGGTGCAATACAACAAGACCAAACTTGGCAACTAGCACCATGGCAGAAACACTAAGTCACGTAGCCTACAAAATATATATACAAAGACAATAGAGATAAAACAAAATGATGTTAACACACTTTTGTGACGGCTATGAATGTCCACTAAGACTATTGAAGTTCTAAGCTGAAGTTTATGCAATGTACATGCCAAAAACAAGACTCTCGAAATATATAGGAAGTCTTACCTATTAGACTCTACGTACCTGAAATTTTAAACAACAACTAGGACAGACTACGCTGAGTGAGTTCATAATTACTTAAGGTATTATATAAAATAACACTACATAAAAATAGAATATTTATAATCATAACATAAGTATTCGATCCGACTGAAACCCTTATCTTACAATCATACAAAACATACCAAACTCAATTCACAATCTAACACAACAAATTGATCGATCCAAATGGTATGGTCCCGAGATAATTCTACCGAGTTAAATTAAACCATGGGACATAGTCTCGGGATAGTTCTGCCGAGTTAACTCATGTCACTTCTTCAAACCCAAGGTATGAGTCCTGAGATAATTCTACCGAGTTCAACTCCCTAGGCACAGGTCCAAAGTTATTTCCACTGAGTTCAACCTTGTGCCTATTATCTAAAGTTAGTTAGAGCTGACATCTAGGACTTATCCAACACCGGTGATCACACAGTCTTATTAATGTCCAATAGGTAGCCCGTTCCCTCGGATCACTATTGGTTTTAATACTTTTATGCAAATCACGAATGATAATCATTTCGATAAAACTATGTAATATGCAATGTGTTTCGTATCGTATAATAAACAACTTTGTATAATAATACATATAAGTAAAATGTAAACTCACTATGATCGCTACACGAAGATATAAAGATAAGCTCGTCGATAGATCGATTCCTCAAATATGCATCATTGTTGGTCTGGTAGCTCCTCGGATCCTCTATTGCAACACAATGTTAGAATGTGTTTAATATCATAAACACTTATTTTAACAACAAAACCTATGTCTAAGACTAGACTGATACTATGCTTTCATTCAACATCGGGACTTGAAAACCCTAACTCGCATGTTTGTTGTTTTACTCAACAACTCAAACTCATATAGCCCTATCATACCATTTGAAATCGTTTACCTTAACCAAAAAAACAACTTATACAATCAATATCTCATTTGATAATCACATTAGTATCCTTTTGTCTAATCAGGATGCTCTCGGTTCACTTTTGAAGTCCAAACATACTCGAATGGATATTCCGGGTCAAAACTAAGGTAAAAATGTATCGATCGGCAGCTTCGTTCGCTGTGCGCCAGCACAGTCCATCTGTGCGCCTGTACTAAGAGACCATGTGCCCGCACAGCTCTACTGTTCCCGCGCGCAGCTCAGAACTCACGTTCCGTGCAATTCTGATGTGCTCCAAGGTCCCAAAACGTTTAACAAACAATGAATACTCAAAACCCAACTCAAAACAACAATCAGACATCATAATTTCATCAAAACGACTAGGTTACAGAGCTCTCGATTCAACCGCATGCAATCCACAAAAAAACAGCCTATAAAACCCTAATTTCAAAAATTAAAACTTGAGGCTTACCTTAATTTGAGACTCTTGGATGGTAGATAATCGATTTCTTGATTTAACGCAATAAGAATCTTCCAATTTTTATTAAAAACAAAGAAACCCTAAGTTATTCAAGTTGACATGTAAATGAAGAATTGATATATGGAAGTTTCATTTTATTGCAATTCATATCACTAGCTATTTATACCCTTGCAATTCATATCACTAGCTATTTATACCCTTGGATAAATTGCCCTCTTGGTTCCTCATCTTTGTCTTTTAAACAATCAACCTTTTATCTTTTCTTTTAATCAAACGACTAATTAACCGCTTTAACTCGATTATTTACGTATTATTTCTAAGCAAATAAATACTACTACTCCGATTCTTTATAAAATATATTCTGATAACCTCTTTTAATTTAATCTTAGATTATAACATCTAAACTTCTATTTCGAGACATAAGGTTCACTTTATATATTTTTCCCATATATTCCCTTTTAATATTATTATTTCTTACTTTATTGGATGTCGATATCCAATTTTCATTATTCAAATCAATAAACATAGATGTCCTACTCGATTATTATCTTGTCTTTAATATCGATAACTTCCTATCTTTGCAACTCTGGTCCCTCTTTATAGGACACGTTGCAGAATATGACACTTGAACTTACAGAGTATTACATTGTTCCCCCCCCCCCTATAACAATTTCTCCTTGAATTTTCAAATTTAATTGTACAACTTCATTGATTGAGACTGTCACCTTATTCCTCATAATTCTAACCTCATTCTTCTTATAATATACTTGTTACATCAATCAGTCGATGTAAATTCTATACAAACATCTCCATTTCGATACGATCCTTAAAATCCTTTATAATGTGACTGGGAAAGTGTAACTATCATCGTCACATGACCGAGATTCCTATATTCGTCATCATGTTGTTAAGATTGGGAGCTTACCACCGTCTCCATATGGTCGGGATTTACTCACTCTGTCATCCAACTTTTCCGATTCATTCAATAACTCCAATCGCACATCTGACACGCGTTGTTGCCGAATCTACAGCTTATATGAAACTCATGTTACATTCTATGCATAAATAGTTTATCAACTTTATCTTTGATGATCAACATTCGTACTTTTAGTTCATCTTACTTTATTAAGAACATTCGATTTTTTTGCTACTATCTGATATTGTAATCAGCCATTATGTCCATTAATATGCTTTAAAGCAATCGATTCTCCATATAATCTTACACTTATCCTCTTTCATCAATTAAATATTCAATAGTAGTAAATGGTGTACAATCATCGTGTTCAGAATCCATTCCATCTTTGTCCAGCACCTTATCGTTTTCTATTTGTTCCTTGATATGTGTTATCAGACGTTACAGCTGCTACTTCCTTAGCGTTGTATTAGATAAGCCACCATTTAGCATACCCTTGATGCTAAAAGCCACTTCATATCACACGCCTTCTTGCATCACGTATTACTTTACTTTTTTATAATAAAGTTGAGTATGACAAAATTGGTATTTTTCTTGAAATTTCCCTTTTCCTTTAATTCTCATTACTCTTATCTTTTAAAAATTATAACGAACCTCATATCGATCATATAAATTAGGAATAGTCTACTCCCTCCTTTGAGCTTTCTACTTAATATCGACTTCAATCATTGATCTTGTATACGCCGTTATACAGTCAAGATCAGAATTATGGCTATTATTAATGTAAATCTAGTACTTCCATAGAATGTACTCTTTCAACTTTATTAACCAATAACCACATAAAGTTGGATTCCTCTTTTTTGATTGTTGTATCAATCGTCTTAAATGCTATTTTCTTAAGAATATTTACATAATAAACATTCAACAGTTGTGTTATTAGATTAGTTTGTATGGGTTTGATGTTAATATTTCATATGTGAACATTTCAATGATTCAGATTGTTAATTGCCTGCAAGTTTAAATTTGGATTGGACATTTCAAAGATTCAGATGGCAATTTTGTAACATATCGTGCCACTCTATTTGAAACAAGAGTGGTCTATGCATTTGAAGTGTCCATTGTATTTTCTTGTCTTTTGGTATAATTTCTGTTGTAACCAATGGTCTATGTAGTTGAAGTGTCGATGTAACTTTGCACTTATTCTAATAAAAATGACCTTAAAATTATGAAAAATCATATTGACTTGTGAGATGGATCCTCAAACTTAATATTACAAAAGTTGTAATCTTTTGTGTTTTTGAGGATACCCAATTGAAATTACTATCTGTTACACTATCGGTTTACTATTGATTGACTATCAGTTGATTGACGGTTTACTATTTGTTGACTACCGGTTTACTATTTAGTAAAACTAGTAAAGTGTTAGTAAACGGATGGTAAATTAACTTATTTTTTAGTAAACTAATAGTAAACGATTTATGAATTAACTATACGGTTTAAAAGTAAATTAATAGTAAATTTAACTTTTAAGTAAACTGTTAGTAAACAGTTAGTAAATTGATAGTAAAATTTTTATTAGTAAACCGATATGAGATTTACTGTATTTTTATAAATAAAAATCGTTGGTAAACTGTTAGTAAACCGTTAGTAAACTTTTTGTTTGTAAACCGTTGGTAAACTGTTAGTAACCCGATAGTAAAATTACTGGTTTTTTAAAATAAAAAACCGTATTTTTCAACTCAAAAAATGTAATTTCGCAACTTTTAAAAGTCAAACCGTAAAAATCAATCCACACTGGTCAAACCGTATTTTTTAAAATATTTATACGCAGTATGGGTATTTTTGAAAAATTCTCTAAACTTTCATATAACCACTTTTTTTTCTCTTTTCTATCTCAAAATTCTCTCTTCTTTTTTTTTTTTTTTTTTTTTTGGTTTGGTTTTCAATTTGTTTTCTCCGGTTACTTTTCTGTTAGTCTTTTCAGTTTGCTTTTTTATTTACGCTTTTGTTCGTCTACTTCCGATGGATTTTATCGTCGTTTCCAGTCGTTTTTCGGTTCGTCTTTCTGTTCGCGCTAGTTTGTACGTCTCTTCCATTCGCACTACGAATTTCTCGACTCGTTTTTAGATTTGTGTAATTTTTTAAGTTTTTTATAATGATTTAAAACATTTTTTAAATATATTATTGTAAATCTATAATTTTTTATTTATAAAATTGTTCTATTATTCATATAATTATTTATTTTGTCTCTCTTATTCATAAATTTGTTTATTGCTACTAATTTTGTAAAGAACAAATTGATTTATGGTGCATTTATAGTAATGTTATAATATATTTACGTTTTAGTATATTTCTGGTGTATTTCTAGTGTTTTTTGGAATATCTATATCTTTTTTGTGTGTTTATGCCATTTTTTAATATATCTTTGGTGCATTTACAGTGTGTATATTGTATTTGCAGTATTTATGCTGTATTTGTTGTGTTTCATGGTATAAACTATAAAACACTACAAAATGCCATAAATACACTATATATATACTATATATACACTAATCTTACACTATCAAAACACCATAAAAATAATATATATACATTATTGTTACACTATAAAAAAATTAAAAAAATCAAAAAAAAAAAATCTATAAAAGAAGAATAAATTATTAAAAACTGAAAAATAAAGATGTGCAATCGGTCGGTTCAGTCGATTTTTCCGGTTCGATCGACCGAACCGAAAAACCGAAAACCGAAATTGAAAAACGAAAAAGGTATTTGTGAAATTAAAAAAAATCCGTAAAAAGTCAGAAAAAAAAAAATCAAAACTTGATAAATAAAAGTGTAAATAAGTTACCGAAACATGTATTTTAAGAACACATAGAATTATATAGAAATATAAAATTTGGTCATACTCTTGTTTGCAAAAATCTGGTAGACAGTAAATTTGACCTAAACTCGCTAATAACCAACTAAAAAAATGAAAATACTAAATATGTGAAAATCAATTTTAAAAAATGAATGAATTTCAATTTTGCTGCTTAGAGGGTGAAATTTCAGATGATAATATTGGAAGATGGAATATTTTCAAAATATATCAATTGTTAAGATATGTTTTTTCTAATAAAAATGTATTTCGATTAAATCCACAAATTTTGACTAAAATCTACCAATCCAAATGTGCCAGTGTTTTTTTTTCTCAAGGAAATTTCATGAGTTTTTCAAACCCATGCCTCTACTGGAAAACCACAAAAACGGACCAGCAGCAAGATGACCGACTTCAGTCCATACAATGAGGAATAGTGAGCGTTGCGGCTACTATCACCAACATACAAATGAAACAAAAGGTACTAATCAATTAATAATTCAGATTTATATTTGCATTAGAATGAACTCTTTCTTCCTAACAAATATCTCATCTGTAATTAAAGATTACCTTGTGTTTATTGTAATTTTCAAAAATGCTAAATCAATCATTGATATTGCATAGAAACAGACTGCTTACCCAAAATTTTGAAGCAATATTCGAGCCTTAAATCGAAAAACGCAACATTGAAGCCTTACATCTAAAAGCTTACACTTATCCACTTTAACCTTAATGGAACATACTGGGAAGAGGCCGGACGGCCATAAAAGCATCCACCATCTGAAAGCCAAAAACCATGATTTAAGCCAATAAGCTTTGATGGAATTTCATGAGAATGAAATCAAATTCATATAACTAGAAATGCATTGCCTCGAGAGTGCAAAGCAAACCACAATAACCAGAGAGCTCGCTAAAAAACTTGATACTAAAATGCTATGCAGAAAGCTTACTTCATCAGTCACAGCAGACCGAGCCAAATTATGTCTTTTAACAATTTCAGTCAAAACCTCAGCAAGGCGATTTTTCACCTCTCCTGTTAGCATGCGTCCCGCAGCATACTCCTAAATTTGAACTTCACCATTAGTAAAGAGAAACATTTGGTTCTTAAAGCTTTTTTTATGCATTTCATAAGTGTAGGAGCCATGATCCACACATAAGAAAATTTCTTTGGCTATACAAAAATCAATCTATGCACACTTTGACTCATTGTGATTACCCATTTAAAATTTTCAGATTTGGCAAACATTACTTATCCTTGTAAGAAGATTACTGGAATGATCAAGAGAATAGACACATTACCTTTTTAATGTGTTCAAGCTCATCGTCATCCTCTAGGAAAAAATTTAAATATTTGATCGATATATCTACCTGCAGAAAACAGACTACAAATTTAACCTATGATGTTCCATTTTTATAGAAAGATTGAACACAAATAATAACTTAGAGCAAATCTCTAACACCTCTCTACTCCAAACGAATTAAAAGAAAAAAATGACCAAAAATTCCCTCCCCTTTCCCTTCCTTCCCCTCTTCCTTTTCATTTTATTCATTTCATAACATTACATTAGCATATAACCTATGCAAACAACAAAAAGATGACTTCCCAGAAGATTATTTGGCAGTGTGTCCTATATAAAGCTTGCATGACCATTAAAATGTAAATTTAATCTTCTTCATACCTCGATATTCGCTCCAAATTGTCTTTGTTTCTCTAAAGAATCTTGCCCGCCAGAGAATGCATACTTGTTTATCTATAGCCGTCAATAAAAAAACACCATAAGTATGCACAGGAACCCTTAAGCAAAGCCCAATAAAGCATGTGCTTCATTGTAATGAACTATTAACCACATTAAAGCATCACTAAATACCATCAAAAAAAAATTATTACTAGCAAGTTCATGAAAATTCATTCAACAGTATGAAGATATGACACTCATCTCAATGAAGTATTACAACCAGCGGAGGATTGAAGATTCGATTAGTTCAACTATCTGGTTCTACCTTATAACAGAATTAAGCCCCCCTCTTTTTTTTTGTTACCCAGTCAAAAAAAGTGCAGTGCATAAGATACGCTATAAATAGATTTGACCAGGCAAGAGCGGCAGCTTAACTAACAGGTACAACGAATAACACTTAAAAAAGAAAAATTAAGCATGAAATGCACTTATTAGGGATCAGTGCAGCAGCAGACAACAGTAATACTTTTTCTATGCGCCACAGGTTTATAATTGCTAACTTAAAAGCTATTCAACAAGGATTGAAAGCTGGCTGGACAGAAGGTAGCTACTAACATATTTCATACAAGATTATGCTAGACGTCCAAAAAGAAGAAAAAGAGAAACATGCTTTAGATTCAACCACCCAAAAATAGAATAAGCCATAACCTATCCCTACCCAATAAATATAATATTATCATAGGTTTTGGTTAACTTGAAGTCATATCTGAATGGGGCAGCAACAATGTGATGGCACAATGAGAAATGAGGAATGAATATCATTTTACCATAAGTAGCTCTAAAGATTTTTATTTATTTGACAAAATATTAAATTAGAACCCACTACTCTTTCGCCGTCTGATTTTATAGCGGTGGTTTATGGAATATTGGAAATAGATATGCCAGAAAATTTTAGCCACTTCCTTATTCTTAAATGTCGGTGTAATGAGATTGGACAAGGGATACTTAAATACCTCCCAATTCTCCTTGTCCAGCTAGTTACTTTTATTATCTTTCCTACAGAAAAAGCTGGGAAATATATTATTCTCTTCTACTGTAGTACATCAGCAAGATTTTAGTGCATTTGTAGAAGCATGTTGTTCGTTAGTCTCCTTACAAGGATTATACCTTGTTCTTGATTTCCTTTGCTGAATCAGTCACATATACAGCTGAATTTGCATCACTTGCTGACATTTTCTTGGTCTCCCCCTGCAAATGTATCCATATTAAGGAAACCAATGATTTACAATTTAGATGTATGTATAGCTATGTGATCAAGTACAAATGCCAATTGTTTAGAAACTGGTGTACTAATGATGGAAACGAAAACCTCAATAACTGTTCCACAGCTTAAAGTTAATGTCAAACATTTTCAGATCACGCATCATAACAGAACATTGAGGCCATAAATACATAAACTTTCATTTTTCTCAAGTGATGATTACAGCTTAGACTCGACTTAATTTGCATCTCAAAAAAGTCCCTCGAGTTTATTTGAAAGGACAAATATTTAAGTGCTATGCAATATACAACTTCTTTAACTCTTCATAGGCAGCACATATTCTTATCATTTCTAACACTAATAACAATTATTTTCAAGTCATAGACTGCTACAAGTACCAATTGGCATCTTATTTTTTATTACTCCTAAGACTAAATTAAAAAGAAGTTAGAATAAATTAGAAAACCCTTTCTAATTCAATTCTAGTTATGATGTTCTTTCCATGTTATCATGTTATGGTCCATCAAAAGGACTTGGTATCTCGACTATAGCGTCACATGAGAAGCCAAAAGTTTAGTAAGATTAAGAACGTTCTCCAGATAGCTTTATCCATTACCTAATGGAGAGAAACAATTAGACTGGGTATAATTCCAGTTTGACTAAAGTTCTGATGAGTTCTAGCAATTTTATTACAAATATTGCCAAAACAAATAATGTAACCATTTGAATAGATAGTAATACTCTAGGTCAGAAGTATTTCTATGAATATATATATTTAATAACCTGTAGTGCAGGGAAGAATAATGATTCAATCAATGCAGGCTTGTGATATCCTATCCGAGGAGCAACATCTCGAGTCATTCTGAAATATGGATCCTAAAAGTGAGGAAATAAAAACAAAAATTAGATCAGAAACAAAATTGAAGAAAATCAGTCAATAAAAATGAATTAAATTAGGAACAGAGTTTGCCTTATCTCTCTAACTTTAGGAGCAAAAGAAGGGCCATAATTCAATCAAATAGAAACAGGCAAACTAATCCATCCCTTGATTTAAAACCAAATAAAATGTAAAATAAAAACAGAACTGATACGGAAATGGAGGCAGTTTAGGACAAACACATATATTTGAAAAAATCAACTAATTAAGAAAATAAGTTAATTTATAGAAAAATATCAGACTTATCCGTATTTGATAATAAAAACTTTATGCCTTTTGGTATCTTTAGTTTTCTATTTAATGTATGCTATTATAATTAATATAAGACAATTCATCATTCATTTAATAAATGACTACCTATGATTTGGAAAAACAAAATTGAAAATACTGCATAAATCTGGGATAAAGGAAGTACATGATTTGGAGAAAACCAGACAGTCATTGCCTATTTCTCTTGTGATAATCAAACTCAATGTCCTACAATGCCTTAAATATTTTCATCGGCAAGATGAGTAGAAAAAGGCATCCGCAAGTAGAAGTCTCCTAATTCTAAGCATCAAATTTCTACAAAATGTGCAATGCCACCTTATCTACCTACATAAACCATTGTTCCATGCTTCGTTCAGATATTAATTACATTAACCTTATACACATAGTATTTGTAACCTCGTATTCTTACTGTAGCCCACTTCATAGGTTAACTTAACAACGAAATTTGGACAGTGCATGTTTCACAAGTGCTTTGACACTTTCGGTTTCTCAATTTTAAGCTATAGATATTTTAATTAAAGAATTCAGAAATTAAAGTTGCACTTTCAAAGAATGAATGTTTAAACTGAAAGTGACACCTAATTCATATAGTAATACTAGTAACACCTTTCTTTATGAATCACTTTTTCATTTTACCTAAAGGGCAACTTCTAACCTAAAATCACTAACAATACATCCAGAGGAATGCCACAAAACCAATCACAAATTCTTAAGGACTTATTGTTTATAACCAAAAGCATTAGAACAATGTTAATCATTTGTATCCACATCTACCAGGCCATTAAACAGAAGTCAAAATCAGTAATTGCATACAATATACTCCCTCCGTCCCCTCCGTCCCAATAGAGTTGTCCACTTTGTTATTATCACACAGTTTAAGAAAACACAATTTTATAATGTTTTCTCTACTTTACTTATTATAACCTTATTTAATGTAGGGTCCACTAACAATTTACTCATAGATGTCAATAAATACTAGTCCATTAGTGGATTTTAAATAGGGGTAGTATAGGAAGATTAAGTTTAAAAATTGTTACTCTTTAGAAGTAAACAAGAGTTTAGGGACAAAAAAATATTCTCCCACTGGCAACTTTATTAGGACGGAGGGAGTAATTTAGTAATTTCTTTAAACTTTTATTTATTAAGTTCTAGAGGTATAGATTTATTTTTTAGAATACCAAAGATTAAAAATAAAAATTAAGGTGTGGATTCTAACCAAGTTAACACAAAGTAAAAAGAACTGAAAAAGAACAATAAGGACATGATTAAAAAAATCAAATAAGTGATGGTAGTTTTATTGGTGATAGAGAAGTTGGTAACAGAGGTGGCGACATAAGAAAATTAAATTGATAATGATGGTGTTATCAGTTATTAAATATCAAAACCAAAGTACCAGATACATTAAGAATGAGCACTGGATGCATAGGAGTTTCAACTTTATCAATGTTACTTTATTCAGAGCATAATCATACCAAATAGAAACTTTCAGGATGGAGAGGGCTTTTACCTGGTCAATTGCACACGGTACTAAGCAACGAAGGTCATCTTTCCCAGAGAATAAGTGTGGAAACGAACTAGGAAAAGATGGAACGGCCTGCAACAACAAAAAGTGAAGCATACAGATCCTTCAATATAAGTACTCTAATACCAACAATCCCAGCGACCCCAATAGAGATTAAGAATGACAGTGATTCCTACTAAGTCTACTATGTTTTCTGTTTTCAATATAACCAATGATAGTGGCTCCGTACAAAGAGATATTACAAAATTCTATATGCAGCCATCTTATTTTCTTTTCTTCTTGTAATATGAAAATAGAAAACTTCATTTCAGTGGCAGATATTAGGCCTAATCAGGATTTTGGGTGGTAAAATTGTCGGTTTAGAATCTTATTTGCTTGAGATATGACTTGTCAGCTACTGAAAAAGAATTAAATTCTATCAAGTAACATCTTCAAAGCATTGAAAAATTATGTAAAGCAACTCTATAAAACGCTTGACATTAAAAGACGAGCAAATGAAGTGATTGTGATCATCATGAAAAGAATCTAATTTTAAGGAATACAAGCAAAAAAAAAAAACATCTTAATTCGGTGACAGAAACTTTCACATCTTAGTAGATGTAGGCAGTTGAGATAAATAAAAGAAACATAAAACTAACCTGTACGGCTGGGAAGCTAACTTTTCCAATATGATCTTCGCCGGTGAAACCAAATATACCGACAACCTGAGAATTGCAGCATAATTGAAGAGTAATGGAACAAACTACGGGTTGTTGATCAAAAGAAACAAAGTGTAATTGTATAGTGGATGTGAAGTGACCTTATTATATGTAACACACTTCTGAACCTTCACCATGTTCTCGTAAAATGAACTGTGCAATTGAAAAAGTGAGAGGTTTGAAAATATAGGAAAAGAAATCGCGGTGATAGATAAAATGAGTGATTACCCGGCAACATAGTTAAAATCTTGGAAAATGAAAGTTCGAGTAACATCAAAACCACAAGCAATAATATCTCTAGCATTTTCTCTGGCTAATCGTTTGCTCTCCTCAATGGAAAGGTTTTTCCACATGCTCTTCTCATCATCGGTTAGCTGGATTACAAGCGGAACTCTAAAAGCCTCCTGCAAATACCTGAGACACAATTAAAAGGATTATAATCAAACTCTTAATGATAGTAGAAGATATTGAAATTGTTGTTGTGACTTACTTAGTAAACATAAAGGGAATGAGATGACCTAAATGCAGTGATTCGGAGGAAGGACCGCGGCCAGTGTAGAGGTAGAATTTGTGTCCTCTCTCGAAAGCGTCAAGGATTTCGTTGAAATCGCGGTGGGCGAAGAAGACGCCGCGGCGGAGGAAGACATGAGGAGGACGGCCGGTTAGGGTATGGACGCGGTCGATTAGGGTTTGGTCGAGTCTTTGGCAGCCGAATTTGTCGATTAGTTTGTCGTAATCGATTTTGGTTCCGTCTTTTGCGGAAACTTCCCATGGATTGACTATTTGGTCACCTTCTTCTTCTTCAACACTCTTATCTACCGTCTTCTCTACCATTGCTTCCTTCGATTCCTTCACAGGAGCAGGAGCAGGAGCAGGCTTTTCTACTCTACTCTTTCACTGTTGAGGTTAAATCAAAACCTGACTATACGGCGTCGTTTTTGACTAAACCGGAAATAAGGAAAACAAAAAAAAAACCCTAATTAAAATTAACGTCTCTCTACACAAAGTGCCTCTCTATTTCACCGTCTCTAGACAAAGTGCCTCTGCTTGTAGTTTTTGATTTTTGTAAGTTTTGTTTTGATTTGATTATATAAAACCATCAATCTAACTAAGCTTCAACTGAATGCAAATTTGGTTAAGTTTTCATGATTACTGTTTGCTATTTTTTAGGTGATGAGGGTGAAGAAGCAGAAGCGGCATCGTAGGGCAGTGAGATTTTACACGACATGTCATGGCTTTAGACAGCCCTTTAAGATTCTGTGTGATGGTACGTTTGTTCATCATCTTATCGCTAATCAAATTGCACCTGCTGATACTGCTCTCGCTAATATACTTGGCGCTCCTGTCAAGCTTTTCACAACCAGGTTCGTATGATTTTTTATTATTATTATTAGTTATTTTTATCAATTCAAACTGTTTGAATATATGCCCTTTTAGGTGTGTTCATGCCGAGCTCAAAAGACTCGGTAAGTCATATTTAGACTCTTTTCAGGCTGCTCGTCAACTCTTCACTGCAAGGTACAAACTCGACTTTTCATTCTCTTCTCTTTTTGCTTCATTCCTTGTATGTCTGTCAACTTTAACTGTTCAAATTTGTTATGCTTGCTGTTACTGATTTCTTTAGTAATTTCTAATTTCAGATGTGATCATGACAAGGTAAAGAGTGCTGAAGCTTGCATTTCACAAGTTATTGGGGAACAGAATCCCGAGCACTTTTTTCTCGCTACCCAGGATTTTGGAATGCGGAAGAAGTTCCGTGAGGTTACTGTTCACTGCCATTTTTGGATAAACAAAAAGAAAGCTTTGATTTTATTATATCTTTTCTGCTTCATTCATCTTGTCTTTCAATTGCAGCACAAAGTATATGTATAGTGATGATTCTATGTTCATTGCTGGCCAGATAAATGCTTATATGTCTTATTTGTCTTTTCGATTCCGTAGACTATCTATTGCACAGCTAATTTTCAGAATCTTTTTAACTCGTTAGTTCACCAGACTAAAAGTAGTTACCTTGTCATGCTTTAACAATTTATTCCATAGGTTTCATAGAAGTACATTTTAGAAGGTTAATCAACAACACTCCTCTAATGAACTTGTGATTACTTAACATGCCTATATCAAATAATAACCACTCTGCTTTTATAATTTTTCCTTTTCTTGAGCTACGACATATAGAAGGATGATAGGTGTTAAACAAAGTAGTGGGTAAACATATTATGTAGATGGACTATGTGAATATATTTAAATTGATTTTAGTTCATCCGTTAATAGTTCCTAAAAATTTAGCTGCTGCACAGGTACCAGCTGTCCCTCTTATATATGGTCTGCGAAATTCCCTGCACCTTGAGCCACCATCTTCAGTTCAACATGAGTTTGTTAAAGCTTCTGAAGAAGAGCGCTTGCATGCAACTGAATTAGAAAAGAAAATGTTAAAAAACACTAAGACCATATTGGCAAATGAAGAAGCTGGACATTCTTGTAAGGAAAATGAAGGCTTGGGAGATCAAAATTTGGAAATGCGTTCTGTTAAGAAGAAGCGCAATGCACAGAACATGAATGTCAAGGATAGGCCTCAATTTAAAAGAAAAAGAGCTAAGGTACTGTTTCTTTCTGGCTTTCCAACATTTTTTATCTTGACATCTGCAGCTAAGCTGATAGTTTCGCAAGATCATGTTTGTGCTCTTGTGAGCTGTGACATTTGGAACAATGTGCAACTGAAGGACAACTAGTTGAGAGAGATCCTAATTATTTAACTTATGGTAGACTAGGTTTCACATGAACAAAAACTGCGAAACATTTTAATAAAATGTACAAAGCAAAAACGTGTAAATAAGAAAAATATAGGGGTATATTTATAAATATTAAAAAAAAATTAATTTTTTTTATAGATAAATCTATATTCTTATAATTGAATTGCTATACATTTATGATAACTCATGAAATAAATAATTCCAATATACTCAAAATCAACTATATATGAAACAAGTGTCTTTCAATTCCATTACATTATTGAAGTTGAAATTTTAAAAGTTTCACATATCATTATTAGTAATGACTTGGATAACTTTTTTATGCGCAACTTCTTAAATCACCTTTAGCAATATATTAGCAATAAAATGCTTGCCATTCACTTGACATGAGCAGTCTCACACATTTCACAAACATTTGACTAGATTCGGTACAACTATTATATTAATCAAAGTTTATTTAGGGTTACTCCATCAATCGGTCATTATGCTAAACACATTTTTCCCACCAACTGCTTCTAATAAGTTCTAGTTATCTTTCTATATTTTTCTTTTCTTATTGAAGTAGTATGGCTCTTCATTTATTGTGACTCGGAGGTATAACTATAAACCCCCAATGCTTGATTAGTAGAAAATTAATAGAAACTCGCATAATAGAGATTTATTTTAGCAAAACTGAGTGGCAAACCCAGTATATGGCATTTTATCAATTTCAGCTCTTAATTATATTTAATTTGCATTTCGAAAGCTCTATTGAGAGGAGAATTATCAATTCTATTTTTTATAAAAGCATATCTAACACTTTGTAGAATCATAAGTAGAAGTATTAGGCAATGAGACTAGCATTTGTTGAAAAATTAGAAGATCTATTTGTTTGTTGCTCTAATTCCTATCCACCTATTTTTAGTAAATAAGCTTTTATTCTAGTGTAAGTTACTTGCTTCTCTTCACCACAAAAATTATAAATCCACTTACAATTTTCTCATGCTTCACCTATTATTTTAAGCCGTCCAGCATATTTTCATAATGGATCATGCCTTCACATGCCTCTTTAGTTGATACTAGATGTCGCCTCGAGATAAAACTCGAGTAATTCGAGGTCAAGTTTTTTTTTTCGAGTTGATCTCGAGCAACTCGCGAGTTACCCAACTCGTTTACAACCCTAGATAGGAAGTGACAATGACTGTCTAAAATTACAGAATGCATATATATTTTTGCAAAATAGTGGTCCACTTCATCAACCATTGTGTATGTTTTGGTTCCTTCATGAAGTTTACTGTAATTGTTTTATACTATATTATACTTGGATGACAGTAAGTGGATCATGTCAACTACTTTGACATATTAGGTTCCAAGAGTTTTTTTGCTGGTCAATTCATATTTGATTTTTCTGGATTAATATGAACAAAATTGTAGATGGTGGATTCCTATTCTTATATTTGCTAACTACTTTTAAGAGGTTTTTGTTTTTGATATAGCTATTATCATTGTCATGACTCATGAACTTCTCAGGGGCCAAATCCACTTTCATGCAAAAAGAGAAAGGAGGATAGAAACTCAAAGCCTTCATCAGAGAAGGTACGTGTAATTTTGTTTTTGCATGGTTTACTTCTTGTTTGATTTGTGTGTCGAGTGAGAATGTGCATTGCTCAACTTGAAAGATTTCAGGATTAACATTTTAATATGATGTTAATTGCAAAATGCTAAGTTATGTAGTCTTTGCTACTTTGCATTTCTTACATATGTGGTTTATGAGTTTAAATGTTTTCGGTGCATTGCCTGTCATTCAGAGAAATGAGTGACCTTGGGTGTCATATTATGAATTGAAATCACTATGTTTTGACTTCAGTTCATGGGTTTGGTTAGTGTCTTAATCCGCTTATACATGACTGATTTTATGTAGAAGTTCTTGAAAGGAGGCAAGTAATCTGATATTTATGTATGTACCAAGTGGAGCATTAGTTCGTCAAATTTACTTGTATTGTATATAATTTGTATATTTTCCAAGTAGAGCTCTGAAATTTATAGGAGAATGCCTACTTAGCTCACGTTCATATGGTTGTGGTGTTTCAGAGGTATTAATAGAGGCCTTATAAATTGGCTTTGGAAGTGGGATGAAAATTTCACTAGGTCGGTTCCATTTTAGTTGTCATATTTCTTTTTACACATAGTTTAAGAAATACAATGAATAAGTAGTTTATCTACGTTATACCTTATTATTACATTAAAAAAACCAGTGTTTGCAAAAAAATGAAATCAAGATAAAGATATTAGATAAATACATAGTATAAAATTGAAACATTGAACAGTGTTTTGGTTGCAATTTACTAAAACAACTCAAACTTTTAAAGTAATTTCACAATAACTATTATAAAAAAAAAATAGTTTAAGTGTCGTCAGTTCCTCTAAGTTCCCTTACAAATGCTCAACACTGTCTTACTTAATTACAAAAATTTCAACCACATATGGATAAAGAAGGCCAACTTTTCTTATTTAATTACAAGCAAACCAACACAGAAAATTACAAAATAGGCCCTCTTTTATTTTGTTGTTTCCAATATGTGAACTAGTTTAAGTAATCCCCCTTTTAACAACTTTTCTATTTTATGTGAATTGATTTTCAAAATAGTCCCTCTTAAACAACACCTACAATAAAATAATATCTCAAAAACATTACATAAAATAAAATTTACTATTAAAAATCATAATAAATTAATTTTAAAAAGTAACAATTTTATAAATTTTTAAGATTTTAATCATTGAATTTAGATGAAAAAAATTGATGTTTCTTGGTCGTTTGTTAATCGTTGATTCATATTTGTTAACCTAAATCTATAAGATATCTAAACTTCAAAGTTCAATAATGTATAATTTACAGAACTATTACTAATAGAATTATTCATCGACTCATATTCAATTATTTTACTACTTAATCATAAAACTTTTAAAAAATTATTTTTATCTTATTAATTTAATTTATTTAATTTTAAATCAGTACTTGGTTATAGTACTTAAATAATATAATTTTCCACTTTATTCTTTTAATATATATTTTGTTTTTATACCATTATATCAGTTTTAATATTCAAATAAAATATAAATCGTGCATACAACTAATTTTAAATAAATGACCACAATTTTTCTATACAGTTAATATATACATAATTTAAAATGTTGAATATAATTTTACATTTTAATTTTACTTTAGTCAATTCTGAAGCGAAGCGAGGGTTAATAATGAGAGTCAATTTATTAAACTTTTACTCTTTGTTTGTTACAATTTTTTTTGCAGACTTTATTTCATTTACAAATGAATTTATTTAGTAATTCATTTGATATAAACACAATTAATTCTAAAAAAAAATTAAATGGAATTATTAAGTGAATTTTTAAATAAACCAATTACAATAAATTATTTTGAACCAAATGCACAATTTAAGTGCATTGGAACTCAAAACTTATAGTGAATAAATTATCACATTTTAATAAAATAATAGTTACTTCTAAGTTGCTATTGAACAAAAAACAAAAAGAAAGAGTGGTTGTGCAATTATATTATAAATAGAAACGTGACCATTAGAATGGGACATCCCAAAAGGATAAGTATGATAATTTAAACGGTAGAGGAAGTACTAAAAATAGTAAGATGATACATTTTTGAAGTATCGTTATTTCTGAAGTTATGATTGTTAGATTTCACATGAAGATGTTATCTATACTCAGAGAGTTAGAATTACTATTTTAATCAATATTGAAGGAGCATTACAATGGATATTTTGTTAACTTAGCTGAGGTTAGAGATATTAATAAAATCCAACATTTCACAACAGTTCCGTTTTGAAGTTTTTATTTTAACTCTTTGGTCAGCTCCTAGCAACAGCAACAACTAATCCAAATGAGGGGGACATTTTCTGGAGCTGAAATAGTACTAATCATAACTAACATGCGGGGGTTGCGATGCAGGAAAGTAATGGCGATGACAATTCTTTGAGAAGTAGAGCCAAGCAAAGGAAGAGAACGCGCAAAACACAGAAGCTTGCAGATGTTGTCAACGCATAGTTTGTGCAAATTGGTGAACTTTTTAGCTCGACTTACAATTAAATTAATTAAATTGATGCAATATCTGACTTAAATGTTGCTGCTTTTCTGTGGGATTGAATGTTTACAAATTAAATGAGAATGGTCCTTTGCTTAAAAATATATGTTGCTAAATTCAAGAAGTCAATTGGAAGTAGTGTTGCTAAATTCTGTGCATGCGTTAATGACATTCTCTCTCTATTATCCACCACAACTCTTTATATTCCACTTTGAAAGGTTTGTTTTACATGTTAAGGTTTGAAATTTCTCATGTTATACTTCTTATTTTCCTTGTTCATACATGATTATAAAGTTGATCTTGTTCCTTCAAGTTTCCTTCCTTGCCTAAGGCAATTAGGAGTTGTATTCTGTTTGAACCGAATTAAAATTTTATTTTATGTTAAATCGATCCGAACTGAATATTTTTAAATCTAACTGAACCTGGCTCAATATATCATTTTGTCAAGCCAGGTGGTTCGGTTGGTTGTTTTTACTTTCAAAAGTCAAAATTTAGTTATTATGTCAAATTGAATTTGTCGGTTTGATTTGGTTATTCTGATAGGTTCGGCTTTTTAGCACCTTCTACCTTCTACAGATAATTACCGGTCTATGTATAGGGAGATAATATTAGAATTAGATACAGAGAGAATGAAACAGGAAAAGAGACAAGGTAGGGAAAGTGAAAGGGTTCATATTAAGCATATACTAAATAAATTACATCCTTGATTTGTGAATTCCGAGTTCTGGTAGACTCAAATCCGTGCACAGTGAAAGCAACTTTTAGTTATAGCTTTAACAATTATGAAGTAGGGAATAGTTCTAGGCATGAAGCTTAGTGGTATTGATGAACCTCCTGGCAGTCAAACCACAGGATATGGCCTCTGAAGGTATATTCTTAACACGTTCAACAGCTTCAGCAAAAACAACACCCATACCCATATGCAAATGTGGCTCTATATGGCAGTGAAATGCCCAGACTCCTGGATTGTCCGCTACAAATCTTAGTGCAGTCCATCCATATGGGAAAATCACTGCTGTATTTCTCAACGGTGGATTCTTCAAGTTCAGCTTCCTCTCATCTTTCTCACTGAACTTCCCTTCTCCATATCCCAACACCCAAAAGTCGTGCCCGTGCAAGTGCCACGGATGCGCTTCGCTCACTCCTTTGCTTAATGCATTTGCATTTTGAAGTATCACGTCCACCGTTGTCATGTAACCCAGCATGTAAACCCCATTTCCGATTGTCGTATTAGGGTTGTCCCCTGGTTTCATCACATCATAACTCATGTCGTACGACTCGGGTGGCTTCGCTTGATCAAAAGCTTGGTGGAGACCAAATTTCATAGCTCCTAAATATGGAGTAAAGGGCAATGAGAGGGAAACATTGTTTAAAGCCCACTTGATAACGCCGTTATGCCTGTTTTGGGTGTTGAGCAGAACGATGCGACGGTCGTAATTTATGGGAGGGGGATGAGTACCCTTCTTGGCTAAAATGCGGTTAGTGAATGCTTTGCTACGAGCGGTGTCGTTCCATGTAGGGGTTTGAGGAGGTGGGGATTTAGGGAGTTTTGAAGCAGACACATTTACATAATTTAGAAGAGTTAGGGCTTGAGAAGTATTGGGTGGTCTTGCTATAACACCCGCAGAAATCCAATAGTTTTGAGAAGGATTTTTATTTGTGGTAATTATGACAGAGTAGCTCTCTCCAGAGTAAATGTCCAAGCTTTTAGTTTTAAATGGTTCCACATAATTCCCATCTGCTTCTACCACCACCATCTTGTGACCCTGCAGTGTTACACATTTATTTATTGCTGAATAGTTAACCAATTAAATAAGTTGATATCCATCCTAGAAGTACAAATCATAATAGCAGGACCAGCAATGGTCACCGTTTTACGAGAAATGACCGTTAAGAGCGTGCAAAAATCCAATCAATTTCTTCTAAAAACAAATATTCCAATCAATTTGGCAAAATCTCTTCAACTTGAAATTTTAACTTTATTACTTATTTGATTTGTTTTGATTCTATTGATAAAACAAATTTCATTGCATTTTAAACCAATTGAATTTAAAAAATAAATCAAATTTAATTAGATCGATTTAGTTTGAAATATTTAAATTAGAAAAAAATATTAAAAAAAAAAACTCAACCTTTGAAGTAATAAGACAAGACAAACCCTATGGTATTTTTCAATACAAAAGAGATCTTGATTTTTTTAAAAAGTTACAGAATAAATACTCTATATTCCTAAATGCGTTAAAGAAAAAGCAAAGAGAAAATGTCACCTTGGTCCCAAATTTGTTAAAGTTGACTAAATTGTCAAAATTATTATTATATTTATAAATAATTCCAGTATTTTGATTTAAAAATTTAATGAAATTAAATTTTGTTATACAATTTTTATGTATGTTTTTTAAAATAAAGTAAAATTAGATTTTTTTTATCTAATAAAATTTGTATTGTTTTCCAAATATTTTAATTATACACGGTATTTTTATTTAATAATTTTTTTAAAATCTGGTGCACAAGCTTGAGGCATTCATTTAGATTTAAAATTACCACATTTAAAAGTATGGTAACAAAACTTTTTTTTATATATTACTAAAGAAAATTTAAGATAAAAATAATGAAATTTTAATTTTTTTTTATAGATAATCAATCCATAACGTAATTAAATTCTACTAATTATATCATCATTTTTTACTAATTTTATGTACTTTGAAATTTTAAAAATATTTATATTGATTTCTTAAATTATTATGTAACAATAATTATATGCATATTTTTGACTTATTTTTTAAATATAGATAAATATTTTGTATTTGATTTAAATAATTATTAAATTAAAATGCTACTTATAAAATTAAAATATTATAGTGGTAGTTATATTTTTGAAAAAAATTATTAGATAAAAATAATATTATTTTACTTTTAAAAATTGTTTAAAATTGTATAAAAAAATTATGTTTTTAAATTTTTATAGAAATAGTAAATTTATTTATAAAATAATAAGAATGTTGACAATTTAGTCAATGTTAATATATTCAAGGATCAAATTGACCTTTTTTCTTTACTTTTTTAAACAATGTCAAAAACTGAGAGTTTCTTTCTTTTAAAATTTCTTAATTTACCATATAGTTTTATGGGAAAATTACCCTTTATACTTCCTTTTTTGAAAATATTTTTTTTTATCTCTAATCCACTAATGAGTTACCAATAATATATTAATAAACTATAAAAAAAAGGATATTTTTGCAAAAGTTTTTAAAAAAGAGAATTTTTGAAAAAAGCCCTAGTTTATTTTGTCTATTATATAAAAGACTAAGTTTTTTTTTAGTTATTTTGCCTATGAATTATTATAGAAATAGTTGTGTTCGACTTAAAGAAAAAATTGCTTAACGCGCACCACTTGACAAGAGAAAGAAAATTACATGAAATTATTTAGATGCTGCCACAAGTTGGTAATGTGCTCTATTTTTTTGTTTTCAAACCATCACAAATAAGGCCAAGTTGGTACTAACCACTTCAAGATCAAAACGGATACTTTTGATAAATTTCATTTTTAATTTCTTAAATAATTTTCTTTTTGATTGTTTTGACTTATATACAACACTAGTTTTCTTTACAAAAGGTGTCATGAGGACTTCATTTTTTTATGTTTTTATATTTCAATTAAAAAAGTTAAATTCAAAAAAGTTAAACTTAGAACTCAAAAAAGTTAAAGTTATAGTAATCTATATATTAATATATATAAAAGATCATAATGAAATTCCAAATAAAAATAATGCACCAAGCCACTATTCATTATATTATTACTATTATTACTGTGTTTCTTTAACTTTTGAATTGCAATTTAATAAATAATCATACACGCACTAAAGTTACAAACATTATCTTCTATTATACGTTTGATTTCGGCACCTTTAATCATTAACAACTACAACAATTACAAAATGAAAAAACTAATTAAATATTATAGAGACGAAAATTATTACCCACAGTTGGTTTATTAATATTAGGCAAAAACAATTGTATCTATACTTTTGACAATTTTTGAAATATTCTTATTCAGTTTTACGTATTGAAACAATATATTCAAATCGCAGTTTAAATGAATCTAATTCGAACGAAATGCTTGCGTAGAGTTTTTCTTTTTTAGTTGGATTTATTTTAGAGGTAATGTCATAAAAATATATCAAATTTACACGTTTTTTTAGTTTAAACACGCATTTTAAAATAATCTAGATAGTGCTAGTTAATTTATGAATTAAAACAATTATTTGAAATTTTAATTAGAATGTGTCTTATTCAAATGTGACCTCTAGTTAGAATGTGATGATATATATATATTTCATTATAAAAAGTTTAGTACATAATTTGACCTATGAATTTATATTTTTTTATCCATCTAACCTCTAAATTTAATGTGTAACCTATTAAACCTCTGAACTTGTGAAATAATCCTTTTTAACCTCTGAAATGGAGATTGAATCTCAAACGCACTTACGTGGCGAAAGATCTTTGACTAGACTGCTAGCTCATTTGCCACATCACCAAAATATACAACACTTAATACATCGTTTGACCCCTGAATTTTTACTAATTGACCTCTAAACATTTTGTTTAACCCATCACACCTCTAAATTTGTTAAAATTATCATTATTAACCCCTGAACTTGAGAGTTTTAAATTTATCTTTTAATATAGATTTAGTTTAATAAAATTATTTTATTATTAATTATTAATTAAGTTAAATATATATTAAAAATAAAATATAAATTTAAATAAATTTAAAACATTCAAGTTAGGGGTTAAGAAAGATAGTTTAACAAGTTTAGAGGTGTGAGGGCTGAACAAAAAGTTTAGAGGTCTAGTGGGTTAATTAGTACAAATTCAAGGGTCAAACAATAAGCCATTATTTTGTCCACCTAAATTTTGTTTTTCTATCCTGATGCGCCAATTTTTGTATGAACATATGCGTCAAAACCAAGTGGACGAGGTCAACGTTTACAACTTATCAAATTCAGGGGTCAAAAGAAAATATTTAACATGTTTAGAGATACGATTGGTTAAACGTAAAGTTTAGATGGATGAAAGAGTATAAGTTTAGGGTCAAACTATAAATTAAGCCTATTGTTAAATATATAAAAAAATAATTAGTTTAATTATAGTATTATTGTTATAATAATATTAGTCATATCAACTCAAATGAACTTAAAAATTTGTTTTTTCTTTCCACCTTTTAGTCCAACTAATTAAATTTCCTATTGATGATTTAATTTAATTTTTTTTATTGGATGGTCTGATTTGATGCACTTTACTATGTATATCGCCTAAACTGAAGGAGTAAAAACAGTTTTTTCGGATATTAAACACCCTAAATTACTGAACTTATATGTTATTATAGAAAGGGTACTAAACTTCATTTTATTACAAATAGGTTACCGAGTTAAATCTTTTATTATAACGGGAGGTCACTACGGCGGATTCGGTCAAATGTTGTTACAAAAATGTCACTTAACTTATCGTTAATTACAAAAAGGTCACTTAGTTATTTTCCTATTTGCAATTCCGGTTTGCCACATAAGCAAAAACGGTGCGTTTTAGTGTCAAAACGATGCGTTTTATATGAGTGACATCTCGTTCTAACAAAATGTACAGTTTAGTGATTTTTTTATAATAAAATGAAGTTTAGTACCCTTTCGATAATAACAAGTAAGTTCAGTGACTTGAAGTGGTTAATATCCTAATTTTTCATGAATTGTATGAATAATCCATACCAACGTCGCCATTAATTTTCTTTGATCTAATGTGCTCTACTACTACTTAGTAATTTACTAATTTGTCTATTCAATTCACTCATCACTCTCTCAACTTTATTCTCCAATAAAGGTAGATTAATGATTCATTTTTCCTTTTTTATTCTTTAATGAATTCGCCCTAAAAATAATAATCTATCTTTACATAGCAACACACACTTCCTTATCACAACTTGCCAACTTTCTTGTAGCATTAACAAATTCTTATTCCTATATTTTTATACCATCAAAACAAAGCTGACTATTATGACTATGACTATACTACTCTCTTTAAACAATTCAACCAAACCTAAACCTTCTTAACTTTACCATATTCTATGTACATCTAATGATTCCAAAAAAAAATTGAACATTAATTCCTTGCAAATTTAACTAACATTAAATTTTCATAATTTTAGCCTAACATAACATTAATTTTAGTCTAATCTCACTAGTTCTTCACTTTCACATGTAGTTTACTAATGAATTAAAAAAACTATTATGTACCTATCGTATTGTGTTTTTATTTTATTTTAATAGTCACACATACACACATATATATATTAATCTAATTTTTCATGCAACATATCGTTTAAAAAATTTCATTCATCAAAAGAAAAAAAAACTGTAATAGATTTATCAAATTTAAAAGTTTCGTTAGATGTATTAAAATAAATTACAAAAAAGAGGAGAGTACTTACAGCAATGGCGAAGTTGAGAGAAGCTAGGGCAGTGGTACTGGCAATTCTTAGCCTGTATTTCTTTTGTGGTTCCACATGCAGAATATAGGGTGCGCATTGTTCACCACCTTTTAACATACATTGTTGGCTAGGGTTTTTGCTATAGTGCGCTGCTAGGGAACAGTTATATTGCCCTCTTCCATTGATGAGTATGCTCTGAAATGAAAACATATTATGATAACAATTTACAAATTAAGCTTAAAAAATAGGCTAAAGAAGCATCTAAATTATTTTAATTATTTTATTTCCATATGAACTCTCAACTTTTTAAAATTTGGCACAATTTGGTTTTAAAAATTTCAAAAAGAGCATTTAAGCCCTATTGATTTATTCTGTGGTTTTTTTTTTCAAATGTGGAGGTGTTTTTTGCACCATTTAAAAATATTAAGGGCCCAAATGAAAAAGAATTAAAAAAAAGTTACATACTCTTTCTAAATAATTTTTTTTATCTTCTGCCTAAAAATTAATATTTAAGTGATGGATTAAATTGTCTTTTTTTTTTATATTTCTTGAATAGCAAAAGTGAAAGATAAAGACGGACCAACCATGAATGTTAAATATAATACCAAATATTTTTATTGTTTAGGATATTACTTGATTTCAAAAGGCATCAATAGAGAAAATTATTTTAATAGCCACTAACATCAACTTGCTTAATATTTAATTAGGATAATGTCTATATTTTTCACCAGAAAATTGATGATAATTTATAGTTAAAGGTCACCTGGGGTTCACCGATCCAACGTATAGGGCTGGAGGAAAGGCCAAGTTCTTGGAGATGAACACCTTGATGCCACCAATCACTTAATAGTAAATCAAATTCACCATCGTATTCAAATCCCTCCTTTTCTCCTTTGCCCACATCAACTATTAATGACCCATATAGCCCTGCTGACCTTTGCATTCCATAATGTCCATGGTAAAAATATGTTCCTGCCTGCACCATCATCCTCATATTTCATTCAATTTACTTTCGATGCTTATACTTCAACTCATCTTCTCATTTTATACAATACCAACATTTGACCCATGCAATTTAATTCAATGAAAAGTTAAATTCTTTTCATACTTATGAAAACAATTAAACCAAACTGTGTTAAAAAGGGAGAAAAATACATAAAAGTAGAAATATTATTCAATGCATGAATTTTAATGAAACAAGATACAATTATTTTATGGATTGTTTACTTTAACAGTAGAAATATTATAGTAAAATAGAAACACAGAATAATTTTAGGGAAATTTGAGCTGAAAAAACAACATAAAAATGAGAAAAGAGAAGATGAGAGATATTATTTAATTACCCTGTCGACAATGAATCTATAATTAAATGTTTCGCCGGGATTAATAACACACTGAGAAATGGAGGCAGTACCATCTGCCCATGGCGTTCCCATCTACAAAACAAACATAAAAATATATATAGTAATTAATAAAAACATAGCTCATTGCATGCAAACCAATGAATCTTTCACTAAAAACCTATGGGTATTTGATTATGGTGGTTACTGTACTTTTTTTTAGTATAGCAGTTTGGGGTAATTGATTTTGGAGGTCACTGTACTTTTAAAAAGTTTCAAAATGGTGACCGAACTTCAAAACGTAACATTTTAGTTACTATACTATTTGGTTATGTTAAGATAGAAGGATTTTTGGTTACCGAAGAAAATTATTTCAAGTCGATTTTTTGTTGATTGTGTGTATATATGAAATATAAGATATTATTTGTTATAAATAATCAAAATTTGATTACTACGTATGTATAATTTGACCGTAAAACACTAAAAAACCTTCCAAAATCACATATTTGAAAGAGTGAAGCTAAGCTGAACATGAATATAAAAGAGTAAAGAAGAGAAAAAGAAAACCTGTCGAATTCCATGCCAATGAATAACAACTCCTTCAGTGTGAAGCTTATTAGTAAGCTGAACATGAATGTAATCTCCTGCTCGTGATCTGATGGTCGGCCCTGGAAACTGTCCGTTGATACCCATAACCATGTTCTCTTTACAATCCGGTGACCAGAACATATACTCTACATTCCATTTGTAAAAATGTCTTTTCACACCAAATGATGCTTTCATCAACGATAACAGCACCATGCAAACCACAATCCTCTCACCTATCATTCTCACTCAGTATGGGTTTATGATTTGAGCTCACAGAACTTAGTTGTAATGCATTAATATGTTTATAGAGAGATGATTTATAGTAACAAGTGTATGCTGCCTTTTCTTTTCCTATATGAATAGACAACCACTATTTGTGGTATTCATTTTTTTTCATATAATTTTAAAATCAAAACATACCCCACAACTATGTCTAGTTTTTTAAATATATATACCATGTGATTTTAATTTTTTGATAGTTTGGTCCATCATCTTTCGAAGTGCTACCAAATATATTTATATTTAATTTTGAGCTGACAAGTTGTCATATTGTATATTCCAAGTAGGATAACTTTGTCCACATGAACATATAATGTTGTGTGATGTCATTTATATATAAAGTTTGAATATATTTAACAAAAATCGAAAAAAATATATCAAACTGATAAAATTTTAAGAGTATGATAAATTTAACAAACGAGACATAATTGTAGGTGTGTATAGATATATTTTGCCTAATATAAACCATTATATCTTAAGCTTGTTTACATCCACCTTTCATGATCTTTTGGCTCTCAATCACCAAATTTTCTGAGATTCAATTTCGACTCATAAACTCTCTTAATTTTAGTTGAAATTCCAGCGAAAAAATATGTGGTCCAGTTTCTCATAACATCTTTAGAATCAGTTCATATGGCAGCTAAAAATCAAAATAGTCAATTTTAAAAAATCTAAACGCTGCATGAAGCCATTAAATAAAAGAAATAACTCTAAGTCTAATTAATCATCCTCTTCTTCTTCCTTTGTCTTTCTTTTTTTCCAACCGCCTGTTTTATCCCCACCAACTCTGCATCAAATTACATATCACCACAAATTTTAAATTCTTTAACAAACTGAAGAAGGGGTAATTAATTCTAAAAGTCATTCTATTTTTCAGATATAACAAAATGGTCACTAGACGGGAAAAAAAACTACAAAATGATCATTGTACTAAGCAAAATAGACTACATTAATATTTAATTAATTATTATTTTAATTATTATTTAACTAGAATTTAAATTAAAATAAATTACTAATTTAATTATTATTTAATATTTATATTTATATTTATATTTTCTATAAATAAAAATCGACTACTCCTGTGTTCGTTGTTATTTTCTCAATTTTCTGGGTTTGTTTCGTCATCTCTATAACTTCCCTAATTTGCTTGATTTCCTTCATTTCTGTTATTTCGACCATCATTCCTCCTTTTTTCCGAGGTTCTTCCTGATAAGAGTCATATTCAGTTATCATTTGAAATTCAAATTGCTATCTACTGTACATGTAGTTGCCGTATATATTGGCTATATTTCTATGTACATCTTCTGTTATAATTCTTGTAACAAACCCAAGATTTGTGGGTAACTCACTTGTATTTAATATGCTCCTATTCACAGTAATATATAAGTTGAAATTCCAGCAATTGTTTCATGGTATCAGAGCTGCATTAAGGTTTCAAAACAAAATTTTCTTTTCTCTTCAAAATAGCTGGAAATTCTTCTAATACCTTTGCTAATGCAAATTTAACAGCTCACTTACCTATCAAATTGAACACAACAAATTATCTCATATGGCAAGCTCAATTAATGCCATTACTTCGTTCTTACGATCTCGATAACCATATTGACAATACTTCCACCCCACCACCAAAAATCAAGGATGATGAACCCAATCCTGCTTATCATTCCTGGTATAGATACGATCAATTGGTTCTTACTTGGATAATCAGCTCAGTTTCATAGAATTTTATTTATCAAATTGTAAATGTTTCCACAGCAAAGGAAGCATGGCAGAAACTTTCTGCACCCATTCTTATGGCTCAAAGGCACAAATTCGAACAATTAAAGAAATTTTTTTCCGTCTCCAAAAATCAAATGATGAAACCATTTCTACGTACATTCAACGTGCAAAAGTTATGTTTGATCAGTTGCTTGCTCTTGGAGCTGTGGTTCTTGAAGATGATCTTGTGCAGGTTATTAATAATGGTCTTTATCATACATATCGACCATTTCTTCGATCTTTGGAAAATCGTTTGGATTCTATTGGATTTGATGATCTGTATGGCTTGCTTTTGAGTGAAGAAGCTAGTTTATTAGTTGCTGAAAAATTAAATGTTGTGAATATTCCCACTGCTTTTTATTCGGCCAATCAGTTTTCTCAAGGCATCCGAAATTTCTCAAACAATTTTAGCAGGGGTCGGGGATATAAAACCACGAGGAGGCCGTGGCAGAAACTTTTCCAACAACTCACGATAGTATCAATTTTCAGGTGTATGAAACCAGTTTTGATCCTCTCACTGTTACATGCTTTAATTGTAATGGAAATGGGCATTATGCAAACAAATTCTCTTCTCCAAAAATTCGACGGGAAAACTATAATCTGCAACCTTCTCCAAGTTCTAATCTTGCAGCATCTTCCAACCCAAATCATCAAGCATGGATTATGGATACGGGTGCTACACATCATTTGACTTCTGATTTGAAAAATCTTCACGTTTCAGCCGAATATAATGGTTCTGATGGTATCAAGATTGGTGATGGTAATATTCTTCCTATTACTCATATTGGATCATCTCAATTTAATTCTTTTGATTCATCTTTTCAATTACAAAATATACTTTGTGTTCCTCATGCTTGTTCCAATTTACTGTCTGTTGCTTCTTTTACTAGTGCTAACCAAGTTTCTGTTGAATTTTTCCCATGTCACTTTGAAATAAAGGATATCCGCACGAAGAAGGTTTTAATATCAAGCACGAGTAATCAAGGATTGTATTCTCTCTTTCTAGTACCAAAGAAAGATTCAACTCCAATAAAAGTAGCACATTATTGTTCATTCTCGACATGGCATAATCGTCTTGGTCATGCGGCAGCCCAATTAGTGAATAAGATTTTGATTAATGCAAAAATTCCAGTCTCAAATAAATCGCAGTCTATGTGTAATGCTTGTAGTGTTAGCAAGAGTCATAAATTGCCGTTTCCTGTCTCAAAATTTCGGTGTCAAGGTCCTTTGGATGTCATTAGCTCAGATGTTTGGGGACCATCTCCAATTGAGTCTGTTGATGGTTTCCGATATTATGTTATTTTTCATGACCATTTTAGTAAATATTGTTGGATTTATTTCTTGAAACATAACTCTGATGTGTTTAATATCTTTGTTCAAATTTCGTACCATTATTGAGAAATTCTTTGCTCGTTCTATGAAAGTTTTTCACTCTTATCTTGGCAGTGAATTTGTTGGTCTTACAAAATATCTTGTGGATAATGGTATCACACGAAGTAGTTCTTGCCCAAAGACTCCTGAACAAAATGGTTTAGCAGAAAGAAAACATCGACATATTGTTGAAACTGGTCTGTCTTTGCTTAACCATTCTAATGTTCCTCTGATAATATTGGACGTATGCTTTTGATACTGCAATTTATTTAATTAATAGATTGCCTACACCATCTTTACATAATCATACATCTCCATATCATATTATTTTCAATATTCAGCCTCATTATAATGATTTGCGAGTTTTCGGTTGCTTGTGTTATCCATGGCTACGTCCATATGCTGTGAATAAATTTTCAGATCGGTCAACTGCTTGTGTTTTTCTTGGTTATTGCAAAATTCACAAAGGGTATATTTTACTTAATTTAATTACCAATAAAATGCTAACATCGAGACATGTTGTTTTTTGCTGAACAGGAATTTCCATTTCAGAAGAAAAATGATGTGTCAGCACTGGTTAAAATTCAAGCTTCTTCACCTGCTATAATTCAAATCTTGTTGGTTCCTGCTAAAGAATCAATCTCAAATTCAAATACTCCCATAAATCCGGATTGTTCTCATGACCCTATTATACCAAATGAGACCCTACCTACAATATCTCCACCAAATCATGCTAATTTAAATCAACCAGCTGCAACTTTATTTCAACCCAACCACTCAACCAATCTCCAAGATTCTTGTGCTCCTCCTGCCATGTCATCTGATTTGACTCTTTCCCATCACAAGTCACGGGTCCCACCTATTTCTTCTATTTTAGTCAATAACCTTTCACATGCTCACTCCAATCAAACGTCTTCTCCTTTACCCATTGATGTTCAAATTAATTCATCTCCTATACCTGTTTTGGCTACTCAAACTCAAGCCACCTCTTCTCACCCTTATAATACACGGTTAAAGTCAGGTAACCTGAAACCCAAAATTTTCACGGCAACCATAAACACAGAAGAAGAGCCATCATGTTTCAGTAAAACAGTTAAGTCATCTCTATGGAAAGCAGCTATGCAAGATGAAATCGATGATCTTTCAAACAATCACACATGGACTCTTGTTCCTCCACACCCTTCTCACAATGTGGTTGGTAACAAATGGGTTTATCGAATTAAACGAAAATCTGATGGCACTATAGATCGATACAAAGCCAGATTAGTGGCTAAGGGTTTTCATCAAAGACTAGGTGTTGATTTTACTGATACTTATAATCTAGTCATTCGTCCAGCAACGGTTCGTCTTATATTATTGGTTGTTGTTTCTCATAATTGGCCAGTCAAACAACTTGATGTTTCGAATGCATTTCTTCATGGCTTTCTCGAATAAGATGTTTTTATGTCTCAACCGCAAGGTTTTGCTGATAAGCTGAAAGCAGCAGATTATGTTTGCAAACTTCACGGGTCATTGTACGGCCTCAAACAAGCACCTCGTCAATGGTACAAACGGCTTCCATCAACTCTTCTTGCTCTTGGTTTTGAAGGATCAAAGACAGACAGTTCATTGTATTTCTACAAGAAAAATTATATTCAATTATTCTGCATTCTTTATGTGGATGACATCATTCTCACGGGCAATGATTCCTCACATACTGCTTCAATTATTGAATCACTTGGTACTGAATTTTCTATTAAAGATCTTGGCATACTCCACTATTTTTTGGGTGTTGAAGCTACATGGAATGATAATGGATTGTACTTAACTCAAAAGAAGTATATTCGTGATTTACTGCACAAAGCCCGAATGGAGGAAGCAAATGGTATTAGTACTCCTGCTGATCCGAAAAACAGTTTATCACTTAGTACTGGTGATTCTTTTCAAGATGCATCATTGTATCGCAGTATTGTTGGGGGCTTACAATATTTATCACTTACAAGGCCATATCTCATTCTCTGTCGACAAAGTATCACAATTTATGCATCAACCTACGGATATTCATTGGTCCGTCGTTAAGCGAATCTTGCGCTATCTTCAATCTACCATTACTCATGGTATTATGTTACGCAAATCAGCCTCTACTATAATTTCAGCTTATAGTGACAGCGATTGGGCGAGTTCAATTGATGATCGACGGTCTACCACTGGTTTTTGTATTTTTTTATGGTAATAATCTTATTGCTTGGGGTTCTAGAAAGCAGAGAATGGTAGCTAAATCGTCAACTGAAGCTGAGTATAGAGCACTTTCCACCACTGTCTCGGAGCTGAAGTGGATTTATTCTATCATCAATGAGTTGGGTTTTACAGTTGGTAAATGTCCTATATTATGGTGTGATAATCTCAGCACACCATATCTCACTACAACGCCCATTTTTCATTCTCGTTCGAAACATTTTTGAGATTGATTATCATTATGTTCATGAGCATGTAGCGAGCAAATTTCTTGATGTTCAATTCATCAATTCTGAATCACAAATTGCTGATATTCTAACGAAACCGCTAGCTAAGACGCTATTTCATTTTCTTCGAGACAAGTTGAACGTCGTTCAATCCCGAGTTCAACTTGCGGGCGGGTGATAAGAGTCATATTCAGTTATCATTTGAAATTCAAATTGCTATCTACTGTACATGTAGTTGCCGTATATATTGGCTATATTTCTATGTATATCTTCTGTTGTAATTCTTGTAACAAACCCAAGATTTGTGGGTAACTCACTTGTATTTAATATGCTCATATTCACAGTAATATACAAGTTGAAATTCCCGCAATTGTTTCACTTCCTTCGTTCCCCTGCTTCGTGTACTCTTTGGTTATCTCCTTTATTGATTCCTCTGTTTCTTCCTGTATTTCTTTCTCCGTTTTTTACTTTACTAATTTCACACCATTGGACACTAGTGTTACATTTGAGGGTTATGATGGTGATGTTGCTAACAGTAATGTGTGAAAACTTTTTAGGCCAAACGTATATTTAGTTCCCTGCACTTATCCTCTGTTTCAACTTGGGTTCCTGTACTAAAAAACATCCATAATAAGTTCATGCACTATCCAAAGTCTTCAATTTAAGTCCTTATGTCTCATTCCGTTGGAGACTGAGACACACCCGCTTATCTCTGAAACTGGTGATGTTTATACTATAATTTATTTAGTTAAATCAAAATTAATTAATTTATTAAATTAAAATTAGATTTACTAAATTAAAATTAATTTATTTAATAAAATCCCTAAATTCTACCGCCTCAACCCATCACAGTCCCACCTCCGCTGCCACCTTAATTCCATCACAACCCCACCTCCGTCGCCACCTTAATTCCATCACAACCCTATCTCCGACGCTAAACATTTTCAGTAATGACACTAATTGACCAACCAACAATCGATATCTGCAATTCTAGTGAGCATCCACATTTTCCACACAACATAATCCAACCAGAGTTCATCTAAATACCCACCACCTGAATCCACCGTGGATCTTAAATCCCCACCATCTTAAATCCTCCATTACAGCCATTACAAATAATGAAGGAAAAAACACAAAAATGAAGATAAACAGCTGCTATTGTTTAAGAATAGACCGACAACAACGAAGAAGAAGACCCCCGCTGCTGACGGTGAAGAAGAAGACCACCGTTGTTAAGGACGAAGAAGACCTACTGTTGACATTTCAAAGTTCTCACGACGTGAAGGGTGGGTCTCGCGTCGTGAGACCCCAGAATTCAGCCAGAAACGTGTTGTTTTTACAAGTTTGCGTCTGCGAGAAATCAATGCATTACTGAAGTCTAAGGGGCATATTTGACATTTCAAATAGCTACAAATCAGAATTTGACCATAATTACACATGGGTATAAATAGTTAATGACTACATCTTGTAAAGGGTTCGACGAATTTACCGCTTTCTAGACAAAAACCCTAATTTCATAGATTATAGTTTCCATCGCTTCGTTCTTGGATTAATTTCATTATTGTTTCTTCAATTATTATTAGTTACATTCAAACAAGGTACGATTGATCTTAATTCTATATTCAGTATTGATTTTTATTACAGAATGATTTCTTTAATTGTTTCTTTAAGTCTTTTTATTATTATGTCTAGCTAAACCCTTCATTGGGGATTATTAATTAAAATTATGTCTGTTTAATTGAATTGGATTTATGGGTTTTTGTTCTTGATGGGGTTTAATTATTGTGCTTAATGCTTAGCCTAAACTGATCACTTAGTTTATGCCATAAGTTTTAGTTTTAGCTCGAGAGAGTATAATTGGAATAGAACAATATAATTAAGAACACAGGAGTTGATTGTGAGAGAGTGAATTAACGAGTGTGTGTTCTTTAAATTTGCTTAACAATCATTTAATTGATTTATACATAGGTTAATCATTGTGCGAGAGTGAATAATTAACCTAATATTAGTTAGTTTAATGTTTTTGCCTGTAATTGCTCGAGAGAGAATTTTAGGTGCTTTAGATTAGTTCGAACCTCATCAGAACAATACAATTCATAATCCGAATCAAGTAAACAGCATAACAAAGATTAATAATCCCTGCTTTTTCCATTATTGTTAAACATCATTTGAAATACAGCTTTAGTTTATTTAACTTACAATCATTAAATTATGTCTTTTAAATTACACAACAAACAAAATTATCTTTCCGACTATTCGAATCGAGTCTCTTAACTGGTTGTCTTTAGAGCTTTCTCTGTGGGTACGATATCCAGACTTCGCAGTCTGTATTACAAGTTGGCTACGTACGCTTGCGTATTTTTACCAACAATACACACACACTATTAAAAAACGTATTATCAGCCATTAGTGCGGAAGCAGGCCTCCTACCTGATTCCAATTTTGTTATAACTAATAAATACAAAATAATTATTTTAAATAGGATTAAATAATGTTTTTATAAAAAAATGAGCCCAACAATAATATCATTTGGTCTATTTTTTATTAAAAAAATTCAAATATATCGTTTAATTAAATAAATAGCCAAATAAATTCCGGTTTTGAAATTTCTGAAACTGATGAGTACCTAATAATTATTTTAAAAAAAATATTTTTTATAAATAAATTGAGGAAATCGACATATCATTTGATTTAACTTTCTTTAAAAAAAAAAAGATTCACATAACATGGCATTCGGTCTAAAAAAACTTATTTGAACGAATCTCTTTTTTTTTAAAATTTTCGAGATTGATGAATACCGAATAGTTATTTTAAAGATGATCGCATAATTTTCTAAAAAATATTGAGCCAAAAAATATAGGGTTAATTACATATAATATCACCATCTTTATACAAAATCTCAAAAATAACACGGCCTTTAAAACGTGTCAATTTAGGGTATCACCTTTCATTTCTTTTCAAAAGTAACATGGGCATAGTTTAGATAAAATTTTGCTGACTTAGACACCGATGGGTCTGTCACGTGTCATGCCAAATCAGTAAAAACGCCACTAAACCGATGTTGTTTTTAAAAAAACGAAATGTGGTACCTGAATTGACACGTTTCAAAGATCGTGTTATTTTTAAGATTTCGTATAAATGTGGTGATTTTATACACAATTATTCAAAAATATATCATTTAGTCTACAAAAATCAAAGTGTTAAATAACATGTCATTCGGTCTAAAACTATAACCGGACAACGCATCGTTTGACTAAAAAAAATTGTCTCACCTGAATAAAATTTTTAATTCCGTCACCGTCCGTCATTATAAGAGGGCGGATACATACAAAATGAGCATAAATTTGAATTTTGTAAAATAAAAAGACTTGAAATGAAAAAAAAAACCCAAAAAACATTGTCTGTTAATTTTATATTTTAATGAAAAGAATTCAATTATATTCATTAAAAAAAAATTCAATTATAGCATGCATTAAGCGACCTCCTTTTAAAAAGAGAGGCGGCGGTTATGTTCTTTTGAAAATTTAGATATAAAACATATAAAAACTTGTCATATGCAAGCCACTTATAACTACTTCATTGTTGCTATTGATACAATAAATGATAAACTTTTCTATTAAGGTGAGTTTTTGTTTGTTTGTTTAAATGAATACTTATATCTGCCGTATTCAGGTTAACAAGTAGCTGTAGAAAATGAATATGCATATGTTGTGGGGGCAATAAATACCCAATGAAAAGACATCAGAACCTCAATAATATTTACATTTTGTTTCTTATTCTTTTCCAAAAGAAACTAAAATATCGGAAAGAACTGCCAAAATCTAATCCAAAAAATTATAACGCGTTTGATATAATTTTTCATAATAATAAAAATATAATTGAAGTTTATCCAGCAAACTTTTGGACAGTAGCGGAAATATAAATTTTATTACAAGAGGACTAAATTTTATTAGATAAACGACATTGCCGCTGGCCTTTTTTTTGTCTAAATGACATGTTGTTTGATATAATTTTAAAAATGATAACTTTTTTCCTTTAAAATTTTTAAACTAATATAAATTATCTCAATTTGCTTATGAAATTCATCATTTTTAAATATTAATTTAATTCGTTTTTTACTTATATAAAACTCACACAATATTGAAATTATTCTAAATTTAAAACTATCAAATAACAAATATAACATCATGAACTAAGTTTACATATTAAAAAGTATCCATAAAATGAAATAAAAATAATTTTATCAAATCCATCACTTGTCATTGTTAAATCAATATAAATAGCTTAAAATATATTTAGTATAATTATAACACATTTTTATAAATTAAAGTAATATATATATATATATATATATATATATATATTAAAATTTTATTTCTTAGACTATTAGAATAAAATTAATAAAATTAAAATTTTAGTGGAATAAATGCTAAAAGAAATTATTTGACTGGAAAGTAATTTTTCGGCTAATAATCACCCATGTACCCTGATTTTTGGGTCCTCGATCACTAAACCGCTAAATGTTTAAAAATAATCACAAAACCTTCTGGTTTTTGTGGCGGCGTTTGCTTAACCCTCTGAGCTCAAAAATTGCCGATAATTCGCTGACGTGGCATCGAATTACTCATTCTGACATAAAAAAAAGGGTGGCGCCTATTTCCTGCACGCATGTCAGACATATGTCATGCATATGTTAGTTGACTTTTAAAAAAAAAATAAAGAAAAAAATATAACTGCAATAACTCTTCATTCTCTCTCTTACTTTTATTTCTCTTTCCCCCTTATTTTCGTGTTTCTTCTTTCTTTTTAAATTTTTTCTTTTCGTCTTCTTCAATTTCAACTCACCTAGGGTTTGATTTTTCTTTCCCATTTTTCTTTCATTCTTCTCCATTTTTCCTCCATTGTTCATCATTTCCGCCGTTTGCCATTTTTGGGAAGCTTTTTTTTTATTCACTGTTACCGAAGACGAAGACCTTTGTAAACAAAAAGAAAAGAGACTCGTTAACTGCTTAAAAAGAAGAACAAGATCTCTATAAAAAGAAGAAGAAGAAAGGGACAAAGGGAGCAGTTTCAGTGACCGAGGACCTAAAAGTCCGAATTTTGTTTTTTAAAAAAGGTAAGAAATTTTAACTTCTTAACTACCTTTTTGATTTTTTGTGGGTTGATTAGGAATTATAACTTCATTAATCATTCATGCTTGATAGGTTTGAAGAGAAAAGGAAAAGATGAAGTCAGTGTGGGTTTCAAAAAATGGAGAGAAAAGGAAAAGATAAGGAAAATAGGAAGGATGAAAGAAAAGGGACTCCTGGACACCTCGATACGATTTAATGTATAGTTCTGATAGCAGCGATAATGTTGTTGAGAGTATGCTTTTATGAAACTTTGTAGAATCATTTAAGTAAAAATTGTGGTGGTTGACGGTTTAGCATGAAAATTGTTGTTTTTTTTTAATGTGGTTGACTGTTTAACATGTACATTTGTAGGACAATTTATGATTGACTATATGTATTACAAATTAGCTGTATGTAAATTATGGATTGGTTGATTACTGTGGAACCAGATATTTGGCTGTGCTTGTTTTTTTAATACAGAATATGCTATGTATGCTTTAATGTTAAATTTGTCGTTTGAATATTTCTTTATATGCTTGGTTTTTGTGTTGGAGGAGGTTGTTAGGGAATTAATTATTGTTGTTGCATTTAATTTTGTGGTTTGTTTTAGTGTGTTGGCTTGTGTAATAAATGATGGTTGTTGGTTTATTGGTTGGTTGAATTCTTGTTGCCTATTCTATTTTGCAGTTTCTCCAGGTGATTCAAAATATTTCACCATAAACTTACATATTAGTGGGGAACTTGGGGAGTGGAGGTATCATAATGGAGAAGTCAAGAGTAGGATATAAGACCTTGATGAGATTAGAATGGTTAACCTTGATAAATGAGTTGCAAATTATTACCTAAGGCGCTTGTGGATTACCGTTGGAAAGAGTCAGGGGTAGAGTATCATGAAGGGATTAAACCAATTAACCATGAGAGCAATTTATGTAAATGGATCTGGCCGAGATAAAGATAGGGACTGTTGAGGTATATGTTAGAAAATATACCGTTAGGGATGTTAGAAAGTTAAAGCCTTAGTCCACCTCCTCCATGTAATGTTGTTCTAGATGAAATGGAGGATCCAACTACTGACAGTTTAAGTGTCACAACCCAAAATTTTAAGCCATGGCCGACGCTAGGGAATGGGTGTGGTAGCACCGAAACCCGTAGCAAGCCTAGCGATACAAACTTTTTTCCTTTTTAAAATGATTGTTATAAAAATATTAATATATTCTTTTAGAAAAATCGGCAACATAATGGCTGTAAACTTAACCAACCGTGCCTGTTGAAAAGTTTGCAAACCATTTTATAAACATATTTACGTACATATACACATATCAGAGTGCAGAGACTACATACACATCAACCAGCTATGTCAGTTTATATACACAACTAACCTCATATACTGGCAAAACAAGGCCTTAAAAAATATTATAAACAATATCAGTTACTGAGCAAAAGAAACATAAACCGCTAAAAACCCTGACCAAAAAGCATAACGTCTGAACTACGCAGTGCCAAGGAGCGAAAACTATACATGGAAAAAAGACGACTTCCATATCTACTACTAGAAGTCTGGATCTGACAGTTAAAATCTACACACCTGAAAAATGTTAAATATCAATGGGTTAGACAGCGCTGAGTGAGTTCTTAGATTACAATCGGTATTACATATAAAATAAAGTGGTCGCAATCATAACAAAACAAACCTTTCAACTATATAACAAATACATTTCAAACACAAAGTACTTTAAACATATATATTGATAAAATAATTGTATATAAAAGTACGTATACAAGATTCAAACATTGATCCGTTTAAAACCTTACTCTTATTCCTGAAACATGGTACCTATACCACTTATGTTCAAAACGTTCATACCCACACCAAATCACATCGTCCAAATAGTATTATCGCTTTACTAAACAAAAGTGGGACTCGAGATAGTTCACCAAGTTACCCAAATAGACCTAGGTCTCGAGATAACTCAACGAGTATACCTTACAGTCTATTTCAAGATATCCTCTTTATGAGGCACTAATCACAAAATGTCCTCTTTATGAGGTACTAAACACATCGAACTCGTTCACTTTCCATTCTGAACCACGTACTTTTCATCATATACACAACTACATACGTCTAGACCAATACGACTTTGGTGATCACACAGCCTATTGACACCTAATAGATAGTTCGTTTTCTACGGATCATGCACAAAATATAATCCTAAAACTTTAGGATATACAGCTACAAATTCAATACTTTAAAGTACTTAGTCAATATAATGGAATAATAAGTACTTTGTTTAAAATCATAAATTTTTTATTTCAAAAATATCAATTCCATGCCTTTATAGGATAAGGATTTCCTCCTTATACAATGCACATTACTCAAACCAGAATTGCCGTCTCATTGACGGTTTCATAATATTGCACTTTTGGATTATAACTTACTTATCTCTTGAATTAAGTGCATGTAGGTTATAATTTCACAATTCTATATGCATTTCATCTTTTTCGTAAAATCGAATCATATATGTGATCTTTTTATCAAAATGTAGCTATCTTTATTAATTATAACATATATTATCTTTTTCATATCAAAATACTAGTTTCAAAAGTATATTTTAGAAACTAGAACAATCATAAAGCATAGTATTTAATATCAAAATATAAATACGCGAGAGTAATACAGGAACTTACCTCGATAGCTTCCACAAAGCACAAAAGTAATAAATATGGATTCACGGTCGAAAAGAGCGCGTAATCCACTATTTCCCCACAGCCACAACTCGAAGGATCTATACATAATAATATAGCGTTATATTCGAGTTTCATATTCAAATAAACACTCTAGCAAAATCGTTGGTATTCTATTCAAGTATTCAAACTTGAATTTTACGCTACGTCCTTATTTTTAATCATGTTTTCCTAAAACACATTATAATCCAACAACTTATCACATAATCAACCTATCAAGCGAGCTAATGCTTTCAATACAACTATACACAATCACTTAGCATCAAACTTTACCAACTCCTTAAATCCAAAAATCATTTATCAAAAACTTTATCTTTTATTTTCAGCTTTTACAAAGCATTTATTCACTTTTGCAAAATTGTCAAAAATACCAAACGCATCGAATTCGTCAAAAAGACATCGGAATTGGACAAACTCTGGCGAACCCCCTTGACCCCCAACGACCAGCTGGTCCGCCTCGCCATGGCAGACCAGCAGGTATGCTCTTTAAAGAGCAGACCGCGTCTGCTCAACGAGCATATTAGTCAGGCCCGCCGTGGCCTGACTAGTCCTTCGTCTCCGGCCATCGGGCTCCCCCCTCAACCTCTAAGCCATCTCAACTCACAATTGTTCAAACTCCATTGATGAACTAATTTCCA